>NW_027072045.1:13213195-13813195 GCF_038088225.1 Cyrtonyx montezumae
TCTGTGTTTCTTGAGAGAGAATGCCTGCAGGATGGTGTGAAGTTGCATGCTGTCTCTGTGGTACTGCTTCTTCAGATATTTTTGAATCATCATGTGGCTTAGCCCTGCCCCAGGTTAAGGGATTTCACTTTCAGATTTTTGTTTGTCATGTACAAATTTGTGTTAGAATGACTTTTATTTGCCACTTGATTTCTAATCCATTCTGGATCTTTAAGCCTTTACCTTCACCATGTCAGTAACTCACTGTTTTTGTTCTGGAAAGTTGTTTTTTTCTATTTATTTTAGTTGAAAGCTGGGATTCTCATGCTATCTTCTGTTTCCATCAGGTGAGGCTTTATGAAAGCATCACACATTGTAGGTGTCATTCTAGGTATGTAGTGCTCAGGGGTGTATCATACTGGGAGGTGGCACCTTGTGCTGTGCCTGTTCTTGACTGGGAGATCTGAAAAGGTTTAGAAAAGCTCCATTAACTGCTTTTGGGCAGTTCTGGACACATTCAAGCTTAAAAGATTCACTAGGAGATTCTTTGGTTAAAGACTGAATGTCAGAGCTATGTGAGAATAATTCAGCATTTTTACAGTGACTCTTCAGAACTATTTCTGTTATTAAAATGGGGGAAGTTTAAAAATCTGGGTTGGTATTTTAGCACCAGGGCTTTGTTGAAGACAGGGTGGCTTTTAAAGTCACTTCGAGACATGAATCTCCCATCAAAGGCTGTGTACTTTATGGTGGTCTGAACACAGAGACCAAAGATGGAATTTCTTGGTCATCATCTCCATTTGCATTCGTGGATTGAGTCATAGCTGGGGCAGGCTCTAGGGGGAGAAAGACTGTTGATTTAAAGTAAGCAACTTTCTGCAGTGCTTGATAACTTAACAGATTGCAGGAGTAGAAATAGCAGTTGCTGTTTCAGACAGAACTGTAGGCTTTCTTCTGGACACTGGCACAGTCCAGAATCTTTGAGGAGAAAAATCAGTGCTCCCATAGAGTCTGAGCATCCGTCTCACTAGAAATACATCTCACAGTAGATACTATGTTAATAGAGTTGCTTAATCTTTTTTGAAAGCTAGTACAGTTATACTACTTCCTCCTTACCCCGTGGTCATAAATTTATCAGAGTTAAATGCTTTATTTTTATTATTATTGTAAAAGAATATCTGGTACATTTACTGCCTTTTTATAGCATGAAACAGGATAAATTGGCATATCCCAATCTTGCTTCACAATTATTCATTCATTGCTTCACTTGTAGCCTGCAATCAATCAGCTTTTCTTCTTTATTTCCATCTTTTTCCAGCTAAATATTCCTCTAATCTTTCCCTGTAACTTTAATGTACGTTTGCCTCTTGAGCATTAATTTGACTCAGCTGTCTGATCTTTCAAGGTCTCTCAGTATTATTTCATTATACATTTATTAGTGAGTTAGATTTTCTGAGTGGCTGCTTCAAAAGTTTGCCTGCTCCTCCTGCTGCTCTCCTCTGGAGCACTGCAAATCCCAGCCCAGGTGGGGATGTGGTCCACAGCTCTTCAATGGCTTCCTTATAGCTGCTCCAGTCTTTGCTTTAGTGAACCTGATCTTCCATTTCTCACTGCTTGTGCTTGAGTCAAGCAAGAATTATCTTAAAGCATGTCTGTGAGGCAGCAGGGAGCTCCATAGTGCAGCAGCAGTCACCGCTATTATCCTCTGCAGTTCATTGGAGCTGCAGCTCAGAGTGCCCTGGCCAAACAGTGATCCCCTGAGAGCTGCTCTGCTGTCTGCTTTTAGACTCCTTGAAAGGCATTCTCAGCAGGAAGCGTTTCTTAGCGAGTTGTTCTCACCCATTTTGAGGATACTGTCAGTATAACTGCACCCACACCTGGTGTAACCTTGCCAGCCATTTCGTCACTTGCAGTGTTCAAGTGTAAGGTGCAGAGTTGGCAGGGAATCTCCTGAGAATTATTCTAATGATTACAATCAATTTTCTCCTATTCCGCATAAAAACATTAAAACTGCACGAGGCTTAAAGATATATTAAACATGAGCTTGTTCCTTAGAGCAGGAAACATTTTTTGTTTCCTGTAGTCCTGATCTTGACTTTTAGCATTTACCCTTTGTTTTGCCAAGAATAGATAACGTTTCTCAGGTTTTGAGTCTTAATTTTTCAATGAGGAGATCAACAGACTGAAAAATAACCCAATTTATTGAGTCTCAGTGCAACAACGACAACAAAAAAGTAAATATACAAACATGGGTACATAAGAGTGTGTGAGCACATGCCCAGGTGGGATGGAAGTGAGGAGTGAGACATACTGCTGTAAGGCATGCTTGCAATTTCACCACAACTTGGAACTCGTACAGAGGAAGCAGAGGAGAGTTTCCTATCAGTTACACAGCTCATGCACAGTATATTTGTGCTAGCTTTCCTGAGTGACCTCATGCAGTGCACTATTCCTTTTCCCATTTCCATCTGTTCATACTACAAACTCTCAAATCACTGGAAGCGTGCTATTGATTTTGAGATGTGTCCTCATTTGCTGTGTATTTCATGCAATGGCCCCATAATGTCAGGAAAAAAAAAAGATTTTGGGATACCTTCAGCCTACCCTTAAAAAGAAGGATGTCCGTAAATCATTGCAGTCTATTTATACCCCTCTGGGAATACTGGAACTGAAAGAGAATCACCACTACTATAGGGGGTATTGATCTCTGCAGAGCAGGTCCTTGCCTTCCCAGGAGAATTCATGCACTTCACACCAAAATACAGAGTAAAGGGTATGCTAATTTTTCTCTTGGTATATGCATGGTGGCACAAATTTATGATTTGGACTGCCTAGCATCTTGTGATTTCATTTGAGGGCAACGCAGCTACTGAATTAGATCGGACAGATTCTGTTCTTGCAACTGTACATCTGCCTGCCATGCCCCATTGCTCTAGCAATCCGCAGCAGAGCCCTCCTGTGTCATTCCACAACTCTGTTTCTTATTTCCATCTGTTTCTCATTCCATAGTTTCTTGAATCATGGAGAGACTGCTATTGCTTCTGAGATGTGTCATAAGCTTGTCACAAGCGTTTTCTTTCCTTTAGTAGACCTTTAGCCAGGCAGTACAGTTGGAAAATACAGTAAGAGGAATTGACAACTTATTCCAGCTGTTGCACTGAAGCAAATGCCAGTAGCTCTCCTGCGTGTCTCCCTGCTCTCGGTCCGCATTGATTTTCTGTTATTCTTGGCAGAAATACTGAGACCTATTATTACAGCCACCTAAAATTAAAGGGGCCTCTTCTCTTGAAGTGTTAGAACAAGAGAGGTTTTACCATTATGGGGATGAGGAAAATAAGTGCTTGTGCTTTAAAAGACTATTGATGTAAAAGCTAAGGCCAAAAACCTTATTCCTGTTCTGAGTTTTGTATGCTTCATCCTTTCTGTGCTTGAGATAAAATTCATTGCCATCATTGTTAGCTATGAAAAATTATATTCACCGTGTAGTTAACTCACGTGGCTGGATTTAAAGTCACAGCTTTATTTACAGCCTCTTGATGTCTGTCTCAAGCAGTGACAAAGTTCTTATGCCCTACAGCTGCAAGTGTTTTGTGGAAAGGTCAGCTAGATACTGAAATGCAGCCTGTCTTGCACAGTGCTGTCAAGATGAAAAGGAGGGATGTGCAAGCAGAAAATCACTGCCTCCCCTGGGAGCGGGGTGCTGGCTGCAGCCCCAGAGTGTGGGTTGCTCACACCTTGGGGCTGTAGCTGCCACCCTTCCACACACAGAAATACCTTTCTCCTGATAGCACATCCTCTTGGGTGTCCTGGGTAGAGGTGAGTGAAGAATTGCCAGCATTTTCATCCTTAGTACACAGCCTTTCATGAGTGATAGTGTACACGACAGGGAAAGCTTTCACAGCCTTCTTTCTCTTCCCCATTCCCTGCTGCTCCCTCCCAGAAATTTTATGGCTCGTAGCCTTCTTGAACCAAGAGTGGTAAGCATGACCTTAGTGAGATTTTCTTTGTTTTTCTTCTTTTTTTCCTCCCCTCCCTGGTATGAGGGGTGGTTATTTCCTCCTAGAAAAGTGAAATCAATGCTGTGCCCAGAGGCATGACCTGTTCAACCCTTTGCCTTGGACACCGACCTACATTTCATTCAAACACTTTGGTAAACAGTGGCACTTCTTGTGTCTTTGAGGTATTTATATAACAGACAGGGGAAGATTAGTACTGGAGGTATCTCCTGCTATTTCTGTGGCCTGGGCTGCCTGCCAGTTTTACTTCTTGAGAAGCAAGTGTTTAGTTTGAGTATGAAGAGTGACTCATTCTCCTCCTTGACATACTTTAGTAGGTGTAATGAGTGGTGATTTACATGGGGATGCACTGAGACTCTGCTTGAGCTGACTGCACTTGGGACACTCTAATCTCACATGTGGAAAGAGGAAATGAGTTAATCTGCAGTTAAATATAGAAGTGCTGAAAGAGGTGAGGGTGGGAGGTAGTGATTCTAATCTCATGTAGGTTGGGGTCAGGCAAGAGCAATGTCTGTATCTAAATGGTATTACCCTGTGGTAAGTCATATGTCACCTCTGTGGACTTGACAATGTTGGTTAATGGAAAATGGAGACAAAGCGAGAATGTGCCTGAAGCTCTGGCATCACTGCAATATTGTTCTTTGTTTCCCCTCTGCATGGTGCTAACACTCTTTCCCTTTTAAAGGAGAAAGCTTAGATTATGGAAAGAGGCAGCTGCACATTGCTGAGGACGAAACTTGAGAGTGGATCAGTGCTGATAGTTCTTGGTTCTACATCACCATGATAATCACCATGATAAAGACATACCATGATTTTGTTCCTTTATTTTGCGTGGTTTTCTGTTTATTCCTGCCCTCAGCCTTGAGCTGGAGATGCAGAGAAATCAAGCCAGGATGCAGGCACAGGAGCTTATTCTCTTGTTCTAACATGGTTTCCTGATCAGTGAAAACTTTCTTGAAAAGCAGTGCTGAGTCTGCTCCATAGATATCCCCTTCCCTTCTTCCTTTGGGTGCAGACATGTTTTTAAACTCTACATTAGACTGAATGTATTTCTGCATCCAACTTCCTGCATGCCTATGCTCTTATTGGGAAGGCTGCATTATTGGATACGTACCTTACTGGTATGTATTAGCAGCTTCTGAGCAGTTTCTGTCTGCAAGGCTCACCTGCTGTAAGGTAAATAATCCCCAAGAATGGTACTCAAAAAAATAGTATAGAAGATGGTACATTTAAGTAGGTCTATATAGATGGTACACAAATAGTAATGCAAAAGAAGATAGCTCACCTTTGGAATGATAAAGGCTCTCTGTAGACTCCACATGGGAGGGACCTCCAAGAAGAGATCCTTCCCTGGTGGTGGTCAGCCCTTAAATGGGGTTGGGAGAGGTGGAGCCAGGCTCCACCCCTTCCAGTCACACAGGTATATCACCTTCAGCTATGCCCCTGTAGCTGACTTGGTGCTCACCTCAGGTGACCAATCAGTGGTTCAGACCGTGATTCAACAGTTCCCATACATCTGCTGGATTACCCAACCAGAAAGACTGCCACACCTGAGTAGAAAAGGATCCTTTTGTGCTGGGCTGTTGCTGTGAAAGAGCTGAAGTGGATTTTTACTGGCTCCCTTAGGCAGGCAAAAGCAAGATGTCAGACACTGGACTGAACAAACAAACCTGGAAGAGGAATTTCAGCAGCAGCTAAGAGGAGCTTCTTCTGAGAAGATGAGCTAATGTGTCGTGCACTGACAGTGTTTTCTCAATACAGTTGAATACCGAGTAGCCCATGTAAGGAATTTCTGTTTGGAGATTGCATACCACATAGGTCATGTTTATTGAGCAGAGGTGAGCAAAGCCACTGGTTTATACAAGCTCACTAAGATGACAGATCCATCAATTAGAGGAGTTCAGTCTTACAATGGAGAAGAGCTAAGACAGCTTTTATAGAATGAGATCAAACCAGGAATTGATTTGTTCCTCTTTTTTTTTTGAATTCACTGCGATACTTTTACACGGTTTGGCCTTGCATGCAGGCTCTCAGTGATATCACTGATCTCTTTACACTTTTGGCCTGAAGCAGTTTTTGTGAGTTGTTCAGTCCATGGACACAAACTGAACACTGGCCATCTGTCCTTAAGCAGTCCATACACGTCACATATGAATGGTTTGCTTGGTAAAATCTAGTAAATGATCAATAAGTAAAACCATCTGTAATGTTACTGACTATTGTCAGTAACAGACTGATTCACAATATTGTTACTAATTGTAATGCACTGAAGTGCTTCCAGAATCTCACCTTTGCTGTGCTAGCTAAGGGTAGTTGTGCTGTGTGTAATACTAAACTAGAACGCACAGAATGGAATGGTTCAGGTAAGACATTTTTAAAAGATCCATCGATAGCTTTTCTTATCAGAACCACTAGTCTTATGACTTCCAGAGTTGAAAAATATCATCATAACTGAGACCAAGGACAAGAACAGTTGCTCTTATTGAAGACATTACTCTCATGCTCCCTACCATGCTCATGCTTCTTGCTCACAGCTTTCCCACTTGCACAGAGCACTCAAAGACTCTGATAGCCTCCAGTTTGCAGTAGCAATACCTTGACTCTCTCTAGATAAATATAGGTGTCTGTTTCCAGACCTAGAGGAAATATCAACTAGTGAAAAATGCATTTTGCCAGGAGTCAGGAACTATGGTTTCTTCCTGGTGATGATCCTGGTGTTATGTGATCTGGGGTCAAATCACTCCTCATCTTTGTGTGTTTCCCTTTCATTGTCTTTTCCATTTAGATTTCTTGGAAAATGGACTCCTCGTTCTTGTGTGGATGGTGTCAAAATAATGATATTGTTATCCTGCTAATCTTAACAATTTGAAGTGGCTCTTTTTTTAAAGGGCTGTAGAACTGACCTTCAGATCTGAGTGTTGTTTAGTGTTTTTGTTTTTTCTTCCCAACTCTTTGCTTTTCCACAGCAAAGCTGGCCCCACACTGATGTATAGATTATGTTTTCAGTGCTGTTGTACTTATTTGATTTTGCAGCTCAGTGTGCAAAGCACAGGGCCCTGTACCAACACAATGATGAAGTCATGCAGGGTCAGCTCCCTTCTGTTTTTACCTTGAAAACAATATGAAACTCCTGTGTTTCTTTTGCTTGGCACCTCCAGTTCTTGAGCTAGAGGCTGTGTGTGTGTCTGCTGTTGTCCCATTGTGTTCAGGTGTGAGATCACTTGGACAGTTTTCCCCTGCTGCCAGTGGGAGTATGGGAGCTGTGCTGTCTGCTGGGTCGTTGCGTGGGATTGCACTGTGAAGTATGCAAAATGAATGCAAGAACAGCAGTGTGCTGAGCAGGTGTCCATGCCTGCATTATGTGTCCCTGGGCTCTCAGGTGTACACGTAGACTTCTCTTGCTGGACCATGCTTGGCCGCTGTCTGTAAGAATTTTCTCCTGTTTCTGGCCACTCTTTTTTGCTTTTGGCAGTGTTGCTTTCTCCATGGGGATGTGGTTTGAATGAACGTGGCCTGCGTCCAGCCCTTTAAAGAGGTGCCAGGTTACTGGTTGTTGATCTGAGAAAGGGAAAAGAAGCTGGATAGCTTGCAGTAGTGTGCTACTGTGGTGTTGTCAGACATTGTATCAGCCCCCAACATAAGGAGAAGAGCCTTGAGAAACACTAGGAAAAACATGGATCTTGTGACTTCTGTACTTCTCATCTTGTTCCTAATATTCCCTTCCCCTGTCACTCTAAAATACTTCTTAATCAGATCTGGGTACCAGGACAGATACTGCGGCTGAAGCTTGATGCATCAAAAGCAATGCAAACTGCAGCTTGTCCTGTGCAACAGTGCCTTATTGGGCAGCGGATCTGAGTGCTGGGGAACTCAAGGAATGTTTAGAGCTTACCACTTGTGTTGGGTTTATAATTTTTTTTACTTTTCTTTATAGTTCTTCCTCTCCTCACTTTGCTTGATTTCAGCACTCCCTGATTTCGTAACAGCATCTGTTCAGAGTGCCAGAGCAGGAGCACAGGTGTAGTTATGTGCTCCTGTGTGCTTCAAGTTGTGGCCTGGTGAGCTGCCTAGTTGTGCAGGAATTGCCCAGGAACCTTCTGCATTACTTGGTGGAGTGCCTTCCTGCAAAACGTAATCATATAAGCATTAAAGTTGTAAAAGACTGATAGGATCATCTAGTCCAGTTGTCATCCTACAGACTCCTTCAAGTGAACTTTTCTGTTACAGTAGAAATCAAGCTTAAGCTCTGACAGCAGATAAAACAAGAACACAGCTGAAGTCTAGTCAAATCAAAATTTTAGTGTTGAAAACCTTTTTGTCAGTGTCCTTCATCTCTGATGCTGTCAGATTCCTTAGTTTTGCTGCCACTGTCAGGAAGGGGAGTTTAGTCACTAAAAGCAGTGGGTGTAAAGTTTGTCAAAGCTGAATCTTTTCGTTACTCCTGCATTGCTTTTTACCGAAAGTAGTTTCTTATGGTCCTCCAGGGACTTCTTTCCAAAAGGAAAGTCTGAATGTTTAGCTGTCCCTTCTAGATAGAGATGCAACCAGCCGTGATCTCCATCTGTTTTCCCACATCCTTCTGTGCTCCCTGGCTGGGGGCCAGGTGAGAGCCTTCTCCAGAGCAAGGTCACCACCAGAGTTCCTTTCATCCACTTATTCTCTCCTTCCCCTCTCAACATAGCTGCTAGTCCTTGTGATGAGCATTGCATTTTCTTCTTTGGGATGCTTTTGGTATCTGTGGCTGTAGCCAGCTTCAGCCTTTTGTTAACTCTCAGGGATGGGTCAGGTTGAGAGAGTAAACAAACCATGGGTAATGCCAACATGTCAGCTTCTTGTCCAGCTGCAAAACCAGGGCTTGACCTGCAACTGGAATCTTAACTTCATCTTGAGGCATGCTCCAGACAACTTTCTATAAAACTTTTCTTCCCATAACTGGCAAATGATCCTTTCAAGTGTACTGTCTAATATACAAAGCTATTTATGTGCGTCCATCTATTCCTTTTTACCTGTTGGAGATGAGGAAGCTACTAGTCTGTACTAGATAGAAAACTAATTTGTTTCATCTTGTGTCTTCTGGGGACTATTCCAGTTCTAGTAAATATCTGTCCTGGTTCATATAGGCTCATTGTTCCTGATATCAATGAGTCCTGCAAGAAAACTTGAGGCGTTAAAAAACATAAAGGAACCTCCTATTACTGGTGCTCTGTGGACATGTTCTGAGATGGCTCACAGGCGATGTCCCTGATGTTCTCTGAGAGTTTTTACCCCTGATCATCACCTTTTTTCCATGCCATGTTTACCACCACCTGTACTTTATCAGCACATCCAACCTGTGAGGCCTGCTGTCTGGACCACTGGTGCTGTACTGGGCCCTTGGATGCTCTGGACTGACATTTCTTGTCAGAAGAAATATGACCCCACTCCTCTCAGAGCCTGAATCCCAGCACAACTGGTGTTTGTTAGTCATCCAGCGTGGGTGTGTAACTTGGCCAACCGATCTCCTCAGGGTCTTTCTGGTGTTACTGCACACAGGCAAGTGCCAAGAGGGCAGATTGCCCTCTATTGCCCTCCAGATACCCCCTCTTCCACTCAGTGTAGAAACAGTGTAGAGAAGTTATCTGACTAGTTCAGCCAATCAAATGACATCTAGTTCAGCCTGATAAATAGCACCATTAAATTTGAGTGATATCAATACTTACCTTACCAATTGACATGCAAAGACAGCGTGCTAAAGCCAGGATGCTGTGTTATTGACCGAAAACAGTAAAACTGTACAGCCATCTATCAAATCAATGTCAAATCTAACTGTCTGGATTTAATACTGGACTGGAGTCACACTTAGCAACCATCAACACTCAGAGAACTTGTCCTCTGCCAATTCAGCCTCTGTGGTTGTGTAGCTGTAAAATCCAACCAAAGAATTTATCCAAAGAGAAACTGACGCATTTCTTAGGGGAACTCCTGGCAGCAGGGAGTTCCTATCTCATGATGGTTACTACTCCTAGCTCTCAGCCTAGGCTTTGTATCTATTCATGCATCAAGGATAGCTGAATAAGATGCACATTCACTTCTTTCTCTGCATTTTGCAACCCAGTATTTTTAATTAAGCTGAAATCAGCAGTGACTTACATTAGCAAACAGGCTGTAGGTTGGGAGGAGGTGTGAGTATTTGTGCTATTCAGCTGTCCTTGCTTCTTGGGGGGGGATCTCTAGCAGAAAGGCATGAAAATGGATGTAGTTCAGCCTTCCCTGTAGACAACCCTAAGGATTGGTTCTTATGTAGGGGATGCTATGATGTGGATCTACACAGCCTGCTTTTTTTTTTACAAACTCTGCTTCCTGCATGGTAAGCAAAGGGAGTTGATTCTTCTAAATGTATCAGTACTTCTGTGCACGGCTTATAGTTTTGGTACAGATCTCTCTGTTGGACAGCAGGACCAGTAGCACTAACAGTGTTTTCTCCCCATTTGCTTTCTGTAGGTATGTGCTGTGACAGAACAGTTGTATGTGAAGAAAAGCTGGAGTGGAAGTCACTGGCAGAGGATCTTGCACTTTTCAGCTGGGCTTGAGGAGTTCAGCCAGCTGACTGCGGTGAGCAACCTGAAGGATGGGAGGGAGCATGACATGGGGAGACCTATGTGAACAGTCAAAATATCTAATGCTTGAAAAAGGATCGAGCTCCAAGTGTTATTTTGTGGTGACTTGTGGATGCATTTGATCCTTGCTGGGGCAACAGTATTTTAATTTACTTTTTTTAATCTTCAGATATGTTTCTCATTTACTGTCTGCATTTGTGATGTCCTTTGCTGTTTGTTTTGATGTTGATACTGTAAATATTTTGTGCCTTAGTCTATGTCAGGAACATATGGTGGAAGTTGAATTTTGGAACTGCATTGAGGGTTAGGGCTTAGGGTAAGGACCAAAGTTTAGCAATTGGCCTTGAATGGGTTATGAATCCAGATTTAGTCATAGTGCTTGCCTGCAAGCTTTAGATTTGGTCACGGCTATTGAATTAGAGGATTGCTGTGGGTTATGGCAGTAGTGGGCTGGATTCATTGCTTCATCTGTAAGAGACCACTGGGCTAAGCGTAAGGGGATATCGAAAAAGGCTTGACTTTGTGTAGATTTAGAGCAGATGCAAACTGTTGGGCTGGGATCAGATTATGGGGCAAATTATAGGATTGATGACATAAGATGAGGTCCCCCAGGGGCTACTGAGCTGGATATGGGGTTGTTACCAGCAAGAGAGCTACAAATACTGGTGAAGCTGGTCTTGCTTTTCATAGAAGAGATGGTTTGGTTCTGTTTGCTCTAAGATTATGTGCAGGTTTGGAAGAGACTTGACAGTTTTGAGATACGGTTTTATAGGTTCATAGGTTCATAAGGTTGGAAAGGACCTACAAGATCATCTAGTCCAACCATCCTCCTATCACTATCCTTTGAATTTTTTACTTGCACAAAGTTAAAGCAAATGAGTCTTTGAAAGCTCTGTATTGAAGTAGAAGTCCTAGATCCAGTTAAGGCTCAGGCTCACATGTCAAACATGAGACCATTTTTTCCCCCTTAGTTATTCTGATATAGATCCCATTTGCAGTCAGGAAGGAAAAGAAAGCAGCAGTTTCAGAAGACTGAGGCATCCAAGAAGTGGCAAATAGTTCTTTTGGTCTGTTTTTTTCCTTTTTCCTTTTTTTCCTTTTTCCTTTTTTTCCTTTTTCCTTTTTTTCCTTTTTCCTCTTTTTCCTTTTTCCTTTTTTTCCTTTTTCCTTTTTTTCCTTTTTCCTTTTTTTCCTTTTTCCTTTTTTTTCCTTTTTCCTTTTTTTCCTTTTTCCTTTTTCCTTTTTTTCCTTTTTCCTTTTTTTCCTTTTTCCTTTTTTTTCCTTTTTCCTTTTTTTTCCTTTTTCCTTTTTTTTCCTTTTTCCTTTTTTTCCTTTTTCCTTTTTTTCCTTTTTCCTTTTTTTCCTTTTTCCTTTCCCTCCTTCCTTCCCTCCCTTTCTTTCTTCCCTTTCTCTGTCTGTGCTGTTTCTTTTAAGACCTGGTGTTCTCTGCGGAATGAAAGCCCATACTGTTGAAAAGAACACTGGAGAATCTTTTAGAATGTATTGAACTGAGTTTTCTGTAATTTTCCTCCTACTTCCTCAAAGCAAAATTGAACACCCTGCTGTTGAACTGACACAATTACTTGCAACAAGAATATATGTTATTCTTCTAGAGCTGAGCCATTTTACACCAAATCTGAATTTGATCCTGTCTTTTGGCTGCCAAAGGGAGGGAGGCTGCCTCCCGTTAATGTTTTTACTTTAAGAGAAGGGAACTCTGTGCTGACTTTTCCTCTAGGTGGAAAGGTGCAGTATGCTGTCACACATTTGTCTGGAAAAAAGCATGTCCAAGAAGCCTGGATTGTCACAGATGTCCCTGGGAATCACAGAGCTTCCCTCTTGCTCAGTCCTATGGCTATGAAGCGATATTTAAGGCGTAGAACAGCTGTGCTTCAGTGAGTGCCATAGCACTCAGTACCAGGACTTGGTTAGCCCACATAGAGATTTGGAGGAGAATGGCTCAGTTCCTGGTTAGGTGGAGCTTTTAATAGCTCTTTTTGTTATCCTTTTATGTGAGAGAAAATACTTGCTTTTCTGTAGTCTGTCTCTTTTGCCAGAAACTTACGGGAATGAAGAGGAATACTTGCACACCATGCTATGTTGCAATTGTTTTTTAGGATCTAATTAGGGCACTGTGTTATTTTTTAGCTGCAATGTATGCTGCAGATCAAGTGTTTGGTTGAGACCTTTAGCTTAGACATCTGGCTGAGACACGTTTCCAGCCCCGACAACTTGGACCAAAGGCAGAGAGAGGAAAAAATACATATATAAATGATGTGAATAGTTTGTGAGGGTGTTGGATGCTGCTGGGCGAGAGATCTCTACCTCGGCACAGCTGTATGAAAATATTCATTATGACAGGGCAACAGGAAGCAGAGTAAATCTAAGAGAACACAGTGAGGAAATCCTGACTATATATTTTGCTTTCTTATGTGGAGGACCAAGGTATGGAAAATGCTACTGAGTTCAAGGTTGTCTAGCTGATCCATTCTTTCCTCTGGGCTGTTTCCCAGGGCTTGTGGATCAGTAGTTGCTGCCTTCCCGGTTCCCTAAATCATTGCTTCAAGTGAAAGCTGAAGGTTACTCAGATGGGCTGCTGTAAGGTGTGCCTAGTCCTGTCACTGCTTTGCCTGGAGACAGAGCAGGCTGTCCTGTAGAAATGGGTGTTGCATAAAACATTGCTTTGGCTCCAGCCATTTGGTCACACCGGCTGCCCATTGTGGACTATAAAAGAGGTTTGAGCAGTGCAGTACTGCACCATAAACCAGAGCAGTGATAGTGAGTTCATAGAAAGCAGGAAAACAGTTTTAATTTTTTCTGTTGAACTTTTGGGAACAGATGGAGAGTTGATGAGGCAGAGATGCTGGAGGGACAGTGTGTTTCAAATGTTTTCGTTCATTTCATCTCAATCTGCTCATAGATTCACAGCTCTTGCTTATTCACTGCAGGGTAGTTAGTGTAAGACATGAAAACTTCAACGTCCCCAGGTCTCCAGAGGTGGGTGTTCTCCAGAGCCCATTGAGCTGTGGTTTTTGAGCTAAGAGACTATTGACATGTGGGTTCGTGGGAGCAGCTCATAGCCCTATGGGCAAGATCTTTGCTTACTTCATTCCATGTTATCACAGTGAAGGATCTGAACTTTCTGGAGAAAGACGATGACCCAGGAGCGTCTTGACTGAGTTCTGTACTGGTACTAACAGGCCAGGTCTGCATCTCTAAACAACCAATGTGTTGTGGGTTTTTTTTTGTTTTGTTTTTTCTTTTTAATCTGTTTAGAAGCCAAGAAGAATCTAATCAGAGCCCAGCAGTGCACCCACCAGCAGTCATTATCATTCCTTAGTCATCCAGTTACTGTTTTTCTGTTCTGACAAGAGACATAGGTGCAGTGGTGAGGACACGGGTAAAGATTAGCTTTTCCTTAGTCTCCTTGGAGATGTTTAAGCACATTTCCCTGCAATGTACTTGTATTCAGGTGTTGCCCTTAGAGGACATATATAACTTCAGTGATGCATTCAAAGCATTGTGGCAGCCAGAGCTGGTAGGAGAGGAATGGAGTAGATGGGATTGTTAAACCCTTCTTCACTCCCCAAGGCAATGACTCGCTGTGAGATCTGATTACCTTCTCATTAGCTACAAATGTATCTGGTTAATAGTTCCTGACAGCTGGCTGAGTTTGTCAAATCCACGTTTCTTCTCTGCCTCGTGTTTTGAGTCTGGTATTTATTAATTACATACAAAATGCTGTAAGCAGAACTGCTGGGACTTTATTTCTGTGAACACAAAAGCTTCTCTACCGGAAAACATGATACCTCTTGGCTTGTAGCTGTGTTCCTGGAGGACAGAGGATCAGAGAGTAGTCTGATTTGATATTAGATCCTTTCGATATCAAAAGGGGAGCCACAACATAGAAGGGGTCAGACTCTTTAGCAGGATCTGTGGTGATAAAACAAGGAAAAATGGTTTCAGACTTAGAGTTTAAGTTTAGGTCAGATAATAAGGAAACAGTCTTTTACAGAGAAGGTGCTGAGGCAGTGGAACAGGTTGCCTAGGGATGTGGTGGAAGCCTCATCTCTGGAGATGTTGAAGCCCAGGCTGTGAGCAACCTGATCAAGTTGTGGATGTCCCTGTTCACTGCAGAGAAGTTGGGCTAGGTGGCCTTTAAAGGTCCCTCCAACTTTAAAGATTACATTATTCTGTATTGGCCAGTCTTTAGCAAGGGTGCAGACAGATGCACTGCAGGAAAATACTGAGATGGATTGACAGAACAGTCTGAATTTTCTTTGTGACTGCTTCTCCTATTTCACTTTTTTTACTCCTCTCTTAAGCCAGTGTTGTTGGAATACCTAGTAAGCTCAGCTGCTTGCCCAGAGACTGCTAAATATCTTAGTATTTTGAGCCTGCAAAAAAAAAAAAAAAAAAAAGGGGAAGGATTTTGCCAAAAAACAGCTTATTTGCACGTCATGTAGGAGATGATTTTCTCCTGATTATATCTCAAGGTTAATTCAAGCTTTACAGCACAAAAGTTGATAACTGTTGATAGCAGTTGGTAAAACACTGGTAAACAGCTAATGCCATTGCAAAGCTTTTAATATTAATTAGGTTGTATTCAGTTACTTTCACAGCCAGCAGTGCCTTTCACTGAATGGCAGACAGATTAGATCAGTGAGGATCAGATATTGGTTAGCTAAGCTTGTTTTAAGAATTGTCATCAATTGTCTTCTGTATAAGTGGAGCAGATCCTGCAGTTGCTAGACTGCATGCAGCAGGAGATTGCTGAACCTACTTCAGAAATCAGTGTGCACATTTTACTTCTATTTTGCCAAAGTATAAGTGGCAATGCTGGGTGCACAGGGATGGAGTTGCTTATGTGCAGGTGAGGATGCATGTTTCCTTGATTGCGTGGTGTAACAACCATTAATTTCCTTAGGACTTAGATAAGCATGACAGTCCTAAGTTTTCCCTCCTGCAGCATTGTATTTAGCAGGCCCTTAATTTTACAAAAATTTCTTGTACCAGAGTCAGCTACTATTCAAGGTATGGCAAGATTATACTTGTGAAAGTGTGGATGGGTTAACAGCTCATGCCCAAGAGTTTAGATGAGTTAGCAGCTGGAGGGATCTGCTACTCATGAGGCTGCTGAACAGCTGATGGCTGCCTGCTTGTGTCAGTGTGAGGCAGTGCTTCACAGCACTTCTCTAAGGCTTCTTAGTTCAGTGGAAACCAGTGTCTCTGTCTGAAGTATCTGAAGATGTTGCAGATCTCAGATCCTGGTCAACTCTAACCCTACCAGGTTGTAATTTTTGTTGTTTTTTTTTTTTTTTGGTTGTCTCTTACTTCCAACAGCCAGCTGTGTTTCTCAGTTCAGTAAGGAAGACAAATCATGCATTTGCTTTTCTCAGCTGTTTTAGAAATTTTTCTAGCTATTTTTCTTGTAACCTACACTTTTCTTTTCCTCTCTCTGCATTTAACAGGCTTTCACTGGATTAATACATACATCATTGTCACAAGGGTCTCTTGCTAGTCCTTAATTAGCCCTGCAGACTGACTCCTACTATAAGATTACATGCTTATCTAGAGTTGTTAAACAGCTTGTATGCATTTTTACATGGAGTCTTTCTCAGTCTCTGGTGACAGTTTGAGCCCTTTCATGCCACAGGGATCAGTGCAAGTGCTTCCTGAGTCGTTGAGCAGTTGAGCTTGGCTGCCTGGCTGTAGGGGCTGGCTGCAGTGCTGCGCTCTGCAGTGACACTGGTTCCCATAGCTCTCAGCTGGGGAGGACGGAGCTGTGGGGTTTGTGCTCAGGTATGAAACATACAAGAGGATCAGGATGTTGGGAGGTTTGTGGCAAGCTAGGGCTCATCTTTGAGCAGAAGTGTGCTGTAGGAGTATCCTAACCAGAACTGGGGTGGCTGTTTTGTAACAAAGCAGAAGCTCCAGCCCAGCAGGACAAGGATCCTGAGTGAGTGAGTTTTCTCAATCGTGGTGCTGGGTGTAACTCTAGCAACAGCATGTTATTTTGGCTGAGTTTTATTTTGTGAGTCAAACCCCAGTACTCAGAGAAAACTGCAGTAAAAACACAAACACGATGCATGTATGCTTGCCACCTTCCTCAGCTTGCAGAACTAAGTAAAATTCATAGCTTTTACCTAGCATCTCCCAGATATTCCAGAAGTACCTTACTTTTTAAACTGCATTTCACAGCCCTATGGCATATTGAGGTGGCATAAAAGAACTAGTGTGGCTGTGTGATATTTATCAAAACAAAAGCCCGTATTGAATGTGCAGTATGATTTGCAGGGTAGCTTTTAGTGAGAGCAGCCCATCCTTTTCTGTAAGAGAATTTGTGTATGGATTTGACAGCAAAACAGATACGATGAGGATAGGTTTTCCAGGAGCTAAAGCAGTGGTCTAAATGTCCTAGACCTGGGATCTATCTCTGTTATGCCAAATAATTTGTTGTGCAGATTGTTTTATCTCTTTTTCTTTCAGTTGTTATGATGATCATAGAATCATTAAGGTTGGAAGAGACCACAAAGGTCAACTAGACCAAACATCAATCCATCCCCACCATGCCCACTAACCATGTTACTCAGTGCTGTGTTTACCCTTTTCTGAACATCCCTAGGGACGCTGACTCCACCAGCTCCATGGGCAGTCTGTTCCAGTGCACTGCCACTGTTTCTGAGAATTCTTCCTAATGTTCAACCCGAACCTCCCCTGATGCCACTTGAGGCCATTTCCCCCTTGTCCCATTGCTGTTATCTGACACCTTGCTACAATTTCCTTTCAGGGAGTTATAGAGCAAGATAAGGTCTCCCCTGAGTTGCTTCCTGAAGACATGGATATTGTGGGAGGAAATATATGGCCAGTGATTTACCAGGATGGTTACAATGGATACTATGCTCTTGCTATGAGCTGGTGGTAAAACAGCAACAAAACAAGTATATATGTACAATTATAATTTTACCTTGTACTCAGAACAAACATCAGGGAAAAAAATCCTAGGCATACGGCTGCGCCGTGCTTGCTGCTCATTTCTCCCCTCACTCATGTGAAACAGCAATTTCTGTGGAGGTCCTTCAGTTTTCTATCCAAGTAGTTGTCTGGAGCAGAAACTCATCTCTGCTTGCCAAGCTGTTAGGATGCTTCCTGAAGTGTTGTACCTAATCCCAGCCCTGAAGTTTCCAATCTAACTTTGGATCTGGGCACACCACTAGATCCTTCGCTACTTTGCCTCTGCATAGGTGCTATTCTCTCATTCATTAGCTGATATTTTTGTAGTATGGTTTCTGTCCAAAAAACTGCTCCAGAGCAGACTCAAGAAGGAGATAAAGGAGGTTATCTTTGCGTGGTGAGGGAACGCTCCTGTTTTGTACTGTTGTCTAAACTAGTGTGCTTCAACTAATTGAAGGTGACGATTGCACGGTTTACTTTGGGCAATGTTGTGTGGGCTTCGTTTGTTTTTTTTCCTTAGCTTCCTGGTTTTATTAGGAGTTTTTATTTTATTTTATTCCTTGTTTTATTAGGAGTTTTTCAGGGGCTAGAACGTGAATCCCAACCTGAATTTTGTGAGTAGCCTCTAATACCTACTGGGGTAGAAAAATCCAAAACTCCAAATCTGAGCTCTCTGCAAAAGTAGTCTTTAAATGTGGGCATGCAAACCCTTTGTTTACTGTAATGAGATGCAAACTATGTATCCACATTTAGGTATAGGGACTGGTGGTCTTGAAGCAGAATTATGCAGCCACTTCTGGCCCCCTTTGGCCAGTGTATCAAGTCAAGGTTGTGCCTTTATTGGCCAACAGTTAAAATCTTCATTTGATGAGAGAGAAATCTTGGAATGCTGAATGTATATTGGTCAGGAAATAAAAAAGCGGGTCTTGCCACAAACCAGAACCTCCATCAGAATTTCACAGTGCACTGGTATGTATTTACATATGTGGTATTAGGAGACCTTTGTTCTGTCCTTTGCTAATGTTTTACTAAGAGTCTGACGTTACAGTAAGTGTTGACCCACGTAGTAACCTTCACTGTGCCCTTCTGCAGTCAGCAGCTCTGGCCATCTGTGTTGCTTTCTGGGCCTTGCGTGCTAGGATATGCTTGCCTTGCAATGATTTTCGGTACCCTTTTTCAGTCCCCCAGTTTGGCAGCAGATCAGTGCCTGTACTTGCATACTTGAGGCATCACAATTCAGAAACAGGCTGCAGCAGACCAGGCCCCTTGCCATCTTGAATGCAGCACTTCCACTCATGTGAGGCTGTGCAATGGTGGGAGTGCTCTGACTTGGAGTGTTGTAGTATGGCTTGTGGCTTAAAAGGTCCCTTCATGCATGCTATGTTACCCATGGTGTGAGCATCATATAACATCTTGTAATCATGAAAGTGCTTAGTTTCTCTGTGTGTCACATGAGGATTTGTGAGGAATCTCAGCTGTCAAGTGCATAAACTTAGGCTGTGACCCTTCAGCTCCTAACCATTGAAATAGGATCTACCATGTCTACTGCTAATGAAAACATTCTTCCTTTGATAGGCAGATACTCTAAGGTTATTGAAAAGAAAGAGGAAAAAGTTATTTTTCAAGTATTTCCCCTATGCTTTAATCAAGTATTTCTACAAGGCCTGCTTGTCGCTTCCCTTCTGTATTGCATCCCATCTCTCTGCTACCACAGTGTCATTGCCCAACTTTCTCTCCCTTTCCCAGCTCCAGAGATGCTGGAAGAGCCAGTATCTCTCCTGATGACAGTGGCAGGCGAGTGACAGGCAGGCTGGGTGGGGGTGGCTGATCATGAGCAAGCCTAGTGACAGCATAGTATGACTAAGAACCCACTGGCTAATAAAAGCACAGGAGGAGGTGGAGCAAAGTATTTAAGGGTGCCAGGGAGAGAGAGAGGTTTCCACAAATTTCTCGGTACACTTCAGCAGCCAAGTGACTGGGCACGACAGTGAAAGGCTTCCTTAACTCTTATCCTCTTATGGGATTGAAATAAAAGGGCTAAGAACATGGCACCATTAACTGAAAAGTCTGAATCAAGGTAAGAACACTGCTGTGTTTTTTTCCTAGTTAGTCAAAGCTAGCCCTCCTGGAGCTGGCTGTGAACTGATCTCCCAGGGCTTTACATGGCGTTGGCACCTGCTCATGTGCAGTGAGTGGGTAGGTCTGCTGGGTTCCACGCACTGACTTTGAAATTGTTTCTTTCACATGGGTAAGTATTTCCAGTTGCTGCTTGAGAAGGGAGGAAATATCTGGAATGGTCATTACATGAGTTTGTGTCCTGGATAAAGGAATTGAGCAGGTCCTAGCTTCCATACCCAAATTACTGCATCTGACTAATTTTATGGAAAGGAGTGGTTGAGAGTAATTCCTAAGAGCTGAGTCCAACACTATTGCTAAAATGGAAGTGAGGAGAGTGGCTGTGGAGTTCTCAGCAATATGTCACCTGCGCCTCAAGGAGTCAGAGGGAAGCGAAGATGAGATTTGGTTTCTGAAGTTTGGCATTCTGCTATTTCTGGAGACACTTCAAATGTCAGACCATTGTTAGCCCAGGAGTTCAGTTTTCTCGAGAGTGTTATGATACTTGTGACAGCAACCAGCCTTCTGGGTTTAGCTGAAGCCTTTTTGTACCTGATATTCAGGTAGATTAATTGGTTCCAGGGAAATTTTTCTAGTGTAGCCAAATTCTAAGGAGAATGACCATGTCCAACTTCCTCATGCATCCTCAGGCTTTTCAGAGGTGTGTTGGAAGAAGAGTATGCTTGGCTCCTTTTGTACATTGGCTAGACTTCACTTTTTCTGTGATCTCCTGGAGGTCATTGCAGTTGTGTGTATAATGAGAACAGTTTTTGAAATGGCTTGGCTTATTCTGATGACATCATAAAACACTGGAAGATTGACATATACGCATCTTGTTTACGCTGTGCTGGCTCGGTTAAATTCAGATGATGCATAGAACAGAGGCTTGAATCTTCCATCTCTATGCCAAGTGTTGCTTAGTGAGTGTTTGTAAAGAACTTGAAAACAGCTACTGCTAAGAGAGGTCGTGATTAACAATTGTCTGATAACATTGCCAGAGTGATAATTCAGTATCAGAATGATTCCTTTGCTTTGCAGAACTAGGAATCTCGGGATGTGTAGTATTAAGGTATTTCTTTACAATGTCAGAGGTGCACAAGAATCTTTCCTTTACCAGTGGTTTGCAAAAATTAGGTTAATTGGGATCTGAACTTTGTGACACCAGTCAGTCTCTAATTAGTACTTCTACTTAATGAAACTTCCACTTATTTACTACTTCACTATCTGAAGTGTATGACAGCAGTGAAGACAGCCTTTGTAGTCTGTTCTATACAAAATCACACAAGAGAAGCTGCTGGTTGTTGTTTAGATGATCTAATTGATTGTATTTACAGGATGCCATTCACTGTATTAAATGCAATGTAGTGTTTGTGCATGTCCCTCAATCCTGTGGTCAGCTGAATGGATCCATTGTTATACATAATTAGGGCTTCTGGAATTTGGGTCTGTTAATTTACAACAATTCTTCTGCAGACACAAGTGGCCCCCGTGTCAGGGGTGTATGAAGCTGAGTGCAGCACACAGAGCATCCCAGCTGTATGGATGATACAGATAGTCTCAGAACAGCTTGAACTGAATTTATCTTCTGCTCCTTCCACTTGAAGTATAAAACCAGTATCCTCTAGGCTAGGTGCAATTGCTAAAGTTTGCCCCAAAAAGGTAAATCTGCAGAAAGATAAATCTGGCAGTGTTGAATTGGCTGCCCCTCATTAACTGTAAGTAAATGACAATTTCAGTAGTTATGTGTGTCCTGCTTGAATTCTAATGTAAGTCTCAGTTAAGTGTCCTGAATTGTCCCAGGTAGTGATGGGCTGCTAAATCACATACTGCTTTCCTTCCAGAGCTGCAGTCTGAGAGCTGTGCCCTGGGAATCACCTTGCACAGGCTGTGCAGTGGCTTTTCTGTAGCGTGTTTCTATGTGTGAGGTGTTAGCATAAGTATTGCTGATAAATCTGGGTGGGGGTCGGCACTACTAACACTCTCAGATGCTGTGACTGAATATAGCATTTTATTCAAAATACTCTATAGATTTTTCTGAACCTTTACAATGTGAGCTGCTTGGGTGTATAGGTGTCACACAGAGGCATTTGTTTCTTTAGCAGACACATGGTACATGGGGCACAGCAAATGTCACCATGATCTCAGCTATCAGATACAAGGAGTAGAGAGTGGCCACAACAGACTCAGGAGGAAGTCAAAGCCCAGTTACAGTGCACTTAAAAATCTGTTGTCTATTTTTTGACTGGAAGCTACTGATAAGAGTAATTAACTCATCCTGAGGGAAGCAGGGAAACACTGCATACATAGTTACTCTCCTGCAAGCCCAGTGCTGAGCTGCTGCTTTCCCAGCCCTGTGCCTTTGATAGAGCAGGAGGCTGATGGCTCGAGCAGGAGACACCTTCAGTCCCACGACCCTACAGATGTAAGTCATCATCACAAGGGCTCAGTGGATGATATCAGTATTCTAGTCTGTTTCTTCACCTGGGAAATCCCTGTAGATATCAAATCATTGTCTGAACTTCCACTGACCATAGAATTATTTCTCAAATACAGACCAGAGTTAGAACAGATCAGAGCAGTTGCTTTGCCTTTTAAACCTTGCTTTTCAGCTCTAGGGCATCTCACCTTCAGGCTTTGCTCTCTGATTCTGTGACACTGAGTAGAGTTAAGGCTTTGGATGTTCAGCCATAAAAATGTGCTGTTTGTTTGCTGGATTTTAGAAATAAATGGTAGCATGTAGACCAATGGCTTTGGAAATGTTTACAGGTTTGCAAATGAAGACTCAGAGGTGTGATAGCTTTCTGAAAATGAGTGGATGGGGGAGCACAAGTGCTACTTAAACAGAAAAATGATGTTGGTGCAAAACAGTTTGGTGCTATCTGTTCATCAATTAAATTTAGGCTGCAAGTCAGAAACGATGTTCTACCCATAAGAAGGAAGGAGTTGGCTTCAAGGAGGAGCTGTGGAGACAGGAAAACTTACCAGTTTCAAGCTGGGGCTTGAAATGTTCCTGCCCAGGATTGTATGACACAGCTGCTGCAATAGCATGGGAGTAGGCTTGATGACCCCACAGATCCTTCTTGGCAGTGTTTAAAAGCGGTGACCTTGAACTGTGTTAACTCAGGTTGCTGGTAAGCGTTGTTTACTCTGAAGTTGGTGACTGAAGGATAACTTCATTCTGAAGGCATTTCTGAGCTCTTAAAGTCATATCTCCTGGTTTACATTTCTTATTTGACAGACTGGAACATTCCTATTAAGTTGTACCTGGACTGGCACACATACCCCAGATACCCATTAGGAAGAAAGCAAACATGTACTATATTTAAAAAAATAAAAAAAGACAACAATACTGCATGTGTAATCTGCTATGTTTGTTTATTCCGTCAGCTGTAAGCTCAATTATTTATCAGAACATGCTATTCCAGCTTGTGTGCAATGCTGCCATTTGTTGGATTTAGATGAGCCTTCACTGCTTGGCAGTGTCTGAACTCTCGCTGAAGTGCATGGGGAGGTGGCTGTTTGGAGCTGGTAGGACTCTTCACAGTCCTTTCATGACATTTATTCTTTCTTTGGAGCATTGTGTTTTCTGATGGAATAACAGGATGTCCTTTAACCCTTAAAGTAAAACTGACAGGCAACGTATTTCTCTCAGTATTTCAGAATAAGAGAGTAATGATGTTTGGAGAGAGAACTGTATTTGGAGAGAGAGAAAATTGACTGGGTTAACCAGCAGCTCTGTCTCCTATATTCCCAAGTTACTTTCTCTTGCCTGCTTTTATGTGGTACAGCATGAGAAGCACAGCAGAGCTGTGTTTTCCAGTGGCTTGCTTTAAGCAGAGGAACCTTGTAGTAGCAGACACTGGCAGCAGTGCAGCCCTTTGCACCCTGTCCAGCTCTGGGACCACATGGTGCCAGCACAGCTGGCTGAGCAAAGCATCTGGGGCAGGAACACTGGTGGTACTGAGAGAGGGGCTGAGCCAGGGACTAAACAAGTGGGTGCCAGCAGTGATGTACAAGGGCTGATCAAGTGAAAAATAGCATTTGTAAGTGCTCGTCCTCTCTTAAATCTGAAAATCTCCAATTTTCTTCTAAAAGCCTGAATTGCTAGGCTATAATTATATAAACAAGAAATTGATTTTTCATTTAAATGCTACTACAAAACACTCAAAGCTCTTGTGTGTGAAGAAAAACTTTTGCAAACGAGAGAGCTCAAAACTGAGAAGCTAAAGCAGGAATCTGAGTGATGAATTTAAGGCCTGCCTGATGAGTTTTGAATGCTTATGGTTGGTAATTGCTCTTAAATTCTAAACAAGTCATCAGAGTTATCAGTAACAGCAAGAGAAGGAACCAGAGGAAATGACTTTTCCCCACACGTACGTTAGACCACTAAAAATAACCACCACCCACAACGCCCGGCAGAGATACTGTTGACTGCAGAACATGCATCCTTACTTGGGACAATTAATGAGCTGTTTGTTACCCCAGCCATTGCAGGGGGAGCACTTGAATGCTTAGAGCATGTGAGATAATCCAGAGACATGCTGTGCAGCAGTAGGCACTACTTATCTGCATTCCTCCTAAATAGGGCTCTAAATCCGCTGTGCTCCGTTTCCACACCAAGTAGGGAAGGAGCTGTCGCCCTGAGAGAGATGTGCTGGGGGTTTGTGGAAGGAAGGAGCGCTGAGTGCCCGACTAGAGGTACGGAGCTGGTGGATGTTACATACAGGCATTGGCATCTTCAGCATTACAGTTGCTTGCTTATGGCCTTAGGAATTCATCACCCTTCATTGTGTTTTGAATGTCTGCAGCTTTGTTGCTATGTCTGTCACATTTCAGGAAAGACATAAATTCAAGCCTGGCAAGGAGACAGTGGTCTGCTGCTTACAGCAGGGAGCTAAAGGAGATGGTACAGTGGTTTTGTGTGAGAGGCTGGTTTTTGTTCTGCCTGATCTGGTGGTACTATTTTTCAGACTGGCACAAGGGATGCAACCTAGATTCCTTTGAAAGATTCGGTCCTGAAGTGTGGTTCTGCATATGGCTGTAGGATCCGTGTGACTGTTTCTACAGGAAGCTTTCTGGAGGAACTGAGAGCAGCAAATGTTCCCAGATCCACTTGCCTCTGCAGCCCATGTGCATCCTCTCTGGCCAACCTGGTGGGGCTGCTCTGCTCGAGGATGCTCCGCCAGACGCAGACAGGCATGTTTGTTCCCAAATGTTAAAGAGGGCAATGCAGAGGGCACCTGGCCATGGAGTCAGGTGTGCTGCTGGACTGAACAGTCTGGCCCTGAGAGCGGATTAGACTACTCCATAAAACACGAGAATAACAGGACTTCAATGAATGGTTTAGATTAAGCCTATGGGAAACAGGGTGCAAGAGACACTGAGGCGTGCTCTCAACTTCAGACATATTCTGTAATTTCCTCAATGTAAGCAGCAGTTTCTTTCACCAGGATGCAGTGAATCTGCACGCAGATCCTCAGATGACCTAAATCAACTTTAAAATGGAACCTCCAGAGCTATAGTAGTTCAAGTGCTCTGGACTGCTTATGCAAACCCCCAGCACTCCAAGCCCACTCTTTTTATGGGAACCTGCATTAAGTATATGTTCATGGGTGGTTGAATAATACCTGTTAGTTTCACGGTTAGTGAATGCTGAATGCTTGTTGTTTTAATTGGATTCTGTAACTGCTACTAGGTGTGGGGATATGGGCAAAGTCATTTTTCTAGATCTAGTTCTAATGAGTTTGCACATCACCTTCATTTAATTTAGGAAACTTATTCCTTTAATTACTACTGTGTTTTTGATCTCAAATCGCTTCTTCTGAAGAAGTAATTTGTTCTTTTAAGGCCAAATAATTGAGCTTTATTTGTGTGCATTTTTTTTGCTGAATGCCTTTCTTAACACAGTGAACCAAGTGCTTTACACTGCAAACAGTGTCAGGATTCCGAGATCAAAAAGAAACCACTGAAATCAAGAATTTTCTGGCAGTTGTGATATCACTTATTCTAAGTGGAGAAGGGACATGGGGTCAGAAATGTACTTGCTCAGATACTGCTGCTGTGTAATGAGCTCTACCGCTGTATTGCTGAGGACCTGGCCTTTACCCAAGTGTGAGCTTAGTGTATCCTGTCCAGAAAAGGTAGCATGCTGAAATCTGTTGGGCCTTTTGTAAGTCTTGTATAGCAAAGGAAGACATGCAACCACTTTGTGGAGAGAAAACGTCATGTAGACTAGTACAAATTCCAAGGAGAGGGCCAGTGCTCACCTAGTACTTCTTTGGTACTAGCAGACACCTCAGCTTCAAAATGTTTTTATTCCTAAAGCTGAATTGAGGCTTAACTGCAGCACTGCCCTTCTTTTAGTTTTCTCTCTGCCCTATGGAGAGATTTCTATTTTTCTAGTAAGTTTAATTGACAATAGTTTCCTTTACCTAGAAAATGTGATAATGCTTCTTCCTTTGCCTTGATGATCTGTAATTTTAACTCATCTATTTCTCCTTTACCTAAACTAAGGTAATTACTTTCTGTAACTGAAACTTACTGAGATCAGAAGGAGCATTATTAATCAATACATCTGGCCAAATTCTTAGGCTGTGTCAACCTTTACTATTTTGGGGCCCTTGCTTCTAATATGAAATGGTAGAAATAAAAAGTGGGTGCTGTGTTGGCAGGCCTTTCGGCTCTGTTAAGGCTTTTGTTGAGTAGCTTTAGTTTGCACCCCCTGCTCTTTTGCTGGGATCAGTTTGGATTTAGGGTGTGTCCTGCTGAGCCTTCACTGGCCCACAGTGTAATATCTTGCGTGAGTATTTTAATGAATAAAATAACTAACTGTTGGCAGCTGTTGTATTGTGACATGCCTGAAAGCCCAGATATTAGCCACTTTTACAGACATCTGTTACTATATTTGCTGGCTTCATTTTCTTTACTTTCCTTTTGACAGTCTGTTGAACATGCTCATTATATTCTGATTGGTATGGAATGAATGTTGCTTGAGGATGGGGATGCTTCAGGCAGCAGAGCAAATTCAACTCCCTGAAGACAATCTTTACCTCTTGGATTGTCCCACTAATTCTTTAATTCTTGTAACATGAAAACAACTATTGACTTCTCTGGCTTCTTGTTTCTCTGAGCAAGTTGGAAGAGGGGAAGGTGTTGTATCCTTTTTGATTAGGGTGTTTGTTTATGCACAATTGCACAGCTTGTGATACCTATTCCTACCCGTGCCCTGGAAAGCATTTAGTTATCTGGACTCACTCTTGCTCTATTTAGTACTATATTTTTGGGAGGAAGTGGGAGGGAGAATGAGACACAAAGTTAAAGGGTTTTTAATTCAACCTTGACCTCTGGTGTATAAAGAAGTCCTGGCAAACATAGACTGTTTTGCAGAAATGCTGCTCTTCGTCTTTTCAGACCAACATCTGCATTGACATTGAAAAATGTTTGTAGGTATGAAGTCTGGACCAGGAATAGGCTCTACAGTTGTCCCTTGTAGTTTCCCATGACTGTGAAAATTGACTTTTTTCATCTCTGTTTGTAATCAGAGAGTTTTTATCTCAGATAGGTAACTTCATTCTTTGCAACTTTGATCCCAGGAGCATTAAAGCTTCTAATTTTAAGATTCATCTCTTGCAGTCTCTTCCTGAAGATACTGGGAACAGAACTGGAAATGCTTGGTGTAGAAGTTAATATACATTTCTACAAATATTTATTCTGCATTCTAATATATTCCACCAGAGAGGCTGACGTTGGTAGGAGTAACAGATTACCTTGAAATATGGCAGTGATCTAGGCTGAGAATTTTAGCTTAAAAATGGTCTCCCTAAGATTTTTTTTTAAATCATAGTTGATGCACTTTTCATATATTAGAAGCTATCTGGATTTTTATTTTGCTGTATAGAAACTCTCATACTTTATTCAGTATGATCTTAAGGTTGGAAAGTAGTACCAGTATTATGTGGAAATACTCTTTAATCTGCTGACTGACATAATAAATACATCTTGATTTTGAAACTCAATTTCTTGAGGAGACTGCAGTTCTTACCTTGACTTTTGTGATGACTGTTCAGCATTACATACACTGTTGTCAGAGCAGATGTTAAACAAAATAACCACTCTGCCTTTCACTTTAAACAGAGATAAACAAAATCCAGAAGTAAAAAAGGCAATTCCTTCCACCACGATGAGCTCTGGTAAGTCTGTGTTATTTTCTGCTTGCCCTCACTAAACCTACCTTACTGTTGCTAGACTTATCCCTGATAGTTTGTGATCCCTTTCTTTTCTTTCTTTCTTTTTTTTTTTTTTTTTGACTCTTTGAATCCTGGTTCTCAGGCAAAGCTTGGGCATCACAGAATGGTTTGGGTTGGAAGGGGCCTAAAAAATCCCTTGAACAGCTCTGCCATCAGCAGGAACACCTCCTACTACACTAGGCTGCTCAGAACTTCATCCAGCTGGCCTTGAACTCCTCCACAGACTGAACCCAGCAGCTTGGTCCAGTGCCTCACCACCCTCATAGGGAAGAATTTCTTCCTAATACCCATCCTAAATCTATCCCCCTTTTAGTTCAGAATCATTACTCTCTGTCCTATCACTCCTATCACTTCCCCAGATTTTCTCATCTCCCTTTAAGTGCTATAAGATCTCCCTGGAACCATCTCTTCTCCAGACTGAACAACACCGACTCCCTCAGCTTCTCTTCATAGGTGCTCTGAGTAAAGGCTCAGGGAATCTAACTTTTGGAGAAGGAGTGTAATAGTGTCCTGTCTAGACTTTTGTTGTTTTGAATTGGCCTATAAGGCTCTAACAACCACCTACATCTTGAGCCAAAGTTGGTCATTTTAGCTTCTTGTAGCCTGGAATGAATCTGAAAGACTTGAATATATTTTAATAGAGGTGAGTGTAAAGTTTGCCATCTGGATAGGAAAAATTACCTGCTCAAAGAAAAATGAAGAAAAAGGAAATGGAGATAGTTGGGGAAAGGATGACTGCTGGGTTTGTCTGGATAATAAGCTAAGTCAGATTGAAGTGATTAAAGCAGATACTATGCTGAAGTACCATATGTAGGACCCATGGAATTATATTCCCACTCAATTTTAGCCCTTTCTCATGTCGCAGCTGGAGTCTTGTGTCCAGTTTTTAGCACCATATATTGAGGAAAAATAGAACCATCTGGAGGCAGTACAGAAGAATACTAGAAGACTAACCCAAAGCACGAGCTGGGAATTTGTCTTTAAAGTTGTTAAAACTTCCTTGTTCCTAAAGCATTGGAATAAAGTGCTTTAAGGTGATGTTGTAAACATTTGTCAGTAGTTACAAAGACAGATACACTGAGATTTGTGTCAAAGCAACATCTCCTGAAATGGTAGAAACACTTCCTATCTCAGAATCAAATAGCGCTGACCTATGTCATGTCCTTGTATTCAGATGCGAAGTTCAGTAGCAAATGCCTTGGAGTAATCTGCTTCTTTGTTTCTCTTGCAGAACGGGAAGAAGTTGATGTTGCAAAAACTGTTGTCAATGGGCTGAGCAGCAATGGACAAGAAAAAGGTGGGTCCAGAGCTTCAGAGCCACCTCTGCAGCTCCCCCTGCATGTCAGCTAAGTAATGTGGTTGGTTTCCCTGGGCACCGCAGCAGCACTTCCAAATTTAGTTTGCCTGGCGACTGATACAAGAAAGGCCTTGTGCTGCAGCATGCCAGCAGCAGCAGTTTTTAGCTGAACAAGTGTTCTTTGTCTCTTGAGCAACAAAAAGTGGCAGGCTGTATTTGCATCTTTGTGTATATTCTGTGCTGTTTTGAAGAAAGCTGTGCACTACTTCTAGGACTTGTGAGCACCTGTGAATCAGTGTCTTGATGTGTTTGAACAGCACGGACTTTATGGGTGCCTGTGTGTGAACCCTGTTAACCTCAGTGGGAGTTGAAGGTTTGAGCCAGAATAAAAAAGCTGAAACTGCTTATATAATAAAGAAATGTGCCATTAGCAACAAGGGTTTTAAGCCCCAATTTATCTGAACACTGACAGGTTTGAAGCATAAAATAGCATTCAGTATTATATAGCGATGATGTGCATTTTGGAAGCGTGTGCTTGTATGGGTTGGTTGCCTGCAGGGTTCATTTCCTTTATTTTCTTTTGATGCCTTTCTGTAGTGGTTAGTATTTTGACTAAGTTGTGGGTGGCTCAATTCAGTTGGTTGCAGGGCAGAACAGCATTTGATTTGTTTCCTAAGCTGCAGACTCTTTGGTGTTGGTATCTATTGTATCTATTGTATTTGCTTAGGGAGATGTGTGGAGAACAAGGTTAGATTTGGGTTCCTCTAATACAAATGGATTTCAATCCATGTAATCAAACTTAAAAAATCAACAATTTTATCTGTGATTTGAAAACAAAACCAAACAACAACAACAACAAAACCATGTTGAGCTCTGTCCCTATTCTCATGCTTGAGAGCCATTTGCCAGATAGAAGTCTTTGCTTCCCCGTTCTGCATAGGGCCAGAAGGATCTGCCACCAGGTGGTAGATCATGTGCACGGTGCCCTGATTTGCACCACCTTTACTCTCATCCAGTGCTCAGAGGTGGTATGAGAAGTGTTAGAAATGTGGCTCCTCTTGATCCTGATTTTATCAGACCTGAAGGAGGTGGAATGAGGAGGACACTTGCTGCTTTCCAGCTAGTACATGCAGAAATCTAATAGGTTCTAAGGGAAAAAATCTTGACTCTACAGAAATCAACAGCACAACTTGTGTTACTGTAGTGGAGCTGTGACTGCAGGGTGTTAACCTTGGCAGAACCTATTGAGTGTCACCTATATGTAGTTTCATTTTTTTTTCCTCCATCTGTAATAGAGTTCCCCATTAGAAGCAATAAAGAATTGGAAGGGAAGGTAACAACACTATCAGAGAGTTTTGTAACCGTTGCTAGAATTTTGCACAGTGCAAAATTCTGTGATTTTCTCCTGTGTTACTTTCACTATATGTACACTATAAAACTACTATGCTAAGTGATGGAGTGCAGGGGAAATCTTTCCTTTACTGCTTTGATAGATGTCTTTTTTTCTGGATCAGATATTTGATGCTACACTTTATTGTGGAACTCCTTTTCAGGAGGATTTCGTATTTCTGCACTATTTTGTTGCTGAACTTATAAAATGTGCCCTAAAATCCACAATTCTTGTAGTATGGGTAGTTTTTGGTGTTTCTCTCTGAACCTGTCTTTTTTTTTTGTTTTTTTTTTCCATTTTAACTGAGCCACTGTAATGCTGACTTAACATTTTTATTTTTGCATGTAGTGTATCTCAGCTGAATGATCACACTAAAAAATTTTTGATGGCTTCTGAAAACTAATGCTTCCAGGTTTGTTACCCTTGCAGCATAGTGACAGTCAGCAGTTGGTTGACTCAGTAAGAAGTTCTGTACACTGTGTAAAGCGGACGTATCCTGGATTAGGACGAGCGCAGGGATATTTTTAGTGGTTGCATCACTGCTCTCTGGACTGCTTTTGTATTTGAAATTTCCTGCTATTGTGTCTCTGAGTACATTAGAAAATTTAGTGGCATGCTTCCAAACTCTGTTCTTCCCTTTTGGATGTGCCATTTAAACTTTTGTGTTTGCAGCTGTTGACGTCCCTTTATACACACGCTCTATTTCTGCCGTTACAATAATCCCTGTGAAGAAAGTGAAAAGTTCTCCTCACCTAGTGCTGCCTACAGGTATCTTTTTCTTACTCCCCCGCTGTGCATTAGTTGCCATCATTCTTTCTCTCTCTCTCTCTCTCTTTTTTTTTTCCTTTTTCTCTCCGCTTCACCCACATGCTTTGGCTAGCTTTCAGCTTCATCCTTCTCACTGTTTCCAGAGCTGTAGATTTCATCAGTAAGTAATAAAGTTAGCTTCTGATGGCGCAGTGCACTGTTCTCAATTATGCTGTTCTCTGCAGTCATAATTGTGTCTACTTGAATCTGGGATCGTTGTAAGCTCTTCTACTGATGCTTGGTTATGAATGATGCTGTTATTACAGCCTCATTTTGAACCAAGCTCCTGATGAAATGGAGAATGCTTCCTCCGTATCTTTAGTCTTTATGAAAGTAAATAGACATCAGAGGTGGTATTTTACAGGTTCAGTCATAGTTCAACATCTGTGGAATGGTTTTGTTTTTCAGTGCATAAACTGACATTGGAGAAACTTTATATGGATAAATAAGGATGTCAGGCTCTCTGTTACCCCCTCCCCCTAACATGTTTTCCTGCTAGAAGTTCAAGATTATTTTTGTACTTTGCTGGATTTGGACAGTCGTTCCAGGCTAGCTGATACTGCTCGTCTCTTCTGATGTGTCACACATGAGCACTAAGTAAGGAGCTTATGTTGTTGTGTTTGGTACCATCTGCTGGATCCCTCTAATGAGAAATTTGGATCTTTGTTTTCTTTCTTTTGACTTGAATTGTGAGGGCATTTGTCGTTGTCAATTTTATTTTCAACTCTTTTCAAAGTGTTCTGATTGTATTGAGTTGGGAACATTTTTCAGTGATTCCTGTTGTTTTGATTTGGCTTACATTTGGAATAAGCTGTATGAAAATAAACTGATTTAGTAGGGAAGGTTCTCTGTGTCTTGATGTACATCTCTCCTCTGTCACTGCAGAGGTGTCAGTCCCAGTGCTCTCCTGTATCATTAAGTGTTCTGCCACCCAAACCTGTGCATCTGAATAGAGCACACAAGAGGAGTCAGGCACAGAGCACTTAGAGTTTTTCCGCTCTTATGATTTCATGTATCCCTAATTCAGAAGCGAGGTATGTCAGAGTGCAATGCATGGCATGTGCTCTGTTGTATTAGAGCATTTGGAGCCATCTCTGTTAATTCTGTGCCAGGTTGAGTGCACTCACTCTGTTCCAGGTTCACTGTTTATTTTTGCCAAAATGATCGGGAAAAACGTTTTCTCTTGCATGGCTATGTAATGACTGGGAATCAAAATGTTGACTAGGAAGGAGAGGAGGGAAAAGAAAGAACCAAAGTGTGTATTAAGGAGGGCTTTAGCAGAGAGTGCTGAAGGTGTTTTCCCCTCTTGCTCAGTTTGCCTTGGAGCAAGAAGAGGCTGTGCAGTAAAGAACCAGCCACATCACAACTTCTAGAGCCCTAATTCATGAAGATGCTGATGTGCTTTTCCTATGCTTTAAAAATGTTATTAAGATATGGCCTGTATGAAGAGCTTTAACATCTCATGAATCTCAGCCTAAGACTTAAGTATAAGATTTGTCTCAAAAACTGCTTCTGAGCTGGATGTTGGACTTCAACAATCCTTGGAGAACAAAGAACAATTCCAGAACCTTTCTCCTCCTGTATAGTAAAGGCACTTCTGCTATGGGCTCTAGGTGTTTTTGTCTCTTTGCAGTGCCTGTGAAAGGCATGCAGGTGAAGAATGTAGAAGAATGACAACCCTTTACTCTCAGTCCTGGTAACTCCAAACAATGTGTATATGCTTTTTAGTTACAGTACTCTTGAAACTGGAGTCTCGGAGCATAAACTCTGTTGCTCTGCTTTGAACGTGGATCTGTAGATTCCTGAGGCTGTGTGTTGTTTTGTGTGGATGTGAGTGACCCTGGACAAGAGCATGTCCTAACCCAACTCTGCATCTAGTGCTTCAGGGCTATATCACAAAGAGTAGCTTCAGGTAGCAGATCTACCCTTGGTACAGGATAAAAGGTGGAATAAGCAGAGAATCAGAGAATATTTTCCATCAATTCTGCCTTTATTTAATTTGCAGCATTAAGGCAACCTCTAGGAGGGGTAGAGATAGCCACACAAACATACCAAATGCTTCTCAATCAGAGAAATCAGCTTCTATTTCAACAGCTCTGTGGGTGACCCTAAAGGATGGTCTCTTGTGTGATGTGAGTGTGAAGTTGGTATGTTTAAGCAGCATTGGATAGGTGTGGATCTGCTACCTGAAACTGTCCTTTTTGGGACGGCCTTAAAGTCTTTGAAGCCCAAGTGAAATCTTGAACCATGGCGATTCCAGCATTGAGGGTATCTAGTATGAACCAGGTTCTTGACATGCAGTGAGTCTTTCCACTTTCTGCTCTTGTTCATCTGCCACTTGTGGTGTTTCCTTATGTTGTGGCAGTATTTTGCAATCTTGGCTGAGACATTGTCATGGTCTGTAGGCAGTGTCTTGAGTGTGGATGTAATGGGTGGTGGCTTACTGGAATCAGCCAGCGGATGCTGATCTGCACAAACACAAGCTGTTATCTGGGCAGCAAGCAGCAGCTTCTGCCCCTTCCCTTCATTCTGGAGGCATAACTGTCGTTATGATAACAGCTCCCAGAGAGGAACAGCATCCCTCTGGTACAGAGGGAACTTGATCCTTACCTGTAAATACTAAGAAAAATAACCATGTTGTCACCTGTGCAACATGGTACATCCTCAGATCCCCTTCAGGCTCCTTGTGCATTGTTATGGTAGGACAGGTGCCTCTGTTGAGGTAGGTCAAAGTGAGAAGTCTGATGGCAGCTGCAGGCCAGTAGCAGATAGTGCATAAGAGAGGGAGGTGATATGTTCTCCCCTGAAAGTAGGTTGGATAAGCAAGAGTCTCTTTAGACATACTATTTCTACAGATATCTTAGAGGAAACAGCTCTCTGGAAAGATTTTAAATAAGGGCAGGAAGACAGCCTTGAAGTTCTGTTTCCTTATTGCTGAATAAGGGGACAGAAGGAAATAACCCAAATCCATGGACTTAAGTGCTCAAGGGTAAACCTGGACAGAAGCTGTGCTGAATGAGGCCTTAGCATGGACTCTCATGTGACCTAGTATTTAGTTCACAGGATGATCTATTAAATTTCTTTCTACGTTATGGCATTTAGGTTCCTACATCAAAAAGATACACCACCATCGTAGAATGGTGGAGTCTGGCAAGGAGGCAGCTTGCAGATCATATTCACAGTTACAAGATTTTATCCTCCAATAAGCACAAGACTTTTTCCTTCTTTGCCTGCACAAAAAGCATTTTTAAGCACACAAATCATGCTGCTGTATATCACTGGGACATCAACAAGAGAGCTACAGGTGTAATGGTGTCCTGCTGATACAATATTTACACAAGGAGCAGACTCAATATAACAAATGGACCCATTAAATTTGTTTCAACCACTCATCCTTTTTTTTCCTGCTTTCTTAGTTCTGTTACATTGGTGCAGAACTCGTTTCTACATTCATCAGTTACTTGAATATGAAACTGCTTTGAAATCTCAATGCTTTAAAGCCAGAGCTAATATTCATCAACATAAACATTACTAGATTGATTCACTCAGACGCAGCCATGCTAAAATTCACAGAGCTCTGATGTCTCCTAATAGCTTTATATCATCTCTTTCAACATGTCTTCTATGTGCATGTACATTTCCTATAGAAACAGATCCCACTAAAGTCTGCAGTGGAAAAGGAGCTGTGACCCTCTGGGCATCTCCTGCCTGCGAAGAGAATCAGAAGATCTCTTCACCATGTCCTCACGATGCTGAGAAACCTGAAAGTAAGTGAAGAGGGTACAAAGTTAACTTGAAAATTTTACCTTGTAGTAACATGGTGTGAGGTCAGTTCAGGGTCTTGGGATGGGTTTCTTGTTGCATTATTAATTTTTAAACTAAAATTTAAAGCCTGAGGTCCTATAGCAGTTGGAAATCTCTTTTTAAAAACCAGACCCGATTCTTCATGTCCAAAGAGGGAGATGGACTCCTGTTCTCTCCCTGTGTGCGACCACTATCTCACTGACTTAACTTTGTTTACAGCTCCCTTTTGCCACCAGGAGTATCAGAAATTTTCATCTAGTTGTTACTGTGGTGGCTGTTCGGTTGTTTGTTTTGTCTCTCCTGGCAGACTCCCATCCACATCCTTTTTTCCCTGCCAAGATGAACCAGAAAAAGGCTGGGTGGTGCTGCTTGCTACCACAGCATTCACTTGGGTTGTCAAGGGAGCAGGGATGGCATCCCAGACAGACAGTGTCGCCACAGAGCTTTGCCATCGTTCAATAGCAGAAGTGTAATTACTTAATTGTAGGAGACAGGCAAAGCATAATAAACCTGGCCAGTGTAATGGGTCTGGCAGAGAGGATGCACTCCCACAGGCAAGATGCTGTTAAGGGGGATGGGGGGTCAAACTTGTCCTGAAAGCAAAGCACACATAATTTCTGGATGTATTGTTATAGGAAGGGTGACTCCATTAATTCCAGCCCCGATGTGCCACTTTCTGCTCTGTCTTCTCCTCCCCTTCTGCTTTATCCTTGACCTTCCCTCTTTTCATGCTCTTGCCCATACCACTGCCTTTCACCTCTCTGCTGATGGCTTCATAAATTTCCAACAGCCTGAATGGCAGTGAGCCCATTACTATGGAAATGAGGTCATTAATACTTCCTTTGCTTATTCTCTCAATCACTTTATGAAACGCACTGTGGAGCTGGAAGAGCTTTTTGCATCTAAAAGCAAAATGACTAGCAGAGGACAGGCAGTGGGGAAGGAGCCTAGTGGGAGATGGGTAAATAGATGATGAAACCAGTGCATCTGCATGCAGGGACTTGGTTGTAAAGTGGCATTGTTTTGTATTTAAATTCCCTTCACGTGCATGCACTTAGTATGCAAAACCTGATCGGTTTGTTGACAGTCCTCTGTCCCAGTTAATCACATGTAGTGGCTGGACAGGGAAAGAAATGTCTTTATCAGCTGTATCAGAGCTGAATATAGAGTCCCTGCATTCCCTATATTCTGACATGAAGCTGCAGCTTTAGAAAGTAGCTAGCTGGGCTGCCTTTTTGCCTCTGAAATAAGAATGTCAATGAACAATTGTTTCTTCATTGCTCAGAATGAATTGCCTTGTGTTTACAAAGGTCAGAAACGAGGAGGGCATCATGTTTGGGGCTGGTCTCTATGGTAATTAGGCAGCCCAGTCAGAGAGCATTTTATGTGTGAAATGAAGTAAGTCGACTCTTTACTCCAATCAGTACTTGTTTTCTGTAAATGTAACAGTTTATTTTTATTTTTTCCCTTCCTTTTCCTTTATGCCTGTCCTTTACTCCCATCCCTTCTGTCCCTCTTTTCTGTGAAATGCTTAGGTCTGGAGCCAAAAAACACAGAAACAGGTACAAACATTGGCTGTTTATGTTGTTGCCTCTGCTACTTTTTTGGAAGTATTTCTTTTTGTCTGTAGGAAAAAAATGCCCTCCCTTCTCTCATTCTGTAGCTGGAGGGAATCCTCTGTCATCTGAGTTTTTTTATTTCCTTTCTAGATGATTGGAGATCATCACCCAACACTGATGCCAATGGGGATGCCCAACCATCTTCACTTGCTGCCAAGGGTTATAGGAGCGTGCGTCCGAACCTTTCCTCAGACAGCAAGCCACAGGTAAGCTTTTCTTCTGCGACTCTCAGGGTGATCTTCTGGGTTCAAGCAGTGGATTCATGGGCAGGAGTCCTGGGTTGAATTCCAGACTTTGCTGCAGACTTGGGTAAGTTACTGTGCCTCAGCTTTTCCTTCTTGTAAAATGGGAGCAACACTGATGACAGCAGGGTGCTGTGGAGTGTTTTGTGTTCAGACAGACCACGGTTTTTCCTTGGTGGATGAAGAAGGACAACAATGCTATTTGCTTGCAACAAAAAAAGGTGAAGTAGCCATCAATTAGTTTGTCTCTTGTGTTGGTCCATCAATTAGTTTGTCTCTTGTGTTGGTCTATTTTCTAGAGGTTGTGCAGGCCAAAATAAGTTACTTAGGGTACAAATGATATTAGAAACAGGTAATTGGGAAATGCCTTTCAGTTTTAACACCATAACAGTTACAAGCCCTTTAAGCCTGTCAAGGCGTATTTGTACCTTAAGATAAATTGTTGAAATGAATCTGTTAAAAGAAGGTGTAACTTCATCCTTTTGAGTAACTGGTCTGCAGAGAGGCAGTCTGAATGCTGATAAGTAAACCCTTCATTAGAAACTGCTTTCTTGTATGAAATGCAGTGCCCTGAAAGCCTTGGCCCCTGTCAGGGTGACTGCTCCCATCATCAGTGACCTCTGGGAATGCCTCAGAACAGACATTGTTCCTGAAATTGTGAGTAGAAGGTGGCACAGCTCAGGTGAAAACATGGGAAGGAGCAGCACCCTAAAGGAGAGACCTATTTACTGCCTGACATTTACAGCTGGTCCTGTAGTCACTTGCTGATCTTTCTGATGAGCAGAGAGAAGACTTAAGCATGTAGTACTCCTTACAGAAGTAGTGAGGACTGCTGTCCAAACTAAGGTGAAATGGAACAAAGTGAGAAAAGGCAATTGCAGATAGATAATTTGTATTTTCTCATTTTTCACTGAATGGTAGTACAGTAATAAGGAGAGCCTAACATAGGAAAGTGATGTGATGCTGAATTCTTCACATTAAAGCTACTTTCTATAAGGAACCAAAAGAAGACGATCCTGTTCCAAAACCAGAAGCCCTTCAGAAGAAGCACTTCCCAAACCACTTCTGCAGTCTTCCCTCATCAGGGATGAAGGTGAAAGAAGAGCAGCATGAGGACAGGAATAGCTACAATTTTATGAAACTCTTTTAGATATATATCCATCTAACAAGGATAGGTGCTGACCCCCACCTGTCATGTGTGGATGAATTTTACAGGTGGTACTTTTTCATGCTTGATTGTTGTGAGCTGTTAAGGAATCTTCGTTCTGATTTAGCGACTCTTTGCCCATAATGATACAGCAGTGGTATGTATGTGTGAAACACACTTTTATAGTCTCTGGAGGATTAATTAGCAAGAATGCAGGAAGCTGCTGTTCACTAGACTGATGTTTTAGTTTATTCTTTTCAGCAGCTTATCGTTTTTGACTATTTGCAACCAAGTAAAAGGTAAAACCTCTCCATTGCAGTTATTTTTCTTCAAAACAATCTGACTTTCAGAAAAAATTCACTGTGATTGGAATTGGAGCTGCAATTAGCTGCAAAGTACCAAAACCAGTAATACTGTCTGCTGCTTATTTTTATTTCCAGCTCACCTACTCCTTCAAAATTCACAGGAAGGAGACTTTCTCTGTAACAATCTTGATTTTGAAGGCAAATTCTTATTAACTCAATTCCTCAGGAAACTTTAATTATTCTATTCTTGTCAAAAGCATTCTTAGGACCGAAAAATCCTCAAAAGAATTCAAGAGCCAGCATTCTAGTAGCAATAAATGCTGGCTTTTTATTTAGCCAACTGCAATCTATTGTATTCACATCTGTTTTCATTAGCAGTGGCAAAACTTCTTCATGTTCATCTTTTGGCAGTGCACTTAACGTGCAGAGGAGATGGCCTAGGGCTCTGAATTTGGCTTTGCAATTCAGATGTCACTGGTGCTGGGAAGTATTTGGTTACACTGATATACGCCTGGATTTAGTTAGGCAGGATATTAAATCTTAGTATGGAAATGTGTAGGCAGGGACTTAGAGCTGGGTGATGTTTGTGTGCTGCAGTGTGGAGTGCTGAGAGAGGCTCTGTGAGATGATGTGAGTTCTGCACTGGCCTTCCAGATACTGTATTTGCTTTTTGTTCTTGCAGTATTAAAACCTGCTTAACCCAAATCTAATGACTGAATTCATTCTTCAAATTTATTTTTCCCTCCTTTTTCCTTTCGTTTCATGCTGCTTCTCTCCCTTTCTTGCTTCTTGACTCTTGCCTGGGCAGGCCCTTCCTCCTCCCCGTCCTCCTCTCCCCAAAGAGGAAAGCTTTGCATGGCGTCCTCGCACTGACACTAAAGCAACCAACCTGCTGCCAGTGCCCATCATGGACTGCGTGTACCTGAATGCACCCAAGCCTTCTGCTCAGCGTGCATCACTAAATGCCAGCACACGGTGTTACTTCTCATCACCTACCCCCTATGGGACAGTCCCCAGCGGGAAGCAAGGCTTGCCAGCAGAGCATTTTCCTGCTTCAGGTCCCAGAGATACGGTGCATGTTGGGCAGCCACTCTTGGAAAGTAGCTCCTCATCAAATGCATCATCCTTACAACACAACCCTGACAGGGCAGATCCCAGTAGTAAGGCTGGAATGAATTCCAGTCATGAGACGAAGGCGGATAAAAAGGTCAGCAGACTATATGTAGCTTGTTTATCTAACAACACTTGCTCAGCCACATCTGAAAATTCCACTGGCACCACACATGACCCATCAGCCAGCACCAGTTTGGGAGCTGAGGTCACACAAGCACCAGCCACCGATATTGTTTTCTCTGCAACGGGAAAAGCTCTTCCTGCTCCTCCTCCTCCTCCTATTCCTCCCAGGCCATACTTTTACATTGTCCTCAATAAAGACGCAGTTAGTTCTGATCCGGGCCAGCCCTCCTGGACTCAGTCATCACCTCCGCAAGCTTTGAGGGACAGAGTGCTAGAGCCCCAGAGCACAGCTGCCACAGAGGACAGAATGAGAAAAGAGCCATACCTTACCCAGCAGCGGCAGCCGCCATACAAGGCAGTGGGACGCAGCATGGTACATGTTTTCTACATAACCTTGTTTTCTTTCAGCCATTTGAATGGTTCTTAATTCATTATAATGTTTCCTTAATGCTTTTATCCCCATCCTTCCTAATTTCTGAGCATCTGAAATACCACCTGAGCCTTTGTGGTCTTCTACTCCGTGATATTTAACACCTCATGTCTCTCCAGCGTTGATCTGTGTGTTTGTGTGCATGTTGTTTGTAGGGGGCTGGGTTGGACTGGCTAAGATCTTGCTATTTTAAGGAGGTGTAAAAGAAGTGAACTCTGTAACATGTTGGTTAGTGCTTCTCAAGTGATGGGTGAGTGCAGCACTGTTTTCTGGTTTGATTTAGCCTCTCTGCAAATGACAGAAGAGGGGTGGTGAGGGGAAGGAAGATGCTATTTCATTCTATCTTGTTGGTTGGGTTTTTTTTGTTTGTGGGGTTTTTTTTTTTGTTTTTTTTTTTTTTTGTAAAAAGTAGTGTGTTTACAGAGGCCATGGCTGAAAGACTGAAGAAATATTTTTCTCTAGGGAAAGAAAGTCTTTTGGGGCTTTGTATTATTTGGGGTGCATCCTTGCATGACACTATGTGGCTGCATTAGACTAAAGTTCCAATCTTCCCCTTTGCATAACAACACCTTGTTTCCTACAGGATGCCACTGCCACCACAACTCAGCCTGGGGTTATAGTAGTTCCCCTTGTCCAGATTAATCCAGACAGACAGCAAGAAGGCAGCTCCAGCACTCCTCCACCGCCTCTGGTTCCTTTCGGGCAAGGCTCCGTATTCCCTGAGACTCTTCCTCCTGGCACACCCTTGACTTTTCCGACTCTAGATGATTTCATTCCCCCACATCTCCAGAGGGGTTCCCACCATAACCAAGCACCCTCTGCATCTGGCACATTACCCTCTGTTTACCCGAAACTGCCATTCTTCTCAACACCACCTTCACTTGTACCTCCGGTTACAGGGGCTTTGCACAGGGGCTTGAAGCCTGAAATCACTGGAGTCATCTCACGTACAGTAAGCTTGCCAAGTACCCTTCTCACTCTTGTCCTAAATTTGTATTCCCAGATTAAAATTACTTTCTCCTTGGCATACTAAACTTGAGAGGAGTGATGACTCACTCCCTGCAAGCAGCATGACAACTGAAACCTTGTTTACGTCCTGTGCTAGTGCATGCATATTGCCTGCCCTGTGCAGCTTTGAACTTTTATTGACTTCTCATATGCAACATTTGACTGCCTACTTCTGTATCCATTCTGCTTGGTGTTGCACATTTTAGGAGTCTACACCAGGCTTTGCTAATAATGAATGCTGTATAAACAGAACAGCTGCAACTAACTGATCTCTTCAGGCTCTTTTAATAGCATCATTAATTGTGTTTGAACAACACTGGAAGTACTAATAGCAAACCAGTTAAAGATTAGGGCTGGCTTTCTGTTCCGCTTGGAGCTGTAAGACTGTATGGTCTCTACAGAAATTCCTGTTGAAGCCAATGTAAGATTGCTGCTGATATTCAATGACCTACAAGCAATACTATCAGTTACTAAGCTAAGACTCTTCCAAGTTTGTAGGCGCCATGGGATAGGTTAGGATCAGAGTGTTTCTTCTATACCAAGTTGCCTGTCTTTGACTGAGTTCTTCAAAATTTTTGAGAAGTGCTGTAACAACTGTGACTTGAACTTTACTGTGTTCTTCCTTGGCTTAGATATTTACTCTTTAAACTCATCACCTCCTATTAAATTGTCCTTGCAAACAAGGAGGAGAAATAGCTCTCAGTTGAAGTTTCAGAATAGGCAAAAAGTACAAGGAGGGTCAGATACTGTCATTCTTAGAACAACCAGCATTTTTATATGCTTGCTTATGAGTTTAAGCAAAGAAGCTCAGCAGAACCTCCATCTCTTATGAAGGCGCTTTCTTTGGCCTTTGACTCTATAGAGGACAAACGGGTACCCCAAACAGATGTATGGGGTTTGGGGGGAAAGGTAAAAAACTACGGAAGATGGTACTTTAGAAAGTTCTCAGTGTTGGCCTTTTTGTTTCTGTTGGAATTAGTGGTCTTTTACTGCTGAGAACAGTTAAAATATTTTTATGGAGCCTATTTGCAGGCACTAGGAAAAGTCAGCAGGCATCCAAATACTAGGGTAGTAATAGAAATTTTGGTGTACCTGATTTTCATTAGTTGAGTGTTTTGAAACTTTATTTTTGTGAGTGCTCTGTTCATGTGGTCACAGAGCTGTTTTCTGCAGTGATTTCAGCACTCTTTGTTCACCTGATTTGATGACTTAGCTGGGACTCCTAAGCCTGACTTGATCTGATATTTTTGTCTTTTAGGGGTTCTTTATACATGAGTTATCAAAACGAAGCTCAAATCCATCTCCCCTTCTTCTTCCTGACCCCCACGGACTTCTCTCAGATTGCATTGCTTGAATTACTAACCCAAACCTGCAAAATAGAGTTAGGACCCTGTCATAGAGATCTTTGTTTCTGAAGAACCTTCTGTTCTGCCCTTATGAAATGTCCATAACCTGATCAGGATGATTCTCGGAGGAAGATCGCCTTCATCCAGCAGAACTGGAATGTTCTGCTCTACTTCCTCTCTAGGCTAGAATTACTGTAGATAATGCTTCTGTTGATGGGCAATGTTCTGTTTAATCTGTTCGAGATCTGACCCTTCCTCTGGCCCTCCTCAACTTTATCCTGTAAGCCCTTTCCATTGACACTGTTGAGTGTGAGGGCGCTGAGCTCCAGAGAGATGGTTCTTCTGGGTTAACAGTCTGTGTACTTATTTATTTTCGGTACTGACTTAAACTCCCATTTGAATGCTCAGCTCTGTTTCACAGATCAGTGGCCTGCAGAATTCCAGTCTGACAGTGGAGCAGCAAGAATTCAGAAATTCCACATTCACTCTGTTTGGATGCTTATTTCCCATTAACTTTAATTGTAATTGTGCATCCAAATTCCATGAGAAGCTTTGAAAAATCTCAGCCTAAACTGCTGCACGCATTCTTAGGCCATTGCCTCTTTGTTTTTGTTGGCAGTAAAGAGAGAGCCTGATATCCTTAGACTGAGAATTTTCAAAGATGAACTAATTTTAAAGCCTCCCTGTGGGCACAGCCTGTATTTCTACAGAATGACCAGAGCTGTGGTGACATCAAAGGTGGGTTTGAAATTCATAAACAATGGAGCTGGCTGCTTTAGGAAGGGGAGAGTATGTTGCTATCTATGCGCCAGCAGCAAAGTTACATTGAGTATCTTTCTTAGTAGTATCCTACTGTTTATCATTTGTTTGTTTTTCGTGATTTTTACCATGTAGACGTCACACAGTCTCCTGAGTGATGGAGCTAACCTTGTTTCTTGGACCTTCCTTACCAAACCAACTACAGTAATGTTTCACTCTAGAACTGCATGAGTTTTGCATGCCTGATCCTTGCTATGAAAGGAATTATTTTAAAACAACAACCAAAAAAGAAGTATTTGTGTGTGTATTTGTCAGGGAAGGATGTCTGTCTCTTTTCTTACAATTAGAATTGCTTGTTTCTGGAACCCTGTGTTTGCTCTAGAGAGCCTGCCAGAATAATTTAGTGCCCCCTTTTGGGGTTGGAGTTGTGAAACCCAACACCAAAGAATTATACTACTGCCTTAGCAAACTAATTGCATTAACAAGAAGCAGAGTATGTACATGGAGCAAGGTAATGCTCATGCTTATGCCTTTTTACTAAAATTTGCTATGATTATGCTTCTCATTCAGTCTCAAATGGTGTTTTTTTTCCCCAGATTTTCCCAGTGCTGCAGCTTTCTTGCATGCTGATGATAATGTATTGCTCTCCTTTTCAGGACCCAGGTTCTGTGCTAAATGAAGTGTCCCAGCCAAGCGGTGGCACTGACTATCCAACTTCCTTCACATCAATCAACAAGTCATCTTCTGCCTATCCTTCTACCACAATCGTCAATCCTACTATTGTTCTCTTGCAGCACAATCGAGGTAAGGAGACTTCCAGGTAGATATTCAGGTTCAAACTGAATAAACTGTTAAAACTGCAAGGAACTTAGGAATGTGTGTGCTATGGACAGTGAAGTCCATACTACTAAGGAATAACAAAGACGCTTCCAAATGTAGTGACTGCAGCATACTCCAGGTGCACACAGGTGACAGGTTAAGTGTGTGGCACAATGCCTACTTTTTTAATTAGTATCCATAGACCAGTAGCTACTTTGATGCTGGGGAAGATGTTTCTTAGGGAGCATATTAAGTTATTGCAGGTAACAGCTTATCCTTTATTAGATGTTCTGTCATGGTGGAGAGGGTATATACTGTTGTCTATCTGTCAATAGAATCAAGATAACTTGAGATAGGTCCTCATTCACTGGAAGAGGGATGAGCTAATTCTCATCTACTTCAGTGTGGAAGCAGCCATATATACCCAGTAGTAAATAAATCAGTTGCCAGTATGTTGAATTTGGCAGACTGTTCCTCCATCCACAACTTGTTAAACTCAGACCCTCACTTCAGTACACCCTGAGCTCTAGGTTTGTGTATGAGCAAAAAGGCCTAGTAAACACAAGACTGCTTGTAAAAGTCTTTCTCCACTTCACAGCAGCTTCTTCTGAATGGACAGTAGCATCTCTTTATCTCTGGTGTTAGAGGGAAACTTTTCCTTCTCCTTTTTAGTTCTCTGATGACTGACATTACCTCAGCCTCCCAGTCTTTGCATCATCAAAGTCTGCAATTTGTAAAGATCCACACAGATGCAGTCCCAATTTACTTTGTTTTCTAGTGAACTTGGGAAACGCCAAGACAGGAGGAGGAGAAATTTAATCTGCAATGCTGCAACTTGTGTTTTTCAAAGGAAAAATAATCAGGAAATAGTGGCAAGTCTTGCACTCATTTTGATCAATCTGCTTACCAGCATTTGCAGACTACATGTATATTCTTTTCTTCGGTGCCTCTGTTAAACAGACTACTGTCTTTAGCTCCAGAGATAGTTACTGTGCTGTAGCCCAGCTGATGGTATCACTCATGTGAGTGGGTTTTATCTTTTCCTTTCTACCAGCATCTGAAGAAGCTTTTTGTTCTCCTGAATGAGAATGCCTGGATTCCCAAATGTTTTATCTGAGACCTTTTTATCTCAGAGCTTTTTGTTGTCTTCCTTAAGCGGGGTTACTGTTCTAGTGGGTTTTTGTTGTAAATCTGAAGCGTTTTAGAGCATGTTCCTTTCTGTATGTAGATTTAAAGAGCACAACAAACAAATTTGTATCATATGATGGCCCACACACTCAGGCTTTGAGACAAGGGATGTCAGATTTTCCACTTGATGAATTACCTTCGCAGACAACAGTTTTATTCTGTCTTGAATATCTCTTGCCCCTGCCCATCAGGCCTCGTAATACTGTAGCCTGATGTATTGAAGAGCCTTATAATCACATTTTTGTTGACTGTGATATAGATTGTGACTTGTTAAGCAGCATAATTGAGTCTATAAAATATCTCATTCAAACATGTTTTCAAGTCTTTAGAAATCAGACCTGTAATCTGTAAGAGTCATATTGAACTGGTTTGAGAACACACCCTCATCATCAATCTGTACTGATTGATGCTATGTGCTACACTATGTTTTTAATAATAAAATCTCATATCAGTCATTACAGGTTTTTTTTTTCTGGGGTTACTGTCAACTTGACAGGCAGATGTCCCAGCCATCATGCTTATGGTTTTTAAATGTTGTCACAGCATTTTTCTTCCTGACCTGTAGAGTTTCCTTTGTATTGCAAGGCATACTGAGGATGAATGTCAACAGTCCAGCAAGCTGCTCTTCCTGAAACTTCTTTCTTTAGAGCAAAATACTGAAATTCTTATGTGCACTTCATATGAGCGCAGTGATTTTCAAGTCTCTGACTTCAGTTGTTGTCATTCAGTATAGTCCTTTGTTACAGTTGAAGTGGAAAGTATTTCTCCAGCAGGCTGTAGGACGTCAGGCTTTTTATTTAAATAGGGGGGGGGGATATAATGGAAACAGTGACTGGATGTGTCATCTTTTTTGCCCTCTTAATAGCAGTTTCAGTGTTCCTATTTGGTAAAATATGTAGTTTGCTGCTAGGTCTGTTTATTCTGAACCTCTTTTTGAATCTCTGAGACGTTCTGTAAATTCTTTTACTTCCATCATAGTTTTCTTCTACTTCCTAGCATATATTATCTAGACATAGGTATGTTTTCTTCCTTTTCCACCTTTTCCATCTGTTTATATACTGAGGATTTCTTACAGTTCCTTATGCTTCTGCCCCCTTCTAGACTTTATCCCAGCAAAGTATTAAGCTTTTTTGATAGTGATTTGTAGTGTTTTTGTAATGTAGCTGATGTAGTGATTTTAAATGGTTCTCAGATCTTAGCGATCTTTTATGTTTCTCTCCTGGCTGACATGATTCACATTTGATTTCATCTTTTTGGACCTTATCCATTCGAAGCTGGTTTAGTCTCATAACAGATAAAATCGTTATTGGATTACGGTCCAACTTCCCTTTGTATTTTGTTCTGAAATCAATTCCTTCTTGTCAAGACGAGGTTTAATATAAATTCCTCTTGTGTGCTGTGAATATCCTTTGAGGAAGAAATTTCAAGGTCATTCTAATGCTGGCAATCTGAAATCTCCAGTAGTTCAGTTAGTCTTCCAGATGGATAATGCGGCTTTTTTTCTCCTCAGTGGGTTATTGATTGCTCTTTAAGGAGCTAGTTATCTTATTCTCTGGAGTGACTGTTATAGCAGACGTCACTTACTGTCCTATTTTATACTTTACTTGCTGGTTCATTAATCTGCAAGCATTTAAGATCTTTTGCTGCTAAACTTAGAAACAGGTCATGACATCTGAAACACAGTAAATACAATTACTCAGACGTGATGAGAGATCTCAGAATTTTTTTTATACCGGATTTCAGTATCACCAACTGAAAATGATTTATGCTTATGAGCAAGTAATTTCAGATCCTCTATTTCATTCCAAGCATCAGAGTAAGATTTTATTCCCTTCTCATTTGTTGGTGTCCAGACTGATGCATTCTATTTTCAACATCTTAATTTTGCAGTAAACATACTCAAATATTTGTTTCCTCTTCTCCTTCTGTTATTGGTTTCAAGTCTTCATTTATTCTGTTGCTCCTCTGGGAGTTCTGAAGGCATTTTAAATCATTTCTTCCCTGTTGCCAGCAGTTATGTTCCCCTGTGCAGCCCTTTCTCTTAGACTCTGGCAGGTCTTTGGCCTTTGCTTACAGTCCCAGAACACAAGATCAAAGATCAAATTCTCATTTACCTAGAGTGTTCCTGAGGCTGCAAGCTGGTTCTGGTCAGGTGGGAGAGTGAGGTAGCAGTTACCTCCCCATCTTCTGCTCATCAGCATCTCTTTCCTAGTCGGAGATGCAAGTAAAAAACAAACCAAACCAAAAAAAACCACCACCACCAACAACAAAAAGAAATAGAAACAGCCCATCTACCAAAACACTGGTCTCCCTTGCTAAATTGTTCCATTTAGTACAAGTATCCATTGAAGAGAGATTCTGCTAGCAAACAATATACAAATGGAGGTTTTTTTACCTACTGCAGAGTTGCTTGGCAAGTGTCCCAGGCCACCACAAAGCACAGTTATTTCCTGGGCAAGCAGTGCATGGCATGATTATTATGAATATTTAACAGGTGCATAAAGTTTTGTAGTCTTTGCATTAACCACATGAGCTTTCAAGAGTGTCTGTGTTTAGTATACCCATAAACTGTTTATTATTTTCACATTGCTTTCATGCATTAAATAACTAGATTAACTGCTAAGCAGTGGATAGAGCAAAGAACATAGCTAAGAATCCTTGGTTTATTACCAGCTACAACTTGGGCAAGTTGTTTGGACAGCCCTTTAGAAAGCAGCTCTGTCAACTGTAAGCACAGTGAAACCCTCCAGAAGATACCACATATGTCCCAGTCCAGGAACTCAGTAATGAAAGGTTATAAAGCAAAGTGATATTTCTGAAACTCATAGCCTTACCCAACCCGTGTCTGGGGACCACTGTAGGCAGATCGCTCAATCTGTAACTCATTAGTATGTGTTGAGGCTCAGCAAGCACCAACAATGGCTCAGTTCTTCCTATAACCCTATGAAATGCTAATAGCATTATTGTTTTAAAATGTACTTTGTGTTAATGATAACAGTTATTGATCAAGTTGGTTGACTCTGAGTCCTCAGTGTTTTTAAAACTGCCTCCTGTCCAGCTTCTTTCATTCCCTCTGGTATTTGAAAAATAAAGAATACCTTTTACAAGTGTATTGGGCACTGCATCACAAGATTTGTGTTATCCACAAAGGTGCTGTGTGGACAAGGGGCTGTGGATTGTCACTTTAGCAGTGTACCTGAAAACAGACTCTCTCCAGTAGCTGCTGCCATTCTGTCTGCAGTGTATTTCTTGCCTGTCAGAAATGCAGCACCAGAGCACTTGCTGTTTGTCTCACCCATTTGTTCTGTATTTCTCTTTATTTTGTTTCCTCCTTTACCACAGAACAGCAAAAAAGGCTTAGTAGCCTGGCAGGTATGATGTGAAAGGTCTGCTCCCTTGCACCCACTGCCTCTGCTGGAGCCAAGTGCTGCTTTGTTAGTTGTGGAGTGCCTTGAGCAAACACACTTCCCCAGAACTGCAAAAGAAAGACTTCAAATGTTTGTCCTGGCTTAGTCCAAGTCACCAAATGTTTGATTTCACTCTCTCCTCCACGTGCTGCCTGTGTGGCCGGCCGTGTTAATATACCTAACTCAAAGAACTGTTAGTTTATTCTCCTGAATCATAAGTTATATTCCTGTTCCCACTCCCAGGGTCCAGCACCCTCTATCCAGCTCCTCTGGTGCCACACCAACCCATCGCTGCTCTCTGCTGTGTTCTGCTGATTTGACAAGCTGCACCTTTCTCTCTGCTCCTTCCCTTGGCAGTGCCTCAGTGCACACAACTCAGCTGTGTGTCCTGCAGACAGAGGCTTCCTTCCTATTGGTTTTCCCTTCCCCAAGGTGTTTCCCTTCAGCATCAGGAACTCTTTTGTTTTCTGAAGTAGAGACAACTCACAGTGTGGCTTATTTGGGCCCAAATGGCCCATGGCCTGCCATTTTGCACCGCTGGGTCTGCACCTGCTCTCAGTGAGTCAAAGCAACCATGGAGGTGCAGGGGCTACCTCATCCTCCTGCCCCTTGCATCCTCTTCATCACAGCAGAGTAACTCTTGCTGTGTGGCCCCATATTGCTGCTGACCTTAAAGGTGGCATGGGGTGTACAGCATGGTTATCTGTGTGGCCAGGCACTAGGTTTGGCTATTTGATGTTTTTAGGTACCTTGACCTGGTATGTACTTCCAGGAGTGCCTTAGAAATATTTGGAGCTGTGTAGCAAATATTCCAGTATGGAATTTAGCTGTTAATTCTTTCAGATGGAGGGGAACGAACCAAGTACAAAATATCCCTTTGCACCAGAAACACAAAAAAGACCAGAAAGCAGTGCATGTGCATTGCTAGGGAGAGAAAACAGAACGGAAAAAGTTAGAAGAGGATTTAATTGATGCTTTGCTACATGTCGACTTTTTTTTATAAACATTATTTCATTTTTATTTTTAGAGGAGAAACCACTCAAACACAAATCCTTCATGAACTGATTTTTGCAGGCCAGAACTGTGTTTGCTCAGAGTACCAGTGCTTTGTTGTTCATAAGCTTCTCCTCTGCTAACTGTCCCTCTCAGATTTCTTCATATTTAATGGCTTTTGAGCAGCATGGTGATGTGCATGTGAATAAACCTCTCTCTTCAATGCATGCAGCGATATAAAATGATCAGGACCCAGCAAATCCTTGAGGAGGCAGACTGTAAAAATCATTAATGTTTTATTCTCCAGAAAATATATGAGGAAGAGTCCTTAGCAGAGCCTAGAAGTTGTTATGTTGCAGCTCTCCTGAGCATAGTTGATCTTCAGAGCAGTCTGAGCTCCCTGGTTCCTTGCCCAGTGGTGCTGCATATGGATGGCAGTCACGCAGCATCAAGGAATGCCAGGTAGAATCAAGGCAGTCTGGAGCAATTAGCTGTTCCCCTCTCATAAAGAGGAATTGTACATATGCTAACCAACCATAGTAGCATTTGCTGTTTACAAACTCTAGTTAAATCCAATAGAAGCATTTCTGTGCCCTAACAAATGAGATTTTCAGGAAGGTAAGTGCAAGCTGTAAAAGGTAGTGCCCTACTACCATGTAGCTGATTAAGAATGAAATTGCAGCCACTGATTAGACCCAAAAAAGTCTCCAAAACCAAAAATTTTCTCATCTTATGTAACAGCTGAGCCTGTTGTGAGATGTGTGAAGAGGTGCTAGCCTGCTTTTGCTGGTATCAAACATATTCTTGCCAGATTTCTTCAGCTCAGGTGCTGGCCACAGCTGGCAGGGTCACAGTCTGTCTCATCAACTATTTGCCAGGGTTCTTGCCTTGAAAGAGTGGGATATGGTGAGGTGATGGAATGCTGTGATGAAATAATAACCCCTTGTTTTCATTTCCAGATTCGGTGCCAGATAGACTAGTTTCTGATAAAGTAGATTTGGCACTTACACAAATCAAACCAGTCCAGGAGCCAGTGCTGAGTGAGAAGAGGGTAATGGAGGAGAAGAGAAGAATTGTCAAGAGCCCTCAGCATGTGACTGATACTTCTGTTGATGACATTGGCATTCCATTGAGGGTAAGGCAACAATGGAAAAATTACCATTGCAAAAACCTGGGCCAGGTTCTGCCTGTCTTGAAACTTGGAAAATTTGCTGAAGATCCAGAGGCTGCAGAGATATAAGAGAAGGTATAATCTTAGTTCCAATGCATATTATTATGTTCTATCAAAGACTCAATTTCAGCATCAGGTGGAAAAAAAAGTAAGAGTCATTCTTTTCATTCACTGCTGGCAGCAAAGGAGGATGCTAATTTTGCATTATTTTAGACATCTTAAAGGCAGTTATCTCTTCTAAACGTGTTTCATTTCAGTCAACTATCAAGTGAAATTACGATGAAAAGAATAAGGGACCCATTCTTACAGCTAATGTCTGGAGTGACTTGAACACTGCATGTGTCCATTGGACACAGAGTGTGAATCACAAAATTATACACAGTGCCTACTTTTTGGTGAATATGATAAGATCAGATTGCTATGTACAATCTTCCACGTAATGTACAGTTCTTTACTGATTAAACATACCCCTGCAGATCTTTCACAGTATTAGTAACCTCAGTGAAACCTGTAGCCTCCTTATATGTTAGGTTAATATCTTACTTATATTTTAAAGTATTGACTTCATGTAGCCTTGAATTTTAGGTAGTCAGCAATAATAAATGAAGTGGAAAGCAGAGTCGTAACCGTACTTACTGCTGAAAGATTTGATAAAAAAAATTTAAAAAGACTTTGAAAGGTTGGATAAATCTTTCTGATTATTTGTGTGTGTGTGTTGTTTATTTTCCAATAGAATACAGACAGATCGAAGGACTGGTACAAGACAATGTTCAAACAGATACACAAGCTAAATAGAGGTACTGTATGATGGGTCATTTTACTTACTTTACAAGACCACCTTGACAATGTTTTCAATACATGTGAAAATTGTACTAAGGATGTTCAATAGAAGTGTTTTATGTTAATTAGTGTTTGCTCTGCACTGCAGAATTCAACCAATGTATTTAAAATCTCTAAAAACAAAGGTAAGAGAGCAGTGAAGTACAAAGCAATTGTTCAAGTACAAAGTGATTGTTCAGAGAGGTATACAGCAGTGCCTTCATGAAATCAAGTGTACAGAAGGCTGCCATTCATTCTTAAGAAGTCTATACTTAAGAAACAGATCCCTGAACTCCACTATTAGCAGCTACTCCACCAAACACTTTTGAGTGATAGTAAGTTATTACTGAAACAACTTTGCTTTGGTATCTGCTTAATAGAACTTGGTTTGAGGCTCACTGACGCCAGGAGAATTATTTCTGCTGAGATTGAGCAGTTCAGAATCTGAATTCTGCTCTTCAAAACTTCAAGTTTTTCTTCATTCATAGTTCAAAACTGTAGTAAGCTCTTACAAACATGAAGTTTCACATTTTTATTCAAGTTTCATTGTAGTGAGGGACTCTACTACTTCGAGGCACTTTTGTGCCTGGCTGCTGACACATCCGTGTTCTTTCTTCTGTGTGAGAAATGGCTGCAGCAGTGTTTGCAGACTGAACCCTCTGAACAGGCTCACGTGCAGGCAAATATGCGCTTACATAACACAGCTCCAGTTTTGCATGCTCCACGGTTTATTTGCCACTGCAGGTGCTGTCATGATGAGCTTTATGCATATATAGGCACTGTGTTGTATTGGATAGAGTGAGAAAGAGTTGAACCATTTCCTCACCCCAGTGCTTCTAACAGAGGTTCTTTAGCTCAGCCAGAGCCTGTACTTCTGGATATGAAGAATGAATTGAGCCCTTTCTGCTTCCAGGGTCCCCCCACCCTAGAGGGCCCAAGAAAGCATGTAGATAGTGTCATGCTGTAGCATCAGCACACAAGGAACTGTTCTCCAGCTTGTGTGGATTCTTGTCTTGCTATTCTTCCCCTTTAAATCTTTACTCTCTGTTGTTTTTTCAAATCATGTTCCTCTCCTTAGACACTCCTGAAGAAAACCCTTATTGCCCTACCTACATATTTCCTGAACTTCCTGAAATCCAGCAAAAACCTGAAGGTACCAGAAGCTTAGTCAGAGTATGTGTTGTCTCGTGCTTTGAGTTAACTGTACTGTAGCACCGTAATAGTCACTAGATTCAGGTTTAGTTTTGCCCAATATACCTTTTTGTGTAATGTATAAAATAATTAAGACTTTGCTAATCCGTTAATCCTTAAAGTATGATGATGTTTACTCAAGCATTATTAAAGTAAGCGATAAAGCCAAATGGTGATAGGAAGTTGGGGGATGAAGCAGAACATCCACTTCACTGTGGATAGCCTCAAAATCCACTGCTTTTCTCTGCTGCAGAAGACAATCCTTATTCTCCTACATACCAGTTTCCTGCGTCTACTCCTAGCCCTATCTCTGAAGGTAATAATGAAGGACCATCTATATTTTTCTGCACAAATGCTGCCTTGTCCATTTATTTTCTTCCTGGAGTTCTCTCTAGTTGCTGAGCATTATGCTGCCTTGTAATTATTTGCTGCACTGTAAGCATTGCCTTGACTGTCTGATGCCTTTTTGGCTTTGCAGTGCTCCTCTGGCTTTCTAACTAGTAGTTGACTAATGCTACAGACCTGAGGTTTGCTTGGTTTTATGCGCTTACCAATTGTACTTAGCCATATGCGTGCAGTGATTACTTAACACGCCTAAAATGCTGATATACGTGTAAAGATGTGATTTAACTGAGATTTCCCTTCCCTTCCTTTTGGATCAACACATCTGTTTAATTAATTTCTTATTTTTAGTATTAACACAGTATTAGGGCCAGACCAAAATGCCACTGAAGTCTATTGGTGAGATGGCTGCTTGCTTCAGTGGGTTTTGGATCAGTCCCTCAATGAAGTCCCTTAAAATAAATATAACATAGTAACATGGGTTCAGGGCTGGCCTTAGGTGCACTCACATATCTAGGCAAGAGCTGATCGTGACAGTCAACAGCACATCTTGTAACTTACATCGTTGTCTTTATGCCTCTTCATGTGCTCAGGAGATTCCTTTAAATTTCAGTATAATCTAGATTTGTTGGGTATGTTTCAAGGATGGTGAAATTATATTTGTTGCAGTAATAATCCTACAACTGTATGCATATCTATGAAAACACTGATATATTGGAAACATCAGAATCCACTGCAGACATCAGGCATGCAGATGTTTCCTGACTGGGGAGACAGTGGTGGTGACAGCCTTGTTTGCTTGATGTTTTGGTACTGCTTTAGATCCTGCCACTTCGGAACTTGCCTACTTAGCCTGTGCCTCAAGCCAGCCCTGGTGAGATTATTAATTAACCATTTCATTCAGTGTTTCTATTAAGGATTTGATGGGTACTTTGTAAAATGAAAAGTATACCATCTGGGTTCCAGCTGAAATGATCAAAGAAGATGAGATGTAGTGTATTTCACTGTGAAAATGAATGTGGATTAGTGTCAAACAGGTATCTTATTTCTTGGTGAAACCTGCAGATAAAGAGTCTTGTCTTGCATATTACAAAGTAATATAAATTATTTTCTGTTGGCAGAGTGGTACATTGGTACAAATGAGAGAGAGAGAGTGTCAGTAACTGGTTGCTAAAGGAATTTTGCAGTTATTCAGTTTTCTTGTTTGTAATGAAGTTTGAAAATCCATCTTTATCTTAAATACAGTTTGTAAAACTAATGAATATAATAAGAGTCTGATTTCCCATAAATTTCCCCTATGCACTCCAAATGTGCAGGTGAAAGTAATTTACTGGTTTAGGTGAATGATGTAAATAATGGGCGTATGTTTGGTCCAATAAAACTATATATTGGAAAATGTTTCTCAAATGTCTGCTTGGATTCTTTCTTTGATGAGGAATCCTGAATGTGTAATGGTGTAGATGGGTTAGACTCCATATTTCATATTCAGAATATGTTTCAAACTGATCTATTGAACTGCAAAGGGCTCACACAGAGATGGATTGAAACCTCAAGCTTTATATTTTATACGTTCTGAGTGTTAGTCTTTTTGCTCTGGATTGTTGTACAAGATCTCCTAAAAACATTAAGATTGGCTTCTTCTCCAAAATTCTGTCAAAGTCTAAGAATATTGGCCAACCTTAAAAACAGACAACCTTAAAAACAACAAACACCCTGTAGATTCTCTAGGAGCTGCAGGGGAACTTCCACTTCTTGCAATAAGAATCAGATTTTGGAATTGTGGTTTGGCAATGCCCAGCTCCACTAAGAAGTGTTGCGTAGATAGGATGCTCCTCTGAGAGCCAGGAGATCCTGTTTGAATGCTCACCTTTGATTTAGTCTTTAAACTTTATATGGAGTCATTCCAGAGTTCTATGTTTTACTATTCATGGCTACAAAATGTGAGAAAACGCAGACATTCTTTTTCAGAAGATACTTGAAGATACAGAACATTATCACTTTCTTCCTCATTACTTTAGATATTAATATCTTTGCAACTGGGAGCTTAGCATTAATCTGAAATTATTTTTCCTGCCTGAATGATGATATTTAATGAGTATTGACGTTTATTTTTGAGTAAGTAAATCAATTTTTTTAATTGTTCACCAGCATTAAATAATACTGGGAGCTGAAAGCATGTGAAGATGGTATTAGTTGTGTTCATATCTATTTGTGGGGGCAAATAGTGATTTACCAAGTATTCTGCTATTTGTATAAGCCCACCTTTTGCATAGCAATAGCAGTCAACCTTTTCAGCAATTCCCTGTTATGATATTAAATAAATCGATATTTGTTTCTGTCATTTTAGTCTAAGACGTGGAAATTTTTTTTTTTTGCTTGAAGGCTATAGTAAGCATACCAGAAATCAATAACTGTTTAGAACTTAAACCTTCTAATTCATTCACCAAGAGAAATTCAACAGAGGGGCTAAATGTTAAGACCTCTTTGAGCCTTTCTGAAAAGCTCGATTAAGCGATGAGTGCAAGTTCAGGTCAGCTGTATTAGCCAAATTGTTTTTCCAGCAGATGAGGCTGGATATAGCAGCTACTCCTTGAGAGAGAAGCTGCAAATTGTTTCAGTCTGTTGATTGACATCACTAAGTGAATGCGACACATGTACAGTATGTTCTGTTCTTCATCTATTTCTGTTTTTCTCTATTTTTATCTGTCGATTTCAGTAGTTTATTCACAGAGATGTTAGTAATATCTTTACTCATGATATTCTTTGCAGACATTGCATTTTATCTTTCTGCATTTTGCCTTGAAGTCTTGTACATATCTCAAGTATACTTCCCTGATAGTTGGAACCCTCATTGTTAGAGAAAGGTGATGGGTCTGTGGATCCAGTTTCCAGTTCTGATGGCAGCTTGCCATGCTATTATGTGCAGTTCATTGAGGATTTATTCCAAGGCATGCTGAAGATGGTGGAAAAATACCTTTAGGTTTTTGATACTCAGAACCACTCTCTGGATGTCACTTGTAGAGTGGGGGTACTAATCCCACCATCCTCCCACCTCTTTTAGGGGTGCATCTACCATGAGCACTACAATCATGTCTGTCATTGCTAGCTCTTGTACAGCTGCTGGAACACCTCTGTTGCATTCTATAGATCTATCTTTCTCATTCAAAAGGTAAGCTCTTCAGAGCAAGGACAGTCTCTTAGTGCAAGTATACATGTGTGTATTGTGCCAGGAATGTTACCAGTGTTTAAAGATAATCTGAGTCAGTGAGCATACTTCAATTTGATGTGGTACTTAATGCAAGCAAGACGGCCCAGTGATTACTGTGTGTGATTGAGAGCAGGACTCCTCATCTCCATTACTGTGACTAGCACCTAATGAGTTATTTTAGGCGTACAGTTCAGCATTTAGATACTCAATTTATCTTTCAGCTTTTGATAAAGTGGATCTAATGACACTTGCTCTGGAGGCGTTTTGTGACAAAAAGTGATTGTTTTTTAAAGTGCTTTGAGAGGCTGGAGAAAGGTATTAGTATAAGTACTACATTAATATTTATACATAATCTAGGAAGTATTTTTAAAGGCAATTCAAATCTCATTGGCATTTTCTTTTTTAGGATCCTCTCTGTGGTAGGTATTGGGTGCATAACTCTCTAGTTAGTTCTACTCTTTCTAGTAGAGTAGAACGGAAATTAGAAGAATTTCTGATGCATCTTGTGGAGGGTTTTCTCAGCTCACTTGCAAAATGCTTTTGTCTTTCAGATGAAGATTCTGATTCATACTCTCCTCGTTATTCCTATTGTGAAGACAGTAAGTAATTCCTATTTCTTGTATAGTGTTTCAAACACAAAGGGGGGTATAAAGGATGCATTTGTTGGCCTCCTATCCAGTTCACCAACATCCCTGTGTTTCCTGTATTTGATTTATTCTACAGCCAGAAGCCAGCCTTCAGTTCCTCGCTCCAAGAGTGAGATGGACCATATTGACTCGGAGAAGGTTTTTAAGAGATCTGCCACTTTGCCCTTGCCGAACCGTACTTCATCGCTGAAATCGAGCCCAGAAAGGTGACCTGAACTAAGATATGTTTGGATTAATACTGGAAAAGTGTCTTAAAGCTGTGAATAGGAAGAGAACAAATGAGGAATGTTTAAGTCCACAACTGTAGCTGAACTTTTTTGGGGAGGTGGAGGTGTACTTTTAGCTCTGACTGTTCTTCAGGATGCTGATGAACTATGTTGTTGCGACAGGTCTTCACTCTCCCATTGCTTCTTTTATTGAGCAGGCATCACACCTTCTGTAATGTAGGTAGTTTCCTGCTGGGGTGAGGAGTGTTTCCTAGGTGTTGTGTCTGTGGGCATCCTCCACAGAAGCGCAGTGGAAGGTCTCTGCTTAGCATAACACTGTAAAGGTGCCTCAGAATATAAATGAATAGCAATAATTGCAGAGGGGCAGGAAGTAAATATATGCTGAACTTTGGTAAAAGTTTTTTATACTGCCCTTCTCTAAGTCATCTCACCCATATGAACTTAATTGGAAGTAGATTCTGGTTAGCTTTCAAGATGATTTCTATCCTGATCTTTTGCTTTGTTTGTTACCAAGCACTGAAAAACTCTTTATAAGAGTTTACCAAATGACGGGAAAGCTGAATGGACAATGAATACCGTATGTCCTGTGGGATTCTCCCAGCTTTTGAATTGATCCTCCTTCCTTCTCTAAATTCCAGATACTTTTAATGTTTTTTGCTTGATGCCTCAAATGTTTAATGCCATGATTTGAGAGTGCTGTTTCAGTAAGCATCTCAGGCTGTGGAACTGATAAAACATGCCTTCTTTACAGAGAAGTAGAGGGCATAATAAACTGGCTGTCTGTAAAAATTCTTGCAAGTTGGAAGAGTTACTATAAGTAGTGCTTCCTGTTATCCAGTAACAGAACAATGTTTCACCAGGGCAAAGTTTCTCTGGGGCTGGAATTTTAAGCCATCAAGTTAATTCCAAGCAGTAATGATTAACACTGTGGAAGTTTGCACAACGTTGATGGTCCAGTCATTTTGATTTATCATCTTGCCTTACTTTAAAAGAGAACTAACTTGTCTGTGTCTTCCAAAATCGGTGTAGAGAGAAGGGTATCTCAGTGGCTGGCTCCTATCCTAAACCAGATCGATAGGGTAAGTGGGAGGAAACCTGGAACAGCAATGGTTTTTAGTTAGATGCTGCACTTCTGTATGATGACTGCTAGGTGAGAGCTCAGTGGCATGGACAAAATGAAGAGGCTTAGCAGAAGAGATTTAATCCAAGTTTTGCTCAAAGTTTGGACATGTTGGTATTTGTGAGCTGAACTTGAAGTCCGTCATTACGCTATTTTCAATCAGGAAAGACATGAAAGTCTGACATTTCATTGAAAGTATGAGGAAGACACCCATCCCACCCTGTTACCGTGGTTTCAGCATCTGAGCTGTGTCAGAATCTGCCTGTTGAAGAAAAACAGATCAGGAGTCCTATCCGAACTGCTCCTCCTACAGCACGTTTCCTTCCTGGATGAAAAAAAAGTACTCTGATTAAACCAGGATTAGCAGGGGAAGGTGCCTGTCAAAAGAAGTACTTGCCTCCATGGAAACCATGGTGATTTGTGTTAAACTGATTTTCCTTTCCCCAGGACGGACTGGGAGCCTCCAGACAAGAAAGTGGACACCAGAAAATACCGTGCAGAGCCCAGGAGCATTTATGACTATCAGCCAGGAAAGTCCTCCGTTCTGAACAGTGAGAAGATGGTAATGTTTATCTTTTCCTAGACTGTGCCTTGATCCTGTGAATGTGATATACTCCCTGAGTGCTTGTCCAGTTCCATTCCGATAGGATTCTTTATGTTTACGTTGCAGTGCTCGTGTGGTGTATTCTGTTATATTTTGTTTTGAAAATTGTTTCATATAACTTCTTAACATTGTCTCTCTTTATAAAGCAAAATCCAGGGGGACTGAGAGGCTTCTTTACTTCTGGATATGTTGTTTTCTGTGTTAAGTATGGATCACTAACCCTAGTTTTTAATCCGTGTTTGACACTGACCTCTGCAGCAGCTGTGTTGCCAGCTGTACTTTTTCTAGGGCACAGCAGTAGGGTTGAAAGTATTATGCAACAAAGCAGCCTGGTTCAGTTTCTGTGTTCTTTTGATGCCATTAGCTTTAAACACTGAATATCTTTTAGTGTGCCAGTAATGTGCTTCAGTGGATGCTTCTGAGGTGCTTTAGGACAGAGCCCCTTGACTTCCTCAGCTGGATCACATCACTTCCATGGCAGAGGGGCAAAACTGAACATGAGCTGACTCCCTGGCTACACAAGTGTGTGACCTGGAATATTAAGTGAACTGTTACCAATTTCAGTTTGAATTAGTAAGCCATGAGTTGTGACAGCTAGGGGACATAGAAAAATCTCATTCTGCGGATTTGGATGAGAAGACCTCGCAAGTAGCAGGGTAGAGAGGTGGTGTTAACCTCAGCCAGTCCCGCATAAATCTCCACCCACTTAAGGTCCTTTAGGTTACAAGTGCAACTCTGAAAGCACTAGAAGACACTGAGTGGAGTTATTAGTGAATAACCAGTTTGGAATGTAAAGATGTAATTGTTCTGTATAAGCATTAATTTGAAGGATTTGGGTGGAATTGCGAACTGCGTGTGAGATTCCAAATGTAAACTGCACTCTGTGCCTTAACAGTTCAGACACTGATCCAAACATAGAGTAAGTAGATTGATGATTCTAAAAGCATACGATAGATTTTATCCCGAAACACAAGCGCTGAACAGCTGTTTAAATCAATAGAAACATAAGAATGAAGTTTGATCTGGGCACTGGTGTTACTACTTAGTGTTTTGGTGGGTTTTCCTTTTTATTCTCTAAGTGCAATCAAGACTCATTGATTTTTAAAGATTCTGCAGCAGACTTCTTTTCACACCTGTCCCTCATTGGCATCAGTAAAGTTGTCCTTTATCAGCGCATGACCTAGGGCCTTTTGGGCTACTAGGCAATGGGTGGTTCTTGATTGTACTGAGGATTGGCTCAGCCCAATAGAGAAGGTGCCAGGGAGGAATGGTTTGAGCATGGTATGGCAGTGCCGTTCCTTCAGGCCATCACGGAGCAAGATTTCTGCTGACCTTAGTGGCAATTTTGTCTCATGAGAAATAGCCAAGATTAAACCTTATGGCAAAAGACTTATATCATCTGTGTACTTAAGCCTTAGGAAAGGTCTGCCATCACCAGTTGCACTGTTTATGCGTTCAGACTTCATGAGATACTTAATAGAGCTGTTCAGTCAGAATCTAAAAGCCAAGGACAGGACCATCATTCAGTGCAATTGAGAAAAGCTGTGCAGAGCTCACCAAAGATGAGAAGAATGCTATAGCTGTGTTATTTTTGATGCTATTTTATGAGCTTTAGTTTCAAGCCACAGATCTCAGAAGAAGGAAAATCTTGAAATAGTAACTTCACAGTCTACATCAGTCTCATTGAGTACAACGGTAACTAATCAGTGTTTAGTAACTAGATCTATCTTTGTCTTTCTGAGGAAGCAGCAGGAGATTTGTGAATATTTCCTGATAATCACACCCTGGTAATCAGAATCCCAATCCAAGCCCATTGCAGGGCAATGAAGGGCTTCCCACTGGCATCAGTGGTTTTTAATTATCTTCTGTAACTGCAGTTACATAACAAGATGAATACTTGAGTTAGAGTGCAATAAAGGAAAAAATGGAGGCATTGCTTCTATTTTGCCTTTAAGAAATGGCCAAATCTTTCTCCAGGCAGTCAGAGATCAGACATGACTTAACCATTTATCTTTCAGATGGAAGCATTGCCCCCCTTTCATAATCAGTCCTATGCTCTTTCTATAGAGCTATTTTTGTGTTGCCTTATGGCTGTGGCAGTCTGAGCCATCCAGCAGTGCCAAGCAGTGCTGGGAACTGCCCCTGCCTCAGTAACCCCTTCACATGAAGATTTGCATCAGGACACACTTCATGTTGTATGAATACAAGGAAATCTTCTTTTCAACTGTAGTGTTTTCTGTCCTGTCTGATTTTCCTTCATTTTAGTTTTGTCTGATTCTCTTAACATTTATTTGTAAAGAAACAAGTAATACTGTCTCTCTGTATCCACCCCCTCAGAGATCTTTCAGAAATGTGCTCTCTCTGACTTGTGTCCACTTTGTTTTAGAAAACCACCTTTCACCCTATTTGTGGTGCATAGAACAGGGTTTCTCACATATTCATGTGCTGTTAAAGATGCAGTATTATGCTGTGTTTGATTCAGGTTTCACTGAATCACCCTTTTTTTTTTTTTTATTATTTTTTAAGCAAATGACAGTTTAAAAAGATTCAACCATTGCATGCAGCTTTGGTCTTGGTAGAAATGCCTGATGGAAGGACTGGGGGACTGACTGACTCCCAGCTCTTCCATTGAGCCTCCAGTGATTCTGGGCAAGCTGCACAATCTCTTTCTGTGTGGGTCTCCTGATCTGTAAAATGCAATTCATTCATATTCATGTATCTCACAGTGATGCCATTAGGCTTAACTGATGTTTGCAAAGCAGTTCATAGCCTTCATGAGAGATGCTACAGCAATTCCAAATTATAAGGCTAAATATCGACGTTTTAGTATGGAACCCATGAAATCTGCATCTTTAACAGTCCTTTTCTGTGTATTCTTTGCATAATGTTATCCTTCTCTTTCTTCCATTCCCCTGTCACCAATTCCTTTAGACTCGGGATATAAGCCCAGAAGAGATAGATTTAAAGAATGAACCTTGGTATAAATTCTTTTCGGAATTGGAGTTTGGGAAACCGGTAAGTTTGATAGTTGCAGTGACCAATAAAATCAACCTACCTTTTTTTTTCCTTTCCTTTTCTTTTTTTTTTTTTTATTATTATTGTCACATTTCTTTGCTAGGCTCTAAACCTGAAACAGCTACCTTAATCATTTATAACTGACTGTTCATAATACCACCCTGATGTTGGAGCAAAACAGTCATTTTGTGACTGCTTTGATTATTTTGAGGCCTTACAAACACTCCCCACCTTCCAGCCATATTTACCATCAAAACAATTACTTTTTTGCACACCACAGTTCACACTGCATTTTTAAGCTTAATGGTAGCAATAACGCCCTGTTCTCACTGATGAGAGTCCTCTTTCTCTTTCCTAAAAAGATCTAGGAGCGCTGATAGGTAGCTTTAAATCAAGGCAAATCACTTACTTATTCCTTGCCTTGCCTTGTAAACTATGGATCAGTAATTTGCAGCTATCCGTGACTGATTATGACCGTTTCCTTCTCCTTTCCTTATGCATGTATCTGCCTGTTGCCCAAATAGCCTGCATCAGGCTGTGTTGAATAGCCCTGGCCTTTCTCTGAAAGCAAAGGAATCTGAGAACAGAGTGCTTCCTTTTCAAGTGGAGCTGTGTTGCTATGTGTATGGGGAGGAAAAATGAAAGAAAGAAAAAGCCTTGATCTCTCACTCTGGAAAAGGATGAAGCAAAGCTTAATTATTAGATAGGACAAAGAACAGTTTCATGGAGGAGCACACCAGTGATCAGGGCTGCTGGCAAAAAAATATAAATAGGTCTGTATCATTTTCTTACCGATTAAACTAGTTCTCACTGATTAAACACAATGAACCTCATCATTAAATACTGTTTAATAAGCTACTCTTACTGCACCAGCAGTCAGCATCTGCCTCACACATTTATCCAAGTACAGTGGTTATTTCTTCTTTTTCTTTGAGGTCAATTGACAAATGCCCACACACAGCACTTTTAAGCACTGCTGAAATTTCCATCCACGTGTAATAAAACGAATACATTTTATAGTTCAGCACTGGCTTCAAAGGCACATGGACACCAGAGGGCAGGTTTTCTTTAAACCTAAGCTTTGCTCACAGTTCTCACAAATGTGACAAAATTCCTCTGCAGATTGTAGCTGCCTGAATTCTGGGTGCCTATTCTGATTGCATAATAGAAATAGTATTATTTCTGCTGAAAAACAGGCATGGTCAGTGGCTGTGCTGTCCATTCCATCACAGGCACCTGTGTTTTGTAGTTAAGGGCCTTCCATCATATGCTACAGAAAGAGCATCAAAAGTGTTTGAGATAAAGCAGCCCATCTCTTGTTTCACAGAGCATCTGTTCTGGTGACAAGTTCCCTGCCTTGCTTGGGGCACTGTTGTTGAGGCCTTCTTTCCTATAGCTTGCCTTTAAATGACCTTACATGTCAACTTCCTCTGTCTCCAAAGCCATATAAGTGTGCTCCCCGAAAAACTGTACCAGCCAATGAGTGCAGTGCTATGTATATAGTGCTTTAGCTTTACATTGGGCATTTTAATCAAGGATGCTATCTCAGGCTTTTACTGATAGCTGCTCTTGAACCAGACAAATTCAACAAAGCTCTCATTAGAGCTCTCATTAGTGACTGCAGATGAGTAGAAGTCTTCATATACCTTTGCTTGCTGTAGTCACAACAGGACCAGACTTTGTGGCCAGCTGGTGGCTAAGCCCCATTTAGTTTTGTCAAGCTTCCCCTGCCTAGTGCTGCAGATAATGTATATTTGTAGAAGCATATTTTCCCCTGTTTTTATGACTTTATTTGCAGCTATGCAATGTGGACAGTTAACACCCTTGGTAGAAGGAAACACAGGATTCTTGCGAGGCTGTGGTGTTGCTCTCCAAACACACATGAATGACCAGGGTAGGGGTTTACATTGTGGAAAGCCCATGCACTGGAGGTGTCTGGAGTGGCACTGAGCTGGTCAAACATCCCATATACATTTCTAGGCAGATATGCAGATGTGTGCCTGTGGAGCATCCAGGAAGATTGCTCTGTGAAGCATGGATGCTTTGCCAAGACTGAGTTTCCACATGCTCCTTCCTTCCTTCTTCCCAACCTCTGACCTCATGCTCCATGGTACCACCCCCTCCCACTCCATATCTGATGGCCAGTCAGTCTAGAGCTCCATTGTCTTCTGTTGGAATTGTGGGGTCACACATGTGGACACTTCTCCCAGCCCTCAATACTACTACTTGCTATGAACAGAGGGCTGGAAAAAGGACGCGTGCATGTCCTGTCTTACTCCTTCCCTGCACTTCCTCCCTCCACATCTCAAATCTTTGCAGCACCATTTTGTCTACTGACTGCTGATCTCAACCTCTGCAGTGGCAGTCCGAGTTTAGAAGTGAGCCTGATTTGAACTGCAGACCCAGGCTGTCTGGAAACTTGATGGAATTTGGACCAATATCTAAATGTTGTAGCTCAGTCATGCTTTCAGTTGACTGGCATTGGGAGATTTCCTATCAGAGATACTTTGATAATGTATTTCTGTCAGTCAGTACAGATCCTATGATGATGCTAGGCTTTGTTTGCAAGCAGAGCAAAAGTATTTTGATTTCACAAAGTAAGAACAAAGTGTTTGAGCATGTCAGTGAGTCTCATGGCTGGTGAGAGAAGGACATTGGCATAGAATTATTTGGGTAGGACAAAGGTATTTCCCTTTGAATAATCCTCCCTGATATTTACATGTCCATAAATCAGGAAAAATTGTGTTTTTAAATCGCCTTCACTCATAGGATAAATTATAAATAACTCATTCCCAAACTTCCCTGTGCCCCATTCTCTCCACTCAAAATAAATAAATAAATAAAAGAGCTGCCACAAACCAACCCCCCAGAAGAGAATAATAGCAAATAACAACTCTGCATTCTCATTGCCCCACAATGCCAACACTGGAAATTCAGCCATTTGTTCACATGGTATGTATTCAGAGTCTGGTGGGTGTGGGGAAGATACCTCCCTTTTCTTTACAAATGGCCCTTGTTTTACCCTTTCCTTTTGAAAAGAAGAATGAGCAAAACAAATGCTTTTTATGACTGTGTGATTTTTTCCCTGTTTTGTTATGTGATTATTTTTTATTTTTTATTTTTTGTGCGTGTATTAAGAATGCTTTAACCACTGCTGCGGGCTCCTCCTAGTGAGCCCTAAATCCCTAACAGCACCTTGCAGTAATAAAGCTGTCCCCAAATACTACTCCAACTGCCAAATACTCCCCAAATACTACCCCAACTGCCTCTCCCAGGCTGCATGTACACTCCCTTTTGCCTCCCATGTTCTCTTGATGTTTGCACTAGAGCGGATTTATCCCTCTTTCTATCTCTCTTTCTCTGTTTTGTCGTTCGTTTTTAATTTCTCTTCAGTGTTGATGCAAATCCCCTGTTGTATTTCCCCCTCTGTTCTAATCCAGTTTCCATATTCTCTGTGATGTCTTCCTTATCTTCATTTCCTCATTTCCTTCCTCTGCTTTCCATCAGCCTCCAAAAAAGATTTGGGATTATACTCCTGGAGATTGCTCTATCCTTACTAGAGAGGATAGAAAGGTAATTGTGTCTCACGTACGTTGTACTTCAGCATCTACTGCGTATGTGTGTGTGTATGTGGATTTTTTTTGTAATGTTGCTTGGGTTTTGTGTGCCTGTGAGTGGTTTAATTTTTTAAATGGGCTTGAGCTCATTTGCCTTACAAGTAGCTAGTAATTTGATTTAATAAACAATTCTTAAATCATAATCAGCAATAGTTTAGAGCGGTGGTTTTGCTATCTTGACTTGCAGTGATAATTATACTAACAGCCTATTGCATATTATTACAGTATCTTTTTTTTTTTTTTACAGGTGGGTTTTATAACTTTATGGTTTGTAGAATTAGATTCTAGAAGGCCTGTGTGTCTTTTAATTTTGAATGTTAAATGCCTAAATCAATTTCCTCTGTAACGATTAAAACACGATTAATTACTAGTGAATTTCTGTGTACTGTCCGTACCATCTTTGACTTTTTCAATTAAAAAGGCTCGCTTATTTATTTTTCAGAATTAACATTCCTTTGGTTTCCCCTAACCCTAAGCATTATTTTCCCATTCTTCTTCTCCCTCTTTAACCAGACTGATCTAGAAAAAGACCTCTACCTCTACCAGACTGAGTTAGAGGCAGATTTAGAAAAAATGGAGAAGCTTTATAAAGCGCCACATAAAAAGCCACAGAAGGTATTTCCTATTCTTTTCATGCTGCCAATCCCTGTTTCCAAACTCTCTGCTCTAATCTATTCGCTGCTGGATGATTATTAAATGAGGTTGGGATAAATAATGGTTCTGACCATTCTGACTGCATGGCTTGCTGTGTCGCTGTCAGAAATAATAGAATGTGATGCTGAGAATCCGGCTTGAAATCCATTTTCAGAAACAGTGATTTCCTCTCCCCTCCGTTCCCTTTCAGCTACCCCTCACCCCCACCCCTGTCCCCCTTCAGGGTTTTGAGTTTGGTGTCTGCAAAAAAAAAAAAAAACCCTCTTTATTTTTCACATGAATAGGCAGCAGCAATCAGCTTAAAATTCTTGCTTGGCGTCACGTCATCATCTCGTGCCTTTCAAGCGTGTTGCCATCAACCCTCCCTTTGCACAAGCCCTGCTGCTCCCTGCTAGCAGCACACGCTGCCCAACATTTGGATATTCCCAGGAGATTTTACACCATTTTCCCTACCCTGCACCTTGCCTTTCAGGGCAGGTCAGCTGCTGCCGCTCCGAGGCTCTGCAGGACCTGAACCATGAAATGATAGATTAAGTTGGTAACACGCCATTTTTTCCTTTTGTTGAGCCTTTTTTTTTTTTTTTCCCCTTTTTGAAACGGCGGCATTTCACCAGGACCTGAAAAATCAAACCCAGGATTTGCTTTTGCTTCCTATGTAGGAATCCTCAGGTAGATGAGGGGAGACCGACTGCAGCATATCTTTTAAAATCGCCTTCCGTTTTTTCAGTAATGTGCCTAGGCAGCATTAGATGGATTTAAAGCAAGTGGATAAGATCTGGCTTTTGCTCTTGAGCTTGTGCAGCTCGCATTGCTTCTATTAAGTGAAGAAATGGAACTGAAACGTTGCTTTTCTTGGTAGTGCTTTGGTATTTTTTTGAATGCTTAAGAATGTTTTGTGCTGCAGAAATGCAATGTACCTTTAAAGCAGCGGCGGGCAGTGACTGGTTGGGGGGAAAGCTTGGGGAAATAATGATGTGCATGTGTCTCCTGGTCCTGGCCCAGCTGGTTCTCTCTTCTTGCTTTTGGCTTTATGCACAATGACTCATTGGCAGACAAAAGAATAGGCGCTGCAAAAAGGCATTGGCTGTGCTAAAAACCTGTCACTGCCCTGGAGGAACTCTGGAAAATTGTTGCTTTTCTGCAAAGACATCAGCAGCTTAAATTGCATTTCGCCTTAAACTTCCATGTCTCATAAAGGCTAATATTTGGGCAATAGATGGAAAATGACTTAAGCAAGCCTTTTTCTTACTCCAGGCATATAAGCGTGTATCAATGACTCCTTTGTTTGGACTTTTGCAGAATACAGCAGGTGTTACTCCTCTGGAAACTTCCACAGACCATTCTTCCTAGTAAGTTTTCAAATTGCTTTTTGATGTCTCTTTTGCAATGTGATGGCACATAGGACACATGATAGCAATGGGCTGACTCTGTTTTTTGGCAACAGATACGGGCAGATGCATGTCCCAGGAAAACTATACATGTGCTTTAGATGAGTTTGGATATGATGTCTGCTCTTTGGTCTTGAATGCATTTTGTAGTGATTACAGGAGTGGTGGCACTGTTCAGATATGAATTGCTATTGTGCTAGGCAGCAACTTCTAAAAAAAACCAAGCAGAATTGTAACTTCATCTTGATGAGACCAACAATTTTGTTGCCTGGTAAAAAACGAAGTTCATTTCTGTTATTCTTGTGAAGCTGGCTCCTATTAGAAGTTCTCGGGTATGCACACTGCAGGAAAAGGATGCTGTTTGTGAAAGGCAGTAATTTTTAGCTTCCAGGAAGGGAAAACTGGTAGTGGTAGCAATATTTCTCAGAGATTGAATGTGGCACTGGTTTTCTGGAGGAATATTTAATATGAATTCTGGTTAATTGACTGGAACATGGAGCTGGTTTGTTTTGAAAGAGAAAGAAAAAAAATCCCTGGGTGAAGTGCTGAGTTCATCCTTTCGTGAACCGTCTGCTCTCTAGCCAGACCGCTGCTTGGCATTTCCCACAGGTGCAAGGACCTCCTCAGTGTGTGTGGGTTGTTGAGAAAGGCATGCTTTCCTCCAGGCATCCAACTGTCAAAACGTAGTTCATTGTTCCTATTAATTTTTAGCTTTCTTTTGGTAGAGAGAAAGCAATAAAATAAATGGGAATCTCCAAGATTAGTATGAAAGAATGGCTTACTTTTGACAGATGATGATAAGAATCCTGAATTCCTGACTTGTCCTAAAAGCGTTCCCAAAGCTGTGAAATCTCTGTTTTTGCTAGGCAGGTCAGTTTTGCACTCCTGCATTCATGTCATATGCTGGAGCCCATCTCAGTTCCTCCCTAAGTGCTGGTAGCACAAGATGTGCTGGTGACTGTAGGTTCTAGGCCTTGAAAACTGTGTCATTGCTTGCAGAATTAGCCTGTACGACTCATGTTCATTATGCAGTGTCTCTTCTCTGTGTAGAAGATGACTTTTTAGCAAGTAACATGGTCTACACCAGCAACACTGTCTGTGCCCTTTCAGACTGCTCCAGGCCCACAATACAGCTTGCTTGGCCCTAAAAGGGGAGCAGCCAGCAAAAGGCTTCTGACAAATGCCTGCTGTCCAGCCCCTAGGTAGTGTCACAAAGCAGCGAAGCCGTTTTAGCACTTTGGCTTTTAACCACAGGGCTAACTTGCTCTCATCTCCAGGAGGGGAACCTCAGGGCAGCCCCAAGTCCCTGCAGCAACCAGTAGGGTTTCCTTGGGAAGTGGACAAATACAGGCTGATAGGACAGAACAGCTCTCCTGCTCCTGTTTGAGCATTGCCTAGGGAAAGGTGGTGGCAGCATCTCCTCTCTCTCTTTGTTGATGTTTTTCACTAGCTTTTTCAGAACAAAACAAAACAAAAATGTAATTTATGGGACTGCATATGACCTGGTTTTCTTTGTCCAGAAACTAAAAACTTCTTTGCGTTCCAGAGATTGTGTAATTCCACCCCCGTAGGCAGTCTTCTGATGTGTATGAAAGCTTTCTCTTTGCCCTATAACTACAGCATCCATCCAAAATAACCAGATGCACATACAGATTTACCCACAACAAGCAGGCCTAACCACAAGCATTTCCACACTTGCATAAATTTGAGTCACTCCTGGACATCATGATACAAACCAGCCATCAGAATATTTCTGTGAATTGGCAAAAGACTTTTTTTTAATTATTATTCTTCTAACTTTCTAGCAGCCACACTTTGGCCCAAGAATAGCTTTATGTGTGAGACTGCATCTTATTCTGAAGAGCTTGGTTGAGAAAGTGTAAGGCCTGGTATCAGATGAGCTCAGCTTTTAGGAAAACACATTCTGCCTGGTTGCTTAGCAAATGATTTGCACCTGGAATGGCCATTTATATAATCAAATGTTTTTGGGGTTTGGTTTTTTAGGTTTTTTTTTTTTTTTTTTTTTGCTTGTGTTTTTTTTTTTAGAGAGAAAAAGTGAAATGTAGACATCAGATGTGGGGATGTACTGGCTGTCAGATACATGACCAAGGAAAGGACTTTGTAATAAATTGTCAATTTTTAAGGGCCTAAGAAATTTCAGTTGCGCTTATTTTCGATATCTGTCTCAGAATTCAACTTTTTGTTTATGCATCTTCATGGTAGGCCTGGAGTCTGGGATGTGACATTTCCTCTAGTGCAATTTTGAGGGAAAGCTGAGCAGAACTGTGCACATCTGGGAAAATCCTTTGGTGCTTAAAACAGTAGTGTCTGTAGCCCATTGCTGTTCCTTCTCTGCACAGTCCCTCACTGAAGGACTTGAAAAATTGCTTTGGGAATCTTGGCCCGTAGAGCTGGCAGGGAATCTGACATGGTTCTGATGGATTCCTGAGCAGCTGTGCTTTGCAGCAGGGAAGAGGAACTGCTAATGTTTGAGGAGAGAGGACTGGAGCTGGAAGATATGTGTGCCACTTCCAGCTAGACACCAAATTTCTGTACGTCTGCAAGGAAACAGTGAATCTGCTCTGTGACCCTGTTATCTCATCTGTGAAATAAGGGAGGAGTGCTTTCCTGACTCCTGTTTTCTGGGAGTCTGAGCTTGGGGAGTTTCTTCGGGTGGAGAATACTGTGAGAGGACAAAACTTGGAGTATTTTTGCTGTATATTCATAACCTCTTCATTCACCATCAGTTCTCTATGTACAGTCCATTCTGGGGTTTACAAGTTTGCTTTTCTCTTTCACTGTGTGAATCTCTCAACAAACACAAGTGACCCACTGGCGTCCCTCCTTGTTTGCTTTTTGTTTGTTTTTTTTGCCAACTGTTTTCCAGCTCCACATATTCACCAAACTACCACGCAGCGAAGAGGGATTCAGAACCAGCACTAGGGGACCTTGCTGGCTTAGAGAATGAGAGACAGATTTACAAGAGTGTGCTGGAAGGCGGAGATATCCCGTTCCAGGGGCTGAGCGGTCTCAAGCGACCTTCCAGCTCTGCTTCCACAAAAGGTAGGTTGTCAGGGCATGGACCTGACCTCCTTTCTGCACAGTGTGTCAAAAGCGTGGTGATATGGGGCAAAGTACTGCAGGGTTTAGAGTCCTGTTCAAATCAATTGAGGGTTCTGCTGTCCTTCCCCCTTGCTATCTCTAGTTTTCTCTCTTTTCTCCCTCAGCCCACACTGGCCAGTATTTTTCATGATGCCTTACTTGATTCAGGTTCCTCATCCCAGCAGGGACCAGCTCCCTTCATCCAGCACCTCCGCCACACCCCACACCCTCATGCTCCTCTGGGCTGCTCAATCTGGCCTTGCTGTCCATCTGCTCCCCGCCTTGTCATGCCACAGCCCTTCCCTGCCTTTTCTGCTCTTCCTACTGGATCTTTCAGCAGACCACAGCATGTCTGCTGGCCTGGCTGCCCTGGGGTAGCTGGCACTGTGTGCTCCACAGCCTCCTGCCTGAGGGGTGTACAGAGAATGCACAGGACATTGAGCCAGCAGTGCCCTGTGGTCTGTGAAGCAACAAGCAGCAGAGACCGCTATGTTCACCTCCCCATTCCTTCCCCCATCATGGGCTCTCTACAATATTAGGTCAAGAAAGAGCTGACTCCCATCAGGGAGTTGTATTGGGGAATGTATCTCTGAGCCAACTTCAACCTAAAAATGGCTTCAGATGGGGAGAGGACTGGGGAAAGAATGCATTGGCTTTCTGAACTGCTCTTCCTAAAAATAGTGCATCCACACCAAAAAGGTCTCTGTCTCCATCTTCCAGCTGTTTTTCTCAGCATTATATCCAGCCTTCAGGGCAGGGAGTCAAACTGGAGCTGAACAGAAAAAATCTGTTCAGTTATTGTTCTCCAAACTGCAATTGAACCTGGATGGTTATTTTGACATTTTAATTTGAACTCAAATCAGAAACAGACCGAATAAAACTGCAGTCACGGCTGACCCCAGACTGGATCTGATGTTAGAAAATGTCCTCATTTGACTCCTTGATTCTTAAAGCAAACATGGCTCACAGCACTCTGTTTGAAGCACACTCAGTTTGCTCCTAGCATGGGGAACCTCTAATCCAGCTCTTGGGCAAGGCCAGCTGATGCAGCCCACTTGTGCTTGCAGAGTCAGCCCTTGATATTAAGCCATTTTTGCAATGCTAGTGCCTGTGCATTCGTGCTGACACCTTGATCCCTCACAGAGTTCAGCTGCCCCTTTCCATGGTGCCACAGCTTCCCTAGAAGCCATTGGTGCTCAGCACTTTTTAGGATGATACCTTCAAAGTGCAGCAGGCCTGTTTCTGGCCAAGCCTCTCATCTTAGGAGTATTAGCAGCACTTCACCTACTCCTGTGAGCGCAGCTTGTTGTGCAATGTCTTCCTGCTTTTCTTTATGTTTTGGAACGTTGTTTCTTTAAAGTGCATTTTATGAAATCCAAGCATGTTCTCTCTCCTTTCTCAATAGCTTTCTAGCACTTAAGCTAACAGGTTGTATTTATTTTATTCTGCATGCTTACCAGTGGATCGTAAAGGTGGGAATGCTCATATGACTGCACCCTCTTCAGTTAATAGCCGAACCTTTAACGCTAGTCATACCGGTATGTTAGGTCACGCATGTAAACATAAGAAGCCTTTATCAGCTGCAAAAGCCTGCATTACTGAAATCCTCCCTTCTAAATTCAAACCCAAACTAGCAGCTCCAGCTGCTCTTGGGCAGGACAAGAAGGGTATCTTGCTGTCTCAAGAGAAAGCTCAAAGCTGCGAAAACCTTCGTAGCTCTGTTGCCTTGTTCGATAATAAAAAATCTTTTATGGTAGACGTAGGGGAAGGCATAGAAAACATGTTGATGAAGTCAAAGCAGGAATATGCCATCAAGTCTGGCAGTACCATGAGCCTGCAGGAGTATGGCACCAACTCTAGGAAAGGCTACCCGTTCCCTGCCTCCAGGAAGAGCGGAATGGAGTTTACAATGCTGTATAAAGACATGCACCAGATCAACCGGTCCAGGATCCAGTTGGGCACAGTCTCCTCCTGCAGCGTGAGGGATATTGCATCTCAGTTTGAGAATGAAGCGAAGGACAGGATGGAACACAGCCTTAGTCGAGAGGATTCAGAGCAGATCCCCAAAGACACTGTTTCCTCCCGTATCAGTGCCTTTGAGCAGCTGATCCAGAGATCCCGATCGATGCCTGCACTTGACTTTTCCACTGGACAAAGCAAGTTCACTACTTCTCTCCAATCTAAAGCTTGTCTAGGTTCTGCCTACTCTGCAGAGTTTCTTCTGGATTTGCCAAAAATACACCAGGAAGAGAAGGATGCTGCCAGCTTGGCAGACAAATCCTCCCGCTCCTGCAGCAACGTGGAGGACACAGCTTCAGATGTCAGTGATGCCATTCCTATGGACACACTTTCAGCTTGCACAGATGAGATAGATCTCCTCTCAAATGCATCCAATGACAGTGGTGGCAGCAGTAGCAACATCACTGGGCCTCAGAAGCATAAAGTCAACAGATGCAAAGGCACATGCCCAGCTTCCTACACCAGGTTCACTACGATCCGAAGGCACGAGCAGCAGCAAGCCTCCAGGAACACTGATTCCAAAGGAATCTTTGGAGACAGACACACGCTCCCCAGAAACGTCTACCTAATGAGCCCACTCCCCTTCCGAGTGAAAAAACCCTTCCAGCACAAGTCCAGCAGAACTCCACCCCCAGACTGCCCGGGAGCCCTGGCAGTGCCCAGCCCTGAGAACCCAGACAACCCCATACAGCTGCAGGAGAGTGTAGGAGACAAGAGTCATCACTCCCAGCATGAGCTGTGCTCCAGAAGCAGGCCTCTAGCCCCCAGGCGCCTGTCTTCCTTTGACGTGTTGGAAAGGCTTAGCTACTTCCCCAGCATGGGATCTAGCCAAGATAGCTCCATGGGCCGCTCTGACACTCCCGACTCCTTACACAATGGGAACCCAATTCCATATGCTCTCTGTCACAGCTTGGACACAAACAACAACCCTCAGAGTGAACTTGGGACATACCTAGGAGGTGGCTTTTTGTGTTCTTTACCAGTGTCCCTTCATCTGTATTGCTTTCCCTTCTCCTCCCCTTTTCTTCTGCAACCCCTGCATTTTTACTCCTCACCCTTGCATCTCCTGACTCTCCCTGTTTCTTTTCTGGTGTGTCTTACGTCCTTTGCTTGCTGTCTTGCTGAGCATTTTTGTTCAGGACATGTTAACAGCTGCACTTCTGAGAAACGATTACCGCTGCCTTTCTAATCACATCGGGTTCAGTTGGTCTCTCAAGCAACTCCTGGGATACAAGAATCTCAACATGAGATATTTCTAGTCCTGTATAATTTGCACACATGGGAGTATAAAACAAACCCAGATGATTTGCTTTAAGGAGCAGTTTCTCAAGGTCTAGTTGTGTGTGTGTGTGTGTGTGTGTTAAACTTTGCTCTGCAGTTAAATGCCAAATTGTATTTTGATGGCAGCAAATCTTTTCTTCACAAAGTCCTTCTATGTTTTTACTCTTTCCCGTGTCTTTATTTTCTCCCTGTTTTTAGAGCTTTGTTAACAAGTACAGTCCAAAAGGGAAAAAAATGAAAACAGATAAATTATCAACATCTGATTGGCAATTTGGTTGACGGCGATTGAGAATCCTTACTGTTGTAATAGAAGCAAATTGTTCAAAAATATTTATTTTTTTCCTTTCTGGTTTTGCTAGATAAATCCATCTGTATTTTAACTTCCTTATGTTGTTTCGAAGTAGATTCAGAATCACCAAGGCATTTTGCACCGGTTGATTACATGGAAACTCCAGAAGAAATTATCCGCAGACGTTATGATGATAAAGAGGTAATGCCTTCTTCTACAGTCTAATAACAGCTGCTTCAGCTCTGCACAAAAGAAATGCAGCAGTAACCCTTTGAAAAGGACAAAAATGTGTGGTGACTGATATGTATCTTGGAAGTTAGAGCAAGAATCGGGAACTGGAATGTTTGAGTTTTAATACTGCTTCTACTACTGTTTTATTGTATGATGCATAGTCCAGTTTACCTGTTGGTTAAAATGAACCTAATAGTCCATGTCAGTTGCACAGAATGATGTAGGGAGGCTTTAAAGAATGTAAAAAGTTTGGAGAAGTATGTGAGATGCGGTGCAGCATCTTAGTGTTTGCAGATAAAGATGAAATGGTTATTCTACAAGTGAGTTAATTTTCTATTGTTCTCCAAGAAAGCCTCTTGAGTCAGTATTAATCAGACTGGTCAGAATGTTTGTTTCCTGTGGGAGCCTTCAGGTGTCGAGTAGCAATGTAAGACATTCCAAGCCATCAGAGAGTGGGAAGCTTTTCCCCAGTGCGAACTACAGAATTCTTTGATGTCTCAAATTGTCATCAGAATGTATCAGCCCTTTTCAAAATGGCTAGATAGGAGCAAGCTGAATAATAAGAAAGCAGTACAGAACTTTCAGCACAGAGTGCATTAAAACAGAGCTAAAGAAGTTAAAAAGTGATGGCTTTCCAGAAAGCTGTTTGCAAAAGTTGTAATAGTAAAATAAAACCAAGTAGTACTTTTAATGAAGAATCGTATTATCTTTCTGAGTTCAAATAATGTTTGTGTGTGTTTTGAGATTGGGGTAAAATGTTCTTAATTCTGATGTGAACAATATATTTTTGCTGTCTTTTCGCATTAATTTGTTAGTAATCCTCCCAGTGTTAAAATCTAGCAAGAAAACTCATCTGAAAGCTGAACCCTGAGTTCATTAAAATCTGCTGATTTATAGAATTATAGATCAGTACAGAAATGTATTACTTGAGCCCAAAGGAAGAATGGGACGATCTGACACCTGGGAATGGTTAGGCACTCTCCCAGGCTTGTTTCAGAGCTCAGGGGAGTTTGGTACCTCAGTTTACATGTGCAGCTGATCCAGATCTCTTGGATGTCAATGAGAGAAACTCCTTGATGGTTGAAGGGGGTTTGTATCAGCCATCTGCATTATCAGCAACCTCCCCATGTCTTAAAAGCTATCAGAGCCTGGCTCAAACTTAGACACACTCCTATTGACTTCCATCACCTTTGGATCAGATCCATTGTATGAGCTGGATTTCCATTATGCCATTACTGCAATGTACTTTTGTGCTTGCTAAATCTAATGGTATTGTGTAGTTATAGAATCCGTATTCTATGTTGAACTGTAAAGTCCCAGCTATTTTATTGAAGTCACATTTGTGGCAGCTTACAAATGGCCTTAACTAGATGATTTACTGCCCATTTTATGCAATTTTATGGCAGAAACTTTTAGAGGACCAGAGACGGCTTAAACGTGAGCAAGAAGAAGCCGATATTGCAGCTAGAAGGCACACAGGGGTCATTCCAACGCACCATCAGTTTATCACTAATGAGCGATTTGGGGACCTCCTAAATGTAGACGATACAGCAAAGAGGAAATCTGGGTCAGAGGTCTGTTTTAGTTACCACAGTCTGCTGCTTGACCCAAAGCGATATTTGCCTCTCACGATGTTGTGCTTTAGGCCGACATTAGCTCTTCAGAGAATGTTGTTTGTTTGTTTTTTTTTACCCCTTCCCCTTTCCCATTCTGGCTTCATTTAGAACTGCTTTGACTCTCGTGCCTGGTAAATTAATAGGTATCTCTATACCAAGCTGCATATGTTAAAGCATGCCTGCTGAGAATTGCTGGTGCACACCTGTGATGCATGCCTTTAAATATCAGCTACTTTTAGTGAATCAAAGGCATTCTACATCCTTTGCATCATATTGCTACATTGCCTTCTGTCTGTGCCTTACGCTTAGAAACTTCATGCCTTCTTGACCCTGGCCATGTGACTGTCTCATAGTTTTTATTAGAAATAGATTGTCTCATCTCCTATCAAATGATGCTTCATGTCCTTGGGAAACAACTGGAAAAAAAAGCTCAGCATGTTTCACTGAGCACAACCTGTCAGTCTTCTGAAAGAGACAAAGGAGGAGATAGATGGTTTTTCCATGAGGCTGAGCCACTTGCCCCAGGGGCTGGGTGCTGGTCCAGGTGTGCTGGCCAGGTGCAATCTTCTGCCTCATGGGGTGCTCCCGAGGCTCTTACAGCTGCTTTGTTTCCCCAGAGGTGCTGCACTGTGGCAGTGTGTGAGGTGATTACCATGTGGATAGGTTATATATTTCTGCCCTTTTTTAATGTCTATTCAAATGATTACCCCATAAGTGCATCTGCTACTTATTTTATGCTTCATTACCAAAATGACTTTAAAATTGTCTAAATATTCTGTGGCCTTTAGAAAATGAGCCAGATAAATGAAATTGTAAAGCCTAGGCCTGCTATCAGTGTGTCCTCTTTGACTTTATAGCTCCTGAAGATGTTTTTTTTTATGAACACACTTGATTTATTCATACTTCCTCCTCACCTTTGTCTCTTTCCTACCAATTCGTACTTGGACCACATTGCAGGATTCAGCAGGGCCAGGTAATAATCAGTAAAGAGACACATCAAATAAAATCCTACTTTTTTCTTTTGCCAGCTGGTAAATTTTGCTCTCTGATTCACAGCATGAGGGGAATTTAGTCCCAGAGCCCCAGTAACTGTAGTTACTGGAGCAGCTTTTATTCACCAGCATGTGCTGCATTTTGAAGTTTACTGCTGTTAAGTCCCTCTGAAGTCCTGTTATACCAGAATTTGTCACTTTTTGTTCTGGTAAGAGGCCCACCAACCCATCCAGCATATTTTCACTATAGCACCAGTTGCACATAAGCTTGTAGCAGAATATCTGCATTCAGTTCCATCCCCAGACTAATGCTAGCTGTAGAAGAGTTTGGTGTGTTATTCCTCAGAAGAGGATGGAAAACACAATTATTATCTTTATGTGTTGATTTTTTTTTTCTGATCTCTAGATGAGACCTGCTAGAGCCAAGTTTGACTTCAAAGCACAGACTCTGAAGTGAGTATAGCTTGTGCCTGTTGCCATTACTGTTCTTCCTCTGTCTTTTCCTCTAGGAGGCAGCATGTATGAAGTTTTGTGCAATTAGATTCACATCTAGGGGGTGTCTTTCCAGCAACTCAGCCCAAGCAAGATGTCTGCAGCAAGGCAGAGGAAGATAACATGAATCTTTTAGGCTGTAGCCTGTAGGTGGTCTTTAGGAAAATATCTTCTTTCTCAGTGTCAGCAAGAGACTTAAACAGATACGTAGTTTTAAGCATGTACCTAGGCCCCTGAGCCTGCAAGGATACAGTCTGGTCACTGTTCCCCTGCGTAACTGCGGATATACCAGCGGATGTTTGTAGTGGCATTGCACCTTCAAGTCCCTGTGGTGAGTCGTAGAGCCCTTTACCTGCAGTGAAACTGAAGCAAATGCAGGGAATAACTATTGTGTCCTTTGAGGAGAACATATGAGGTATCACACAGAAGTAGAACAGAGCTTGTGAAAACTGTGATAAGAAAAGCGGGGTTGGTTGTTTTTCTGTGAGGAAACCACGTAGTAGGCTTGTGAGCCTAGTACAAGCTGACTACACGTGAGTTCCTCTTTCATACTTCTAGTGCTGAAGACTCTGGGTTGAAATCCCAATTGTTAGCCCACATGAGGTCAGTGGTTGCACAGCCAGTGGCTGACCAAAGTGCAATATTCACAGAATCAACTTTTATGTGTTTGAGGGTTCATCTAATCACTAAATTGCCTTCCATTAAAATTGTGTGTCTTTTTGGAATGCTCTTGTGTCTTGACCAGTTTTGAAGCAGGATTTAGGCACAGCTTCCAGTCCTCCCACTATATCCGACACGGAAAGCAGCCAGTGGCACCTTTTGATTGAGTTTGACCCCATTGCTGCTGGGAAAATGCGTTGTCAGTAGAGCCTTCATAAGTCTGGTGTATTTATTTTTTTTTTGACAGAATACCCAAAGATCAAGAGATCAATCAAAAGATGGTGTGAACAGGGTAATTCTTGATGTGTAGCCTTCACTTTGACTGGAGCATGATATGTATCAACAGGGATATTGCAGGTCTTATTACATAGGAGTTGCTGAACAGAAAAGGAAGACATCTCCAGAGAAATTCTGATGGAGTACTTGTGTCTTTAACAGGGAACTTCCTCTGCAGAAAGGAGATATTGTTTACATTTACAAGCAGATTGACCAGAACTGGTATGAAGGTGAACACCATGGCAGAGTTGGCATCTTCCCACGATCCTACATAGAGGTAGCTGCTTACCCTGGAGGTGTTCTCTTTGCCCATTCCCTTTCTACTGGCGATCATTTCATGAACTTCTTGCATGCAACTCTCTTGATTTTGTTTGTTCATTCTAGCTCCTCCCACCAGCTGAGAAGGCTCAGCCCAAAAAAACATTACCATTGCAAGTATTGGAATATGGAGATGCTATTGCTAAGTTCAATTTCAATGGTGATACACAAGTGGAAATGTCCTTCAGAAAGGTAAGTTGCACAGGTGAACTGAATCCAGGTAAAGGTTTTTTAAATGATAGTTAACATGCAGCTTCCAAATGAAAGCTACAATAAGATGAACTTTTTAGTCAAGGATTCACTCTCATCATTTATGTTTTTACCCTACTGCTGTGCATTGCAATGAGAGTGTTGCAGATCAGCTCAATCAAGAAGTGCCAATTGTTTTCTTAGGGTTAGCTGAGAAGATACTTTGCACAAATGCTGTAAGCCTGTGGAGACACTCAGAATCATGTGAAAATGGTGATTCAATAAGAGGAAAGCTGGTTTCCCCTTCCTTCACACTACAAACCAAGTAATTAAATGAGGCAAGGCAGGCAAGGTTCTGTAGTGCTGAAGTGATTGCTAGATCTGATTGCAGAGTCTGAGAACAGGAATGAGTTCTGTAATGACTGTTCAGTGCAGTCAAACACATTTAAACAGTAATATTTCTCAATCAGTATTCTGTTTTCAGGATGCTAAAATCAGATCTTGTCAGCCTTCTTTTAATTATGTGTGAAGGTGAAGCTTATGGTTTGTATTAAGGATCTGGAAGTCACTGAATTTGTCACCAAAACAAGAGAGGGCATAGAGAGTTTAAACTGCAGGCCTGTGTGTACTCCATGTACAGCTCATACCCATAATGGACTCCCAGTCAGACTATAGCCTCTGCTTTCAATTTTTTAACTAACTTCAGTATGAACTTGAAAATGTGAGGTGAACATAATCTGTAGGCAGTCCAAAAGAGTATCACAGATTGTTTTAAGTCAGCTGCAGCAAGATTAAAAACGTAATCTGCTTTGAAATGATTGAATGTCAGTATGTTGAAGCCAGGACTACATTGCCACTCTTTCAACAGGGTGAAAGGATCACACTGATTCGACGAGTGGATGAGAACTGGTATGAAGGAAGAATCCCTGGCACCAGCCGCCAAGGCATCTTCCCTGTCACTTACGTGGAGGTGCTCAAACGGCCAGTGGTCAAGAATGCCATTGATTATCCAGATCCACCTGTGTCACTCTCCCCTAACCGCAGCATGACAGCTTCACCACAGGTATGTGGAGTTGATGCAGCCATTAATTGCACCTTGAAAAACAGGGGGATGTTGCTATTACAGTGCTAGAAACAGCAGCTGGAGAAAGCTCGAGCTAACACTAGTATTCGGTCCAGTAAAGCCTATCTGCTCCCTGCAGGGAAAGGTGATTTTTCATTTACCAGGAAGGTTAATTAATGGGTCAGTTAGGGATTTTGAGACTCAGCTTTTCCTCTCTTATCTGTAGCTTTAGTTCAGGCCAGGGTGAAATGGCTGTGGTTTCACTGCCAGAAAAGGAATGAATGTATTGGTGACCCAACTTCTCCTCAGTGGGTGTTTACAGTGTCCAGGGCATCATGGACTGTTACAGTCTGTAGAAATCATTATTGTTGATTGCAGTCAGCTTGAATAAAGCTGGACTCCAAAATGTTGCAGGTCAAGACCAAAGTTTTAGGAGGCAGGGTCACGAGAGTGTCCTATATTATTTGTGGCTGGTGCTAAATGAAAAGTTTAGAGAGCAGGCAGGCCTAGGATTTTTCATAAATACTAGATTAACTACAAGCTGTACTGCAGTTCAAATCAGAAATCAAAATGGCAACAGATAATTGCATGGGGAACGTGAGAGTAAATTAAAGTGGAGAGTTGAGGTCTAGTGGGGATGTACAGTACAGGAGACCATGGCTTTTGCCCGGTGTCTGTCTGGATCTCCCCTAAAAGGAGCGCTTTTCTTCTTAGCCACTGTGTGAAGAGGAGAGGCTTGCTGCTTGTTTGGGGTTCCCTGTTGAAGTGGTCCACAGCCACGTTTTTCTTTTTGAGCTTGGCAGTCTCTGTAGCTGTGGCCTGTCTGCCTCTAGCTCTCTGCAAGCTTTTCCCTTTGATGGAAGGGATTATATAAAACCTTTTTTGGCTGCTATAGCTATCCTTTTGATTCTCTCCTACTAGAGCAGTTCTCTTCCATACTTTTTTTTGCCTGACTTGGCAGAGGACTGAGAAGCACTGATCAGTGCTATACATGTAGCTGGTCTCACTGATGTCACTGATGGTAACAGCCAAGGGCAGACTTCGGTCCTGTGTTCTGCCTTTGTAAACATAAATTTAATCAGTCAAAGGCCAATTAGCTGTAGCTGTTATTTTTTATTTTTTAATTTGTTTTTCCTCCACAGCTTCAGCAAAGAAAATTTCTTGAGGGGTAGGCGTTATTCAATGTAAAGTGGGATACAGTTAAAATTCATTGCAGCTGTGAATTCTGACTGGTTCTATGATGTGAACTGCCAAACTCCAGATATTACTGGCAGGCCAGTCAGATGCTGCATACTGCCATCATGGATGGTGATTTCAGCTACTCCTTAAGGGACTTAGGGTTAAAGGTAAGAAGTATAATGTCTTCCGCAAGACATCTGGAATCCTGGAAAAAGCTGGAGAATGGTATTAGCAGTGCAGATATGAGCAGGACTCCGTGGTTGGAGTAGCTGTGGACTCCAGCCGTGCACTCCAACAGGGTGCACTTATCCGTGGAAAACTTAGGCATGTGCTTGGTCATAGATCTGCTCCTCTCCATGCTTGCTCACTCTCCTTTTACTTTTGCTCAATTGTGTTTTATTTTCCTTTCTTATTTTTGTTCATTTCTTTCTTTTTCTCTTCTGCTTTTGTCTCCTTCAAGTCTCCGAGCTCTGAGCTGCTCCATACACCAACTCCTCCGCCTTTGCCTTTCGCGCGCCGCGCCTTGTCTCCAGAGGTGCAGGCAGTCACATCTGAGTGGATTGCTCTGACCGTGGGAGTGTCTCCTAGCACCACTCCTGCTTTAACTCCTCCATTACCTTCTCTGCCTGAAGCCTCCCACTCCCACACAGACTCTGTCTCACCTCCCACCGTAGCCAGCCCTTCCCCTTCGTTCAGCCTCCCTCATTCTCATCTCTCTGGCTCCTCAGCTCCCAGGTCCATTAAATCCCCGTTGCCCTCTTACTCATCTGGGCCTCAGCCCTCTGCTCGCAGTTTCTATCAGGCTTCTCTGCAAAGCAAAGAGAAGGTTGGTGGCTCCTCTTCTCCCTGCCCTCGCTGGGCAGGCAGGAGTCCCAAGAGCATCCTCACAGAGCAGCATGGCACCCCTGGCAGCCAGGCCTGGCTCCAGAAGACTAGAGAAGGCAGCAGCAACCCCGAGCAGGGTTCCCATGCTGCTCCCAACATCTCTGTGGAGCGCTGCCTGAAACCGTCCCAGCTAGACATACGTGCAAGCCCAGAAAGGAGACCTGTGAGTTCCACTGAGGACAACCAGTTGTGTCAGGAGCTAATGGCTATTGTGCAGGGAGGTAAAGCAGAGAAAAGAGGCACGAGGAGAGGTGATCTGGGAAAGTTTCAAAGCGGGGAAAAGAAGGTACTTCTCCTGCATGTGTGTGCACTACTCTGAATGCCTGACTTTAGTGGTGTGTTGAGGTTTGTGCTGCTCTGTCAGCCAAGCAGAACCAGTGGTTGCCACGTGTCCTTTTAATGAGCCTAAGACCTTCTTCCAGGGTTCACCAGTGGCATTCCCTGGGCAGTAGGTCAGAAACCTTCAGAAGAGAGTTCAGGAGTAGTGTAGCACAGAACTGACTCAGTTGGCCACATCTACTGAGGTGACCATGCCAGACAATGGCTACCAGATAAAAGTGGTGAAAGGATCACACAGACTTTGTGCTCGTGTATTTCACCATCTAGAGTACAGACAATTATTTGCTATTCAAAGATTTTCCAGTGTGTAATGGACCATCATTGCTAATGGGATTTATTTCTTCACCTTAAAGCCAAGCACTGAAATAGAATTGTCAGCCTGGCTCCTGGAATCACAAAAGCTGTGCCTTGTTGGGGAAATACAGGACAGGTGATCCTGGAGACTGTGGATTAGTTAACCTCAATCTGGGATGTGCAAGTCAGGGAGGCTTGCTTGTTATCTGTGCTTTGAGTGGAATTGACTGGAATTTGTTAACTTTGCATTTTTTAAATTGCATGAAAGGGTTCCACATGTTATTTTCTCCCAAGAGTATTTAGGTATATGTATTTATATGTTACTAGAGGATGCATAAGTGAACCTTCCAGTAGCTTTTGCAACATTTTCTGCCCCATCTTGGTAGATGGAGATCTGCCTTACTTTGTAGCTCTCACTTGTCCTGGTGTCCATCATGGGCTACAGCCATCCAAAATACATAACAACATTCCCATGCTAACTTGTACAGGAGTGGGAATTTGGGGAGCTCAAAATCCTTATGTTACAAACAGCTTCTTGAATGCAATGTGATTGCCACCATGACCTATCCCATCTATCCAATGTTAAACAGTGAGGAACCATGATTTCTACGATGACACATTTCACACTGGGAAATCTTATGACAACTTGTTTGATTTCTGCTTGAATCATAACCAGAAGCATATTGAGAGCTGTATAAAGACTATGCTGTTTACCAACTGCTTATTTTTAGCAGCATTTTCTACAGGCATAACATGCATGTTTAAAGCAGAATGAAGTGGTAAGCTCTGACAAACCAGCTAGGAAATTGCATCTGCCCTTGCATGGAGTTATGTTTGCTGTGTGTGCATCAAATCTTACAGCATAGCAGATATCCTTATCACTACCAGTGACTGTGATAAGAGTGTGTGTGCCAAGCTGACCAACTTTTCTTTTCTTCAAAAGACTGCAGACTCAAAAGCTTTCTCTTCACCTGCTCCTCTCTCTTCCTCTGCCCTCTCTTCCTCTACTGTCACAACACAGCCACCTCCCAGACTTACACGCAGAGTCAATAAGCCACAGGTAATCATCTTTGCTGATTACTCTTCCATTACTTAGAGTTGTTTCCATGCCATGCCATTGTTTTATCATATGCTTGTTTATCCATTCATTGATTCTATACATTATATTTCTCCTGTAATTTAATTAAGCATTTTTATTAAAAAAAAAAAAAAAAAAAGCCGATCAATTTAAACACTTCCCAGGCTGTGCAGAAGGGCAGGTATGGGAAAAATCTTCTGGTACAAATCCACCTAACTGCAGGTCAGTGGGTTTTGGCCAGTTTGTACCAGCTGGGGATCTGATTTTCTGTTCCTCCAAAGGATTAGCTCAGGACTTTTTAGTACTTCAGCTGCTGATTACTTCTTCCTACAGCTTAATTTTGTTCTAAGGCAGTATCGGTGCCTTCCTTGTTAGTAGGAACAATATCACCTGAGATACTTTGCTTCAGGCTTTGTTTAACTACCTGAGATCGGGATCGGGGTCTGAGTATCTCAGAGCTGGGATAAGACAACTCAGGTTGACGTCCACAATGTTGTGGACCTGTCCAAGCCTTCCCAGGTTGTTCAGGTTGGATATTTGGAAAACTTTCTTCTCAGAAAGAGTGGCAACACACAGGAACATGCTGCCCAGGGAGGTGCTGGAGTCACCACCCATCAAAGGGCAGATGTAGCGCTGAAGGGCACGGTTAGTGGGCGCGGTGGGGATGGGTTGTCAGTTGGACTAGGTGATCCTAGCGGTCTTTTCCAACCGTGACGACTCGGTGATTCAATGACTCCTGCAGAAGTCTTTAAAGAGGGGGACGGCTGTGTCTGTGCAGCCTTCCCGGCTCGGGATGGAGCAGCGCTGGCTGCTGCAGGCTGCCTGTCCTTCCCCGCAGCCCCCACACGATGGCGGTGTGCGAAGCAAAAAACGCAATTATCAAAAGCCGGGCTGAGTTCGAGTGATGGGTTTGGGGGGTAGCGGTCGTGGCTACAATGAGCTGGTCAGTGGTCTTGGTCAGTGAGCCGTGTTCACGCGGAGTGAGTGCGGGAAGTAGGTGCCAACGTTTCTGATTTTCATGGGCACTGTATGAGAGTGAGATCCAGCTTTAGCTCTGAAATCTTTCTGTTACCTTTACTCACCCCACATCCCATGCTGAGTAGCATGCACTTCTTTTTCGGATGCTGCACCTGGTCGTAATGGGTCACTGTGGCGTTTTGTTTTTTTTTTTGGAGTTGAAGTCAAGCCACATTTTATATGCCGTGTGTCTTGACAATCAGCCCATAGTCACTGTCAAGTTCACGCTGTGCTTGACAGCCCCCAGCCTTGAATTCCTTTCCAGCTCTGGGCCTACAGTTAATTAGGGAGCAGGAATGGTGTGTGTATATACATCTATCCATATGTATGTGTGTGTGAATGACTTCCCATTACCTGCAGGACCCATACAGAGGCCAATTGCTTCAGCAGACCCAGGGGCCTTTTCAAAATCTATCTTCTTTCCATTGATTTTAATTAAATGAGAAGAGCATTTAGTAGACGTGGAAGCAAGCCATTGCATTTGGCTTTGTTTCCAATACTGTCTGTCCCTGGAGTTTGAGGTATTTTACTGTTTTAAATGTCATATTTTGCTTGTATAAGATAATCTCTCAGCTTATGAAACTCAAACCCAGGTTTTTTGTAGTTTTAAGACGGCTTAGATGCAGAGCTGGGTTAAGGGCTGCGTTCTTGCCTGTTCCACTAAGCAGTAATGTAAAGAGCACTGCCTCTTCTTGATATCTGGAAATTATTCCTTTTTCTTTAGTTTCACAGTCAAACTAAAAAGAAAGAAGACGAAAGAGCAAGCCCGTAGCACATGAAAGATATTTCAAGTACAATTAACAGATGTTTCTTCAATATTCTAGTAAAACTTGATATTAAATGCCAAATGGACTTTCAGTGGTGCTAGCATGTGTGTGAGCCTTTAACTCCCAATGCAGAAACCAGGGAGTCTCTCCAAGATCTGCCAGCCTTTAGGCCTGGCTGCAGTGCACAGCAGCCTTTTCAGTGCCCTTTGTGAGAGCTCTTGTGCCAGCTTTCCCTTCACTCCCACCAGAGCTGAGATTTGACATGTGCAGTGGTTTTTCTTCGCTTTGGAGGGCTGGGCAGTTCTCCCTGTTCATGGCTCTACATCCATGTGCAGGACCATCCCTGTTGCTGCGTGCCCATCTCTGAAGGGATGCCAGTGTCTCTGCCTCTTTCTGTGTGTCTTGTCAGTCTGTTCTGCATAGCTTTCCCTTTGTTCATGTAGTCCTTCTGGCTCCCACCAGAAACGTACTGGAAGAAGACATACAAACAAGTGCTGCAGTGGATGGACACATGGATGACCCTGCTAGGAGCAGGGATGGCTACTGAGTAGCCCTAGGGTCTCTATTCCTAATTGTACAAAACCTACCTCAGGATTTTTCTATACTCTTAACATAGAACATCTTTCTGGTTTTTCTACAAATACATGAAGCTCTTTAGATCTGTCCTCAAACTCTGTACTAGGGTGGAAATGATGGCCAGCTGTGCTTTGGAGCTGGCTGTACCACATGTTCGTATAGGCCTGAGGCAGAAACACTTAAGTCTTAGCAAAGCGCATACTGTGACCAAGAGGGTAGGAGCTGAGCAGTCCTGATGGACTGGGGAGCATTCAGAGGTAGTGCTAATTTTTTTTTATCTCTCAAATAACTGATTTAATTCACAATTATTAATGCTTTTAAGAGAAAAGCTGGTCTGGGAGGTCACAAATAATCAATGAGAAACAGACCATATGGTCTTAGGCACTCATGCAGCAATTGCAGCAGTTAATATATCAGTGAGGCAAAGAGGCACTTTCTTGAATTAAAAAAAGTCATTCTTACAGCTATCTCTCACCTGAGAATGGAAATTGTTTTTTCAGCTACTTTGCCACCTGGGCAAATCTGGTCTCATCGGATTTGATGCACTATATCCAGTTGCTCTGCAAAGTAATAATTTTAAACTCATAATTATTCTATTGGCCTTTCAGGACTGATGATAGACAGACAGGAATGACTTCCTTATAATCTGCCATCATTTCAAGCTTCACAGTATATGCTTTGAAGGCAAATTCACTCCCCAGTTAGTCCATCCAAATTACATTTTATTTTTTCTCTATAAAAATGTAAATGGTTATAGAGCACTGAGTCTTAAGACAATGATCCCAGATCCCAGCCCAAGACAGCACAACTGATGAAGGAGGAGTTGTGGGATTGGGGTGGCATAGAGTGGGTTGCAGTCCTTGAGAAAGAGTCAGTTCTCTTTAATACAGTGATGGGCACAGTTCCAGAGGTCCAAGATGTGGTTCAGAGTAGCTTTGAGAACAGGAAATACTGTTCATCACCCTGTGTTTCTCCAGACTTCTTGAGCATGCTTGGGCTGAAGGTGTCACAACCATCTTTCTCCTCTGCTTCTGCTCTGCCTCAGGATGCTACGAGCCTTTCCCTAACCTGTGATGCAGCCACATCTTTGAGAGTGCACAATAACTGAAGTGCACTGATGAAATAACTGACAAGGAGGGAAAAGCATAAAAGTAAAGGCATTTGGAGTTTGAGATGAATATTATATTGTATTATCACAGAGGATTAGGCAGTGGGCTAATCAGTACTGCTTGGATTATCAGAACTGCATTCATTCAGGCATCTTATTTGCTAGAGCGCACACACAGCATTCTTCTTGTGTTTGAATATACGGAAACATGCAAAACCAGATTCTGGATATCTTTGTGACATTCTCAGTATCAGTCTCCTTTCCCACAAACCTTCCACCCCCCTTAATCCTAATATTTCTTTCTGTGCCCTGGGATATGGGTGTTCCTGTGAAGAGGACTGACTGGGGAGAAAGAGCGTTCAGAAGTTTCATAGATGGTGTTTGGAGCTATGCTTTCAGACAGCCTCCTCTGAACTTAAACTCTGCTTTGTTTTGGGAATTAATAAAGTAGCTCAGATCCTCGTGTGGTACAAACTGGAGTGATTTTGATGGGGCTACACTGCTTTGTGCCTCCTGAGGACCTGAGCTGGTCTTTTTTTAAGAAGCAAGCGAATTACTGTTCTCTCCTGTGTCAAAGTCACCAAGGACTTCGATAAAAACAGCAACAGATTCCTTTCAGTGGGTTACATGCTCTCAAGTATGTATTTCTGTCTTTGCTCCTCCCCCCATCCCCTGGCCACAGGAATGCAATATGATGCTATGTATCAGTTCTGGTTGTAGCCACGTCCATAATCTTCCAGCTCATCCTCTGACTCTGTGCTCTGAGCTTCTGTTTGCTGTCCTTTTCTTTGCAGCATTCTGTGCGCTGCGGTGCAATTGCATTACTGTAGCCCTAATGTCTTGTTTAAATGGGAGATCTTGTTGTCCAGAAAGAGTGGTGTTGGAGTGGGGAGGGGAAGAGTTGTTCATTTTCTTTTGTTGTCTGCACACCATTTTTTTTAAATCCTGACCAGTATAACATCTGCTAAAATGTCTTCCTTATCATTTGCTTGGTGATCACACAGCCTTCCCACCATTCATTGAGAGCTGGACCAGATCTCACAGAGTCTGAAAAGAGCTATGTGGTAAGGCTACTGTTTCAATCAGATGTGTAGTCCTAGCCTCTCTTCACCCAGACAGAGATGTCTCAGTAGATTATAAAATATCAGCACCATTTTTAGCTGCAAAATCGGTACATATTTACCTATTTACATATGTTGTTTTGTTTGCAATAGAAGGGAATTTAGTACTTAGAAAAACTGCCATAATCAATGAGAAGTTGGGCTAATTATGCTGCCAGTCCCTGGATATAAGCTAAATGAAGCCAATTGCATGAATGGAGCAGCCCACCTTGCATTCTTCACCTGACTTCATAGCATTTGTAATAGTGCCACTGCCAAACTAATTGCAACCTCTTATGCTGCTGCTTTTTAAAATATATGTCTATGTATTTGTTACAAATCTTCAAACTAAATGCCAAATTCTTCTGTATCTTGCCTGTTTTTCCATGCTTACACCTGGATCCCTTCTGCACTCCACTACCTGGATGTTTACCTGGATCTACAACTCTTTTTTTTTTTTTTTTTACTGGACTTACATGCTGCATCTGGAATGTCCCATCTCTTCCTGTCTATATTTTCCCCTCCCTCCCCCCTTGTTGACTGTTCTTTGGGTGTTCTTGGATGTCAATGCTGCCTACCACGCAGGAAGCAGTTTGCAATGAGATCATAAACATTGCAGAAAAGTCTGTGCATTACTGCAGTACTATTTCTCAGCCTCTTGACTCTCGCAACAAGGTGACCTCTAATGACCATAAACCATCTCTCATCATTTCTCAGCAACCTCAAGCACAGCAGCAAGGAGCCAGCCCTGACAGAAGTCAAACACCACGAGACATGTAAGTCCTTTTGGCTCCCATCTCTTCCAGGGGCCTTGACTCATACTGATGGTAAAGATGGGGAGGTGTGAAAGCTTCAGCACCTTAGGAGTTAAATTCAGATTATGGAAAAGTGACTGCTTAGTGCTTTTCTTTGACGAATAATAATAGCCTCATGGTAAGTGAGAAGTCTAAAACTGGGGTCTTTATGTCTGTATAGCACCTGAAACAATGCCCTCATGCTCCAAGATTTGGCCTCCTTTAGGTATTTCAGTCATGCTGCTCACAGCGACTGTTTCATTGTCTTTTTATCTGAAGCTGGAGGTGAATTAATGTGCACTAGCTACACCTGGCTCATATGGCATAGGTCAGTATGTTCACCCCTGTTCTTAGCTTGTCAGGGCACAGTAAGCAGTTCCAAGATCATTGTGTGCATTGTTGGCAGATCCAGGAAAGAATCAGTATCTGAATGATCTCAGAGAGCTAGGCTGAGATCTCCAAAGCTCTCTGTTGAGTTTGAACCTGGAGCTGTCATTAATCTTGGCAGGGCACTTCACTGTTGATTTTGAGAATGGGCACCTGTGCTGTACTGCGGCTCAGTGACAACTGGCTCCTAAACGGAGCCTTTGCTGCTTTGCCCTATCTTTATGCAGAATGGAAAATCTTGTATCAGCTCTGTTTTCACTCCCCATCACCAGGGGACCCAGACTTGCCCAGAGATTTCTTCCACTTCATAAGATTCCTTTCAGATAATTACAGAGTGCCTCTGGAGCAATAGTTATCTCAGAGCAGGATTCAATCTTAAACTTTGTGCCTCCTCAGCCAGGATTTATCCAACCTTAGTGCAGTAAACAAGGCAGTATCTTTCTCTCAAGTCCCTCACTGTGCCATTTGGCAGTTCATGGCTCTACCTGTGTGCCTGGGCAAGGAAAATGAAGTCTCATTTAGCCAAGTAATAAGTATATTCAGGTTTTGGCTTGCATTTGTAGGGTGTCTGGTCTCTAGGTGTAGCACGTTAGGGAGGCTGCAGTTGTTATGGTCTTTGAAGACAGCTACATAGCAATAGGGAAAAGAAAAACTCTGCACACCTAAGCAGTGCAGGTGGGACACTTATTCCTGCTATACCTTTATGATAACTGTCAGTTTAATGCAAGTAGCTTTCACCTTTCAAACGGGGGAGACAGGCCCAGATTACATAGAACAAAATCCAGTGACTGATATATGGTATTTTTCTATTTTAGAGTTAGCTACCAAGCCCTTTACAGCTACACTCCTCAGAATGATGATGAGCTGGAACTGAGGGATGGTGATATTGTCGATGTCATGGAGAAATGTGATGACGGCTGGTTTGTGGGTGAGTGTGACACTTGCCAGGCAGCAGGACTCTTTGGGATGCAGCTGAGTATTTCTGCAGAGCATCTGGAAGCTGCTTTCATTTGCAGGATTGAAACAGAGTGGGGAAAAAAATCAACTTTTTGGATGATTTCTCATCTTCTCCTACTAAGAACATTAAAATTAGGGTGCAGGGTGGTGGAACTTTGTTTTCCTTTCTAGATGTCTAGGTTTCCAATTTTTTTTCTTTCAATTTCCATATTCCCTTCTTCCTCCTGGTCCTCCTTGTTCACAGATAGCAGAGCAACAGGGGGAACCAAGGGAGAGTGGGTTTCTATGTCTTCTCCAAAGGAGTCATGACAAATTACAACAGGTGGCAAGTAGGGGGCAGAGGGAGCACTTGTGTTGGAGTTGCAGTCCCTGGAAATCCAACCTCATCTCTACATAATCGCTTAGCTAAATCTAGCCTTCAAATGATGTAAGTCTGGATGGTGCTCTCCATCTCAGCAGTGCAAATCAAGACTTGTCCTCAGTTCCTAAGGAAGTTGAGCTCATTTGAACCGATCAAAGTTTGGCTCCTAGACTATAAGCCCAGGAGCTAGCATCAGCACCTTCGTCACTGTTAAAAGCAAAGACCAAAGATGGTTATTAGCAGACTAGTTCTGATCTCTTCTATACCAAAAGGCTCTTTGACCAGGATTCCTATTTATTTTTATAAAGAAATGAATGCAAGCAGAGCCTCTTAAACCCCTAAGCCTTCCTTTTGTGGCCCATCTCACTCTGGCTTCCTTGTTTTATTTTGCTATAGGTACATCCAGGAGAACAAGGCAATTTGGCACCTTCCCGGGCAACTACGTGAAGCTTCTGTACCTGTAAAGTAACAGTAATCCCACAGTGACAGAGAAGGGGTTGTTTTTCAAATGGTGTTTTTAAACAATGAAGAAAGAGACAATTTATGAATGTAATAGACAAGACATGAAAAGTGTTAGGAGGATGTGGTTATGTGGTACAGTATTGAGTTGAATGTGTAGCCCTGCTTCCACTGATTCAGGGTATGATTTGTTTGCTGAAGAAGAGACAGTTTCTAGTTTACAGTGCTGCCTTTGTGTATTTCTCTCCTCTCCCCAGCAAGAGTTCTGGTAATAACCTTAATTCATATGGAGTACTTTACCTCTGAGAAGGCTTCAGGGAAGCAAATGGTATAGGTTTTATGTGTGTGTTAAGATATGACAGTACTTTCAGAAAGTACGTGGCCTTGCAGCTGCTCCCTTTCACTGGTGAGGTCAGGGAGGCCAGGCTTCCTGCCTTGCTGAAGACTTACTGTGCTCTGCCTTCCACTCCCATAGAACACCCTTCCTTCATGCCACGCACCTTAAGACCCCACATGGGCAGAGGACAGCCAGTGTGGTTGAACTGCAGAACTCTGTTGAGAAGGAGTTTGGGCCTGGTAGTTCAATCCCGAGAGGTCAGCCAAAACGTACTTGCAGATGAGCAAAGAGCCCAAACCCTTTCTTAACATGTTACCTAATTCTGCAAGGTTTTTTTCTTTTGTGCAGGGTGTGTGTGTGTGTGTGTGAGTGTACTGTGTGCAGCAAAAAAAAAAAGGAGAAATCTTTTTTTAAAGAGAAATCAACCTGGCTTTGACATTTATCTGCACAAAGAATAAAACCAATAAACAGAACAACCATGAGAGCAAATCCTGTTTATGAGTCTTACGGCTGTTCACTTTCTCTGCTTCCCCTTGTTGGCCCAAAAAGGATTTGAAGCACGCTCTTTGGGATGAAGACTTTGCTCTTCTCCCATCATTAAATGTCAGAGGCTCTGATAAGTTTGAGCAACATGCCATCGAAGGTGCCTTTTTCTGTTGTTCTTACAGAGTAGATGGTAGAACCAATAAACACCTGCATTTTGGCTGGCCCTTAGTCCAACAAAAAAAACTCTGGTCGGCTTGGAAAGCTGTGTTTCCAGCAGTTATTACCAGTCATAGAGATTTGTATTTCTTTGAGGGGGAAAAAAAACAAAAACGTGGCTTGCCTATAAATCCACTATGAATACTCTTTTGGTAGAAATTTTGTTATTAAGAAGTATAAACAAAACTGGTTCTATCAGACTCTGCTTCCTACAGTTACCATACAAATAGCAAAACGTTAGATTGCTATTTTGTCATAAGCCGTATTTAATAATATAAAATGCCTATTTTTATGCTGATGCTTTTATACAGATTTATTAAGAGTAACTACAACTAACTGTTAGCACGACTTGCAATATGTTTTGATAAACTAGCCATGCTCCTGGGTTTAAAATCAAGTAGGCTTGTCTTCCGCCTCAGTACGCGGAGGAGAAGACTCCGTGTCTCAGAAGTTTGACTGTAAATATGTATATTTAACTTTGTACAGAACATGTACTTACCTTGTATAGAAAAATAATTTAAACACATTGAGTGAAGGGAGGAAAAGAAAGGCGTTTGTCAGAGGTTGGAATTTTTTCCCACTTTTATTTAAAACGATAGAATTGAGAGTGTGTTCATATAAAGTGTTTTAGCACAAAATATCCACTATGAAAGAGTTTCAAATACGACACGAAGCACCACTGTCTCTTTTCAATGGGAGACATCATTAATCCTGCATCTTATTTATGTTTTTGGTTTTTTTTCTGCTTTGGTTTTTTCTTCCAGTTATTCACAGCAATATGTAGGCCTGTTGCTAAGATTGGATAGCACCAAATTAATCTATCCAGCGAAGTAATACAATAATACTGACTGTATATAACCTACTCATTTAAAGGTTTATTTTCTGTTCTTGCTCTTGCCATTTAAAGTTACACTCACACACACAGACACACAAAATCACAACTTATTTTTGTGTTGATTATTGTTTCTTATTGCAGTGGATTACTATTTGGCAATTAATAAATGGAAGTATTGAATTACAATCGTGTTTGTTGTACAAATTCTTAAATAAAGCCTGTTCCCACTATTCCTGTAGCAATGCACATTTGTACCAGTGCTCTCTGTGTCTGTCAGTAGCTGTGGCCATTCTGAGCTGTAGGCATCTGCCATCCCGTACCTCCAGACCCTGCTCTCACCTTGGCCTCGGCTCACCAGGGCTCTCTTACGAGCCTGGCAGCCTGTGGCTCTTACTTGAAGAAAACAAGGTGTAAAAGCAGAGAAAAAGGGACATTTTACACCCTGATCCCCCTGTAACATGAGGTCAGGGTGCAGCTGCTGCAGTGCTGCATTGTGTGCAGAGCTGGCAGCTCGGGAGCGCACACCTGAGCCCACTGTTTTGCAGAGGTCTTTGTGAAACAACGCGGAAACTCAATAGCATTCAGAGAAGTCTGCCTCTGCACCCTGTTAAAGGTGCCTTTGCCAGCAGTCTTACCCCCTGGCCCTCTCTTAGGGTGGCAGGTGTGCCCTCTGTGTTCAGTTACTGACCACTGGTGCCTGTTGCTGCCCCTATGGCAGTTCTGTAGTGTGAAGAGGACTCGAAGCCCAGGAGAATCGATAACTGGCATCTGTAATGGGGTGATTGCTCGTCAGAATATTAACTCCTCGCAAGGGCCTGTCCTCCAGCCTCGTCCCACTGCCCTCGTTTTGTGCGCAGCCTAAACCTCGGGCTCCTCACTGCAGCTCCCTGAGGGCACGGCTGGGGCTGTGCGTGGGGAAACCACTGCCCCAGGGTGGGAGGGAGGGCCCCGAGCAGTGCACCCTGCCATGCTCTGTGGTACTGAGTGGGACCCAGCAAGGAGAGCAGGCAGAAAGCTCCGTCACTTGCTGAGTGGTGTCCCGTTTGTCTGCACCTGCTGTCTTCAGCACGAGCTGAAAGGGCTGGGGATGAGTAACTGTGTGTGTTCCTGGGCACCAGGAGACATCTCCAGCCGCTAAGGGCACCAGGAAAAATAAAAATAAATGTAAAAAAAACTTTACCTACAGCGATGACAAATCAGAGAAAAATCAAAGAGAAGGCGATCCTCACCGCTGGGCCCACCCTCACGCAGCAGCTCCCGGTGGTCCCGCAGCGATACCTCTTCTCACCGCCTCCTTTGGCAGCTCGAAACTGCCCTACAAACGTGCTCAGCTCCGCGAGCTGCGGTAGGAAGAATTACTTTAAATTGTGGCGGGGCGGATTTTGACTTTCTTTCTTTCTTTCTTTATTATTATTATTTTTTTCCCCCAAGCTTTCACCGCCGGTGAAGCCCAGCCAACGATGCCGCCCCGCCTCCGTGGGGAGCAGGGTGCAGTCCTCCTCCTCTCGGGGCCGTGCAGGCAGCCCTGTGGGCCGGGCAGTCCGGGGAGGGGCCGGGGGCGGGCCGAGCCGGGCCGAGCCGAGGAGAGCCGTGCCGAGCGGAGCCGGTGCTGCCGGGCGTGCCGCGAGGTGTAGCCGCGCACATGGGAACCCACCGCATCGTGCTGACGGGCCCCGGGCCCTGGGGTTTCCGCCTGGTGGGCGGCCGGGACTTCGAGCAGCCCCTCACCATCTCACGGGTAGGGCTGCGCGGGGTCGGGGCGGGCGGCGATGAGGGGGCCGGGGCTGCCCGGGGGCCGCGCGCTCTGGCGGCGGGCGCGGCTCGGAGCGGCGGTGTGTCGGTGGGAGCCGAGCTGGGGCCGGCAGGTGGATGCTGGCACGGGGCAGAGTTGGTCCTGTGGCCAGGTGGGTTTGCCTGGTGCCACGATCTCCCCGATGGAGGCGGACAACCGATCGTTCCGCGCTGCTGCGGGACGCGCGTCCGCTTCTACTTGCCATGTATAGATAGAAAATCCTTTGTTTATCGAAACCGTGTTAACCTTGGTTAAGTGCCTCTCTCTGCTTCTGCTTTAAGACCTTCTTACCTCCACTTAAAGAAAAATGAGTTAGGAAATGACGGCTAAAGCCTCGCATCTGAGTAATTACATTGGTGTAACTTAAGTCGCCTATCTCAGCTCCAGTGTTTGCTAGCTAAGTGCCAGGGCTGGGCTGTGGCCTCGCTCCCACTGTTCCCACCTGCGCACAGATGTCACCATGTCCTGCTCCAGGCTATCGGTCAGGCACGGACAGGAAGCGTGGTGTGTGTGTACATCTCCTGTGCGGGATGAGGAGCTCCCGGCTGCCTATCACTTGGTGAGAGGTGTGCTGCTTGGCATCCTTCTGGGCTGCCCCCTGATCTCCATCCAGTGCCAGATTAATCTCATCTGGCATCTCACAGCCCTTCCTCACCTGGGGCCCATGGGATTTCATAGAATCACGGAATGGTTTGGGCTGGAAGGGACCTCAAAGATTTCCAGCCTCCTGCCGTGGACACGGTTGCCAGCCTCTAGATCGAGCACTATCTCAGGTTGCCCAAGTCCCATCCAGCCCTGAAGACAGTGGAACCAGGCTGCTCCTGGAGAAATGAGGTGATGAAATGTATTATTATTTTTTTTCTAAGTGTCCCAAGCCCTGTGCTCTTTGCTGCCAGTTCTGCTGTCTGGTGGTCCCTGTGTGCCACAGGGCTCCAGGGACGGCAGCGCTGGCAGTGCTGTCAGATTCACAGGAGGGGGGATGTTGATAATTTTGTCTCCAATCTCTTTCAATTGCAATAATAATGCATTCTTGTAAAGCTTTTTTTTTTTTTTTTTTTTTTTTTCTGGACATGAAAGTAGGTTTAGCGTAAGGGAAGTGATATTTACTGCATTGTTTTGGTAGTTGTTGCCATTTCCTTCCAGTGAGACTGTCCAGCAGAACTATGTATGCAGTCCTACCTCTTCTCTTTGGCTGTCTTTGTCAGTGCTCATGGTTGCATACCAAGGGATGTAGATCAGCAAAGTGGTCAAAATAACTGTCTTGTGAGAAACCGGTTGTGACCCTGGAGACTGAAACATAATAAAATAACCCCTCTAGTTTCGATGATGAAAATGCTGACATTTGGCAGTTCCTCCGATGCTAAAAGCCTCCAAACTTCCAAGCCCTCAATCTTTCCACTGGTCCCTGTGGTCTGAGACTCAAGCTGGGTGCCCTGCACTTCTCTTTGAAGCAGGGTGCCTATATTCAGACCATGCTGCCTGTCAGGAGCTCAGGTTTTGCCTTGGGCAGTGCTGTCCCCAGGGTGAGCTATTCCCCTTGTCTTGGTATTTATGGCCCCCATCTCCATCATACCTCAGTGCCTTGCTGCTGTCTTGTTTTCTCCACCACTAGCTGCCATCAGAAGGGCTTCTCCGAGTCCTGCTGGCAGGAGGGAGACATGACTGGGATGTAAAAGCAAATTTTTGAGCTCGATGACTCAATCCTAGGGCCAAGGAGATGAGGAACAACGGTGCAGTGGGCACAGAGCAAGCACAGCAACCTGCTTTGCCCCCTGGCTCCTGGCCAGCAGTGGCTGCACAGCACTGATGTCCTATTGTGTATGATTAGAATAACAGATGAAATGTAGCAGTATTTCCACAGCTGCTCTTTTGTTGCAGCCCTTACCCCCTTTCTGCTTGAGCCACACATTCAGAACTCAGGCTTAGATGCATCACAGCATCTTCTTGTGCACACACTCAGTTCTGGGATAGCACTGGACCTGTGAGAGCAAGCATGGGGATTTCACAAGTGTTCCCTGTGAGACTTGCTTGTGGACCCCCCATCCCTTCCAGAGGGATGCCTTACAGATATCTTTGTTTCTTTTAAACTGTAAGGTTTTGGTGGATGTTTGGTCACTGACTGTTCAGAAGAAGAGCGGTGTTGACCAGTGTAACCACCCCTAGGCCAGTGCCTGCTGGATGCCCTTACAGGAGTAGGGAGGATCTCTGTCTTTATATCCCTTTGGGTGACACCAGGCAATGAGTCAGTGGGGCAGAGCTTTTCCCAAATCCCATCTGAGCTGTGGATGGACATGCTGCAGGATGATTGTAATGGTGGAACTGCACAGGGTGGTTCCCAGTTAAGTTCCCTTGAGACCAGCAGGGCTGGTGGAGGAAGCAAACAATGTGCTACGTGGAGAGGCATGCAATAACGCAACATGGTTAACAGAGCCCATCCCCCTCTGTCCTTCAGGTAATACGAGCTCTTTCCTGTTTGTTTGCATTTTATTTTGATAAACACAAGGGATTTCTGTTTCCAGTTGAATATATACATGGCACTGTCCCATAAACCCTGCTCTTGAGCTGAACTTATGTTTTATACTAATGGTGTGTTGACACTGAACCCCTGACCCAAAATTCAGCTAAAGGGGAGTTGTGTTAGTCTTTTTGTCAGGCCATGAAGTCCCCAGTCCCGTTAAGGGGCAGTGTCTGTGTCATATTCTGTCTGTACGTTTTGGTATGAAACTGAGCGTTTTCCTACTTTAAAAGTGGTTCAAAGACAGCTTTACTTTAAAGACATAGTGCCAAAACTAGTCTCCATGATCAAATGTAGGACTGAATGTCCTGGGGTGAGGAGCTGCCAGGTTGGTTTGATGCTGGCTGACAGTCTTGCTCCAAAAAGACCCAGCCTGGCTGAGGTGTGATGGAGCAGCCCTGGGCTGTGGTGGTAGCCAGGTGTCCCTGCTGAGCCACCTGTAGGACAAGATGGGGTGGGATGAGTGTGGGGATAGTACATCTCATGTGTGTCACACTCTGGGGGAGCAGTGTTGGCCCAAAACCTGGGTGAAGGAATTCATTGTGTTGTGTTGGCCTGGGTGATGCCTGTAACACCCTGCTAGAGTGGATACATGGCTGAGTAGGATTTTCAGGGATATCTAAGGGTTTTTGAAGCAAAACTACAGCAAGACTTGGGCTGCTGTGGTATGTGTGTGTGTGTGATCTGCCCAGTGCACACCTTGTTGTGTTTTCTGAGCTGCCATTCGCGCTGCTGCTGGGAGGTGGAGACAGTAAGGGAAATGTTGCCTTCCACTTTTTGCTACTCGGGACCCAACAGTCGCCTGCCAGAAGCTGTGAGGACATGCAGAGAGCATCTGGCAGGAATGCCCAAGCCTGATGCTATCCATGCCTAGAAGAGCTATCTACCTGTCCAGTCACTGAGCTGCACTGTGTCTACAGGCCTGCACAGGTGACAGTGGCCCAGGTGGCTTCAGGCACGGTGTCTGGGGATGCAGCTTTCACCCACCAACCTGGGTTGGATCAGTTGTACCAAGCTGAGCCCTATGGAACTGCCACTGCAGCTCTTGGTGCTGGGGACTGCTTCTATTTTAATTCCTACATAGTGAGGAAATGGAGATCTGTTGTTTCCCAACCTGTTCTGCTCTGTGGGACCAAGGCAGGGATGTCCCTTGGGCCACATGGGCTCTCTGGGCAGAGTTTGTAAAATGCTTTGGGTTTGAGGGATGTTGTATCAAAAGCACTTCAGCAAATGGATGTATTTTTCTCTTAGCATAAGCAGGGAAGGTTTTTGTTTTGTTTTTTTTTTCTTGCAGTATAAACAGGGAAATTAAGAGAGGCCTTAACTGCATAAACAATTGATGGAGTTCTGGACTGTGACACAGTATCTGAGATGGTTGCTGATTTCACCACATGTTGTTTTATTTAGAGGATGAAATAAACCATCAGGGAACGCTCATCTGATGAGCAACTTTATGTAATGCTTTTGAGGCCTTGTAAGAAAACTTTATACTTCCGTACATTTGTATTTTGATGTGGGGCAAGTTACAAAGTGAACTGTGTGAATGCACAGCCTCCAACATTACGCCTGTGCGCTGTCAGGAGTCTGACCAGCATCTCGTATCACCTCGCTGAGGTCAGCCCACTTCACACGGTGTCTGAGCAGTGCTGCTCATCCTGTGGGTAAGCTCCAGGCTGGGCAGCATCTGACTGTGGCAGTGCGTCGAGCAGTTGCAGACCAGAGGGGAATCTCCCAGATCTGCTCATAAGGAGCCTGCTTGTGCTCCCCACTCCCCTATGAGCAGGACTGGGGAACATGCCTGCTTGCATTTTCTCATAGCCTCTGATCTCTGCTGACCCAGCTGCATGCTTTTGCTGGGAGAAGCCGTGGCTGCTTAGCATAGTACTCTGGCTCTGAGTGCATTACTCATGGTAAAACAGCAGTGTGTGGGTGGGGAGGATTAAACTGATCGTCAGGGATGTCTCGTTGTCGCCGGTGGCCTTGTAAGTATGTTGCTGCACGTCTGTACGGTCCAGGAGAGGCACAGCTTGGTTTTCCACTCAAGCTCAGATAGGTGCTGTTTATCCGGATGTCTTCCCACACTGTTATTCTTCATTTTCTTTATCGCTTCATCATTTCTCGAGGTGTGTGTCTAGGTGTGGAATGTTGAGTGGTGCCAGAGGCTGTGGGGTCTGTGAGGAACTGCAGAGGGCTTAGGGAGCTCCTGAATGGATAGGGAGCAGGGCAGAGAGGGCCCTGCACCTTACCTACCTCAACTCATGGGGATCTGTATTGTGCTGCTCTTCATCTAAATGCTTCCCACCATTCTTCTCCCTTGTTTATTGTGGGCAGCAGCTTCCTTTATTGTTCCTACTGGTGCCTCTTGGATCCTCATCTGCAGAGGAGATGCTATATGTCCCTGAAAAGGAATTGCAAAGCTTGCTAGAGAGCAAGTATGGTGCTAATTGCAGCAGATGTAAAGTGTGGCTCTGTTTGGCTAGCACTGGGACAGACAGAGGTTTTATAAAGAAAGCTTGGGGCTGGATGAGCAGCCTAATATAGCTCATTCTGTGATAAATCAAAGCATTTTCTCTTCTAGCGTAAATGCACTTGCCCAAAGACACAAACTGAGAGCTTAACGTGTCACAGACAGTCCTTCATTGGCTGCTGGGCTTCAGTGAAAGGGAACAACAGCAGGTAAACCACCTGCAGTGAGAAACCTGGAACTTGGTCAACTCCCAGTGGCACTGGCAAGGCAGAGCCCGAAGTTTGTGTGCAGAGGAGGCAGATCAGGGCCAGGTGGTGCACATGAATGGAAATCTTCACCTTGTATGACCAAATCATGTAGGTTTTTCTTCCACCCACACGACCTCTGGGTCTGTGTACATCCATCACATAATCTTAGATGTTATCTACCATGTAAAATTCTGGATTATTTGCTTCTTCCTGAAGCTGACAAATGCATCTGAGCTTATTCTTAGTTTTAGTGAGCTGGCAGCAGGGTCCTGGGTTGGTGCTCTAGCTGTTGGAGATGTCTGTAGTGGTGCAGGTAACACAGGGCAGCAGATCTGGTGCAGTCTCCAGCCTTTCCCACCTGCTCAGGTGGATGTGTGGAAGCTGCAGTTGCCTCCTGACTCAGTTGTTGGAGTTTTGCCCCTGTGTGTGGAGGATGTTCACATATCTGAACTTGTGTTTCCTAGTGGCAGCTGCTTAACACAGACAGCTTCACTTGTGCAGGTGATCTCAGCACCAGCCAGCCAGAGTGTTCCTGTTGATTCTGTGGGCAACACCTACAACAGCTCTGGGAGCTGTTTTGGATACAGTATCCAACAGTTCTGCTCAACATGCCTCAGCATTTTCTGTTTAGCAGTGAAATGACCTAATAGCAAAGTCTTACACAATTGCCTTGGAGTGAATGCCAGGAGATAGGGCACGGCTTGTCTTCAGAGGGAGCCTAAGGGCATGACGTTACAGGATGTGCAGTGGTATTCAGCTGTAGTGTCCTGATGCCACGCAGCCTTTCTGCCAGAGGCTCACTGACACAATGTGGGAAGTTCAAACTGGTTGGGAGCTATCTTAAATGAGGCAGGAAGCTCTGCCTTTGTGCAAGATATAACTTGTGCTTGCAGGTTGTGCTCCTCACAGCCCCTTCCAGCCCTCTTCACCCTGCTGCAGCAGTGCAGCTGCATCCAGTTGTGTGCCAGCTGCTGCCCTTTAGCCCCTGTGTCTCTCAGGCAGTGTGACATCTGTGGGATGCTTGTGAGCCTGTAGGCTGTTCATTGTTGAAGTCTTTCTCATTGGATTGTGTATGGCCAGTATATTCCAGTGCTCTGAACACCCCTACCTGTTGCTGTGGTGCAGGGAGGGATGCCACACAAATAGAAGCAGAAAACAAGAACGCTTTCTGCTTGTCTGACTTAATTGGTAGGTGAACAAACCTCAAAAGCAGCAGTGATGGCACTGAGGTGAGCCCAGACCATACTGCAAGGGGGAAAGGAGCATTATTAGTAGCATTAATCATCCTAAAGGGCTGGGGGGTGGGTTCCCTGCAGTACCGGTCTCTGTGCAGACATGTTTGCTCTGAGTGATGCTGGCAAAGCATGAGCTGGATGTTGCAGGGAAATGCTTTTTGGAAGGTTACAATTCAGGGCAAGTTATGTCAAGAACTGAAGGAGGTGGCTGTTTGAAGAAGCTTCCTTTTGGCAAATTTGATTATCTTCATTACTGTGCATCCTTGTGGCTTTCCTCTTAGGGGTGAGGTCTGCACAGTACCTGCTGGGTACAATTGCTCTTGTGCTGCTACAGCTCTTATCTGTCCAAGAACAGAACTCAGATTTCAAATTCCTCCCAAGTGGGCACAGCAGGGGAACATGACTCCACAAGCACAGCAGGCAAAGTGCTGAGATGTCCCTGCGGACACCACGCTCTCATCCCTGTGGCTCTTGGGATTTCTCTGGGAGATTTCAGTGTCTTAGTGTCTGGCTGCTCCAGCTCAGCTGCTGCCTGTGGTACAGGATCATTTCTAGCAGCCTGCCAAACGCTGCATAGGCTGTCAGCTTTTAAATGCAAACCATACAGCTGACCTCTGGCAGCGTTCCAGTGGTGGTGTTAATCCACTGCAATTCTTAACCACTTGGCAATCCTGTCTGATCAAAAATGAATCACTGATTGTGTGCTGTGCTCAGCGCTCTTCCCAGGGGTGAGTAATGTGCCCCTGTCCCATCTTCGTCGACAGAGGAGATAAAGACACTGAGAAACCCAGGGACTGAGTTAAGGTCCAGTGCCCAGGTTGGTACCCACAGTGTGTCTCCTGTATGTTCCCTCAGGTGTAATGCTGTCCCCAGGAGTCTCTCATGATTTGTCAAGCAGCAGCTCCCAAATCCTGTGGAACTGTTGTCCCCTACCAGCACTCAAGATTTCTTCGTGTCTGCTGGCTGCCCCTGTCACAAGTTTTACATGAAGTTATTCTTGAGGTGGTGACTCTAATAGAGCGGCAGCAGGCTTGGCTGATCCTGTGGGCCACTGATGAGCCGAGGGCCACAGCTTGACAGACAGTAATCTTTACATTTAAAGCAGATTTTCTATGTCCACCTGATGCCTTGTCTGGTCTTTTTGTCAGCATTTCCCTGTTGGCCTGTAGTCTGCATGCATCATTAGAAGTGGTGAGTGGGTACTATGCTGTTGACTTCTCTGAAGGTCCCTGTGTCAGTGTGGAGCACCATAGCCCAGCTGGACATGCAGAAGCTATCTGTGTCCTTCCCTTTTCAATAAATTAATGTCTTAGCAGAGAGGTGGGAAAATAAAGTACCTGGTCATCTTCCTTCTGGTTAGGGATGTGCTGAGCATTTTTAGCCTAGGGAAAGCAATGATTGCAGCAAATGTACGACACCTCTGGGAGGAGAATGTTTCCCTGAGGGAATGATTAGCCACCCAGTCCTGCATTAGGCATACTCTAAATCTTGTGAACAGTGTTTATTTGTGTCTGACAGCTCTGCAGGGTTTGCTCAGCGGCTTTCTAGCATGCTGAAACCTAGCATGAATGTGTAGAATGAATACCAGTTGCAACAAACTCATAAACGGGGCGTGCCCCAGCTGCAGGGCATGTTTTAAATTGTACTCATGTTTGGGAGCAGCCCACCCTTCTTATTTCCTTTACCTGTTAAATAATTGATTGGAAGGTCATGATATAACTCCCACAAAATCATTAAAACTGCTCAAAATCTTACATACTGATTGCAAAGCTGCAAGTAGATGTGGCACTCTTTACCCTCTGTCCAAGCAATAATTTTGGCCCAAACAGCTTATGTTGTTAAGAGGACACCTCTTTAGCTGAAGTAGGGGAAAAATGAGTGACTTTTTCAGTTGATTAGCTTGAAAATGCCAAGTTTTAGCTGGGATCTCTCTTGTCACGAGGAGCACCATACTGGGGGTATTACTGCATAGTGTCCCCTGCCTGGGGTCACAGTGAGATCACCCTAAGCTCCTTCCCATCTGTCATTTCTCAGACAGCACTGCGGCTCTTAAGCAGTGCCTGAGTATGTCTGGGAAGCAAAGCATCATGCATGAAGAGGAAAGGGAGATGCAATATGGCAGAGTGTATCAAGGTGAGGTCAGGATAGGAGGCTGATGATGATTTTTTTTTTGGAAAATACAGTCAGGTTATGTTTTAAAGGTGAGTTGTCTGATGCCTTTCTGTCTCTCCTTGTTAGGTCAGGCACTGCTTTGAGGTTAATCACACTGAAGTTGGTGAGGCCACTGTACCTGTTCCTGGACTAAACCTGCTTATTGAAGGAACAAATGAAATTCTTGAGCCCAAATCTTTTTAATGAGGAAGGAAGCAAATGAGATCATGACGCAGACAAAGGTGTTCGTGACTGGCACTGATTCTGATTCCCTCTCCCTTTTCTGGTATCTCTGTTCTTAGAAGTCTGGACTTCCTGACAGTTCTCAGCACCTTCTGCTCTGGGGAGCACCTCTCTGTCCTGCAAAGAGTAAAACTGTGTTCTCAGTGTTTTGCTGTCTACTACAAAGGCAGTTGCCTTGATTGAAAATACAATTTTTGGCATTTACCCATCCCTCTCCTCACAAAATCTTTTTCTGTGGGTGCCAGAACAGAATCCTAATCTTAACATTCATAGAGGAGTGCTGAGACCTGTATCCAGATAGATTTCTGCTGGCAGTTTGCTTTTGTTAGTTTTCATCTCCTTGTTTTCAGGTACCAGCAAGGGAAGCACGGAGTGCTGCGACTGTCTTCCAGATGTTACTAGAAAAGCTGCTCCCTGGAAAACCCACTCACTCGTCTTGTTTTCTTCTAGGTGACTCCAGGTAGCAAAGCTGCCACAGCCAACCTGTGTATAGGAGACCAGATCATAGCCATTGATGGAGTGAACACAGATAACATGACACACCTCGAGGCGCAGAATAAAATCAAGGGCTGCGCGGATGAGCTCACCCTGACAGTCAGCAGGTATGTCGCCATGGTGGGTGGGGAGAGGAGGGTGGATGTGGAGAGGGCAGTAGCTGTGTTTTGGTTTGGCAGCAGACCTCCGGTTTGTTTAATCTGATGTCTTACTGCTTTGTCAGGCCAGGCGCTTGGTTGCAAGAGGGTGCAGTGCTGCCTTTCAGCCTTTAATCCTAACGTTGCTTGCATTTGCTGCACTTTGACCTTAGGAAAACAGTATTCCCAGTGAGAAATTGGCTGATAAGTTGTGTCAGAGTCTGTCAGCCTGTAATGTGGCTTTCAACAGCAAGAAATCCAAGACAGGTCTCCTGAAAACTTTGCTTATAGCAGAGGAGGTGTGACCAGAGATTACCTTTCTTCCTGTTGCGATAATTTAGCCATTAAAATGTGTTGTATGCTGTCCAAGCTATTAATTGTCTAGTTTTTTGCCACATACACCCTCAGAAAGAATGTTCATTTTGAAGTTTAAAAGTACCAGAGCCTAGTAGGGTGATGGGGATTTACTCTTGTTTCAAATTGCAGCTGTGGGTACCAGTTTCACAGCAGATTCAGGGGAAGTGCAAAAGCACGCCTCAACACAGTAGTTCAGTTGTTTGGGGCCCTTCTATGATAACAGGAAATCTTTTACTGTAACTTGCATAATGCTAGCAATTCAGCATTATTTCCCAGGTCAGGAAGAAGTGATAGGCCTTGGCCAAAAAAAGCCTGAAAATTCATTGAGGGAATTCACAGAGGGAAGAGCAGAGAGGAAAGGCAGTGTGAATGGGTGGTGAGTGCCACAGCACCCTGCTAGTCCCAGCATTTCTTGTGCTGGCCCCTAACGTGGCAGCCTGTGATCTTCCTGCAGCAGAGTGCTCCTTGGCTGCCCCAAAATATCTGGCTTCTTGGTTAGCTAGCCAGTGCTGTGTGTTTGTGACTGGGAGAGAGAGGAGGCCAGAGCTCTTTCAGCTGCTGGGCAGGCTCACTCTTACGGGTCATTGTGTCTGTAAAGTGTGTTTGCTAATGTTAATGACCAAGCGTTAACTTTATAGCTACCGCATGCACTTATCAGCCTTGGGCGTGGAAGCTGCCCAGAGGCAAGTTTATAGCTGCATATGCAGCTGAGTGGAACCATGCAGGGCTTTGAGCTGACACTACCCACCTCTTTTTCAAGACCTTCTTCAAATGAGGCAACGAGAGGGACACCCATGCTGTACTGACAGACAAGTACTGCTGACTAAATCGATAAAGACAGTGTCAGTAGTGCAAAGAAGTGAAAAGCTATGATCTAATTGTTCTTCCTCCCCAGGATTTGATGGTGCTACTCATTGCCCTATATAAAATCAATTTTAGATGGCTCTAGGGGCCTTAAAGTCTTGGGTCCTCCCTTGTTCTTTGGGATGAAGATTCTCCTTCCTAGGGAAAAATTGCTTGTTTGGAGGTTTGATAGCTGGTAGGAGATGTGTTTGTATCTGGAGTATGATACCACCCTCAGAGGAAAAAGCTCTGCTTTAATGACAAAAGGCAGTTATGCATCACACTGGGTATCCTCTAATGAGAATATTTTTTCCCTGTGTATAGGGACATATATATATTTTTTTCCCTGTAAATGCTGTAAGTGTACATGAGTTCAAAGGAGACTGGATGTATTTACAGAAGTAAAATCTGTAAAGGGCAGAGTGTATACCACTGTAGTATCTCTGCTGCAGAAAGGCCCTGGGCTGCAGACAGCTAGAGCTGGGGTGTTCTGGGGAAGTATGGTGTTATGTTCATCTTGTTCTTGTGCTTCTTCCTCAGACCTAAACAAATATGTGTGCTCATATGTGTCTATGCAACCCTCTTCTCTTCTAGTGGTAGCTGAGTGGTTAAACGTCCTTATCTTTGGGTGCACTAATGAGTATTTAAGAGGAGTGTAAATGTAGAAAACCAAAGAGACTTAAACACTTCTGGTAAAGGAAATGTTGTTTGCACCGTGTACTTGATTGCGAATATCAACAGCATTCCAATGTTTCCTGTTTCGGTATTTTCCTAAATGGTGGTAACAGTCTAAAAATATTTCAGATCAGACCGTAGGCAGGAAATCTTGTCTAACACATGTCACTGTTAAAGAAGGGTCTAAGTACTAGCAGGAGAGAATGTGTCTGGACTGCTTTTTTCACCCAAATGGGCGAATATATTGTTGGCAGAAATCCCTTGATTTTCTCAGGTTTAAAGCCAGTTGTAAACGGTTTTCTCTGAATGTGTTTTTCTAAGTGACACTGCCAGGTGCTTTGCTGCACTATGTGGGAACATAGGTTCATAGGTTCATAGAGAGAGATGAAAACAGAGCTGGAGAGCTCTGTTTTCATCCTTAGAAGTGGTTCTTCTACACTGTCGGTGTGCACACTAAATTTCTGATGAACTTAGTGAATCTAGCAGGTCACCCCACTCTTCTCAGCCTTTATTTATGTGTTTGATTTCTGTTGCAGACTAGGGGGTCCTCTTAAAAACATAGCTCCCAATATATGAAGGCAGAGTTTCTCTTACTGTCTTCAGTGGTGTACGATTAAGCTCTTCACCATAATTTTCTTTGACATGCAAAGAAAGACCAACCTATTGTGCACTCTGCACTTCAGTCAACTCAAAACCACCTGGTTACCAAACTGAGAAACTTCACAGGCAGAGTTTTGAGCCTTTTGCATTCATCAGAGGAAGGGAGTTTGGGATGCAGTGGATGTGTGTGTCTTTTAGCACTGACATTCAGGGGTCAAGCAGAGCCTTGTCCCTGGCTGCCCCTCTCCCCCAAGTGCAACTCTAATTTGCCTTTTAATGGAGACAAGCAGCAGATGTGTCCAGCAGTCTGGAGAGTGATGTCAACTTGCTTTGGAAACTTAGTGCATTTTGGGAAAGGAACACACTTGGATGAGAAAGCAATCAAAGGTAGGAAGGCTCAAGAAACAAAAACTCACCCAACGGCCACGAGGTCTGGGACATCACTGATGTCAGTATTAATACTCATAGTGAATTTTGCACACAGCTCTGTGTAGCAGTAGCTGTGGATGGACAGAAGAGAACAAATGCTCATTCCAATTGCAGTACAGGTGAAAGTTATCTCTAAAAGTAGTCACCCAGTGGGTAGCAGAGCTATGCTCGTGTGCAGCCATGAGTAACTCCAAGGTAAACTGGGTATTTATGTTTTGTTAACAATATATATACATATATATATTCCTGAAGCCCTTACTTTGTGCTTGGAGGCAGACCAAGGTCATAATAGGGAAAGAAGATTTGTGAAAATAGAGTGCAAATGTAATCTCACTTTCTGCTCCTACTGTCCTTTTCTTCAAATTCCAATCTCCTACTCAGCAGCCCTGCTGCCAGCATATGATATATTAATACATCTTTTTGTTTGCAAAACAGTCTGTTACTCTGCTAAAAATGATGCCAAGGAATGAAGCTATGCATTTTTTTCATTGAAAACTGCTAAGATCAGGAAAGTCAAATCTGCTACCAGCAGATGTTAAACGCATTGTCAGAAAGGGTCATGTGTAGTGCTTATGGAGAAGGAGTGAGGAGAGACAGACAGCATGTCCTCTGTGCTATACTTGGGAGGTTCAGCTGCACCCTCTGTGTGGAAAGCTCCCCGTCCTTGCTCCACGTGTTCCCAGTGTTCAGCTGTGGCCGCACAAAGCCACAATAGGCTTGGGTTTGTGTTCTAGGAAGTCCGCAGAGTTTGTTGACTCATTTAAGCTTGCTTTTTGCTTCCCTGCCAGCAAGAGTTTTCCAGCTCTGTCATCATGCTAATAATGCCTGTGGCCTGGGAAGCCTGGAGCTGTGTGCAGCTATATAAGGTGATGTGTAGCATCTACCTCCAGCAGCTCATGGCTCTCCTGGCTGCCTTTGTGCTCCCCAGATCTCCCAGCAGCTTTTACCAGTGGTGGGTGCTTTCAGAGGCATTTTGTCAAGTCAAGCCTGGTGTTTGCCATACTGTTACAGCCTCTTTGGCAAGGCAGCAGTGGTGAATTCTGTAGCTGGCTAGTTCAGAAACAATAGGTGTGCCTTATCCATTGCTGCTTATCTAAAACCCTGGGGGCTTCTGAATGAGGAATTGCTTAGGTCTGTCTTCCTCATTTTTCACCTGATGAACCTTCTGCTGTGAAAGAAACTCTTCTGAATTCAGGAGTTTAGCTGTTACTTTGGTAAATTAGGCATGTTTCTTTCAATGTTTGAAATAATGTAAATGTGCCTTTCTTACTGAATTTATTTACACAATTCTTGGCTACAGAATTAGATCTTCATTTTCCAGCACTGAATTTTCCCTTGATGCCATGGCCTAGCTCTGCACACGGCATGTTGATAGCCAAATCTAGCCTCTTGTGATGTTTATGTTATACTGTATTCAAGCCAAGCTTGTTGGAAAATGTCAAATTTCACAAATACTTCTCCAGATTCTTGCCTTGACTTGCATGCAGTTTCCTTCCTCTCCCTCCTACCAGTACCTCTGCATCCAAGCTAGCATCTATTCTTATCTCAGGTCTTGGTTTCTGCCTGGATGGAATGGCAAATGCATGGCTCATTCCCTGACTCGCTCTTGGTTGCCCTCTCTCCTGTGGCAAGGAACAAGCATGGGGGTGTAAATTACAAATGTGATGAAGTTTGTATATTTGCATGCCTGCTATTAGTTTTCCTGGCAGGTGTTTTTGCACTTGTCTGACTGTCATGTTTGTGTCTTCTTTCTGCAATTTTTGAATGTCACTCCTTTTGCTGGAGTAGGAGAAATTATCTTCTAAAATAAGTTTGGCTTTGAGTTAGCTGCCCATTCCCTGCTTCTTTCAAGTGATATGAACACCAGCAGATACGGTGGAGATGTGATCAGTTTAACCAATCCAGCTGACTTGTTCCTTGTACCCGTCTTTCCCAGCCTTCCAGAAGATAAGCTGTGGGACAGAGGTAATTTTTGGGTGCTATTTCTCTTTTCTGCCTCACCTCAGTGCAAGTGCAGGTACTGGCAGCAGGAGCAGAGGCAGGAGCCCTTTACCTCATGAGAGCAGTTCCCACCAATGATGCATGGATCACAGCTTTCTTGGCGGTGTGGTTGGATGGAATATTTGCTGTGCTGGACCCACTAGCCAGTGCATCCCAAGCAAAGCTGTCTCATCTGTAGCTTCACTGGGGCCCATAAATGGGCTGTTGTGAGAACAAGTGAAGGGCTCTGTGGCAGCTGTTGTGAAGACAAAGGGAAGCTTTGTCCTCCCAGCCTTAGAGGGACAACTGTGGGGGCTATTTAACCTTTCTGTTTGGATAGCATCTAAACTGGATTGAAAGTAAAGCCTGGAGTGACCTTGTTGCTTCCATTTTTATCCAGTGACAGATCGGAATGGCAGCAGGCTGGGAAACAAACAGGGATTTTTTGCGTTGCTATCAAAAAAGGAAGCAAAATCTGAGCAGAAACATGTTGGCTACAGTAGCTGGCCATAGGTGTCTCCCAGACACTGGAGACCAGTGTGATATACCACCTTAGATGCACCAGGCTGGGGGCAGTAGGATGAAGGCAACCCCCTGGGGCCCTAGGGTGAGGTTTCTGGTGTGTGTGTGTGTGTGCGTACTGGCTTGCTCCAAGCTTAAATCTGCAGTTTGAGAAAGGCCTTATGCTGCTTTTGAAATTTGGCAATATTAAACTGCTGCTAAAGAAAATACTACTTGGAAAGTGCTTCGATCAGGGCCAGTGAGAATTGGCACCAGGGATGCCTCATGCTAGAAATGAAGTGTTTAATGCTTTCTGAACTGCTCTTTAATCTCCAGCCAATGTCCACTTGCTTTCAGCCTGGCTGGCAGGTGTTTGTTTCCATGTGCTCTGCTGTGCCCCCACATTTTCCAGAGGTCACACGTGATCTCCAAACGCTTCCAAAGTGTAAAGCTTTGTGCTGGTCAGTGGGTTGTTCCCCTCTGTGCAAATATGGTCTTCACGTGCAAAATGCAGCTACCCTAGAGTTTTTTGTGACTTTATTAAAATCCAGAGCTGTGGTGTGGGTCAAATTACTGGTTTCTCAAGCGCCCTAAAGCACTGGTGACTAGAAGCTTGGGATGGAATCATTGTTTTACGCTCACCTGGGGTATGTTGTACATTCACAGTAACAACAGCTGCTGGAACAAGATAATGATCAGATTGTCACAGAGCTGATCCTGTGCAGCTATTATATCCGTACTCCTCAGTCTATGCATGCTGCAGTGCATCAGATGCCAGGGGTTGGATGGGGCAGGTTGTTTGCTCTTGGCACTGTGGCTGCTCCCACACAATGCAATAGCCCCAAGCCAAAGGTTTTCTGTACCTGACTCATGGTGTGCAGAGGATTCTGGCTGGTGTGACCCGTATCTGTGTACTTCCTTGCAAAAGGAGGTACTCGGGAAAGCAAGGTTTCTTCTGTGTAAAGTCCAGAGTGCAATAGATGAAGTAGCAGGTGAATGAATGCCCTGTAAAAACTCTCCTCCCAGAGTGAGAGGGTTGCCCACCATCTCTTCCCACTGAGCTGCTCTCTGGGTGCAAGTATTATTTATGCAGCAAGTAGCTGGATATATATGTTCATGGCAGGAAGGGTTTCTTTGTTTTTGTTTAAAGATGTACTGAAATTGAAGGGCTTTTAGAAGAATAGAATAGACCAGATTGAATTTATTGTGGGTAGCTCTATACCCTGTTTCTCTACCCCCTGTCAGCTTTATAAGCCTTTTCTGTTTAAAGACTCTTTCCAGTTATCCAGTTAATTCTCAGTGGAAACAATCTTGTTTTGATAACTAAGACCTTAAACTGTAGCTGGCCCTGACCCCACAGATATCGGAGAAGAACATCTGTCTGCAGTTGCAGATTTTACAAAGTTGCAGGATCTCCTGTCAAAACAGGACACGGCTTTCAAAACTCATCCAAAGAGTTTATCAGCTATCTAGTTGCTGCTTCAATATTTAACACTGAATGATGGTTTTCATTCAGTGATATTACAGCCACTTGGTTCCCTGCTATTAAAAAGTTTGGCAAAAGAGGCAGTGGTTGGTCCCTCCTCCAAGCTAACTGCTGTCTGTACATGTGAGAATCCTAAATAACGTGTGTTGCCCACAAAGAATCTCAAGCAAATCTAAGCTTAATTCCTAATTCTCCCTCACAGTTTTCTTTCTGTTGTTCTTTGGGGCACAACAAAACTCCAGAACGATGTTGGTGAAAGCAGCTGGTTTTGGTCACAGATTTGTGTTTCAGGCTGCTGTAGCTGGGTCAGACCACAGACTAACAAAGGTTATGCAGGCTTTCTCTTGGGCACATTATGTCGTCTCAGTTCTTAGTCCCATTGTGGACTTCGACCCCCTGCTTTTTATTTTTTTTTAATGATTCCCAAAAGTCTCTGTTCTGCACAAATATTACTGTATAAATAAGAAAATTCTGGAGACCCAAATCAAGTAATGTTTCTGGCAGCCCAAGTTCAAGAACAAAATGTTCTCTGTATGTTCAATACGGACAAGAATCATTCAATTTCCTTGCTATCTATAGAAGCTGAAAGGCACAGGAATTTGAATTGTGTCACTTGGTTAAAGGATCTGCGTCCCAGGGATGTTTCCAGCTTCTGCTGTTGGGTGACCCCTAAATATGCTGCCTGGGTTGGAGCTCACATCTGTTGTGTCATCGGTGGAGTCCTGAAGGACAAGCTGTGTGGATTCCTACTTTTGTATACAGAAGTTTAGAGGAGATGTTTACAGCTCATGAGTTTCAATTCCTTTAATAACAATGATGATGTGCAGCTGTGGAAGTAGATTAACTATTGAAAATTCATGTGTTGCAGAACGGAGTCAAAAGTCTGGTCACCGCTTGTAAATGAGGAGGGAAAAGCGCATCCTTACAAGATGAATCTGGCTTCCCAGCCCCAGGTAAGGAATGGAGTATCTGCATGCTTTGGCCCGCTTACTCCTGTCTGATTTTGGGGCAGTTTCTGGCCTGGTATCCATAGATGCTGAGCACGTGCCACTTCATTTGCCACACTGTGGGTAGTGTGTATCCTGTGTCTGCCTTCAGAGACTGTCATTCTCCCCCATGGTCAGATGCCTGCTGCTGTGGAGAGCTGGTTGGATAACTTGCTTAAACCTGTGCTCATAATGCACACAGAAGGTGCTGTGGCAGTGTGTCTTGATAAGTCACCACTACTATTGCTAAGCCTGTTGATTTTTGTAGATATGGAAGATCTTGAGAAGGAAGGAAAATGATTTAACGTCTTTTTTTTTCTCTTGTTGTGTGGTGGCTGGTTGGTTGTTTTTTTTCTCCCTCTTATTAGCAGACTAGCTGTGGAAAAAGCAGAAGAGAAACATATCGGCCTTTTATATTTTTATCTGTGGCAGATCTTGCAAGCTCTGTCTGAGATTGTTTTTTTAACTTGTTGGAAGCCTTACTATATCAGTCTGCTGCTTCTATCAAGTAAACGTAGTAATATCAGTGACCTGTGCGAGGACATTACCTAGGCTAGGTTCAGAGGATTATACCACACAAATCTACAGCTATGCTAAAATGAAAGGTGTTTTTCTGGATTTTCACCAGGATAGTGGATTTTGGTCCTAGTACATCTCCTCTGTGAATCTGTCTAGCAAAATGAATATAGAGAAAAATAGATTGACTTGGCAATTAAATAAGTGCTAATGTGTCTGTCTCGGATGAAAAGGGCCTGAACCTGAAGTAGTGTGTGTGCAGCAGCAATGCCCTGCCCAAACTTGACTTGGGATTGATCCAAGTTCCCTTTCATGTCAAGCTGCTGTATGTTGCTTGGCTCAGAAGCATGGTGTTGCATTCTTCAGGTATTTCATAGCTTAGCCAAAGCACGACATGAAACAGAGCCATTTGGACTGGATCCATGCAGTGACACTGCCCATGACATGGTTGAGCTGGGATATGCTCTGTATTTTCTGCCCTGGAGATGTTCTGCTGCAAACCTTGGGACTGGGGAACCATCTCTTGCCAAAGGAGGATGGTGGAGTCAGCACTTAGGCTCCCCTGCAAGGCTGCAGAAGGCTGATATCTAAAAAGCCTGTTTCTGGAAAGGTGGATAATGCATGGTCTTTGAAATCTCATCTAGTGCTCTCATGAAGGTAACTTTGTTCCCTCCTAGCACCTCATCTCAGAACAAAATAGACTTTGTTTTGGTGCTTTTAAAACCGTGTGTTGGCTGGTGAATTTGTCTGTGCAGTTGTATTATGGTGTGATTTCACTGCTTTCTGAAACATTTTAGTCAATTGTGGATTTCTTCTGCACCGAGTGTTGAAAGGCTCTGAACTCCAACATGTGGAATAAATTCATGCTTCTGAAGTGCAGGCTGGGCAGCACCGCGTGGCAAAGAGAGCATCTGTACTTTATGCCTGTAAGCTGAAGCACAAAATTAACTTTGTCCTGCAGAAGTTAAAGTGAGAGCATCTACTGGCTTTAAGTGTGTACATATGCTGCATCTCTGCTTCTCCTAGGTGATCCTTAGGTCAACAATGGCAAAAAAGTCAGGAAGAACTAGCTGTAGAAATCCTTTGATACCCATGTCTGGACAGAGATAGGAGTTGTAGCCCAAAAACTAAGCCTTAGGCAACGGATCTGACATGCTTTCCATTCATTTCAATGTGCCCAGCAGAAGTGAGTGAGGAAAAAACACTGTGAAAGCATCTTCTGCAGTCATGCACAGCCCCTTACTGCAGTGTAGAACTGGAAGGGATGTGGGTAATGAGTGTGGCAATGGAAGGCTCTGCTTTCCTTTCTGAAGTTCAGGTAAATGGCATCACGAAGAGCAGACAGGATTCATCAGGGCTGTGGAGTGCACCTCCACCAAAGCATAACCTTAGCCTTGTTTCTGGTTCTAGCTCTGGCTCCTCTATAGGTATGCTGATGCTGCTGTCTCAAAGCGTGTTACAGCTGGATTTGCGATACCCATCCTTAACTGACTTCAGCAGGGTAATTTGTCAAGAAAATGCAGCAAGACTCCTGTTACAAACCCTGTTTCTGAGCAGTAACCCTTGTTTTTATCTAGCACTAGGAGACAACACTGGGCTCTGTGATGGCTGACTCCAGGATAGTTCTATTTCCTGGTATAAGGAGTGACATTCAAACTCCTACAGAAGTCTTTCCTTTCTTCTTCTCTTTATTTTTAAAATGGAGACAGTTAAGTCTTTTGCAGTGGCTTTGCAATAAGTGGCTTGGAGCACAGGGCTTTTCTTCACATGGGTTAGTCCAGTCACAGGCTGGAGCAGGGGAATTTAGCAGAGGGAGATGTATGGCTCATGTCTCCAAACCAGAAGCTCCCATTTACTCTTTCTGCTTCACAGAGCCAAAGGCAAGTGTCATGAACACATAAGGTTTTGAGGTGTGTTGTTTTCTTTCTTCTTTTTAATCCTTTTTAAATACACACCCATTTCCTTTTTCAGTAGCTGACTGCAGCTAGTAGAGAGCTGTGGCAAGGGTTGTCTGCTTGCAGCATGATGTCAGCACAGCGAGTTGACTTCTGCCAGATCTGTGGTGAGACCTCAGCTGAATTTAACTGGGGCTGTGTCTTTGCAGTATCACCAGAGCCAGCAGCAGCATGCAGAAGATGCTGTATATATTACCAGTGTGGCAAACTGGTAGGAATTTTCCCACAAAGATGCTGAGCTCATTTTCAGACAGGTCTGTTAGAAGCCATGAGCAGCTCGACTCTTCGAAGGCAGCACTGTCTGAACTGTTTAGGTTTATCTGACTGCCTCGCCAGTGAAAACAATACATGTGCTTCCCTTGGCAGCAGTCTTATGCAGAACACCGAAGTCTCTTACCAAAGCAAATAAGACTTGCTGAGTCCAAGTAGTTCATTAGGGCCTGATCCACTGTCTTCTGAAGATGCTTCTCGCTGTATTTGTTCACGGTGTTTTGAATGCAGAAATACCATCACATATGTCATAGAGTTACTTCAGACTCCAAAGAAATGTTTAAAGCCTTTGGAGTAGAGATTGGATGGCAGTTAGTTATTCAAATCAGCTTCTCCCTTTCTTAAAATTAGGTACTATTTGATGTTGATTCTCATCTTCACTATCTGAACTGAAACTTCTCAGTATCTGGCCACCTTCTTTGCCTGTTCTCATTTCATTTGTGCAGTTAAATGACTTAAGTCTTTGAGAATGATCTTAGAAAACAATTTTCAGTTTATGTCAAGAAGTGTACGGCTAATTAGATGCTAAGATCACTGCTTGTACACTTCTGCTTTTTACCATTTGCAGTGAGCTTTTTGTCTATATCTGTAGTCTTTTTGGAGGTTGTCACTTGGTGAAATGCTGCATCTGTCTTAGCAAGTATTTTCCCTTACTTGGAATGCAAGCTTAGGACGGTTTTGAGTGCCTTTTGGGGGGAGGAAGGCATTCCACAACCTCCCATGCATTCCCTGAAGTCCTGAATCCCAAGACTGACTTTACTGTCTGTGCTGTCTTTTCAAATGAAAGAGCTATGGCCTTATTATTTCATTACTGTTATCTTTATTCTCTTAAATTAATTTAAACCAAGGCACGAGTGATGACAAGATCACATTTCATCAAAAGGTGCAGCAGCCTGTCAGCAGTGAAGGCTGTGCTGCTGAGCTAGCTTTGTTTTGGATGTGACCATAGCAACATCATGGGAAGGAAATGACGGAGGCTTCTTCGTATATTTACTCAATTATTTCACTTGCACTTCTCACCCAGATCATGAGGGCATTCACTCAATGTCATTTTCCCATCAAGAGCTTTTCCGCATTGCAGTGGGAAAGATTAAAATAACACGTCTGCCTGTCCCTTCTGCTTAACTTCTTTGAAAAAAGTGATGGCAAGTAAGAGAGAACAACTTATTTTGGTGACTAAGGTAGTATTGATGCTTACTGACCAAAGGTCAGGATCATTTCAAACCGCCATGCTCTCTGGTAGCCTGGACCAGGCATTAAGCTCCAGAGCCATGTGGGCTGTGCTGTTGCATTACTTGTCAGTAAAATGAACCCAACATCTTGTTATCTCTGAGTCTGAGCCTTGCCTTGCCAAACCTGGGCTCTCTGGGAGAAGGTTTGGCTTTTTCCTGTGTTTGTATGACAGTGAGGTCAGCGGGCCAAGGTCTCTGTGCTTAGTGAGCTCATGTAGGAAGTGACTGAGAGAGACTGACTTTGAGGGTGGTCAGTACCAGGACTGTTTCCAAAAAAAGCTGAAAGCTCTCACTTTGACATCACCTCTTTTTAACCACAGAAGATAAGGGCTTTCAAACTCAAGAATGCTCTTCGCAGGAGGAAAAAAGAAAAAGAAAAATAGAGAAACAATGTCCAGACCTGCAGATGAGGGAGTGAAGCAGTTCTGGAGGTGAATCATGGTACTTGAGGGATGGCAGGGGCAGACAGCTGCTTCTGTCCTCCCAAGGCTTCTTGTGAGTGTGTCAGCCCTATCCCCATCCTTGTCCTCATGGGGTGATGTCATTGTTTCCGTCTTGTGTACTTAATCTCCTTGGATACCAGGAAGGCCAGGGCTATAGAAACTGGGTGTGTGATAGGCCTGGTCTTTGATAACGCCAAGCGTGCATGGGCAATGTATGAAGCAATAGGTATATAAAGTAACAATATATGGTGACCTCTCTTTCTGGTTAAAAGGCGTTACTGCATGGATGTGGAATGCTTCAAGGACTCAGAGTGAGAGGATGTGGGAAGCCAGCCTTGTTGTTTTACCCCCCTGCAATAACAAAGCCCCCAAACCCTTCCTAATTTCTTATCAGATTTCAAAGCATTGCAAAAGATTTTTCCATAGCTGAAAAACCCCAAACAATAACACAGGGAGAGGTGAAAGCTGAGGCACTGCTCCTTGTGCCTGCAGCTGGTGAAACATTCGCTCAGCCAGAGCTGGCTGTGAGGATGGGCTCTGCAGAGGTACTGGTGCTCCTGGGCACGAGCATGGCCTTCGCTCTGCACGTGGCCTCACTGGGATGGGGATGGGCATGTTGGCTGTTGGGTCTGTGCTCTCCTTCTCTGCACGCATGGCCCTCTCCTTTGCTGAGGTTTGGTCAGGGGCCCATTTTCTTTGAGCCGAGTAAACATTTGTGCTGAGAAAAAATTTAATCATGTTTCCTCTTGGCATGGCTCTTGAAGCATGCGCACCAGCATCTGAGCCTCCGTCTCTTTGGTGTGGTGGGACACGGTTTGGCCAGGTTGTGAGGCTGGCTTTGGGGACTGCAGGGCTGCTGGGGGGTGCTGGACAACATCTTCCTGCAGTTGCAGTGCCTGGTGCTCATTGTTTACATGTGCAGCACCAAGTAGGAGCGAGTTCCTTGTGCTCCATAATCCGGAGCCTCGGGCTGTACCTGAGGTGGCCTTCAGTCATAATTCAGCTGCAGGTGAGGCAGCCGGCCATGCTGCAGGGAAGGGCACAGCCATATGGTGATTTCACAGGCCCGGCATCCCTGAGCATGGGCTGGTGTGAGCAGGAGGAAGGAGCCATTGTTCTCCCAGAGAATTCCCCATGATGCTGGTGTGGTCAGAAATGCTGAGCTGCTTCCTGCCCTGGTGTGGGGATGGAAAAGGCTGCAGCACCGTGGTGCATTTTTTTGCTTGACGGTGGCCAGGTATGGGAGTGCCATGTTTCTGATGTTTTTTCCAGTGCAAAATCACAGACTCTCACATAAACATGTAATTCCTGGAGCTTGGGCTTTCACAAAACAACTGCACAACCCAGGGCCAGGTGGGCAGGTCTGGCAAATCCCTAGGTAAATGCATTTGACAGGGAGAACAGGTTATCTTTTGATCTTGGTTTTGCTACATGAAAGCACTTGTTCTTCACAAATTCCTTCCTCTGGTTGAGCAGAAAAAGTAGCGTGGCATGACAAAGTGATGGAGAATTTGGGTGATCCTAATGCTCTTTTTAATTTTATTGCTTTTGCACTATTGTCTGTAGACTTCTGGATTACGGATCTAAGTTCTTATTGGGATGGGATTTTTCTAACCTAATCTTCAGACATCCTCTTCAGCACAGATTTCTCTATTTAAGCTCTTATAACTCCTTTATAGTCTCATATGAATTTTAGCTATTTGAGCACTGCCACAGATGTCCTGATGCTTCTGGAAGCTTCAGTTATGGACTTGAATGTTTTAACCAGGAGAAAACTCACCCAGTGGCAAATGGTCCAAAACTTCCAATGTGGCTCTGGTACCTGAACACAGCTTGCAGTTCATGGAGTCCAGGCACTGATGTGATTTTGGTCTCTTTCCTTCATCTGGCTCCTTGTTTTCTTAACATTTGCGGATGCTTAATGATCCTTCAGGTCTCTGTCACTCTGTCAGACTGATTGGAGCTTGGTTGACAGATGCAGAAGTCCTTAATGGGGTTGGGAATGTGTCCATGTGCGTGCAGAGAATGTAATTGAGATGCCTTAGGAAACTTCCTGTCTTTCCTAATGAACCCTTCCTTAGGAAACCAGAAATTAAAATATGTATATACCCTAATTTACTTCTGTAATTCTTGGTTAATACTTCAATGTTTGTGCAATACAGATTGTGACCTAAGAGTATAAGTCCTTTAGCCTAAAACTGCTGCCTTTGTCTTTCATTAAACCAACTACTTATACATGTCTGTGTTATCCTCTTTCCCACTTGCTGCCTCTGAATGGTGTTCTAACATATGCATTTAATGCTGATAAAAAAACACTGATACTTTTCCCCATGGTGTGATTTACAGGCTGAAGTAATTATTATTTTTTGCTAATATCCACAGTTTCTGCCATGGGAAAGACTATTTTTATGAGCACTTTGAATGAGATTGTAACAAAGGAGATTAGCTAATTACTCCAGGGTCTTTCTTCTTTTGGCGTGTGGGAAAGTTTCATGGCTGATTTCCATTTGTGTTGGCCAGAAAGCTGTGGGAGAGCAGTCCCACCACCCACACCTGAACTTCTTGAGCTACTCCACTGATTTCAAATGACTCGTATCTCATGAGTGTGTTTGGACCGGCACTCCTCTTCTGTAAGGGGTCCTGTGCAGTGCCTAGTGTGTGCCATGGAACAAGCTGACTCCCATCTGTCAGTCTGGGGATGCTAGCCAGCTGCATAAGGAAGTCTTGGGGCATAAAAGCAATTTAAAGAAAACTCTACATGGGAATTTAGTCATGCTTGTTTCTAATGAGTGTTTATTCTGTAACTATAGCTCTATCAAACAAGTGCCATGAGACACTGAAAGGGCAGTGAAAGCTCACTTCCTAGCTAAAGAAGTCAGCATGTGTATGGAGTGGGAAGCAAACCGGTTGTGCCAATTATGACGGAGAACTCCGGGCTTAGCGTGTTTGAGAAGGGCTCTGTTTGATCCTGTGCCAGTGGGTGCTAGCTCTGTAAATGAAGCCATTCCCAATCTCTGGCCTAGACTTTTAAAAATGCATGCTTTGGTGCCATCTTTCAGTGCTGAATATTTCAGCCACCCCTGTTAACTTTCTTCTGCGTCCTTTGTCAAGGCTTCATTGTGTTCTCTCCTTGCTTTGGGCAAGCACTTTCTCTGGGAGGACTGCCAAGCTGCAGATGGGGCTACCAGTTTCCCCATTTTTGTCAGTGCTGCCTGTGTCTTTCCTTACTTTTTATTTTTTTTAACTAAGCTTTTCCTCTAGATTATCCGCTAATGCCTCTGGAAGCCTCCTTGCAGCAAGCCCAGAATATCTGGGTGATTCTTGTAGCACTTAGGAGGTCTCTGATCTTGTTGAGGCATTTAGCCATTGCAACCCATGGAGCAGTCCTTTCTGTTAACAGCGGTCATCTTCCCACCTCTACTCAGGCAATGTTTTTTGTTTGGAGAGTGCTAAGATGTTCATGAAAGAAAGTTGTGAGTCCATTCTTTGCTGGAGGAGCAGATATAGTCCAGTACATTTATAGTCACATCAGATTCCTTCTTTTTGGGGTGCCGTTGTCTCAGGAAAGCCAGCCTTTCTACTGCTGTTGAAGAGTGCTCCTCATTCCACCCCTCATCTTCACTTTCCATTGAAATCAGCCCTACTTTCAGGATTTGCAGGGAATGTTTAAAATCTGGAGTCCTTCATGAGGAGGTGAGTCCCATGCCTTACCATAGCCTTGCAGAGTTCCCAGATGTGCAGCAGCTGAGCTCATATAGTGGCTGTGTTCCTGAGCTCTTGTCTTGCTGGCACATCCTCTGCACCCTCCTGAGTGCCAGCCTGCAGAAACCATGTTGGCCACCTGGGATGGAGGCAGAGGCCATGCCAACGTGTTGAGGGCCCTCACCTTCTTTGAGGCAGCGAGCTCCCAGGTACCAACACATACCAGCGTGACCCTTGCAGCAGCAGCTGCTTGCTCTTGGCTGCCCACCACGTCCCCCTGCATGCCTGAGCACCTCTGACTTGTGCCTTTGCTCCTTTGCATGCAGGAAATAAGGCACATAGGAAGTGCACATAACCGGAGCGCGGTTCCCTTCACTGCTGCCACGGCTTCTGCCCCCAAAGTGATCACTGCTCAGTACAACAGCCCAGCGGGCCTCTACTCCTCAGAAAACATCCAGACCTTCAACAGTGCTGTGGAGTCAAAAACGTCACCTGGGCCCCCTGAGCCCAGCAAGCTGTAAGTATCACCCATGCCTCTGCGCCTCGACCCGGCTGGGAAAATGTAACCCAGAACGGCTCTCTTTCAGGACAGGGGACGGAGCAAACCTACAGGAGTGGACACAGCACCCAGGGACAGGTCTCCTGGGAGTGGGGAACATCTTGTGTGATGCAGAAATGAAATTAATGCTCTTGTGTTTCTTTGTTTAGCAGAGACCGACGCAGTTTCCACGTGCATTCAGCATGACGTGCCAGCCTGCTGGTCTGAACAGGTGCCTGACAGCTCCTTGTGAGCTCTTTGTACAGCGGGTATCTCGTTGTGGCTGTGCTGGGCAGAAAGGGTACAGCTAGCGCAGGAAGAACATCCATCCTGGCTCCCAACTGGCCTGGCACTCGCAGACAGTCTCTGACCTGTCTATTTTCATTATCAGGCTTATTTTTTTTCACAAACAAATTTTAAAATGTAGATGAAACTTTTCACAGCAGTGTGAATAATGTTATGAATGGGATTTAAAATGATCACAACCTTGGAAGGTTTGTGGATGTACTTGAGCTTTGCCATGGGAACTTTTTGTTCCCAAAAGTCCAAGATTGTTTTTTGTTTGGTTTGGTTTGTTTTTATAATTGGAAGCTGTAAACCAGGAGCTTTCTGAAATCATTCTGACTGTGTTGCTGAGCTCCTCTAAATCTCTGTATGGCAATACCAAGCTGCCTGGAAAGACTTCAACCACTTTGATTAAATTCCTGATTTGTAACTAGGGAGAGAAAAGTCACTTCAGCCTCTGCTTTTGCAAGGCACAAAGATCTAAGCATATGATTTAACGTGCTTTGGAAGTGTATTCCTGTCCTGTCTTCTTGCACCCACAGCCCAGCCTGCAGCATGTGTTGCAGCTGGTGGGCAAGGTGCTGGCTAAACTTGCTCCTCAGCCCACATTCCAGGGCTGAGTTAGGGAGGGCAAGGACAAAGGAAATCTGGCTTTGTGTTAACCTGCTGGGACTGTTTGGCAGTCAAATTCCACCTCTGGTCTCCAGGTGAGAGCACTCACTGAAAGCTTGGGCTGTTGGACACAATTTGTAAATGAAGTGAATAAATTGTATTGCAGAATTTGGTCTTGCATAGCAGGCAAAAGAAGGACCAGGAGAAACCATACCACTGAACATGGCTATTTTGGAATTGGAGGTACAGTGGCTGCTCAGCAGGGTTCCCAGATCAGCTTAGGAGGGACAGTGTGAGGGTGGTGTGCCTGGACAGCAGGGCCATGGCTTCATGCTCAGCCCTGCTGCCATGCCTTCATTGCTGTTGTGAGTAGAGTGGCTGTGGTTTGCTTTGTGCATGGGCACACCTGCATCAGGAGGCTGTAGCTAAAGCATCAGCTAAAAGCCTTTAATGTAAAGTGATGCATTCAGTGGTGTGTCCTTCTGGCACAAGCAACACACAGTATTCTGTTTATTTCACTTAGAGTATTTGGTTTAGCTCTTCATTAACTTCTTCCTTCTTTCCTTTCTTCTTCCTCTGCATCTTTCCCTCAATTCCACCACATAAAATCCAAACGCACCCCAAACAAACACAACCTGCACTGCTCATCCCCTGTGGGTGCGTGCCCCCAGCCACCTCTCGCCGATGAGCGCGCAGCAGGCTCCCTTCGCCTCCGTCTATAACCCGCTGCAGTCACCCAGTGTGGAGGCCCGGGGCAGGCACAGCCCTGGTGCCCTGTCCAGCCAGGTCCGTGTGGGGCCAGAGCAGCTGAAGCATGCGGCCCAGGCCTGCCCAAAGAGCCCCGTGGAGGTGGAGGTGCCGGGACTGAAGGTGCTGCACGTGCAGTTTAATTCTCCCCTGCAGCTCTATTCACAGAGCAACATCATGGATTCCCTGCAGGGGCAGATCTCCTCCATCAGCCCTGATTTCCCCAGGTAACCTGCCTGCCACCTCTGCAGCCAGCAGAGAGCATCGACTCATCCGTGTCTCAGTGTCCACAAGTGCCTCATCCCTGTCTGTGGCTCTGCTCTGGCTGGTCACAAGGAAACATTTCCATTTCACCTTCCCAAGGGCAGTGCATGACTTCACAGGAGCTTTCTCTGCATTATGTTAGTGTCAAGCACCAAAACTTCATTTCAGCCTGCCCGTGTGTCTGGTACTGCATACAGCAAGGACTTAAGGGATATTCCTGGAGGATCCACTTGTAGTGGATGGATTTTCTGTGTGAAGGTGTTTTTTATTCCAACAGCTGTTTTTTCTCCCAAACCAAAATGCCTGTTGCTGTTTGTGCCTGGGTGTTGCCACATGTGTTTGTGGTGAGCTGTGGTTTAGTCTGGCCAGCTGGGCCATGGCTGTGTGCGAAGAGCACTTAATTTCCAGGTGAAGCAGGTCCCACTTTTGGCTGGCAATGCTCATGAGTTTGGAGCAGCCCAGGTGGATGGCAAGTATGTAGAGAACACCTCCAAACAAGGCAGAGCTCTTCAGAAGTGCTCAGCAGTTACACTGCTCTGTCCCCAGGCAGCTTGCTGCTGTTCAACCTGTGGTCCAGGAGTTGCTCCCATGGATCTCATGGCTCCTTGGCACTCATGGTCCCCTCCTGAGCTGAGCACCACATGCTTTGAGATTTATGCTTTAAGATTCGTACAAGCTTGACAAAATGTGTTAGCATGTAATAGCATAGTCCCGTTAGTAATGAAAACACTGTGCTTTTCTGAAGATGCTGTGCAAGGCTGCTTTTATGGCTTCTGTTACCATCGTCTTGCCAGTTTTCAAAGCTTACTGATCCAGCATTATTCCATCAGTGTTGCAAGTTTTCTGCAGTAGAAACACTGAAATCCTGTCACAGTTGTCGAGGGATAAGTTCTGGAACTGTCTGCTACAAAGCTGGCATCTCAGGATATTCTTGCTTGTGGGCAGGGGCAATTTGGTGGTGTCTGCAGCAGATGAAGTGCCTTTGTGACAGCAAGTAACTGAATCTGTTGACTTGGAGACCTGTTATCCTGCAGGCATTACAGCACTGTGTTCTTGCCCCTTCAAAAGACACATGCTTGTTGTTGGGCTTTGCTTTGTTTTTGTGTGTCCTGTAGTCCCCTGGCCTGACAACTGAAGGTGTTTCCAGAGCACAAATCTGAGCAATTGGGTTGTTTGTTTGTTTTTTTAGTATATTGTTTCTGAAATCTTGTATGTGCAAATGTATCTATCTGGTGCATCTCTGGAAGAGCTGATCTGTATGTTTTGCACAACATCAAAATGCATGGTTGAAATATAACGGCTTTGTTTTACTCTGCTGCTCGTTCAGATGATAGAACCTTTGCTTTTGAATGCATGTTTGCAAGACATCATTAGTGTGCACGCTGCCAGGGCTGCCTTCCTGCCCAATGATTTTGAAGGCAGACAGAGTGAAGGGAGTACATCAGTTTATGTAAGGAGAATGTGATGTGGAGCATGGATTCATTTGGGCTAATCTAGAACATTTTCTATGTAATTGAAGACATCTTGTTTTATTCAGGCTGAGAAGCTTCAGTAAATGAGATTCAGGCTTCCAGGGTTCAGCTGCTTGCAAGTCTAGTGTGCTTTCTGCTCCAGTGAGAATTACTGAAGTTGGAAACATTTTATTTAATAATTGTGGAAATAGCATTTTGTAGCATGTGTAATGATTCTACCTCTTATCTCGAGTAGTTAATGGTGTAGACCAATTGACTCAATTGCCCATTGGCATGGAAAGTCTGCGAGAAACAATTCCCTCTGCAATTCAGTCTGAACTTCAGGATGTTTAGGTGTGTTTCAGGGAGTCATGGAGTGCAGGAATGGTGAATCCCAACAGAGCATGTCCATTTATATGGCTGCATTATGTAATTGAGCTGCCAGAGAAGATTTGTCAGTTGCTGCCTCATTTTTTCAGAGACATTTTAATCTAGTCACAGAATGCATGGCCTGGAGGAATTCCCTGTGCGGTGTAGTACAGCTCCTATCTCAGCACGTAAGCCAATGATTTAAACTAATTCTAGCAGATGTTTGTACAGGCTCTTCTTAAATCCTTCAGTGCAGTGGTTACTCACCCATCCACAGCAATCCATGGCATTTCACTGTGTGTCTTCAAGAAAGGTTTTCCCAAGTGCTACTCTGAATATGCTGGAGTACTCTGAATATCCTCCTGCATCCAAAGCCCATGGTTTATCTTGTACCCACCAGGCATGGAGAACATCCAAGCTAATGCCTCCTTTATTCTAAAGACCTGTGCTGTGACGTGAGTGCAGCGCAGGCAGCACCTCAGGCTCTGGGCGCAGCGCTTACGATGTGAGCAGTGGCAGCAGCACCTCAGAAGGCAGCTGAAGTGAGGGGCTCAGTCATAGCAGACAGAAGTCTCTCTCTGGTCTTGAGGTGCTCATCGACCCCACTGAAATGCTGTAAATGGGCACTGGCTCTGGATCCTTCGTTAAGGAATGGTCCTAATAACATCCACTTGAGAACTTGAACTATTTCCAATCAGAGGATCTTTTACGTGGCTCCTACAGCTGTTACTGTGGTGGTCTTCATGACCACTTCATAGTATGCTTGCAAAGATAACATAATTCTTAAGGAATAAAGCTTATTGAATTTGAAAGTCATGGCAGTGTAAGGTAGCAGTCTCAGGTGGTTTAGGTGTGTGGTGGGCCATGCAGTGGTGGCAGAGCTACTATGTGGGACTCCAATCCCAGCACGTGTTCTTTGTTTTCCTGGTTCCTAGACAGTAAGACTTTTTTCCTGGAGTAAAGAGCAATTGGGAAGCAGCGGGAGTGTGCTGGGGCTGACTGGGGGTGGGGAGTGAGAACCCGATGACAGCGGGGCACGTGGGTGGCCCAGCACCTCAGTCCCACTGGGGCTGAGCTGTCCTGTGTGAGCATGTCCAGCACCTCCGTGTCTCAGTAGCATCCTGTTCTGCCTTTGTTTGCACGATTGTCTCTCAGTCACATGGTGCATTGCAGTGGTTTTGCTAGGGGGACTGGCTGTAGTGTTTAGCCATTTAACAAGTGTGTATTCTCTTCCTTCCTTTCTCAGTTTAGATCAGCATGGCCATCCTTCGGGCAGCATCACCATAGACAGAGACTCTGAGGTTTACAAGATGCTCCAGGAGAACCAGGAGTCACACGAGCCACCCAGGCAGTCGGCTTCCTTCCTAGTGCTGCAGGAGATCTTGGAGTCAGAGGAGAAAGGTAAGCAGTCCCGCACACCCAGCCTGGGCGTGCCCTTCCTTTCAGCCATTCCTTGGGCTCTGTATGGTGTCTCAAATGCCTGAAACTTCGTTCTCCTTTCTTAGCAGTTGCTTCTTCAGGGTAGTGTGTGTAGGTGGTTTCCACACAAACTTAAGATCCCTCACTGACCGTTTAAATGTCTTCTCTTCAGCTAGTTTCAGTGTCTGTGGGCACATATTGTTATTCATTGACTGAATGCTCAAGAAATAAAACTATTATGTTTAGTTCTCAAGAAAGAGCTCTAAGAGTTGCAAAAGCCCTTCCACACTGTCTCAAGTTTTGCCCCTGTAGGAAAATATTCACCAATTTAAGGACCATCTTAAATGTACGACTTCAACAGGTAACACAAGATAGCGCTCTTTAGGGCATCCTAATGCTTCTGGGCACCGTCCTTGTACAGGAGAAGAAAGAACTCCCTTCTGCATATGAATGTAAAAAAATTTGGAAGGAAGGTTACAGCAATCAGTTAGCAGTTTTAAACCTGTGAAACCCTGTGCTGCTTGGCACTCTTAATCTGACATGTGGACATGTATAGTTCAAGGCTATAGACTTCTAGATAAAAACTCTGATTAACTTAGGTGGGAGCCAAGTCATACTCCCTTCTCCCTTTAAATAGAGTAAAATAAACAAATAATTAGGAAAAGAATTCCAGGAATGACTTTTTTTTCCCCGTCTTGAACCAGTTGAGACTTCATCTGTTATGTTATTGGCTTGCAGTGGAACATTCAATTTCATCCAACAAAAGCATGGTGCTGAGATATCAGAAAGGAAAACAACTCAGCCAAATGCTGTTAGACCTAAGTGATCTGTAAGGGAACGGTGAAATGAAGGAGGTAAGGAAACAATAGGAAGAAAGAAACCCGGATTTCTTTAGTCTTTAATCTAGTGTTAAAATTACTATCTGAAAGCATCTTAATAATGAGTGTTTGCAGCTTACCCCTCAGGGTTCAGCTCCTGCATGGAAGGGACTGGAGGAGCCAGGACTTCTCACGCATCCGAGGTCCTCCCCTGTGCTTAGTAGTGCTGAAGAAGATAAGCAAAAGCCTCTCTAGTTTATCAGTCTTTGAAGATTTGCAGCATTACTGGGATTCTCTGGCACAAGGTTTGCCTGCCTGATCACAAGCCAGGATGGGCTTGGGCATTGCTCTGCTGTCAGCTGTAATCACCCATGCAGAGCAAAGTTATGCAGCCCCAGAGGAGATGGTGCCCTGGCTCAAACACTGCTGCTCCTGTCTGAGATGGCATCAGTCCAAAAAATGGCACCTTCATGGGATGCTGCTGTGAGCCTGTCTTCAGGTGTTGGCTTGTGAGCAGCAGCAGGGAGCTGTCTTCTCCCCAGCCAGGGACTGTCCTTGGGGCATGGCCAGAGGCATGGACTGTGCAGATCCACAGCAGCTGGAAGGATGGGGTCTGCGTGTGGGCGCTGGTGTGGGGAAGCACGACGGCCGCTCTCTGTTTAGACTTGAGCCTGCATGCTGAGGCTTAGGGTGTTTCAGAGGGTGGAACAGGTTATGTTTCCTTGGGTATTTTGTTAAGCTGATTCTTTTAGAGACCTAAGAATGTGCTGTCAGTGTAATTGATGGTGAAGAAGGTGCTGTTCAAAGCAGGAGTAAGCAGGGGGAGAGGGTAGAGCCTGAAAACATGGTTGCTGCTGTTTCCTTCCCAGCAATGGGGAACAGAAGCCAGGTATTTCCTGTTGTGATTGAGGGGGTCCATTAGAATATCTCACTCTCAGCACTAAGCTGATGCCAGCACGTATGCTTTTTATGCTTGGCATGGAATGCACTGTGTGGGGCTGCATAAGGCAGCGCAGTGGCACTCTGACAGTGGGGTGGGGATGGTGGGCAGTGCCCCGGCATTTTCCCTCAATTCTCTGCCAGTGGTGCTACCCCGGCCTGTGAAATGTCCCAGACCTCGTTGCCCAGTGGAGTGACCCTCTGCAAGGTTCTTCCTTCCCTTCACCAGGAGCAGTAGGTGTAGTTTGATGTTGGCTTGGCGATAGGCAGAAGGGTTTTGTGTCACCTCACAGGGGGAGGCTGACATGTCTGCTCTCCAGCCTCCTCTGGTCCCGGTGAGACATCATGGGAATCTGCATCCCTTCTTCCCCTCTTGCATAAGTCGCACAGATAAAGGTAGTTATATCAATAGTATCTTTTTGTTAGAGGCTTCCTTTTCACTGCAGGTATTTAGAGGCTTGCCTCCTATCCAGTGCCTAGGATCCACTGCATTTGTAGGCATCCAGATGTTTCCTTTGAAGGTCATGCAGTTGGGAGGTACCATCACTCCATGTCCGTGCAACGAGGAGTTTGTTAACCAAATCCTTCAGAAGCTCTAGGGGGAGCACAAAACCCTACACCAGACAGCAGAGAGAAGGCTTTGACAGCTTTGATTGCCGGGACACCCACTTCCTCTTTCTGAACCCAAATCCAGCCCTCAGCTTGACCTTGAGTGTGTGCTTAGGACACGGCCAGCAGGCTATGATGCTTCTGAGGCTGGCACTGAGACTTTGCTTTGCTTTGAACATTTGTGCATGTGAGATGTGTTAGCCAATGCCTGATGGGCTTTTAAGATGAGAAAGGGCAGTATCTCATCTCAGGGCCCACCATCTCAGGCCCTGGGTTTCCAGAGCCAAGCTCAGCTGTGCTCCTTCTCAACCTCCTCCCTGCACACCCTAAGACCCTGTCTCCTTCCCATGCATGAGTCTTTGCCTCAAAGCTGATGTTGAAGGACATCACCTCTCCCTAGCAGAGCATCTGCTTGGGAGATGAGCCTGGAGCCACGCATCTCACATGCTCTGAAGCACTCTCCTTCCACCCCCAGGAGACCCCAGCAAACCGTCTGGATTTAGGAGCGTCAAGGCTCCCACCACAAAGGTGGCCTCATCGATTGGGAATGCCCAGAAGCTGCCCATGTGTGACAAGTGTGGATCTGGCATTGTGTAAGTAGGCCTGTCCCCAGGGCAAGCAGCCTGTGCCTGTGCACCCAGGGTCCAGCCCAGCACGTGTGTTCTCACCAGCTTTGGTAGTGCTCACCTTGCAAACCCTGCAGTGTGGCAGCAATTGGGTTTCCCTCTACCCTTCCATGTCAAAGCCAGTCCTTATGAGGCAGCTCCAGTCCTGTTGTGGCTGTAGCGATTTGCTTTTAACAGCACTTCAGAGTTGAAGTGAACTTTCCATTTGGAGCCAACGTGTTAAGTGATTTCCCTGTCCTGTTGCTCTGTCATGCAGAGGTGTCCTGCCCTGGCAGCCAGGTGCAGTGGGCTTGGAAAGCTGCCTTCTGCAGTACCACACACCTCATCTTCGATCTATGCAGAATTAATATTTCTTGTTCTGGTGGGATACGTCTGACTTCGAGCTAGATCCAGAGCTGCTGAGACAGCACAAGCAAACTGTGCTGTCTTTACGCTCTCTCGTTTCTCAGTCATGTTCCTCTCCCCTCATTTCCTACTTAGCCTTCCCTCCTCACAGCCCACTTAGCTCCATGGGTTGGGTGCTGGATGCCCACCTGCATTGTGAAGGAAGAACTCAGATTCTTCCCATGCGATCAGTGTTGCATCACTAAGAGAGCTAGCACACTACAGTTGGGTGGGCCTCACACACCAAGGACTGGCAGAATTGTTACAGAAGCAAACCACAGGCTGTAAATGTGATTTAGAGACAAACCATACAATTACTCTGCCAGCTGGGTACAGCTGAAGGCAAAGCACAGGACTATGAATAGCTCTGAAAAGTAACGAGCGATGGAAAATAGTGTAAATTTGTTTCAGCAACCGTCTCCACTGGCAACTGGTTGTGCTGCTGTTACTGGTAGTTTGCAAGTTGTTGTGTAGTTCTACTTACATTTGTTGGGTCAATCGGTGAAGGTTTCCAGGCAGAGTTTGCCCATGCTGTGTGAGACAGCAAGACTGAGAGCAGAGCCAGGATCTGGTGGGTTTGGGGCCCTGCTCTGAGCAGGCTGTCCTTGGCAGAGGGCAGTGGCTGGCTGTTGGTGGTGTAAGCCACTTCCAGATGTGGTCTAGAATGATTTTTTGAGACCCACCTGGAGGTTGCACCCCCATCCCACGGTCAGGCTAACCCTGTCATTTCTCCTGGGGCATTTGAAGGCTGGTGGCTGCCTTCTGTTGTTGGCTACCACTGCTATTGCCAACCACAGGCACTAGGATTGTCCCTGTGGAATTTAGGAGGTCCTTGCTAGATGCTTTCCAGAGGAAGCTCCCCGTGCTGCCAGCACCTGGGAGAGGTGAGGCCTACAGGCTGGGTCCAGCAGGGGACACGGAGGTGCAGGCTGGATGGTGAGGTGGCTGGGCTGGGGGCGGTGTTGGCAGATACCCGGTGCTGAGTGCTGGTTCCTTCCCCAGAGGGGTGTTTGTGAAGATTCGGGACAAGCAGCGTCACCCTGAGTGCTACGTGTGCAGTGACTGCAGCACCAACCTCAAGCAGAAAGGACATTTCTTCGTGGAAGATCAAATCTACTGCGAGAAGCACGCGCGGGAACGGGTGGTGCCCCCAGAGGGCTATGAGGTGGTCACCGTCTTCCCGAAGTAGCCTGTGCTGCAGCGGGGTCAGCGTGGATGGTTTCTCTTCTGCTGCTCTTCTTGGAAAGCGCTGCCTTGGCCCTTGCCAAATCTCATTTGCAATACGGAATGCTAGGCACGGCTTTGAATTTCCTTGCCACGTGAATCCTGTGTTCGCAGAAGGTGTCACTAATCAGTCAACATTCTTTCTGTCTTTTTTTTCTTTCACCGTTGTTTTTCTTTTTAAAAAACACAGATTATTATGTTTTTTTCCCCCTCCTCCTTTATGCTGCCAATTGCACAGGAATGCCAGAGGCCAAAGTCAGATCACAGCTCTCCTGTATCCCAGTTGTTTGCCTTCTGTTCACATTCAATAAATGGGGTGACTCCAACAGGCCAGTGTCCACTTCCTCCCACTCTGGGGCTCCTGTGTGCACGGCGTGTGGTGGTGCTGCCCTGGGGAGCAGCAGGAGGGACTCACCAAATCGGGCACAGCACTGTCACACAACAGGCAGCTGCAGCAGGCTGGCAGGAGGCAAAAGCCAGACCCCAGAGCTCCGGTGGCTTCTCTCTTCTCATCCTGGATGCTGCCTTTTTAGAAGTGAATAAACAATCCCCTAGAACATCCCAACCCCTAGTGGGAGCAACACTGACCTATCACTTAAGATCACCTCTAACTGCACAGCTTTTTGGGAGGACTGGGAACAGGAATAATGCACAAACCTAACTCTATTTAGCTCCTCAGGCTCCTTCTACGAGCAAGAGAGTACTGTTGGAATAGCTCATCCCTGGGGAAAGTCCAGCTTGCTCAGGCTTCTCACATACATACACATAACAGCTCCTGCTACCAAGCAGCCTTATTTTTCAAGATGAGAGTGTGATTTTTGTTGTTTTGTTTTTTTCTGGCCTGCTTGTGTAACACCTTCATCTAGCCGTGCCCATACCTGGCAGCATCAGGGATTCCTGGTCCTACCCAAGTCCCCAGCAGCAGCTGTCCAACTGGCAGGTGCCCTAGGCACTGCAACCTCCCTGTTGTCTAGTTTCTCTGTGGGCTCCTGGCCACCCCCTGCCTGTGGCCATGTGTTTGCAGAGCAGGGAGGGAATGCTGGCCACATGCTCCATCTGTGCTCCACAGCAACACCAGAACCTGGGCCCCACTGTCTGCAGTTACCAAATCCTTCCACACCATACAACAAACAAACACACATCAGCACAGTGTGGATGGCTTCAGCTCTGGCTTGTTATTCCCCCAACCCCTCCCTGTAAACAGACAACAAGCTTTGCTTTGTCTTGGCCCCTTTAACACCCAGTCGAGCTCCTGCAGCAAGGGCTGGCAGCACTGCTGGGAAAACACTGATTGTGGGGGCTGACGCACTAGCCGGGAACTACAAAAGGTTTGTGGCCCAGTGCTGGAAGTGGCAGCTTCGAGTGCAGATACCAGTGTTGATCCAATTTATTACTATGGGAACAGGCTTGCCAAGGCACTTCACATTCATTGCTTGGGGAGGACTTTGCTCTGTCTGCTGTAGCTTACTGGGAAAAAGAACACACTAGCTTTTTATGAAGCAATTCAAAATATTTGGCAACAGCAGCGATCACTGTAATCTGTAAATTCCCCTTGAGTTTAGTGATTGGCATCTGGAGTTTGTAAACAATAAGACGTTAGGATAAGTGAGGTCAATTCCACAACAGTGATAAACTGCCTACTCAGGAAGCACAAAAACTAAGTCAGAAATAAGAAATTTTCCCTCCTCCAATTAAAGAGAGGGTTGGTCAGTCAGTTGAACCAAGAATCCTCCCAAAAAGGGCAGCCTGGCTCACATGGGTGTGCAGCACAGCACAAAGCAGACTCACTTTTAACACACTTATTTGGGATTTGGGTTACAGCCTCTCCCTGCCACTGCAGCATCTGTCCTTTCTCCTGGTGCAGCAGATGGTGCTCATGCCCTGCTGCTCCTCCTGGGCACCGCCTCTATCAGTCCTGCATATCAACATGCTGTAGTAATGAGCATCCTGAGATCCCAGCCTTCTGCCCCTCTGTTTGGTCTCAACAACTCCAGCATACCCCACACACTCTCAATAGGAGAAACGATAGCTGAATGTGTTTAAGTGCAGCATGTGACAAGGAGCACTGCTTCCAAGTCACCAGGCCAAACCTACGCTTCAAGAATTTGCCTGTCAAGCTAAAGCAGCCCCCTGAACTACAAAAGGTGAAAACTAGGAAGTATGAAAACTGTTCTTCACTGGAGGCTTAAGAAATGGAGGGTTGTGCCAAGAAAATATCATTTGCATTGACCAACTGCATTCAGGAGGATCAGGCTCCACTATCACAGGAGAAGCAAAACTTTCGTTGCTTTCACCTTCTGAAATAGGGCTAAACAAACAACAAAAAAAAAGCAGCCAGAGCAGATCTCTCTAAAAAAACATAGTACTAAACAGCAACTCTAATTTACTAATGCTCAGCATTAATGCTAGTTTGTGAAAAAGCATAAAGAATTAGAAGCAAGACAAGGCTTTCAATAGGCAAAGGTCAAAGCCAGTCTACTCATTAACAGAGTTTGTCCACACTTCTGTAAGAGAACATGGATCGGCTACTAATACAGAATAACTGCTCTGTAACAGACTGCTCCAGGACAGCAAGAATTTCATACCTGTGAGGATGTAACTCCTTTGGCACCAAACCTGTATTTAATATAAAAGGTATCTTCTACAAACTTTCATAAAGAGACTAAATTACATACGTCACCTGCTTTGTTATCTACTTCCACTCCTGTCCCTTGTGGAATTAAAACCAAGCTTCCTGCTGATTTGGATTTTGCATAATTTATCCATTAATCTGCACCCGCTGCAGTCTCAAACTTTCTCCCCACAAAGTACTCCCTAGCCTGGGCAGGCACAGAATTCTCCATTTTCCTTTTCCAGCTCCTGCAGCACCCCCTATGTGCTTTTAAAGGGGCACATTGGCTGCCCAGGCTGACAAGCCAGACTCTAGACAACTGACATGTACACCAGAAAAGGTTACAGTCTGGGATTTCTTTCATAGGTGTGATACTGGCTAATGGGTTGCATCAGTACGGAAAGAATAATGAACATCATGCAAGCCACGCTCGTTTAAAAATCTCTGCCAAAAAATACTTAAGACAAACCAAACATTTATTTATGAAAATAATTTGCAGAAATTACAAAAACAGCAACCAAAGAACCAGAAGCTACACAGTTCTTTGCAACACATTATTCCCTTTCCCAATAAAACCATATTCAACACCAAATAAAGAAGTGTTTTAGGACTTCCACAGGAAGATTTTACACAACTTGGCCAGTTTTTAACCTCTGAACACAGAACCTAGCTGAAAACGTGAAAAGCTCATTTTCTCAGTTCTTTATTGTAGGCAAACAAAGCTACAGACACAAACCCACCAAAGGTTACACCTTAGAACATGTAAAATCCACTGAAAGAACCAAGGGATTCGAAAAGTGGCCATAAGGAGTTAGCACAAAGGATCGGTACATACAATGACTGAAGTGGGTCTCTCACAGATGTTTGTCCCTTAAGACTACATGGCCTTTGCACCTTTAAAAGACACACTCTGCACTGGAACCTGATGATTCTTCTAGGACCTTGAAGACGCCCATTTTTTCCTTTTTAATTGTTTCAGAGGTTTTCATCTGATCTAGAATTAAAAAAAACCACAACAGTGACAGGTGAATTGCCTGCAACCATTCTTTACACATACAGTAATGCAGAGTTCTATGCCCTCATCTTTCACCTGGATTTGGAAAACAAGTTTATCCCTACCATTCTGCTACATAAACAGTAAGCAGCTGAAGTTTGAGCTTGAAAATATTTTCCAGTTGCCTGCTTTAAGAAAAAATTCCACCACCCATGGCTCAATACAGTGGGAGATGAACAGCTTAAAAATCTTTCTGCAGTACTCATATCTTCCACAGAAAAAAACAGAATGCACGAAACTACTTAGTGAAGTTGCTGTGAGAAGCTAGTTATATTCTTTTCCAGAATGCAATGGTCTAGGCTTTCTTAATGTTGCAATCACAGCTACTCACTGGAAGTGCAGCTTAACTTTATAAAGCACTGTCAGACCATCTTCTGAATTATCATTTACTGTCTGACTGTATTCTGAATTATGATTTTCCAACTGATCTGGTGATATGATTCTTTTCTGAGGGTGATTTGTTTTCACCAATAACAGCAACCTACAGGAAAAGCTGCTTTTGGTTTTCCTTCGCAGGACGCTCAGGGCACACTACACATGAATGAAGTTCTCTGGAATACTTTTGTTTCAGTCATCTGCAGCAGATCCTATCGGCGACGTCAGCAAAGGGCTAAAAGCATGTCTTCACATAACACAACGCAGTCACAGAGAACTTTTCTACATAGAAAGTTCATTAAAAAAACCCAGGAATTCACTGTCCAACATAGATGAGAATTCTGGCTTACCGATAAGATCGCTTCTATCCAAGAGTAACTCGAGATCTTTATCGCTGATTACTTTTTCTTTAGATCCTTTAACCTCTCTGTTGAAGAAGAAATGATCTTTGTTAACACAAATAAAAGCATATAAAAGTAAACATAGCACAGAACTCAGTGCTCAACATAGTAGAATCCCTAGGACATTCTTTTCACTTTTAAGGTCAACATTATACTTCGTAAGAAAAGAGAGCACTACTGACAACTGCTCGCAAGCTGTGACTTATAAAATCACAGTAAAAAAAAGTTAAAGTCTGCATACCTCTCATAGTCTCTGGATTTCAGCAATTCTATTAATTCCTGAGGGTCCAGGCAGCTCTTTGATTGTGCTAAACCAGATTTGCCACCTTTAAACTGATCTGTAGAAAGAAATTTTAAGCAGAGACTTCAAGGAGAGAAACAAATTCTTTGAGTTGTTATACCAGCGCCGGAGGATGCATAGATGGCACAAATCTCTTGCACATCAAAGCTGATGGCATGTTCAATTGTTTCAGCCCTCAGCTAAAACACACCTTAAGTTAACAGGCTAACCAGTCAAAAAAATGAGAGGTGCATGAGACGTTTACATGCAGGCCTGCCACCTTCTACCTACTGAAATACCAGTTCAACATGCACACACACACACAGAGCAGAAAAGCCGTTAGTTCTACTTACAGTAAAAAGATTGCAAATAAAGTTAGATGGTGGATGCTGAGGTTTGTTTCCTTTGTAATGTAAGCTGGTTGAAACAAAGTAAGCAATATTAACCACTGTAAGACAGGAAATATATGAAAGATACGTGGTTTCATTGTAGAAAATCCCTTAGTTTAACGGAGTAGACAGACAACAAAATAATACACCAGCCATGGGCTGATTTCCTGAAGACATCAAGCTTACACCTACATGCACACAAGTCGGGATGTCAGCACAGATATCCAGAAAATATACAAGATTGATACCTAACTAAATCTAAGCATGGATGAAGCCAAATTCAGTCTGTAGACTGTAAGAAAGCACGCAGCCCCTCCTGTTCTGTGCTAAGCTTCCTCAGTTTTTATTAACACGCATACCCATTTAATTAGCAAGTCCTCATCGTATCCTTTTATCACTCTCGCTGATGTCCTTCCCCGTGTCTCAGTTTGAGAATTCCTCCCTACACATTTCTCCATCTCCCTCTCCATTCTCCTGTCTGTTTCTCCACGAAGTGCACATCAGATGCAAGCACCAGTGAGGTCTGGGCTATGGGATTCTCTTTCCCATTGACATCTCCTTCTGTGATACAAAGGATCCAGGTCAAGTCATGCACTGTTAGTGATACAGTCTGTCCCTTTTACTCTTCCAGAGTTCTCAGAGTTTCACAAACTACATGGCTTTGAATTAGCACTGGAGAGATCTTGAGTTGCAATAGTAACACAAAAATCAGACAGACTCTTATCAAGCACAAGGTATAAATAGGAGTTTATGTGCATCACTTCATATTAGTCTGGCATCTACTAATTTAAATTATTGTATTGTTTCTTATACAATTCCCTACACAAGAAAGCAGAAAGAAAAGACAGAATGTGCAATGTGGTGCTGAGCTCAACCAAAAGCATGGCCTTGCAAGATACTATGATTCTTAAGGTTCTGAACTTGTACACCACCTACACCGGACACTACCAAAAGCCTTGACTTAAACATGTCTGCTTTATGATGTCCCTTCCTCACCCACTCATCACATCTTCTGATATGAGCAGTGTGCTGTGCAGCAGACAGTTACACGTGTGGTTTTTCAGGTCCTTTATGCCCTCCCAAAGGTGCGTTGATTTGTTCATTTGTTTTATGTCCTTAATATACTATGAGTTCTTAAATGCAACAGTTTAAAATATGCCTGATTACTGTCAGAAGTTGCAAGAATTACATTTTTTCCAATGAGCTTAGCATTTGGAAAATGCTATGCATCCAAATCCAAATACAGCACACAGAAAAAGCTACTGAAAGATTCGTACAGCATCTAAAAAATAGAAATTTATTCCAAGAGCAGACTCATCTCAAACATTTTCTAACAACATCTGTGCACAAGCAGCTAGATGAGTCAGAGCACAAGAATCACTGCTGCTCTGCACACAGTAAATAAAAAATTCAATAAAAGAAACCAAGTACTGTCGCTCCATTCTGCACTGATTCATTTCTCCAAAAGAGGACTTACTCCACTGTCACTATAACAGATTATTCTTAAATTTAGAAGGACAGAATTGCTGAAATTTCATACCACAATTTTACAGTTTAAGATTTGCAATTTCAACGAAGTTCAGCAGGAATTTCCACATTTCTGTTGACTCTGCTCATTTTACCAGATTTAATTAAAGGCTCCCTAATCAAGCAAGTTTGCTGGCATAGCTGGAAAACCTATCAACAAGCTTCACACAATGAAATGTTCCAAATGAAGAACACTATTATAAGCTAAACTGTACGCAACGTGACATTTTGGTCTGCTGTTCCATTTATAATCTGGAACATTTAATTTGATTTAATATGATAGTCAACTCTTACTTGTCATTTATCACCAGCCTATACATTTTCCATCTTGGAAGTCCAAACATTTAGGTTGAACAAAACACCATCTTGCCAACAAGCTGGGAACAAGCAGACATGTACTCCCTTACCTGTTTTTACTTCTAGTTATGTCAGGCAGGCTCACTGTCCCATCTCCCCTATTTTTTCCCTTACCTATCAGTTGTAGGACATTAACCCCAGAGACAGTAGAATTGGTTTCTCTTGACTTGTTATGTACAGTGCACCCAAGAACACTGTCTACATGCTACATGGCCCCTTGTTGGAAGGATAAAGCTATTCACACTTAAGAAAAAATACTGTTGAGTCTGTAAACACAGCAGAGATCTGTTGAGATTTAAGAATGGCAGAAGAGAAAGATACTAACTTTTATGGATAATCAGCTTCTCTAGCTTCCTCTTAGCAGCAGCTCTCTCCACAATCTTCTGGTCAATTGTATTTGCTGTCACAAGGCGATAAACAACCACTGGTTTTGTCTGGCCAATTCTGTGACACCTGTCTTGGGCCTGCAAGTCTGATTGGGGATTCTGGATAGATAAGGAAGAGAAACAAGACACATTATTATTATTATTTTAATGCTTCCCCAGGCCGCATTTCCAACCAGTGAAATCTGAGAGCCAAATCAGAAGCAAACAAAGCAGGACAGTTATGGTATACTAGAACTCTACATCTGTTTGCTCTTAAACTTGCCCATGCCAAGCTCTGCTGTTGTAGCTGCAAAGCCAGAGTAACTCAATTAGCTTGACTGCCTCTGATCATATGATGCCCTTTCCAACAGGTGGACATACTGTATCAAAGTTTAGTTGAGGCTGTTGCTACATTCAAGCAAACAGTAAAATGAAAGATAGAAGTGCACCTACAATAGTATCAGAAAAAAAAATCCTACTTTGGTATAACCCAGGGACAAACGTGCTGCTTTTGCAAACCATCTCTAACATTATGCACAATAAGCTAAGACATTTTCAAATTAAGCTGTGTATTTAATATATAACATTTGCATACACAGATTACTTTGTCATTGCATAACATTAAAGTAACAGAAGTGGTCTACACCATAACAGCATGCTAAATATTTACCAAAAGCTGCAGTAAAAGAAGCATTTTATGCATGACATATTGTGAGGTAAACAGTCTGTCAACATACCCAGTCACTATCATATATGATAACTGTATCTGCTGCAGTTAAGTTAATGCCCAGGCCTCCAGCTCTTGTACTCACTAAGAACAGGAATACTTCAGAGTCATTATTAAATTGATGCATCTGGAAGAGAATTCAACTATTAAAATAGCCATTGGATCAAACACAATTTAGCCAATATTTTATTTTAAGATTGACCTATGTGTAGAATTTTAAAAGATTAACTAAGAGTATAACATATTTTGGTCTCTGACCCCATAAAACTTTTATTTCTAGAAAGTGCATCAAGGGCAGGACAAGACCAAGAAGTAAAGCAACTATTTTCTTACCTGCTGATTCTATTAAGTGAGCAATCCAACACACAACAGAGATGACGATAGTGACATATTCCCAATTACGTTTATCTCCACATAATCTACCATTCAGGGATACTTCATTCCCCAAGGCATACATAATCCAAGCTGGAAGAGCCTAAAAATATTTCCACTTCCCGACAAAAGCAGCAATCTAAAATCCTGATGCCATCTTGGACTGTTACTTCCAGCTCTCAGATTTACCTCCTCCACTTCTCAAAACTAAGAATAACTTTCTTGCCTCCTACTTGGCATCTAGTCTGCTTTCATGTCAAGACTCTCCTAACTGTCAGCACAGCTCCTGTCAGGACTTACAACAGCAGTCAAATCTGTTCTTCCATTCTGTACCCACAACGAAGTTTTGTAGCTGCTGAGACCAAGAACAGAGATGAAAAGAAAGAATCTGGATGCCCTTGAAATCTTGATTCATTTATCCTTCACTCTCATGAGTCACATGCACAAAATCATAGGAGCTGGGAGAGACCTCTGGGAATCATCTAGTTCAACCCCACTGCTAAAGCAGGTGGGTCTTGAGTATCTCTGGAGAAAGAGACTGCACAACCGCCCTGGGCAGCCTGTTCCAGCACTATGCCACCCTCACTCACTACAGTTCATGCAGCTAAAATGCAATGGGAAACTAATCAAGCCAAAATATTTGCCTATTCAACTGAAGAATCAACCTACAGTCAGGTTTCCTTCTGTGAGATTCCCCTTAGCTATCAAATCACTTTGCAGAGTGCAGAAGCTGACCTCTGAGGGACTCAAAGGAGAGCATTGCTTTCTTCCATTAAAGGCATTCTTTGCTAATACATGCTACTAAATGCAGTAACATTCTAACTCACCTCCTTATTCCCAGAGATCATGCATTCTTTTCTAAGCTAAAAATTACCTACTGGGAGTTGTCACTAGACAGGAATAAGGTTCTACTTGCTCCAGCAGCAGCAAGAACATTAGATGTCTTTTGCCCATTAAAGACTAAATGCTGGTTCAAGTCTTATTCCAATTTCACAATAACAGGCAGAATTCAGTATCAAATTTAAAGGGCAGGTACACGTACTCACATTTTCTTCTCTGTCTGAGTAAGACATAGATCCATCCAATCGGCTAAACTTGAAGCCTCTCAAATAGCAGTAATCCATCAAAATGTCAAGCATCATCGTCATTTGTGAGAACATCAAGACCTACATAGCAAGTAACACTCCTTAGTTGTCTCCTCATGACCAAAAATGTTAATAAACAAATGAACAAACAAGAACAGGTTTACCTTATGTCCTCTCTTTTTCAATTCTGGAAGCATTCGGTCTAAGAGAAGAAACTTGCCTGAGTTTTTCACTAGATCTTCATCGACCTTAAATAAAGGTAGAAGAGGCATAAAGGATTTTCATTACACAGGAACACCAACAAAAGCTGAGGGGAAGTTTTTAACTGAAAAAAGCTTGCACCTCTTTTTAAGTAAAAATTTTAACACTGGAAGCAATGCCACTTTTCACAAAGTTGAATCATTTAAATCATGATCAAATTAAAATCAAACCCCACCATTTTATATGCTCATGATATTCTTTGAGAAAATGAACTGGCTTTCATCTCATTTCCAGAAAGAGAAACTTTCATAGTTTTTATAGTTTTCACATGGAAAAGCACTACTGTTTTTTTTTCCCAATTCTTGGTAATTAATGCACAAGGCTTCCACCTGCTGGAGACAAGGAAGCACTAGCTGAACAAGTTGCAGGTGCTAGGTCGTTCAAGTAAGCATAAATGAAATTAAAAAATGCAGGTGACTTTAATTCTTACAAGATAGCATTAAGTTATCTGCTTTTATACACTGCCTTTGCATTAATAAACTTTGATAGTTTTTTTTTTTCCCCACAGTACAGTCAAATCTGTTATCACACATTAACCAGGAAACATGACCACGTACGTCCAAAAGCCTACAATTAAAATGTGCAAGCAACTGTAGGTTGATTGAGACTCTTTAAACTCAACTTACTTAATACTTTCCTGTATTATCAATTGCTTTGTCTAAACTAAGCAACCTTCTAATTTCTTTCCCTTTTGAGAGGCAGATAGGATGCTGTGTCCTAAGCAGAAAACCCAGTTGTAATTTGAAGTCCTAGAACACCTCACTCTTAAAAATAGCACACCTTTTGTACTGTGTACAGTTTATATCATGAACAGCTCATCAACATGAGCATTTTTAGTTCTGAAAATAAGCCTTTACAAGGAGAGCTTAAGGAGACCCTAAAACAGCTCAGCTAAATGGAAGGCAATATCAGTTCAGTAAACTGGCTTCCAGAAGGTGAGCACCTCCATAATGTAGAATACAATAGGAAACTAAAAAAGGACAGAGACTCTCTGCAACTACAGCTGTGTGAAGCAGCAAATGATGATTCACTCACACTGCTGAAATTCAGTGGGAGGCATATGTAAATACATTGAAAAAATCATTCTTCACTGCTGGCTGTTCATAATCCATTAGTTCTAGATGCCCAGAACATTTTCCTTCATAATCTTTTTAAAATACATACCTTGAATTGTTGTGTAGCAGGGTCCAATGGGTATTCTATAAGATAGGGGTGATTACAGCATTTCCTCAGCAACATCATAATATTCTGTAGTTTAAGGTTCACTTCTGAATCCATGGGCATGCTCACTTCTACCACTGGCCTTGAAAAGATGTCATCTTATTAGTACAGAAAAGGTCACTGTGTGTTACAGATGTCACAAAAAAAAAAAACAAAAAGAATATCAAGATATCAAGCAATGGTTGCATCTAACTTTCCCTAAATCTGAGATCCATCTTTTATAGTTACAAAAGGCATTATCAGCCAAAGCTTCTCTTTTTAGTGCAACACTTGGCACTGAAGGCATAAGTTTGTCAGAATTGGTTTAACATATAAAAGGACAGTACAGGAATCAGAAACAGAACAACAGCAACTTGTGCAAGTCATCCAGCAGAAAAGGAAACAGAAACAAACTCCTTTTGTAACATGCATTTAAATCTGCATAACAAAAGAAACTACTCAAATATCAGCCCTCAGTCTATCCCATCTCAGCCATATGTACACAGTGCAGGATTCTACCACTCCTGTTTAGCTCTTCCACATCTGTGAGCTGCATCCAACACAAGGGATCCATACAAGACATAAAACTAACAAAAATATACATTTAAGTATTCTTTCAGCATACACTGGACTAAAATCTAGCAAAATAAAACACGATCCGATCCTTAAACTTAAGCTCAGTCCTGTCTTTCCTTACACTCAAAGGACTTCGACTAATTTAAAGCAACCAATAGACTTTGTCTAATTCCAGACTTGTCAGCTATCTGAAATCCTTGATTCTCATCATAATTAACTTTTTGTGACAATAGTGTCACCAAAACAGTAAGAACCATGCTAGCCATTTGAGTTTCAGGTCTCAGCTTAAACCTATTTATTTCTGAAAATCAAACAAGGAAACCACTTCCCCCTTTACTCTAGTCAAAGCCTGAACTTTGCTCCCAAGGTATTCTTGAGAAACTGCAAAAAAAACAGGAGTTAATTGTAACTAGCACACAAGGATTGTTCCATATCTTGCATTTGAGCCAACAAAAGATACAAACATAACCAAACACTGTAATCAAAAGGTTCGCTGTAACTTTGCAAAGCTTGCTAAGTCTAGAAAAAAAAAAACAACCTATAAGCAAAGCTTTGGGAGCAAATTGAGGGAGATACTCAGTATAATAAAAAACATTATTTTATGGCAGGCACCTCTCTTTTACTACTTCCTCTTGCGTTCTGTTGATCAACTTTTCCAAGTCATCAAGTGAATCATTATGTTCTTCACAATAATCAACCCGTTTTCTACTACGGCGTTTCGGTCGGCCTGTTGCACTCAATTCAACTACTTCCTCCTGTAAGACATAACAACATCATCATCAACAGAAGATAGGCCTCTGAATTTTAAACTTTGCACTTCCTAGAATTCTCAGCCCTGAAAAGTGGTCTCAGCAATATGCCCCATCAATATGCACTTAAGATTCAGGGCTGTACATTTTAGTAAGTAGAAAGAGTGGCCCAATTTTAACTACAGGTTTTGAGAGCCTGTGCTTTTTAAAAGTTGCAGTTACATTTCACTGACTTGACAGAGAAACTGTCAGTTCAAGGAAAACTGGTCTTTTTTTCTGCTAAGCTACAAGTGACTAAGAACACACAAACACTCTTATATTACCAGATCTGAAGCCATTCGCATGAACAAGTTACAAAAGAATCAGACTCAAAACATTGCAAGAAAAGTTTTTAGATAAACTAGTAATGAAGCAATGTCAGTGTGGTTTTGCTTACCAACTATAAACAGGTAAGCACATTTCTAACACCCCAATCAGTAGATACCTCATTATTTCCAAGCAGTTTCTTAATGGTGCGATTTACAATGGCAGTGTAGAATGTTTCTTGCTTCTTTGCTAGAGGTGCATAAACCACAACTTCTCGTTTAGGAGGAACCTCAAGAGCAACATCAGATTTCAGTCTTCTCAGTAGAAAAGGTGTCAGAATCTGAAATGATGAAAGGTTGTGCTATTGTCAGAGCGCTCAGCAGGGCTGGTTACATTTTATCAATAGACGTGGTTTATTATTTAGACAGTTTAAACTAAGGGGCTTAATCTGTAAAGCATCATATTTCACTTTTTAATAGCGACACCTACTCCAAAACTGCTACACACATACTGCTCATTACCTGTGTCCAAAAAAATCCATATCTATAGGTTGTTTTTTTTTTTTTTTTAATATTGAAGTCTTTAATAAGGGTGCAGTAGTAACTACAGGCCTTTCAAATAGTTTTCAATTAATGAAAGAAATCTTACTACGAAATAGCTCGTTTTGTTTATTTCTTATGAGAAATGAGAAATTACCCCAGGCTAGCTCTAAACCTTTAACTGCAATAAGTAAAAGCTGTCATCAACAATTATATCCAGAAAATATAAACTGCATCTCCAACCATCAGCTTACAAGGGGAAAAAATAACAGTTTTGTAAGCACTTTTCTTCCCCTCAGAGTTTCATCATTAATTTAGTCTTGCCTTTGAGGACAGGCATCGCAAAACAATTTGTCAAAAGGTTTTCTGTTCAACACTTTGGAGTTGCATGAACTGCCTCAAAGTTACCTTTCCACAAGATCAGTATACCAATCAAATCTTTAGGCAAACCAAAGCAAGCAACTGCAATTAAGTTTTAAATTCAGTTTGGTTCCAGAAACTAAAATGAAGCATTATGAACAGCATATCGTTCCCTTCAGCAGTTATAAATGCTGTAATAAGAGGAAAAAAAATCTAGAAAAGTCCAGAGGTGCCACTATGAGAATCTCACACCCCTAAGTCTTCTCCACTAACAAGATTACAGCAAATGTCAGAAATAAATCCTTAAATAAAGAATAAAAGTGAAAACCTGATGCAGCATATGTAAGATGTTTTGCTCCTTTTCTTTAGCAATAATATCTTCAGCAGTTTCTGTAATACTGGTGATATCAAACCATGATTCAAAGCTATAAAAACAAAGAAAAAAAAAAGGAATAGCTTTCTTGATAGCTATTACTCCGCTGTGTAACACTGATGTTTTTCATCTTATTTGATGATTTAAGAACAAAGCACTATTATCTGTAATATATAGAGGATGAACAGGCATGTTTCAGAAACATACCTGTCAGTCTGGATGCTTAAGTTTTTAAAACTGATCAATAAAAATATTTAAGTTAGAATATGCACTATGTTTTGTTATTTTCAATATAGTTTATATTATTTTCCAATTTTAGTCGAATTTGAGACTGTTTTGGCAACATTCCTGACATCCCCATGCTGCTCCAGATAAGCATGTCTCCTGTGAGTCTCATGTCTGCTTGTGTCACACAGCTGTCTGAAGCAGTACCAAAACCTTATGATTAGACAGCCATCTCCCTGTCTCCCCCAGTGCTCAGGTTTCAGTTCATAATTGAGTTTCTACTATCAACAGAAACTGACAATTACTTCTTTCCAAAACAAGTGTGAAGGCAATACACATTTCAAAGTCTCTACCATCAGATAATTATATCAAATTACAACCATAGCATCAAAGAGCTCTTGAAATGCTGATACAAGTTTAATTATTAAAGAGTCAGACTCATGCCCAAACAGAACAAAGGGGAGAAGTTTTTACTACTGAACTGCAACCTACCTTTTCAAATCATCAAAAACATCTGGCAACAGGAAGTTAAGCAATGACCAAAGCTCTGCCAAGTTGTTTTGCAAGGGGGTGCCAGTCAAAAGCAGTTTGTTGTCGGCATTAAACCGTTTCAGCTCTCTGATAAGACGACAGTTCATATTTTTAATCCTATGACCTTCATCTACTATCAGATATTTCCAGAAGCAGCTCTACAAAAGTAGAAAGGACACTTCAGTATATCTTAGCTTACTCCATCAAAACGTGCCAATGAGCAGTGTTTGGTGTTGTTTCCCATTCTGACTTGAACAACAGAATCCAAAGTATTAATGCTTCACAATGACTGCACATAGGAAGCTTTGGTGATTACAGTGAAATTACCTCAAGCTCTCATTGCCAAAATAACCATTCCAATATTAGAATCACAATATTTCCACATTAAGTACAACTTTTGTCCAAGTCTCTACTCTTCATCATCTACACAGAAGTTAAAAAAAAAAAAAAAGGAAGCTGCAATACATAAATCACAGCTGTAAATGCTGTAATTTTCTGCTTACTTCATGTTTTGGATATCACTATTTGAAGTACTTGTTAAGCATAAGATCATTCATAGTCACTGATGAAACAGATGATGGCAGAACTGAACGCCAACAAAACTGCTACAGTATGACACTCACTAAAACAGGCAGCACGCAGGGCTTATTTTTGTTTCGCTAAATCTATATTCAAAAGCATTTTCATTACTGATAAGACATTCCACCTGTCATCAGATTTCTGTGAGAAAATAAGTACCTGCAAGGCATTTCTGTCTCTCATTGCGATTTCAAAGGAAGTAATGACCACAGGATGGATTTTCAGCGATCCATGTCGCCCATGAATTTTACGAACCAGTTTACGGCGTTCCTGCTGAGCTCCGTGATACAGCATTAGTGGAATCTGAAGGAATTAAGACTCAGAAATCAGGTGAATTAAGCTCATTTAAAGCTGTAAGCTTAAACAGAGATAGTAGAGATAATTACATTGCTTATAAGGTGGCTGTAAATACATAGCAAGCCACAGCATAGTTTGTAGTAGCCACGTAAACAACCACAATTAAACTGACGTTCTATGTAAAGTTTCATGGCAAAGAATTACAGTAAGGATTCAGAAATTTGCTCTTTTAGATCCAAGTAAAAAATAAAAAATGGAAGAAAAGCCTTCATTTCTCTTACCTCTGGAGTAAATCTCTTGAATTCAGACATCCAATTTGGAAGCGTAGACATAGGACCACATACTAAGAAGGGACCAGGGACTCCTCTCTCCACCATGAGTGCTATTGTTGCAATACACTGGATTGTCTTTCCCAACCCCATCTCATCAGCCAAAATGCCATTTATACCATTTTCCCAAAGCATCTGCACACACAAAGACACATAAGCAGAGAATAGCCATCAAGTCTTAGGAACAATAGATGTTTTTAGGAATGGAGCAGCAGTGGCATTCTCTAACAGGCACATCAGATGAGTAAAATTTCTCCACAGTACATACAGGAATCCTGTAAACCTATATATGTCTGACATTTATGTGCTTTGAGGCCACTAAATGCCTGACTAAAAGGCAAAAATAAAAACCAACAGCAACCCAAAACAGAAGCATTTTTCTTTTTAAGTAGCTTCTACAGGAACACTTTCAGCATAGTAGAGTACCTGACCAAAGCAGCCAGCTATTTTTTTGCAGAAGTTTTGTGCAAACACTGCCTAATTTGAAAACTGAAAGAGCAACCTGTCACAACAGAATGGAAAAGAAGACACAGAGGGCACTTCTATCTGGTACTCATGAAGAAGGTTTTAAGAGTCCAAGGCTATAAGTGTCCAACAACAGAAGCTGTTTATTCATCCAGACAGGTCAGTCTAGTGGTAGCCACCTGTGAGATCAAAGCCTATCAGAACAGGATACACATGCCTGATGGAGGAATTGAAGGAAAAAAAAACAACAAAAAAACCCCCCAAAATAGGATATGAAATCAGCAGCAGAAAGTTAGTCCTGTCTTGATCTGATAATAAAAAAGCAAAGCTGTCCTCTTGGCTTGCAAGAAAAGCTGGGAGTAAACAAATATATGGTCTTTTTTTTATTTCAAGTTTCTCCTGCTTTTGATTTCAAATATTAAAGACAAGACATTTTCAAAACACTATGTTAATACTACTAGTTAAAGTGTTCAAAACACATAGAAAATTGCAAGGCAGTTGAGTCTAAAGACCTACAGGCTACTGGTGTCTTTGACAGAAGAAAACAGTAACATTGTTCCTCAAGTACGAAGAGACTTTCATAAAACACTTCAAAGGAGAGGCTGAAAAACCATTTGAGTCAAACAAGAAAATAAATGGAGAACACCAAAAATAAAGCCTAATGAAATCTTTACAAACCCAAATATCCTCCCCACCCTTTAAATTCATATCTGCAGAATTAACAACTTTTCACAACAGATTCTCATATCATCAAAAAACTAGGAACTTTCCTTCTTCACCTTCCCCATATCAACTAAAATCAGACTTCTCATTTCTCTTTCCCTCTGCTTCAGTCCCTAGTCAGCAACAGAAGCACTTTAGTAAACTGTTGCTCCATACCCTTAGCCACTCCATGCCTTCCACTTGGTACCACCTCATTACACCTCCAGTAAAAATCTTTGGCTGCTGAAAAGGCACTGGTTGTCCATTAAATTTCCGCACTGGATCGAGGAATTGCTTGGCACTGTGTCGTATGGCTTGACAAACCCTATCCTTAATGACACTATTTGAGTCCCCATTTTTCTGCAGGTCTTCTGGGCACAGGTTGTCAGCAGAGCTTTCATCCTATAGAGGAAAGTTCAAAGAAAATGTGACAAGTGGAATGCATCAAAAAATCCCAGCTAAGATATATTTCTACCAGGTGCTAAAACTTCGTTAAGTTTATGCCAGTCTGTTATTGTGTGCTGAAGCAAGACAGCCCCCAACACAACGATTTATTTTGAGTAACTGTCAACTGAAGAGTAGATTTTATTTTAAGAACTGATACCACCACAAAAACAGATGTATCCATGCAAAATTTCTATACTTTATAGGCAGTACTCTTTCCCACTGTGGAGCAGTGATAGCTCAGGACTTCAACAGCTAGCACCCATTTATTTACAGGAAAATTTTAGAAAGCCCTCCCTCTCTCCTTTTGGGCTCAACACACTTAAACTGTAGTAACATGTGCCAACGTACCTGATTTTCCACTTTACTTTTTTTTGCCACTGATAAGATTTCCTGGAAAAGAACAAAAAACCATATACGATCGTGCTTTTGAATCTGAAAGGCTACTACAATTTGTACTCCAGAAGATCTTTTAATTCAAGAATCTGGACATACTTCAAGCAAATTTCCATATATTATAATTGATCATATCATTGACTCTAAACAAGGCCACACAGCAGCAAATGTATTTCAATTACAAGAGGTAACTAGAAATTCAATTGGAAGATGTATTGTCATCTTGCCTCTCCAAAGATTTTAAGAAAAATATTTTGATTCTATAGATGTGCTTGTTAAGTAGATCTCTGCTAAAATAAAGTAGTATCTTACAGACTACTGTTGGCCATTACAGACTACTGTCTGCCCTTAGTCAGTCTCTGCTGACAATGTATAAGGATGCATTGCAACCAAGTACTCACTTAACACAGCAACTGTCATACCACTTAAAATCTGTGCTACAAGAGTTCAAATAAGTCTATTTACAGATAAGGCCTACCTCTTTTGACATAATTTCTGAGATGTTGTATGTTCCATCATCTCTCCCTCTCTTCCTTTTTGCAGCTATAACATAAGATTTGAGTTGATACAACATATTAAATTTCAAAGAAAGTAAAAACACTGGTAGTGACAAAAGACAAAGTCTAATATGTTACCTGATTTTTCCTCTTTTTCATCAGCTGGGTTTTGACCCTAGAAAATAAACATAGGATGAGTTTCGTAATATAACTATCATGACACAAATGAGAAGAATATGTCCTCAGACTCAAACCGAACCATTGTCTTTGAAAGCTGTTTGATGCACTTTTACTATTACATAGTTTATTAAAAAATAGCAAAAGCATTTAAGCACCAGTCTTTTTCATCCTTGCTTTCATACGCCAGCAGTTAGGCTCTTGCTTGAATAAGCAAAGCAATCATTGCTTAACAAAATACCAGCCTTCAAGACAAATCCATACCATTTCCTTGAACAAAAATTAGGCAAAAACGTCTCCTTAGTAATACAGGCTATACCATGTGATTTTTTTAAGCATAGTTTTGTAAACAGTTTTACCATGGCTAAAAAACATGGTATAATAGGATCATGAAATAACCAGGTTTGGAAAAGACCTCTAAGATCATCTAGTTCAGCTGTACACTTATCATCAGTATTTCCCACTAAATCATGTCCCTCAGAACAACATATAAATAATTCTTGAATACCTTCAAGGACAGTAATTCTATCCCCAGGCAGCTCATTTCAGCACCTGACCATTTTTTCAGGAAATATTTCCCAACATCCAACCTGAATCTTCCCTGGCACAACTTGAGGCCATTCCCTCTAATCCTATGCGAGTTAAGAGGAAGAAGAGGCCAACCCCCACCTCACCAAAACCACCATTCAGGAGAGAGTGCTAAGGTCACCTCTGAGCCTCCTCTTCTGCAAACTGAAAAACCCCACCACCCTCAGCCACTCCTCAATAAGGCCTTTCCTACAGGCTCCTCACAGCTTCATCATCCTTCTCTGATGTACTCCAGGGCCTCAGTGTCTTTCTTGTAGGGATGAGCCCCAAAATCGAACACAGCACTTGAGGTGCAGCCGCACCAGTGCTGAATACAGAGGGTCAATTATTTCCCTGCTCCTGCTGGCAGCATTATTTCTGATATCAGCCAGGATGCCATTGGCCTTCTTGGCCACCTGGGCACACTGCTGGCTCCTGTTCAGCTGAGCATTGATCATACACCCCCAGGTCTGTTTCCTCTACACAGTCTTCCAGCCACTCTGCCCCAAATCTGTAGCATTGCCTGGGGTTGTTTTGGCCAAAGTGCAGGTCTTGTTGAAGTACATCCCAATGGCCTCAGCCCAGCAATGCAGCTAGTCCAGGTCCCTCTGTGTAGGGCCTTCTTTTCCCCAAGCAGATGATCACTTCCTGCCAACTTGGTGCCATCTTCAAACACACTCAGGGTGCATTTAATGCCCTCATCCTAGTCATCAATAAAGATACTGAACAGGACAGGCCCCAATACTGATCATTTTTTATTTTCCCCTGCAAAATCATTTAATAAATCTATTTTCAAAAGTCTTTAGAAAACACATATCTGCAACTTAAATGCTGGGCAAGTCTAACTTCTTACCTTGACTAGATGATCAAAATTGATATGGCAGTATGACAGACGGTAATTACAGAAGAGTTACACAAAATAGCTAGCTAATCTTACCTTGGCAGATTTTAACATCATCTCCCTCTTTTTTTCTAACTTCTCTTTCCTTTTCTGTTCCTAAAAGGCAGAGACATTTCTTAAATTTAAATAGTACCTACAAGAGAACTATCCAGTATAGAAATAACAGATGCAAATTACACTGGTAATCTAAATTCCTGCTTAACTCTATAGACTTGTTTTTGCAGTCACACTAAAACCCTCTATTCTGATAGTGACATTACTTGAAAATCATGAAATAGAACTTAGGTGAGAAAGTGCACCTGCTCTAATTGTTGGTCAGTCACTACTTTCAAAGTAATTTAGAAGGACACCAAACGAAGATATTCACAATTGCCAACTCCTTAAAGAGATCATTTACTACACTAAGTATTCAACATATGCAGCTCCCCTTCACCTTTTATGTTTCCACTTGCATTCATTGTGGAACAGAAAGCAATATAAGTATCCTAAAATGCTTTTAAGAAAGAAGTGCTTTCATATCTTGATTAACCTAAAATTTTTTCATGCCATCTACTATTTTCACTTGCTGAAAGCAAAAGGACTGTGACCCTCAAGAAAAAAAAAAAAAGCTATAGAACCTCGGTAATCATCAATTAAAGTAACATAATTTTTTAATATTGAAAAAGGCATTCTACCAATGCAGTGATGCAGGAGAAGCAAGAGAATTATTTGAGAAAGGAGGTATCAGCAGCTTGTCAATGCCTCTTCTTTGAGCAAGTCATTAACCTGAATCTTGTCCCGATTCTTCCTTTCTCTCAAGCTCAAACTTTCACAAGTTTGTATATACAGGGACAGTCGAGACAAAGCCAGGTATGAACTTCACAGCCCATACATTAAAAAAATGAAAACATCAAATAATTTTGTTTGGGAACAACTTGGACTTAGATAACTGTAATTTATACATTTAGCCTACATCAGCATCCTGAAAACAAGCCTCATCCTCTGCCACCAGTAAACAACACAAATATGCCACACAACTCTCATTTGTCAGTTCTTAGCATCTTTTATCCCCCTTCCAGGTTTTATAACTTCCTTAAAACTTTTTTATTTGAAATACTGATTTCCTCTTCCTATCCAACAGATTAACAGAAGAAATCTAAAGACATCAGTGCTACCCTTTACATTGTGATTTATCTATATATTTTAAGGACAAACCCTGAAGATTATGTCCTTTGGCAGTACTTTCCACAGATTTACACGTAATTATCACAAGTCTAAAAGCATTTTTACTTTAGTTCAAAATCTAGATGGCAAAAAAACAAACAGACGTCAACTCATCTCAAGAATCCCAACTGTAGACAAGAATACACTTACCTCCAGTTGCTGCTGCTCCATTTTGGTTAGCAAGAACTTGGAATAGATGTTGCTTTTTTCAAGCAGGTGTTGAAGCCTCTTATAGCGCATTTCACTTGACTCCTTGTCCCAAGCACTGCGAGCCTGGCCAACATAGAAATACCATGTATTTACACATGCTTCAAATGTAATGTTTCTAAGATAACGAAGGATTCTTTTACAGGATAATTACAATTGTCTCATACATACACAAGCATCCTGTTTCAGTCATCGAACATCCACAGTTGTTTGTCAATCCACATTTCTCTCTCTACAAAGTGTTCAGAGATTTATGTAATTGAGGGTTAAATTCACTAGTGTATGTAAACATAGCTCTGAGCATACCTGCTTCCAGTGCAGTAGCACAAAGCATTCAAGGGCTCAAAGGCATCTAATTTCCAATTTACAGATTTAGAGTAAAAAGACTGTTTAGTTATTCACAGCTTACAAAATCTGGGAGAAAAAAAAAATAACTGCAAAATTCAGCGAACTCCTTCCCAAATCACTGCACAAAGGTACAGTTTTTCCATTATCAGCAGCCTAATCACTAATGCCTAAACCATTAATGCTCAATTTAGAGCGGCCAAGTGAATTCCAGTACAATAACAGTAATTCATTTCGTTTTGCTTTGAACTGCCACTCTCTTTTAAAAGTGGTACCCGTTGAATTTACTCCATACTGCAATTAGAAGCCTGCAAGACATCTTTAAAACTGAGCTCAAGACTTCCTCCAAGAAGGAAAAAAGCATTCACCCCAAATTGCTTGTTAAATTGAGATGCCAAAGACATGAAAATGCCTAAATTAGCATCTCCAAGAAAACCAAAGGAGAGGCAAGCAGCAGAGCTTCACGAGATCCTTATCTATGCCACAGCCTTCAAAATAACACCGGGGGAAGGGCACAGTAGGACACAAAACCAAAGGAATTTTATCGAACTAAACTAACGAGTAGTCTGTTTACAGATATTAGCTGACTGAAGAGACAAACCCCAAGACAAAAATGTTGCCTGGTAGTATGTCTCTCTGCTAGAAATTTCACCTTCATTTTTCACAAATGGTACTCCAAATCACTACGTAGCTATCAACCTGCTCTTTAACGAGAGGAAGATCCATTTCCACAGGTCATTTGGGGGTTAGATGGCTTTCCTGTGATTCTCCATAAAGTTTTTATTTGCTTCTGCTCAGGAAGTAAAATAAAACACTTCTCCTTCACTCGGGAAGTACCTGAGCCCAGGAGGGATGCTTGATGGCACTCCCAAGAGAGAACATAAGTGAAACTAAGCTACTTTGTTCAGTGAATTGCTGTCACTCATTTTTTGCTGGAGTGGAATCGTTTCTTCCCACTAATTACTTCCTCTGATGGACTTTTTTTTCCCTTGACCAACTTCAAAGGAAAAACAGAAAACCTGAATATGACAAACAGTAATGAACTGTTATGATTTCTCCATAGTAGGCATCACTTTGTCCTTTGACTCAATCTCAAGCAACAAGGCTGGTTTTTATATACATTATACTGACTAGGCCAAATACTTGACGCTCACTTTTCATCACTCCACATTCTCACATATTTACCGATTCTACTGTCATCCCACAGGAAGAACAAGTGACTCCTTAGCTGTACTGCACAAGTCACCTGGCAAGGGCTCCACAGAAATGACAAGCAAAAAAAAAAAAAAGCAAAAAAAAAAACACCCAGAAGATTAAAAACATCAGCTGCTGCCCAAAACGCAAGTGTGCTATGAATTAACAGGAGCAATTTCCTCTGTTTCAGCATGCCCTGAGGGCACAGTGAAGGCATGCTAGAAACACAGGAGCATGGAGCAATACTCTTGCTAAAGGTAAGCACAGCAAATTCTTAGGAAATTAAAGGAACAGTAATAAATAAAACACCACCACTACCACGCTGAAATAAAAAGGAAACAAACAGCGCTATCCTGTTATAGCTTTGTTACAGAAGTGGATTTTCCCAATACCTCCTGTCCCACGAGATACTCTTACTCCACATGATGTTGTTCCTTACCTTCTAAAACCATTGCTGTCAAATCTTTATTTTCACATCTGATTAAGGAATACCTGAGGAAAAGCTCAGGTAGGCTCTATCATCAGCTAATGCTCGCAAGAAAAAAAAAAGAAAAAAAAGACTGAGATTTCTGGGAGAATTAACTAATACTACAAAATAACAAAAGTGCTGAAGCTTAAAAATATCTTATAAATAAGCACCTTTCCTTAGAGAAAAGAGAAAGAAGAGTTCAAATCAGTTCCAGGCCTCAGAAATTCTGTTTCCTCTGTCCCTAAAACAATGCTTTCAGCAATCGTTCTCCCACTGCCCGGATACAAAGCTAGGTGGTTAGAAAACAGCAAAACGGAAACACGGAGAGACGGGGAAGGTTCCCCAGGCGTGTTGGGGTAACACAGCCAGCCTGAGAGGACAACTCCCAAAACAGCACTTTTCATGCTTCTGTTTTCTTGTTCCCGGAATCCAACACCGTGCATTTCTGACACTAACACCTCGATAACGCCCCGCAGCTCTGAAGGCACGCCTCTCCAGAGCACCCCTCACATCGCTATTTGTAAACACTCACGGCAAGAGGAAAACGAAACGCAGTCACGGTTACACCGTGCGAGCTGGGGATGCGCAGCTCTTTAGGAAACATCCATGTTTCCCGAAGGCAAGAGCCGAGCAGGAGCACTCAGGCCAGGGGCAGTGCCAGTGCCAGCACACTCCAAAGGAGCAGCACGAACCCCTCCGGGCCCCGCAGCCGCCCAGCCCAGCCCTCACCTTCTCCAGCATCTGCCGCTCCTTCTCCAGCCCCGCTGCCTCCAGCTGCTCCTCCTCGGCTAGCATGGCCGGCGTGATCACCACCTCCTGATCCCCCATCTCTGCTCCCGGCAGCTCTGCAACGACCACACGCGCACTTAGTTACCCCCTGGTTCCCGCGCGGGCCACCCGCCGCCGCACGCGCCTCGCGAGACCGAAAACCGCGCGCTGCCCGAGTCTCGCGACAGAAGGCGTGTGTCTCGCGAGACTTCTCAGCCCACCCCTGACGGGCTCCGACGGAAGCTGATTCGTCTTTTCGCTTCCCGCTGACCCAAGGACGGGCGGTCGTGGTTTTGGGTCCGCGCCAGTAGGGCGCGGGTACCGCCAACAGTGCGAGGGACTTGTGTGCTTCTGTGCAGCGAGAGGGCAGAGGAACGCTTAAAAGTTGAGTGAGGAATCACTGAGGGAAACCACCTTTCCTGAAACATTCTCTGTGTTAAAGCAAATATTTCTGGAGCTGAGAACACAAACACTTCAGCTTGACTCCAATAACACCAGCTGTCAGAATAATCCCGGGCTCCTATCAGCACCTCAGCTCCATCATAAGTACATTAAGTACATTAGGTACATTAGGTTGGAAAGGACCTACAAGATCATCTAGTTCAACCATCCTCCTATCACCACCCCTACCCACTGAACTACTAAATCAAATCCCTTAGCACCTCATCTAAACACTTCTTGAACAGCGCTAGGGATGGTGCCTCAACCACCTCCCTAGGCAGGCCATTCCAGTGCCTGACCACTCTTTCAGAAAAAAAATGTTTCCTCAGGTCTAATCTAAATCTTCCCCGGCGCAACTTGTGGCCATTCCCTCTCGTCCTGTCGTTATTTATCAGGGAGAAGAGGCCTACCCCCTCCTCACCACAACCCCCCTTCAGGAAGTGGTAGAGTGCAATAAGGTCTCCTCTGAGCCTCCTCTTCTCCAGACTGAACAATCCCAGCTCCCTCAGCCGCTCCTCATAAGACTTGTGCTCCAGACCCCTCACCAGTTTTGTTGCCCTTCTCTGAACACGCTCCAGGGCCTCAATGTCCTTCTTGTAGTGAGGGGCCCAAAACTGAACACAGTACTCGAGGTGCGGCCGCACCAGAGCTGAGTACAGGGGGATGATCACCTCCCTGCTCCTGCTGGCTACACTATTTCTAATACAGGCCACAATGCTGTTGGCCTTCTTGGCCACTTGGGCACACTGCCGGCTCATGTTGAGCCGAGCATCAACCAACACCCCCAGGTCCTTTTCCTCTCTACATTCTTCAAGCCATTTTGCCCCAAGCCTGTAGCATTGCATGGGGTTATTGTGGCCAAAGTGCAGGACCCGGCACTTGGCCTTATTGAACCTCATCCCATTGACCTCAGCCCAGCTATTCAGCCTATCCAGATCCCTCTGAAGGGCCTCCCTACCCTCAGGCAGTTTGACACATCCTCCCAGCTTTGTGTCATCTGCAAACTTACTGAGGGTACACTCAATCCCCTCGTCTAGGTCATCAATAAAGATATTAAACAAGATGGGCCCCAATACTGACCCTCGGGGGCCACCACTCATAACGGGACGCCAGCTGGACTTAACTCCATTAACTACTACCCGCTGGGCACGGCCCTTTAGCCAGTTCTTCACCCAGAGAAGAGTGAACCTGTCCACACCACGGGCTGACAGTTTCCCCAGGAGAATACTGTGGGAGACAGTGTCAAAGGCCTTGCTGAAGTCCAGGTAGACTACATCAACAGCCTTTCCCGCATCTACCTGTCTGGTCACCCAGTCATAGAAGGAGATGAGGTTGGACAAGCATGACCTGCCCTTTGTGAACCCGTGCTGGCTGGGTCTGATCCCCTGGTTGCCATGGACGTGCTGTGTGATCTCCCTCAAGATCATCTGCTCCATAACTTTCCCTGATACCGAGGTCAGGCTGACAGGCCTGTAGTTCCCCGGGTCTTCTTTACGGCCTTTCTTGTAGATGGGAGTCACATTGGCAAGCCTCCAATCTTGTGGGACCTCTCCAGATAACCAGGAATGCTGATAGATGGTAGAAAGTGGCTTGGCAATCACCTCTGCTACCTCCCTCAGCACCCTTGGGTGGATCCCATCTGGCCCCATGGACTTGTGGCAGTTCAGATGGAGGAGTAGATCTCTGACTGTCTCTGCTTGGATCACAGGGGGAGCATTATGCGCTCCGTCCCAGACTTCCAGGTCAGGGCGAAAAGTACCCTGTGGATAACTGCTCTGTCTATTAAAGACAGATGTGAAGAAGGCATTGAGAACCTCAGCCTTTTCCTTATCCCCTGTGGTTACATTCCCTGCCTCATCAAGTAAAGGAGAGAAATTCTCCTTAGTTCTTCTCTTGCTGTTAATATATTTGTAAGAGGATTTCCTGTTCTCCTTTATTGCAGTAGCCAGTCGAAGTTTGAGCTGGGCTTTTGCATTTCTAACTTTCTGCCTGCAAATCTTGTCAAGTTCTCTGTAGTCTTCCCAAGTAGCCTGTCCCATCTTCCAGAGGACATAGACTCTTCTTTTCTCTTGGAGTCTCAACAGAAGTTCCAGGTTCATTCACACTGGTCTTTTTCCTCTCCGGCTCAACTTACGGGACTCCGGGACAGCCTGCTCCTGTGCCTTTAAGATTTCCATCTTGAGGAGCATCCAGGCTTCCTGGACCACTTTACCCCTCAGGAGCGAGTCCCAAGGGACCCTTGCAACAAGCGTCCTGAACAGGTCAAAGTCTGCCCTCTGGAAGTCCAAGGTAGCAGTTTTGCTAGTCACCCTCTTGACATCACCAAGAATAGCAAACTCCACCATTTCATGGTCACTCTGGCCAAGACAATCCCTAGCCTTCACATCTCCTACTAGTGCTTCCCTGTTAGTGAAGAGCAGGTCTAGCAAGGCATCTCCCCTGGTAGGCTCTTGTACCTGCTGTGTCAGGAAGCAATCTTCCACACATTCTAGAAATCTCATGGACTGCTTCCTCTGTGCAGTATTATATTTCCAGCATATGTCAGGGAAGTTGAAGTCCCCCATGAGAACAAGTGCTGGCCATCGTGCAACATCTACTAGTTGCTTGTAGAACACCTCATCTATTTCTTCATCCTGACTAGGCGGTCTATAACAGACCCCCACCACGATGTCACCCCTAAAGACCATCCCCCTGATCCTTATCCATAGATACTCTATCATTTCCAACCTCAAGCTCTTCAACATCAAAACACTCTTTGATATAGAGAGCTATGCCACCACCCTTTTTTCCCTGTCTATCCCTTCTGAAGAGCTTGTAGCCATCAATCCCAGTACTCCAGTCATGGGAGAGGTCCCACCATGTTTCTGTAATAGCCACAAGGTCATAGTTAGCCTGCCTCACAATGGCTTCAAGCTCCTCTTGTTTATTGCCCATGCTGCGTGCATTGGTGTAGATGCACTTCAGCTGAGACATCTGCCTCACCCCTTTCTCTAGCACAGCCTCCTTAGGCTCTTTACTGGTGAGCCCTGTTTTATCCCCTTCCCCCGTCACAGCTAGTTTAAAGCTCTCTCAATGAATCCAGCTAGCTCCTGTGCTAGGATTCATTTCCCCCTTTGAGACAGGTGCACTCCATCAACAGATCACAGGCCAGGAGCCGAGTAAACTGCCCCATGGTCAAAAAACCTGAAGTGTCTGTCTCTACACCAACTTCTCAGCCAATTATTCATTACCTGTGTTTTCCTAGCCCTTTCTGTGTCCTTCACTACCCCAGAAGGTATGGAAGCAAACACCACTTGTGCTCCCACCCCTTGAACTAATCACCCTAAACCCCTGAAATCTCTTTTCATAGTTCGCAGGCTTCTCTGAGTTATTTCATTGCAGTCTGCCTGAACTATGAGTAACGGATAGTAGTCAATGGGGTGTATCGAATCCAGGAGTCTTCTAGCAATGTCCCTGACCCGGGCCCCAGGGAGACAGCACACTTCCCTGCGGTTTGGGTCCGGTCTGCAAATGGGGCCCTCAGTTCCCTTGAGAAGGGAACCACACACTACGATCACCTTTCTTTCTTTCTTGGCAGCAGCAGTCTCAATGCGTGGAGTTGACTGTCTTGCCATTGGTGACTTCCTGGGGGAATCTTCCTGCACCTCCCCCCTTATCTCCTCTTCAACATCCAGTGCTGCAAACCTATTGCTTAGGGAGACCTGGGGACATGGAGGAGGCAGAGGGGGAGATTGCCCACGGTACCGAGCAGGGACTCTCTGCCAGCCCTCCCCATCCCTCGGATATCCCCCTTCTGCCCAACGGGGACAGGTCAGGGAGTCCACCACCAACTGCGGGGGATCTCCCCGGTGCCTTTCTCTCTGGCGCTCTAGGGAGCTATTCCACCAATCAATCTCCAGCTCACAGTCCCTGATGGCCCTCAGTCTCTCAACCTCCTCTTTCAGTTTAACCACCATGCTAAGCAGATCTTCCACCGGCTCACACCTCACACAGGAAAACTGCTTGCCACCCTCATCCAGCAGCAGCAGGCTCTGGCACTCCTTGCAACCAGAGACCTGTGTAGCCACGCTTCTGGACAGACCTTCTGTCTGGGTTGCCACAGCCTTTTTAAGGCAAGCCCTCTGTCTAGTAGAGACCATGGCACAAAAAATAAAAGAATATAAATAAATAAATAAATAAAAATTGAAAATGAATAAATAAAAATATTTTAAGATGATAATATATAGAGATATGAATGATAATAATAATTAAAAAAAAACAACCTACAAACAAACAAACAAACACTGCAGACACAGAGACCAGCAATAAATAGGATGGATTTGCAAGAGAGAAGGGACAGTAACCCTGCACCCTGCCACGCGAGCTCCCACACCTACAGCAGCACAGTAAGGGGGTGGTACTCACGCTCCTCCCTGTGCCTGGTGGACAGCGACACGTCGCTGTCCTCCCTGAGCCCTTTTCAGACCTGAGGGGGGTGGGCGAGGACGCCGTTGCCCTGGCAACGCCTACGCCACGTCAGCCTCTCGCGACCCCCCCCGTACCTCAAATCAGCCACCGCAGCTCCGGCTGTGCCGATTCCAAAGCAGTTGATCTCGAGAGATCAACTGATCGTGATTTCACACGCCTGCCTGCCCAGCCTCCCCTCGCAGGGGTGAGGGCTCCTGGCTCTAAGAAGAGACCCGAGGAGGGAGAGCAGGGGGAGAAGTGGAAGAAAGACAAATGAGGCTGCTACCAGCCGAGGTGGATGGCGTTCCTCTCATTCCCAAAGCCTCGGGGGCTGCTTCTGGGTGTTGTGGTTTGTGGAAAAGCAGTTCTGTTTCACATCTTGCAGCTTGGAGGCTGGCACAGAGTGGTTCTGCATCCATGTGAGGGAACGCTGGCAGGGAAGAAAGTTACTAACCCTCCTATAAAGTTATTTTATTGATGTTATGGTAACAAAATGCAGCTTTTTTCATGATTCTGTCACCAAGAGCTGGAGATGAGAAACTTCTTTACACCAGTGTATCATTAAGAAGCAGGTGCTCCTTTACTGCACCTCCAAATGCACAGGGGATAGGTGCTCCTTTGTTCATGCTTTGCTGAATTCTTTGTATACTTCTCCACCCCTCTGTGCTTGTGTGTTTGGTGTCACGAGTCTCTCTTGGTGGTCCTAAGAATCACAGAACTGTAGGGGTTGGAAGGGACCTCTAGAGATCATCGAGTCCAACCCTCCTACCAAAGCAGCTCCCTAGCCCAGGTTGCACAGGCAGGCATCCAGGCGGGTCTTGAATGTCTCCAGAGAAGGAGACTCCACCACCTCTCTGAGCAGCTGTGACAGTGCTCCGTCACTGCACTGTGAAGAAGTTCCCACGCACATTTGTGTAGAACTTCCCATGCTTCAGTTTGTGACCATTTCCCTCATCCTATTGCCACACACTGCTGAGAAGAGTCCAGCCTCTTCCCTTTGCCCCCACACCTTAGATATTTATAGACATGGATCAGATCCGTTCTGAGTCTTCTTTTTTCAAGGCTGAACAGACCCAGGTCTCTCAGCATCTCCTCATAAGAGAGGTGTTCCATACCCTTTATCATCTTTGTAGCCCTCTTCTGCACCTCTTTCAATAGTCTTCCTCAGTTGTCCTTTGGTAACCATGTGCATCACAGAGTTGGCAAGGACAACTTGTTTTTGTCTTGCTTCTGCCTCATAGCTCTTGACCACAACATTCTTGTAGCGTGATGACATGACTGTATCTACAACCTGGATGTCCCACCTGCAGCTCAGACATCACTATCAAAGATTGCCTTATAAAGTTTACTGGTTTGGGCTTTGTGGTTACAATTCTTTTTCACTTCCAGTCAGTCTCAAGATGTCAACATAAATAATCAAAGATCACTTATTTTTTAAGGTACTTCTAGTTCTGTGAGACTCTAAGTAGTATCCAAAGTACTTAGTGGTTTCCTAGATGTCAGCACCACTTCCAGGCAGGAAGCAAAGGTAAAGGTGTCACTAAGCTTCAGAAGTCCTTGAGAAAATAAGATTTTGGCTGGGATATAAACGTTAATTACTCTGCTTCGTTAGATGGATGGATGGATGGATGGATGGATGGATGGATGGATGGATGGATAGATAGATAGATAGATAGATAGATAGATAGATAGATAGATAGATAAGTAAATACATAAATGAGACCTGTCACACCAGCTCACCTTGATTCAAGCAATGTTGTTTTAGCCACTTCCCACTCTGCCCAGCACCATGCCTGCAAGCTGTTTAGGGCAGGGGGATGTGCTGCTGCATGGTGGGGCCGGGGCCATTCCTTTTTGCAGGGAGAGATTGTGCTGTCCTGTGAAATCCTCACCCTCCATCCCACCACTGCCACAACTTCATCCATCCCTAGCCCAGGAATCCTGGCTATGGGGTGCAGCAGAAGAGTGCTCTCTTAACTTCTAGAACAGTATTTTCCTTTGTATGTGGGATGTTTCTATGTTCAACTAGTGATTACATTGGTCTGGAATACTGTTTTCCCTGTTGGTCAGCAGAAATAAATGGTAATTAATCAGACTTCTCTTTGGTGACATTCAGATATCTTATAACTACAAAACTTTATGCAATGAAAGACTCTGTGAAGTATCTTTCAAAAACATATCCCAGGTGAATGCTATGGGAATTAGCCAGTTGGGGCTGGAGCCTGCTGGACACACACCATGGTCTGCTTTTAACATCCCAGAGACAGACACCAGGAGTACGCAGAAGATTCATGTCCAGCCTTGCAGATGAGAGCACTTACCCTGGCTCAGCATGCATGAATGGGATGATACCAACAAACACTCCTCTCCAAATGCAGCTATCATTATGGAATGAGTTAGTGCTGCTGGTCACTGCTTCCCTTCAACCACTTTTGAGACTGAGACTTAAATATTTGATTTTAATGGTCTGACCTGACAAGGTGAATAAGGGAGTGCTTATGTAAAGCGTTCACGGGACAGATTTTTAGGGAGTGGGAATAGGGCCCCTTCAGTCAGCAAAGAATGTTGAGTGGGCAGGGTTGGTAGCATCTTCCCTAAATTCAGCAGGATCCAGAAGATGGTACATCTCTGTGGCATATAGTTAGACTCACTGTTCAGCGCAAGCAAACAGCTTGTAAAATGTAACTTCTGTCCAGAAGAAATATTGTTTGTCTCACTAGGCAGTGACTTGTTACTGCAGTGCAGACAGTTGCTGGTCCATCACCTTTTGTTTTGGAAGACGAAAGTCCCTTGTAGCACCTGCACTTTTGTACAGGGTAATGCAAGGTGCAGAGAAAGCTGAACTTACAAGCAGGGCAGAGGCTGGGGGAAATTACAGTGCAAGGGAGTAGATAAGAATTAGAAAAAAATGCAGATTGTAAACAAAGACAGTTCTGTTCTTAGGTCAGCCAAGTGGCTGCTGCTATGTCACAGTAACTCTGGGCTGTCACCTTTGAAATTTGCTTGTTGCTCTGGTATGCAACACAAGAATGCGCGTTGTTTCATCATGCTCTGTGCCTACACTGATTTCCTAAGGAATTTATTCCAAGCAGTAAGAGCGGTGCCTTATACTAATTGCCCTGCCTGCTGAAGGACCAAAAAGGAATGTGGGACTTCAAAATTAGCTGGTTTTCTCTAGGTGAGAAAAGTGAGAGATACAGTCAGGGTGCTTGTCTCACTCATTTACAACATATGTACGAGACTTCCTACTACTGAACACATGATAAAGTCTCCAAAGTGCTGTGAAGCCCACATAGTGGCAGGTAACAGTGGCTTCCCTGAAGTTTGCTCAATAATCTTCAAATTTATTTCTTTTTCTCTTTCTTTTTTTTTTTTTCCTTTTCTTATGAATCAATGCTGCTAAAATGCAGCAGCAGCCAAAACACCTTGCTTTTTGCTTTTCCTGATAGAAGCAACCTGTAATTTCTGACTAACAGAAATACTGCAGCAGAAGTCCCTCCTCCATCCATATGCACGGCCTTTAGGTGGCCAAAAAATTCAGAGGTCATCAGGATTAGTGGATTAGGAACTTTAACTAAATCTTCACTAACTTAGAGTTAAACATTCAGCTGGAGGACGGGCAGGAAGAAAGCTCTACAATGCTCTGGGGCACGGATGTTAACCAGCGTGCTATATATCCAGTAACACTAGGTGGCTGCACAGCCTCTGAAAAGCTCTCTTGCCTTCGGATTCAATTCTGTAGCTTATGGGCATGAAACATGAGGCAAAATGTGTTGATCGGTGAAGCGGGAGCATGTTTGTGTGCCAGCCCCTCTGTGTAAACAAGCAATCAAATCCCACTCTGAGCTGGCAGCCAGGGCTGCAGGGTGTGGCATACAGGTTGGACTGAAAAGTCCCACCAAATACCATGCTGGAATGAAGCAGCCTTCCTCCAGAATTGCTCCATCTCCATCAGCGGGAGCTGAACCACATGTGAAGCAGCTGCTGAGACCCATTTCCAATGTTGCCTTTCAAGTAACCTGAAATCCCCGTAACTGGTGAGAAAAGGGTTGGGTGTACAGAGAGAGGCAGAAACCACTTTGGGCAGCCAGCTTTCATCAGCTGCATTTGTTTGTATACAAAGACACCTAAAAACAGATGAACTACCATTCTGTTCAGCAACATCCCAAGTTGTCTAGCTCCTGCTGCAGCATGCAGCCCAGATGAGCCAGAGCAGGATTAAGAATGTCAGGAATAAGAACTGATAGTGTAATACAGCAGGTAAGCAGCTTTCTTGGAGGCCAGGAAATGTACCCCAAAAGTTTCTGCAAAACTAGCCACAAAATCACCACATTTGTCTGATCATAACAGCCAGCAATTAACCTGGTAGTTGAATACAGACCTTTTATTCATACGTTGCTTAAAAGATTGCTTGTGTTCACTATGATTAGGGCTGGGTGTTAGAGCACTTTCATTTGTAACTGAGAATATGACATCTGCTAAGAAATGGAGCTGTTATCCAGCCCATCACCTGGTCCAAACTTTTCAAGTGTAAGCTCTTCTAGCAATGCATTTCCTGACTTACCTTCCGGTAACTGAAACAAATTCATCTCCGGTTTCTCTGACCATAACTGCTTGCCTCTGCAATGATTTGTGGCATTGCATCCAGACAGGCACCAACTTTGTTCACAATGGCATGAGAAGCCGTTCTGATAACCTTCTGCTCCAAAATCCAGGCAGCTCCGACTTGATCAGAGCTTATGGTTGGCTCCAAACCCTGTTGGCCCCTAGACCACCTCATTGCTTTTAGCTACCAGAAATGAAAACATTACAGGTGAGGAAGAGCAAAGAAGAGCTGCTGTGATGCAGCTTGCTGCTATTGAAGCCTGGGGGTCAATGCACGGCTGACTGCTGCCTGTGATCCATGGGGAGTCTGCCTTTTATAAGGGATTAGGATAAGAGATCACAGTGCACAGCTTTGCCCTTGCTGTACAGAAACCCAAAGAAGTGCAGGTTCAGAGAGAGCCCTCATCTAAATCCATGCTTGCCAGTCTTCTTCTCTTTTCAGTCCAGGTCAGCTCCGATCAGGAACAATTACATTTTTGAGCTGTCACATGAGACAATGACCTCTAATTCCCAGTAAAGCACAACTCTTGTGAAATGTTTGCTGTCAGGCAAAGGAGGAGCACAAACATCTGTAAGTGAAATGTACCAAGAGTGCAGGTCGAGAACTTGGTACAGGTTGAGAGCACAGAAAGGAGGCACATAGGCACAGGCAAAAGCCAGTACATACTGCATATAAGAATGTGTTCCAAGCACCATCCGTCTGTGGGAAGTAATCTTTTGTGGGAAGTTCCTTCTTTTGTGGCTTCTGATCACTGTAATTCAGCCCCAATGCATGACAGCTGGTTTGCATGAGATGTTAGGTCTTTTCCCTTTGTAATTTCTTCAGAAGTGGGCTTGCTTACAAGCTTTATCATCAGGAAGTGTTCTGTACCCATTTAATTGTCATTAGAAATACCAGGGAATGCTGCATTAGCAAGACCATGGTTTAACCCTGCAGTGAGGAGGGCCAGATTCCCACTCACATCACTGCTTGAATACCACAGCTGTGGTGGAAAGGGATCTTTCCACCAATGAGATCCTTCTCCTAAGGCATAGAAAACATCTTTTAACCCTTACTCTGTCTTTGGGGGAGTCTACACTGTAGCTGTTTTGCCCACAGCTGTTCTTACAATATAATTAAGTACCATAAACTTGGCCCAAAATTCTCTTGGTTCACAGAATACAGATGGTAAAGGGAAGTTGCTATCTCAGTTGTAATCCCATTCCTCCCTGCTCAGTTTTTCAGTGAGTCAGAAGGGACTTGCACCCTGCAAGAGCACACTGATCTCCTATAGTAGGCAAAGAAACACGCAGACCCAGAGTCTCCAGCCTGCTTAGTTCACCAGGTGCCAGAACTGTGGGATCAGAGAGCCGCAAATGTCTCCTCACAACATGGGCGGGGTGCAAAGCCCTGCCTATAATGTATACTTTTAGCATATCTTTAGAGAAATGAAACTCCCTTCCCTCACACTCACCAGAGCACAAAGGCATTTTGAATCCTACAAAAGGCACGCCAAAAATCAAATTTCTTGCCAGCAATAAAGAAAAAGAGGAATGTGATGTAGCTGGTCTGTTGGGCTCAAGGGGGGAGATGACTAATCACCAGTGAGGGAGGATGACTGTAGAGGGCAAGTCAGCATCTCTGGGTATTTTATTTTACCTCCCTTCATTTCTTTCTCATTTTAAAATGAATTTTAAGGGATTAATTACAGTGGAGTCCCCTCTGCATGCTTTGGCATCTTGTCTGAAGTCAGTAAGTTCCATCCTGTCTGCCAGCATTCAGAAACCAGTCTAGAAGATAGACCCTTCCTTGAAGACAAACCAAGGCACGAGGTAGTGCAGGAGTAGCTACAAGTGTAGCGTGGAGTAGGGCCCACATGGCCACGGTGGCTCCAAACTTCTGGCAAAATTCCCAGGATTACACCCTGGAGATTTCCTGTACCTCCAGAGTCTGCTGTTCATGCAAACTGCTGCTTTGATCCAGTTGGACTGCACAGCCCAAGAACACATGACTGGCAGACATAAGGGGATGAGCAAAGGACAAGCCACGATAAGCAACAGCTCAGTGATACCCTTCTTTCTTGACACTCACATCACACAGTGCGTTACTTACAGTGCATCCTATACATGTGAACAGCACAGGATAAGCTACAGGCCCTACAACGATGGAGATATTGCCCTTTGGTTTAAATGGAAATCTGGAGTTTTCAGGTAGTTACAGTTAATAAGGTTCACATTGTATTCACTGAATAATAGAGATGTTAATGTTTCCATCCAGACCAAATCCCACCTCAGATCACCTCCTGCCCTATTGTTTTCAGCTGGATACATGGTGTTTCATTTTTCATTACATTATTTGGGGGTGAGGCATTTTCTTTAACAATGTTAAGACAAGATCCACTTAATTTACAAAGCATTCCAGATAGGAAATGGGAAGCACTATATAGGTGTGAAAGTGAATGTTTTCTCACTTTTTTTTTCAGGAAAGAGAAGAGACAGAACCCACTGAGCTTCTCTCTGTAGGTTTTATGCTGTGGTTTTGATCCTGAAAAGACAGAAAGACAATGGTTTTCCTCTAAAGGAAGCCTTCTAGGTGGTTTTGATAAATTTATCTACAGCTGCCTCTCTCGTACAAACTGAACCCTCTCTTTAACTTCTGTGCTGTCTACGTAAGCAGAATACCCACAAGGACCTATAGATGAATCTAGAAGAGTGTGATGTTTTTTAAGTAAGAGATGGTCCACTATAGATGAAGTCACCCCTCTGTGGCATCATAAGGTGCTGTGCCATTAAATATGGGTGCTCAGGGCTGGAACTTACCTATATCTCTTCCTGAAGCACAAAATATTGGACCTAGGACCTAAGAAGGAATAACAGGAGCTACAAACAATGGAGACACTACCATGCAGGTCACATAGGTACAGATCAGTTTCAGTGCTTTGCTCACGTGAAAACAGCCCAGAATCAGTAAATATGGTTTGCTGCAAAAAAAAAACAAAAAAAAAATCTGAGTATTGTGGACCAACAAAATGAGGTGCCAGACAGGAGGGCTTAGGACATATTGTACAGACTATTTGTAAAGACACGTTCTTGGTGTTCTGAGTCCATAAATAATGTTTGCTAAAAGGTATTAGGTGCCTTCCTCAAGGGCTGTCAAAAAAAAAAAAAAAAAAAAAGAAAGAAAGAACCAGACAAGAAGGAGCTTAGGCACATTCCAGTTTGGGGAGGAGAAAGAGGCTGCAGAGACATCTCCAGCAGACTTATCATAGTACCTATGTGATATGTTTGCTTTTTCTTACCCAGAGGGCAGGCGCTGGGGAAATATGACTCCTTGCTCCGACAACAGTGGGGTTTCAATGCTATATGGATACAAACAGCACTGTCTTCTGTTTGAGCCACTCCTGACAAGATGTCTTGAGCTGGACTGACAGCAGCCAGAGGGGTTTCTGGCAGCTGCTCATATCCCAGGGAAGTGACAGGTATGTGAACTCATTACATCAAACCCTGGAGAAAAGCAGGAGGAACAAGGAAAGTGTTAGGATCTGTTCAAACAAATCTTTTCTTGTTCTGTCCTTATTTACAAAGTTGAGCCAGGGCAAAGCATCACTTCTTCAACCCAAACAAAAAATCACTACACAGAGAGCACAGAGAGTCTGCCAGTGTCCCTGTTGTGTTTCTGTAAGGGTCTTGAAGCACTGACAAATAAATGGATCATAATAATAAAGGAGAGTCATCTTTGCCTCATCATCATATGCTCAGTAACTCCCATGAAAACTTAAGAAACTCCCCCTACTGCTTTTCCCAAATGCCTGTGCCTCAGCCTCAGGCTCAGTTACCCCTTTAATCCTGTGCAGGAGACCCAAGATCAAAGTTGGTGGGACATGGTTTCGTTGCAGCTGTTCCCAGCACCATTCCTGGAATTTGGACAGTTTTCATTCCTCAGCCGTGGGATCGCCAGTTCTGACACTTCGGTGTCAGCTTTTGGGTTTGGCACAAATTAGGAGCTGAGGTCTGCCTCCTGAAAACTCCTCTGCTGAAAACTCTGTGGGAGCACCCTGAGGGGCTACATGGTTAAACGCACTTGCCCCATGGGTAGCAACATTTCAGTGCCAAAGGGAGCAATCCCTATGCAATCAGTGGTCCTCTGAGATGGAAGGTGATCTGTAACTGTCTGCTATATTATCCCTATGAGAGGGGGAAAAGAACTGAAAACATCTAACATTTACTGGAAAAAAAAACAGGACCAACCCTGTATTTAATCAAAACATTTTGTTTTGTTTCATTTGTAATCATTTCCATCCAATGGACAAATATTTTAGCAATGAAAATGACAGTTCCCTTCCATGAACAAAAACATAAGAATTCACATCAACTGTCCTACAATGCCACAGTGAAGGTGACATATTTTTAATGATGTGTTGAAATTTTCTTTACTTCTATTCCAGTATTTCTTTACTAAAGACATCAATTTAGGATTAACAATCCATTGTGTTCAGTGCTGGAGGGTTTTGTTAGGGTGGTGGTGGTAAAACTAACTACTTGTGGGAAAAAACTGAAGTAACACTTCGTCTTACCCCAGAGTCCATAAGAACATGACTGAAAATGCCCACAGTGCTCTGATTGGAGCAGACAAATGCCAACCTGAGAGCCTAGGGGAGTTATTCCTGTTGCCAGCTACGCTGATACCATGGCATATTGAAAACACTACTTTTCAACTACTGAAAAGGAAACAGAAAAAAAAAAAATCCCCATTCCTGTACAGGACTTGCTCACACTTGAAAAGTAGTCACAAAGTTGGAGCAGTGAGGCATAGCTATCTCTGTTTTAGTTTACAGTAGCTCTTCATGGCAGCCAAAGACTCTCTGCACATTTTCTATTATTATCACATGTCCCTGAAGTGTTAGGGACTGTTAATTGAGATCTCCTACAGCACCTGACTCCTCCCTACCTGTCCCTCTGCCTTAGATATCTGAATTCTGTATTTCCACAGGAACAAAAAAATAAGGAAATAACCATAGGGACATCCTCTACAAAACTACTGGTGAAACAAGGCTTAACACTTTCATATACTGGGATATCCCTCCTCTCTTCAGGCCCCAGCTCTCAGTGATCACAGTTGTGTTTTCCTGGCCAGAAGAGGACAGACATTTTCCCTCCCATACCAGCAAACTTCCAAGTGAGAAGGGAGATGTAACAGACGGGCATCACCTCTTGCTTTGATGTGACTCTTTACCCAAGACCATCACACAGGTTCCTGCAGCACCTCAGCATAAAGATGCCTTCCCAGTGCTCTCTGCACCTCACCCAACCACCTAAACAGGCAAAATTTTGTGCCCTCTAGCAACAGGTATTCAGCGGAGGAGTCCGCCTCTGCCAACTGTGTGTGTTAATACTAATGAACGTAGACTCCTCAGCATGTTCTGCAGCTCACAAGATCAGCACTCCAATCACACACATCACTTTCATTGGCACATCGTATTACCCAAGTTCAGAATATCTCACTGAAATCCAGCTGCAGTACAAACAGAGTTCATTGCCTTTTGTGGAGTGACATGGCGGCGTCAGCACCTCATGGAAGAGCAGGAGTTTCTGCTGAAACAGTAGGACAGACCCAGGTGCCTAACCAGCAGTTTATACTGCCTCTCAGAAAAGTCTGGCATCTGATGACCCTGAATTACATTTATTTACATCCTTATTAGTACATTCTGTAGCATCGCTGGTGTGTGTGGTGGTGGGAAAGCACAACTGGTTTGGGGAAAAGGAGGAGGATTTTGAAGAGCCATAGGCTCTTTGAAGAGCCAGAAGCTTTTCAAACCACCTGGAACACCACCTGGGAAGCAATAGTGCAAAGATGAGGAAGTTTGCTTGCTGGCTGGCTGGCTGAAGCGAGAACAGCTCTGCGATGCTCTGCTTTGCATGTTGAAGCACCCTAAGGGAGGGGAGGTTACTCCTTTTTGTGAGCAGAAACTGAGGTGGCCACAGCACACTTGGTAGGGCAGATCTTCATCCAAATATCAGAACGAAATCACAACTTGTTTTCTGAGATATTCAGACCTGCTGGTACCAAACTTCTCATTACTCATTGAGCTCCACCTCATTCTCCCTTTGGGTACTGCTGACATTGTGAAATCTTTCCTCACCACAATTCTTTCCACTCAGTATTTTCTGTACCAGCAGTGAAGACTGGTCAGGGAGGCCAGGAAATCTACAGACCATAATCCTTCCAGTGCTTTCAGCTAAATGTACAATGACTTGCACAAAAGTGAGAGTTAAAACTGAGCAGTTGATCAAAAACACTTAGGATGTGCACCAAAATATCCCCTAAGAGCTTAGGAGAATCACAGCCAGGTGCTAACTACAACTACCTAGTCCATATAGCTTTGACTGTCATACATCCCTCTGTCTTGCTCCCCAGCGGCTTTAAAGATTGCCCTTCTCTCCTAGAGCTTTCTTGAAGTGTTTCTGAGCTACTAAATCCTAATTTGATTTAAATCCCTGTAAAATTCCAGTTGTTCAGATAGAGAGCTTTGGTTATGTTCATGTCTCAGAACCACCTGTTTGTTAGCTTGCATGTGTGGAGGATAAGAATTGACTTACAGGCTCCATTGTACAATTGAATCATGATAGATTTCCTCTAATTATCTTTTTTTTTTTTTCCTGAATTCTAAAGGTTGCGAGCTATTGCAGACAGGAATTTATGCAGCCATAAAGGTTAAGGCCAAGGTGTATATTCGTCTGTAGAGTATACTGACCACCAAGAGAAGCCAGCGTATGAAGAGAGAGGCCAGGGAAGTTCGGAGTTAAGGAATATTTCTATTACAAGTGAACAAACAAGTAATACTACCTGTAAGTCTGTTGATAAGAATGTGCAGACGCTTGGGCTAGTGCTGGAGCCAGAAATGTTACACCAACTCTGACAGGGCTTTGGCCTCCGGCAGCACCGCGATGCTCAGCACAGCTCAGCCTGCTTCCCCACTGCCACAGTGTAACCATGTGCCATGCCTTGAGCTTTCCTGTGCCATGGCATCACACTGCTCCACCTGCATGACTCAGGCAGCATCCCTGAAAGAGGTACCAACCCTCCCCTTAAAACACCCTCTGCCCAAAGAAGCACTATGACAGCAACTCTAGCTTGAGTTACTGCAGATGTGAGAACAAGGCAGTGGAAAAGTAGACAGCTTTGAAGACCTTTCCAAAAAAAGAAGAGCTCTCTCTTAACAAAAAAGTCTCTAAGGCACAATCCCATGGACCTGTACTGCCTGCACAGGAACTTCCACAGTAACTTGTGTCTGCTAGCTTTCATTGTTTGGCCCACAACACCTACAAACACAGAGATAGTAGCAACACCACTTGTTATTTGAGGTTGCAAGTGCCAAGGGCAAGTGGCTGCTGGCAGCATGCTGTCCTCTGCCTGCCTCTGGGGACCTGCTGCATCCATGAGAGGAACTGGGATACCCTAGTCTTGTTGACTCAGCTGGGGGATCCAGAGCTGCCTGTAGGAAAGGGCACTGGGAGGCAGTGGAAAGGAGCATTCCTGGACTCCCACACCCTCTCCTTTTCCCACATTGCTCCTTTTCCTTCCCTCACTGAGTCCTTCTTTAGCCTTATCACATCCCCTCTGTTCCTCACACTGCCCTCCTCTTAGCCCCAAAGCTCACAGCCCACACTGACCGTGTCCCACAGCTTCCAGACCCCTTGCTCACACCTCTCTTGCACAGGGAACAGGGTGTGGAAGCTCTGCCCTCCCTCATCTCCCACAGCTCTGAAGACTGCCTACATTCTCTACCCACCTTTGCTATGCAAAGCACTACATAACCCCCCCCCACTTCTTGATGCTATCTATTTGCCATAACTCAGTTTCCATAAACTCTCCTCTACTTATCCCTCACTGAAGTGCTCTTATCTTATCTTGCAAACCTGACTTGACACCAGGCAGTTTGGTGTTTATATGAAAAATGGTTCAGCTTTCACAACAGTTCAGCAACCACAAGCAGACCTAGATCTTCAGAATAGCCTCAACCTGCATTTTTGGGCACTAAAATGAGCAGCCAGCTCTTTCTAGAGGGCTCTTCATAATGGTGTGCTTTGAAAACACAACTTAAAATATCCCCAAAACTGTTAGATGTGGAGCCTTTGCTGAAAAATCAGACTCTAGGCAGGTGTATGCTGCAGCCAAGCTTACTGGAGGTCTGTTCTGCAACCCTTTGCAGCATGCTCTTGTTTCTTGCTGCCTTTTGAGCCTGTACAAACATGGGCTATCAGGGTAAATGCAAGCCTGTCCCTCAACTACTTCTGATTTTGACAGACTGGAACATGACTGATGTGGTTTGCAATATTTCATGGCATCTTTGCCTGTTTCTTTATATTAAAACTAACTCAGGAGCAAGAAAACAGTACTCTGGGACTGTAACTCACTGACAAAGCAGTGTCAAAGCAGGGTCATCTGAAGGTCAGTATTCTTTTTTTTTCTTTCTTCTGTTAAGAGCACTGCCAACAACTCTTTGGAAGGCACCAAAGAAAGCAAGCTGTCCTTTTGCAAATACAAAAATACATATGCCGATTATTTGTACCTGGCATGATGCGTGCAAGTCTTATTGACTCCTCAGTTCAGTTGTATTGACTTTAAATGAAGGATTGTTGCACAGTGACTGTTTTGTTGTACAACAATGTGGTGACATCAGTCCTCCATCCTATGAGTTGTGGAGCACTGCAGGGTCATGAAGTGATGCATCACAAGTCTCCTGTTATTTCAGGATACGGAAATATCTCTCAAGAGCTGCATATAGACTACGGATTCATCATGAGCCAACCTGGAAATTTCAGTCTGAACAGCAATCTTAAATTAGTAGCAGAGAGAAGTCTGCAGTGGAATATCTGTCTCCATTCATCCCACACTAAACAGTAATACAAAGAAAAGTAGAGTTTTATAGACAAAAACACAGGTAGAACTGTTAAGAGAAAAATCACAAAAGCCACAGTCCCAAACTCCTGAAAGTCCTTCATTGCGTTTCATTTCTTTCACTGGGCTACTGGGCTTAGATCAGATCTGAAGAGAAAATAGCTCCAGAATTCCCCCTCTGGAGTAGAGTCCTGCTTTGGGGTTAGTTTGAAGCAGGAAAAAATGAACTTTCAGTTGTTGCTCTGGGCAGCTTTGGTCACCTAGTAGTTGAAAGGGTAGATGAAAAGCAGAACAATGGACCACTGTGCTCAGCGCACCTCAGCACTGGTACCAAACTTGAGGTCCTCTTGTGTTCTTTCCACAGCAGGAAAGAGGTGCCAGATGTGAGGCCACATAACAGCATACACCTGCTGCTTGCACACAGTCATGTACACAGACTATGGGGTAAGGTCTGCAGTCACGTTACTGACTTGATTTCACAAACAGTGGAGCCAGAGATATCCTCCGGGATGTCCAGAGGAAACACACACCCAAGAACTGGATATCAGAGCTGTACACAAACGAAAGAGCACTGATTTGGCTTCAGCAGGAGATTTTTTAAATAGCAGGTTTGCAGAAGCTGATGCTATTTGCAAAATATATCCTGGGGTTATCCAGACAGGTCCTTGGCTACTGAACACCATCCTCCCCTCAAGGACAGTTGTTTTCAACCCTTCTCAATCTGGAAGGCCCTGTAAACTTTTCCAGTGGAGATCATAGAATCCTCAGAGTTGGAAGGGACCTTTAAAGATCATCTAGTCCAAATCCCCTGCAATGAATGGGGACATGCACAGCTCAATCAGGTAAGAAGAGGGCTCACGTAGCATATTTAAACCCACTCAAAGTTGGCCTGCTTTCTGCAGTTACTTCTGAATACCAGAGTTTCTAGGTCTGCAGAAATCAGCACTCACTGTTCCAGAGTTATCTTCTCATACTTTTTTCAGTGGAAGAGTCCATTTGACAACTCCGTGTTCATGGTCTGGGAGCTCCATTACTTCCCTGTGCAGCACTGACCATCTCATTCCAGGTTCATGTTCTATGGATCAACAGTCCCTGGCTCCCAGTTTTCTGTTGGAGGTGCACAACAATGTATACCCCCTCCAAGTGGGAAAGAGTCCATTCTGTAATCAGGCTGTGAAAGCATAATTATGAGTACAATTAAAGTGAAATATAGCTCTATTGAAGTTGGTGGGAGTTTTACTATTAACCAAAGTTTCACCTCTGTGTTTTGGATAGTTATCCAGTTCAAGGAAAAAAGTCATTATTTAATCAAAATGGCATTTATACTGCAATGTCTCCATCAATTTCAAGCCTTCAGGACATGTTTACTTTAATCAGTTCTAATTAAATTGCTACATGAGAAAAATATTTAGTTCTACTGAGGTGTGTACATGTATTCAGAAGAGTGCAGTGGAAATTGCCCAGGATCTCATGAATTTGTACTGCTTTAAACACTGGTGATGTATTTAGCAAGTCACACCTAAATCTTCTCTTGCACTCCACTGAAACAGATTGCTCTAAATTAGAGTAAACATTTCCAAATGAAAGCAACTGCAGCATTTACAACAATGCAGCATTTACAACAAGGCCAAGAATTGTCAAATTCTCGTCCTGTTAATCGCTAAGTGTAAGCTGCACTTTCACAGCCATCAACATTTTCAAGGGATAAGAAATAAGCACATGGCAACCAGACTGAGAAATGCTCAGGGTTCTTGCTCTCCCCAGTGCTGGTCATGGTGCTGGCAAACATTGCAGAAGGGAGGAAGGTAGGTCAAAAGCAACTGTTCTGAGTATCAACTGCCCCTGCTGACCCCTCTCCCCCGATTTCATGGTGGGGAACTCCCTGACCCCGCCCTCATGCCCTCTGATCTCTTCCGTCACAGTCCCCAGGGTTGCCAGTATGGGCAGGCTTTGCTTCTGAGGTCTGTTGCAGCAATGGATGGATATAGACTGAGCAACTGGCTGGAGCAAGGCCCAGGCTGGCAGGGGTTAACATGTTACTGTCAAGGGAGCTGAGGGCTGATCTGTCCCAGCAGGCTATTTTTTGCACCATAAGGGCATTGCAGTAAAACAACTTCCTCTCTTCTGACCCCTACACCTGGGCAGGCTGTACATGTGCAGGCCATTGCCAAGTTAGCAGAGAACTGTTTCACAGGAAGCTGGGGTCCTCAGGAAACTTCTGCCTGCAGGAACACAAATGTCATGCGTTTCCTCCTTGAACACCTCCTTTTTGATCATCCATGGTGCCCTCAACCCAGCCATTGTGTGAGGAGCTGCTGGCTGAAGCAGCATAGGCAAGTGTGTGCGGCAAAGGCAGCTGAAACCTAAGGCCAAGGGCAGCCCCTGATGGCATCCAAGTGGGACAGGTACCAGAGAACCCCAGCACCCACAGGGTGGGTCGCCCTTCCCACCCTTCCTCTGCTAATTGGGAGCCCCTTTTCAGTGTCTCACCTTCTCCCCTACCTGCAGTATAGATCCAGCATCCTGCTGCCAGCTACATCCCGAAACCTTGTTGCACCAAAAGGAAAGGCAATGTATTCCCATTGAGGAGCTGATGGCATTGCACAGGGTCCCTTTGTGCCACACCGCAGGTGCCCAAGCCCAAGCAGCACACAGTTAAGCAACCTGTCCAGATCCAGCTTCTAACTAACGTGTTCAGGGTACGGGATGGAAAATGAGCTTTGAGATACACATATCCTGAAAGGTTGACAGTTATTACATTGTGTCCTTCAGTGTGAAAATCTCAGCAACACCGTTACTGGAATGTGTTTTTCTTCACTGTAAACAACTCACACCAGGTGGAGAGGCCCTTTACGCACAGGAGAAATCCTGTCATTTGGGGGCTGCACACCTTTAAGAAGATGAGTCCTGAAACTACCTACAAAAATCCTGTTCTGCCAGACAAGCTGCAGCAGCAGGAGATGAAGTTATTTGTACAAGGGACTCGCCTAAAGCAAAACAGCAGAGCAACACCTGTCCCAGCCAGGAGGGCTCTCCCACACAAAGCCACACGTGTTCAGGGCTCTGTCCTGATACTGCTAAATTTGGCTCTTGGGGAGTTTTTCAAAGCAAGAACCACACTTGGTAGGCAGCCTCATTCGTATCTGCAGTCTCTCAATGGGTACTAGTGTTTGCTTACAGTGGAAGATTTGGGGGTGACTTGCATCCCATAGCTCACTGCTTCTCCGCAGTAGAGAAGCACTCTCTGCTCTCCATGCACTTCCTACCAGTCTCAAGGCTCACAAAGGTGACCAGAGAGATAGGATGCAGCTGTCTGCAGCTGTCTGCCCAGAGGATACAGAGACATAGCAACTTTCCACATATGGGGACTTCTTTGGGTGGAGAATTTTCTTAGGGCTAAGGAAACTGATGCATCCATCAGAAATGAAGCTGATGCTGACTAAGAGGTTTTTCCTCTTCCTCTTACATCCTCTGCAGCTTGAGAGGGAATTTCCTGCCTGGTTGCAATCTGGAGTACCCATCCCATAACAAGGATGAGCGGGAAGGAGCAAGCCCTGGAACAAGGCCTGTGCCCATGCTGGCAGCACGCTTCCTCACCTGGAAGCACCGCCTCAGATCTCAGAACCAACTGTCCCAGCAGCTGCTTCTATCTTAATGCAAATAGAGCCAATGACCTGTATTTCTTCAACACATAAAACACATAGCTTAAAAAAACCCACAAAAAACAGTAATCAAAAAAAGATTTGTAGTTATGGTAGTAAAACCTTCCAAATGCAGACAAAAATAACCATGCACAACAGCCAACAGCAGCTCTGCAGGGCCCTCCAGACAGTGAACACTGTCATATATTGTGTCAACACAGAGCACTTCCAGTATTCATTATCAGCTGCATACACACAAACATACTCCCTTGTAAGAGCACCTAGAGCATTAAAATCTTGCGCTAGTTTCCAGCCACTTTCATCCAAGTCTTACCCTAGCCCAGGGCTGGAATACTTGTCTGGTGTACACTCCAGGAGTTCTATTCCTGTTCAAAAGCTCACAGTCACTGGATTCATTTATTGATTATATTTTGGAAACAGTTACTTCTGTTGGCCCCAAGCACTTGCTGAATACAAAGGGGTAAACTGAGCTTACAGAGAGGCAGCTTGAAACTCTCTCCTTAGGAATCTGGTTTTCTGACAACATCAAACCTTTTGCTTATTGCCAATGAGAAACAATTATCTGGTGAATAAAATCCATTAAGTGCAGCTCCCAAATCACAAAATATTTCTGAAAATATTGGATACAATCTTCAGAGCCTCTCAGGTTTGGTCTGAGCTGAAAGTGACTTAGAGGGATGTCTCTTGGAGAAGGTCTGGACAGGAGAAGTCTCACTGAGATGAAAAAGCAGTCTACGTGCCTACGAAAAAGGGAAAGTCCCATGCAATAATTATCCTCTGCATTTAGTCCTGACACAATACTTTGAGTTGCAGCTGCTTAGACAGCAGCACAGTAGCTTTTTTTAATTATTACTCTTTTTCTGTCTCCAAACTAGTTTACTTTAAAAAAAAAGCCTCCAGGTAGTATAGAAGTGTGCTCAGCAGTGTGCAAAAGAATAGAGCTCTTTGGCAAGCAGAAAGGATTGTGCAAACTGGACCAGGGATGGTCTATGGTATATAGGCAGTGAAGAGGAGAAGGTACTACTTAGCCTTCCAAATCCCTCCGGCTGCTATTAGTGTTACTGCGTATGTTCTAAGGCACCTGGGAGTTACTCTACCACTGCTGTAATAATTCAACACACTGACACCACCTCTTCATCCTGGAAAACATGTTATACGAGTGGGTGCTGAACACCTACAATCGTTTGAAACCTGGCACCATTTGCAACATGAGGCCAAAGAATGGGAAACTTGCTCTAAATGCCATAAAGCAAAAGGCACGTTACCAGCTAGCATAGCTATCAGAGTTTAGATTCATCCACGTCTCCTCAATAGCAAGACTCTGCCTTCACTTGTTTCTGTACAGTGGTTTCTAATCTAGGAATACCCCATGAAAGGATGGAGGGGAGGCTGTCACAGTCCTGGCTCCATCTCTCCAGAAAGCCACCGGGACTGAGCCCTTCCCATCAGTTTCACCCAAACATTCCACACCTGCACACAGCAGAGGGGCTCAGAGAGTAAAATCCCAATAGTATCCAGGCTACAAAGGGACCTTACAGCTTTTCCTTCTCAACAGCCCTGGGCACAATCCTCTTCAGCTCTGTCAGAGAATCAGAAGCAGGCACTGAATGCTCACTGTGCACCTAGAGTGCCATGAAGACCCCTGCGAGGAGGGGTGCTTTTTGCTGGACGACAAGAGCTTGGGAGCTATAAAATAATAACTAAATACAAGTGCCATGTGGTGGAGGAAAGGGCCAGCTAGCACTCTGCCTTTAAACTGTGTCTGGCACAAATCAGCAAACTTCAGCGACTGCTGCAGCAAAAAAATGTTAGTTCACTTCAGCTGATATCTGTCCAGTGGTGTTTGTTTCAGAAGCACGGGAGGAGGACTGCTGGGATTGCAGAGCGAGGGGCAGCTGGACTGGATCTCCCCTGACAGCTCCCCTCCCGCTGCCTTCCTTGTAGCAGGCGCTTGTAACAGGGCTGGTTTGCTCAAGGGCCAGCCCAGAGCTGAGCCAGTCCTAGGTAGCACCACTGATTCTCTCTGGGCTCCTTGGGGCCGCTGATCCCATCCACAGCATCAGGCTGGTTTAACCGGTGGAGCAGCACATCTCCTCCTGACAGTGCTGGAGTCAGCAGGAGCCTGGATGGGAGCGTAATGCAGGGATGGGCGTTCTCATGGCAGACAGAGACCTGTGAAGGTCGTGGGGCTGTTGGCTGCGAGGAGATTGCACTGCTCAAATTTAGCCCAGAAATAATTTCATGTGCACACACAGAGCATGAGCACGGCATCCCGTGTGTGCAGCCGTGCCCAGGGCATGCAACAGCACTGTGTGCTCAGCCTGAGCACTCAAAGTGCATCACCACAAATGGGGTGGCACCACCAACCTGCCCATGGGAAACAGAGCTGGGGACAATCCTGGCACGTCCCCTCAGCCCTGTTTCCCACAGCCACGGTTGTAGCCAGGGCACAGGTTTTCACTGTGAGCACGAAACTTGTGATTTAAATGGGGGAGAGGGAAAAGGAAGAAAAAAGGAGCGAGGAGGAGGGAGAAACAAGGAAAGGGAGGAAAAGGTAAAAGGGGAAAAAAAAAGAAAATAAAGGAAAGGGGAAAAAATGAAAGTTAAAAAAAAAAGAAAAATAAAGGAAGGGAAATAGAAAAGGAGAAAAAAGAAAAAAAGAAAAGAAAGGAAAGACTCACTCCACTCTCCCCTCCCCACCCAAAGCATTCCAGCCTTTCCTTTCCTGACACTTGAGAGGGGGGTTGTTTATTGACATTATGCGAGCGCTGAAATATTTTTCTTTTTTGCTCTCCCATTGGTTTTCTTTTTTCCTAAGTTCTTCCCCCTCCCTCCTCTGGGGGTTGCAAAGGTAGTTCAAACCCCTCCAGTCATCTCGGCTTATCAGCCGAGGGAGATGCATTCCTCAGGGCTGCTCCCTTTATAAGCCGCCGCTGGCCGCCCGCCCGCCGCTCCCAGCCCCGCGCCCGGCCATGCCCTAGCCCGGCCCGGGGGACGCGCAGCAGCGCCCGGAGGCGATGCTCCCCCGGCTGTGAGACGTGCTGCCGCAGGGATGTTCGCCTGGCACCGGAGCTTTCCCCTGGGAGCGCCCTGGAAGAGAGGTGAGCCCGGCCGTCCCGCGGCACACCCCCGGCCCCGCTCCTCCTTCCCTAAGGGTACTTAGGACTGCCCGGCCCGGCCCGCCCCGCTCCCGGCCCGATGCTGCGCTCGCTGCTCTCCGGCTGCCTCTGTCCCCACGCAGGTAAGGCGGCAGCGAGCGGCCCCGCCGGCCCGGGCTGCGGGAACCGCATCGCTGCCCTTCTGAAAGAGGCTCGGTTCGTGAGCGCGGAAGGGCTCGGGAGAGCGCAGCAGGAGAGACGGGACAGCCCCGAGCCGAGCGGGCTGCGGGGCCACGGGGGGCAAACTGCTCGCGGTGAAAGGGGATTAGCATCTGTAGGGGATGTGTGAGCTTTTATCTCCGCGGGTATTGTCTTGGCTCCTCACGGACGTGAGGCAGAGCAGGTCTACGTGCCTGCTGCTGTGCCGGCGATGGGCATCCCCATCCAACGCGGATTTATCGCCGCTCTGGGGGGCTTCGCTCCGTTCGGCTCAGTACAGACGAATTGATGTGGGCAGAGAGGCTCTAACTTCGTAAGCTGGCGTACTCTTAGTCCGCTTGTTTCAGGCACGCATGGTTGGGTACATTATATCCCTGCAGCAATTCAGCAGGCTTTGAGGCTGCGAGCCCAGGCAGCAGCATCCCCTCAGCTGGAAGCGTAGCCTGTGGTTCTTGCCTACGCTAACATCATCTCACGTTCACTTAGCACAGAGGTGGCTACAAACACTCTGCTAGGATCTAAGTGCACTGTGCTGCACAACAGTGGGATGGGATGGTAAACGTGAGATACTGAGCTGGAGCCATTCTGCTGCCTGGGGTCCTGACATCCCACCTGCACATTGAGCTCTGGGGCCAGTGGGCATCACCTCAGTGTGGAGAGCTGGCTTCAGCAGAAAGCTGACCAGCATCACCACAAGATGAGGAGAATGTTTGAAAAACGTGCATTTTTACAGAATGGTGGAAGCTGCTTTTTTTTCCCCTCTGCTGTGCATTATTTGTCCGTAAACTTGCTTCCTCCAAGTGATATAGTGCAAGCCTACAGGCGTTGGCCCTGGTGAGGGAACAGACTTATCACCCATGGCACAAAGGAATTAAAAGATGTTCAGCTAGAGAAAAAGGGCACTTCCTAACCACATCATCTGGAAAGAAGCATCAAGTATTATTTGCATCCTGGTTTGGGCATCAATTCCATGCAGAAAGAGCCAAGAATTCACTGTTCCTTGCAAGCTCTGCAGCAGGGACTATAAAGTTGCATTCCAAATGCATCTTTGGAGGCAGAATTCAAACCAAACAATATACTTAGAGGCACGGCTCAGTATCAGGGGTATAGGCTGGATCTGACTCCCTTTTTTGTAAGGCTGTTGGAACAGGTGACAGGACCTCATATCATTAAGTTCAGTCTAATGCAGCTGCAGATGTCTGCACATCTCTTCACCATCAACTCAGGGAATGTTTAGGTTGGAGATTAGGAAAAATATATTTTCAGAAAGAGTGATAATGTACTGGCACGGGCTGCCCAGGTTGGTGGTGGAGTCACTGTCCCTGGAGGTGCTCTGGAAATTGAAGCTGTGACATTGACAGACATGGTCAGTGGACATGGTGGGGGTGCACTGATGATTGGACTAGATGATCTTAGAGGTCTTCCAAATACTGAGTCTATGATTTCTGTGCTCCAAGGAGAGTAAGAAAACCAATAATCCTCACCACTCTCACTGCCACCATGAGACTCAGTCTTCGGTATGGTTATATCTGTCCACTGCTCTGTTGTTTGAAACAAAGCAGCTCTCCAGGGTTTTGCCTAGGGACAGCAATGACTGCCTACATGAACAGGTTAATAGCCCTAGCAACCTTTCTGACATAATTCATGACTTTTTTTGACTTCAGCAGAAGCACTGGGGTCTTAATGGCTTTAGTCCATAGTGCTGCTGAACAACTGTTTATCCAAGCTTATTATAGGCAATAAAACCTGAATTACTGCATACCTGTCATCCCTGGGGGGGCAAGTTCCATCCCTGCAAAGGGCCTCCTGTCTTCTTGCACATTTCTTGCTGAATACACCTTATGATATGAGGTGGCCTGCAAATCAGATGGGCAAGGGAAGAGCTTCTAAATTAAGTACTTTTGCCAAGGTGTTTTCATTTTCTGCTCGGATGCATTAGCAAGCTGCGTGTTGGATAACTAGTTAGATTGCGGTTATACCTGGCTGTTCACGGGACACAGTGGTGAAAATGATTATATAAAATGTTGCTGTAAAGGATTCTTGCCTGTGTTCCCTCTGCTGCACACTGACACGAAGGGATGCAGTGGCTGTCACAACTCTAAAGACACAAAAATCAGTGATGAGTGGGTGATGCTCTTTAGCTGGTGCTATGAGCAAGGTAAGGGGCCAGCCCGTACAAGTGCCAGATGAACCAGGTGGTCTGAGGAGACAGGACTTTCTGCCAAAGGTCATTCATTTATCAGACCTGTCTCTCTGTTTCAAAAACTTCACTGGTCACTTGGAATGAATAGAAGCAAGCAATAAAAGTGTCAAGTGGCCTCTCTACTTAGGTAAACTAAAGAGGAAATGGTTTTCCAACTATATCCATCAGTAAACAATCTATCTCCCTCCTGTTGCACCTCAAATGCCTGAAAACAGCTATAATTATCTCCTCTTCTAAAACATACATCTTAAAGCACTGAATGCCTCCTCAGAGTCCCTGAACCCTGTTATCTTTCTCTCAGCATTTATTTTATATGGAATTACCAGTACCTGCTGCAGCACTGGCGTTATCTATAACCTAGGTCACATGAGATTACCAAACCACCATCCAAAGGAATGACATTTCTGTTCACACTATATTACCAAACTATAATACAGAGGAACTTCACATACAAATGATAGTGAAACCAGAGAACACCCTGGATCAGTCCAAGAACTTTCCTTTCAAAGACTAAGATCCCAGCTCTGCCACAATTTTTCCTCTGTATCCAGCATTTCAAACAAATCAGCTGCACATAGACATACATGCATTTCAGTTCCAGAGGTGAATATAAATGTAGATTCTGAGAAACAGATCTATAATGCAAACATTCAGTTACTGCACGGGAGTGCATTCCTCTGCAAATAAGAGTTTTCCTGTCACAATCTCTCCCTTCCTACAAGACATGAATCAACCACTGCCCAGATACAAAAGTAACAGCCTCTATGCACCAGGGCCAGTGCTGAGAAGGCTACAACCCAACCCCCAGAACACATGGTGGAAGTGTCAGCAGCAAAAAATGCCTATTGTTTCAGAAAGGAAGTGACCCTTTTCTCTTAAATGCTGGGAAATTGAGACCTCATCATCGGCAAGGAAAAAAAAAAAAAACTCTTTGCAGTGAAAGGGAAATGCCACCTGAGCTGTACAGCCAGCAGTGTTAGGGAATACAGAGGCAACAGAACTAGAGGGAGATTTTTTGTAAAGGAAGGAAGGAAGGAAAATGAGGGAATGCAAGGGCTGAGTGGGAGAGGCAGCTTTTTGCTTCTAGGTCATGAAAGTGACTCCAGCTCACTAGTCACTGCTCCCTTGAGATTCTTCACAAGCCGGTATAAGGCCATCACCTCTTACTATACTACTTAAAGACCCAACTCCATCACAGAACCTGCCCTGCATAGCACAGGACTGAACCTTTGGCACAGCTGGAGCCAGAGACGGGTGACTACACGAGCCACATAGTGCCAAAAACTTTGTGCAGAGCATCACAGGCACATTTTTGTCCTGTGCTCAGGGCACAGTGATGCAGTTTGACTTCAGCCTCTCCTGGAAGGGCAGCCATGCAAAATACTTGCTGCTCCAATAATCCAAGCTATTGGTGATGCTTTGTATTTCTGATGCTCTGTTCCTGAGGCACACTACAGCTGGGGAGTACCAGCCTTCTGAGCTGGAGTCCAGAGAGCACCAAGTGTCACACAGTAGGAACAAGCACTTGAGCATCTCAGGACTGCTCACCTCATGCTTCTGCCCCAATAACCCTGCTAGCACCACTTGGACCTGAGGGGTTCACTGTGCATGTGAACCTTGCAGCATTTCTGGGGCCAAGCAAAGGGCTCTGGTGCTCTCAGGCTGCTATCATTTGCAACACAATGGCTAATTGAGATAAGCAAAGCTTGATTCCAGCTGTATCAGTCATTGTGCACATTTAAAATTGATTCTTCCCTTGCTAGCAGTTCACAGATCAGAATGAACTTTTTGAGAGGATAGATGGACACAGACCAGAAGAGAGGAGAGCAGCAAAGGGCAGCATTACATGAAGTGCTGCATTTGCACAACACCAGCTCCTCAGGAAGCTCCATGCTGTCACTGGCAGCACTCTAATGCCTCTTCCACCTCCAGTCCTTCTATTCACCAGATAACACTGTGTTGCAATACTCACTCAAGTCAATACATCAGAAACCAATACACAGCCCATAAGAGAAAATACTTGACCTAGACTTCAAATGCTTTGGAGTATGGGGATTTAAACAAAGGCTGTTTAGTAGAAGGGTGGGGGCTTTTGCAGCTCAGTCTGGGCAGGGCTGTGATTGCCCTTGTTTTGGATAACTGCAAGTGTTTCTCTTGCACGCAACTTACTTGGGATAAAGAAACTGCTTGAAAGCACTTTCATGCGTAGACACTCATCCTACTTCCTTAGGTAGGAACTGTCTATATTAATGTACTAGGCTGTGCCCTGGCAGCTGCTAGTTATTAAGAAACAGGAAAAATGCACTTGGACTTCAACCTCCAAGGAAAAGAAAGCCTCAGGACAGCAGCAGATGTGAGGATTTAAGCTTCTTTGCCAGGCTTTGCTACCTGCCAGAGGAGTATCCTAGAAAGCACTTTGGAAATAAAGGAAAATAACATTCTACAGATTTAGCTGAGATACGCCAGTTCCTTTCTCTCCCTACCAATTACCTGCAGATATGAGGTAGTGTGCTGTTACCACCTCACCGTTAGGTGGGAAGCACATTTATCCTCCAGCTCTTCCATTGCAGGAAACCCAGCAACTCACCCAAGGTTATACCTCATCAGTCACTGTCAGCTTCTGGCTTATATTACAACCCAGAGAATCCTGTTTATCTCTAGTGTGCTTACAGAGCCCTATAACCCCTTGAGAGGGCTACTAAGCAAAGAGCACAAGTTTACCTAAGACAACATTTGGCCTGGGTGCTGCTTTGGCAACATTGCCAAAGGTGCTGCAGAAAGCCACGTCGTTTCTAAGCGCACACACACGCAGCTCCATTCCCCATAGCATTACCATACCAGCACCCCCAGCCAGGTGCCTGACATCTTCTGGTGCCTTACACACACCCCTTCGGGGCTGTGGAAAACCAACTCAGGGGAAGGGAAACAAAACAGAAAGAAGCCTCGGCTGACTTCCCAGGGAGCAGTCAACATTAAACCTGGCTGGACTCCAGCATAAGTAAATTCATCTTACCAGCCTTAATGCTGCCCTTCTGTTCTCTGAAGTGCTTCACACCTTCTTTCAGAAGCTCTGTGCAGCTCTGTAACTGTAGCCACGCAGCACACACCACCAACACGCAGCAAGAGGCCACCTTCCCAGCTTTGTGCTGCTTGCTATTGTACAAAGCACTTACAATCTAAACCCTCATCTCAAAGCACCTGACACGACCTTACTAAGACCCCCTGCTAATGGGTTAATTTATAGCAGCTGAGGTTTTGTTTTTATTCCAGTTGCACAGGTGAACTTTAATTGCACCTTTCTGGTGTTTGTTGGCAAGGTGTTTGAAACACCTGAGCATTTTTATACACCCCTTTCAGGATCTGCAGGAGAAACAAACTACACCTTGGAAGGCCCATGGGGTAGAATCCATAACCCAGTTAATAACAAAAAAGAAACTATTCCTTAGGAGAGGTGAAGCAAGAACTTGAGTTTCAGGCTGCTGCCTTAATCATGGATGTCTCTGCTGTTGCACAAATGACCTCACTGACCATGGAGAAATATCACTGAATGAATGAGGATCAGCTGCTTGCAAAATCCAGCCATCCTTTGCATCCATTCTGAACATGTGGTGGAAGATGATAACGTTTTGCATCATCATTATCTTCAGTGCCTGGGAGCATAACTCAGAAAGGTTCTAGCACTGTGGTTACCAGGACCTGTCAGTGCCAGGACCAGTAGCTTACAGCCTACACCAGACAAACAAGAACCTGTTGTGAAACTGTTTGGTACTGTAAGGGCCACAGGATGGGGACAGCAAGGGATGGTGATAGAACTTTCTCAGCTCTGGAGCTGATGGTATTGAGGGGACCTTCCCATTAAAAGTCAGGAGCTTCATTTCTTTTTAGTTTCTTTCTGCACTCACCAAACTTGCTGGTACTCATGGTACCACATGGTAGTCATAGTTGACATGGATAATAGCATCTGACATCTCCTGTAAGCTGCAAGACCTCATGTTAATATGCTGCTTCCTGATATCAGACAAAGAAATATTTGTGTAGGCCACAGTGAACCAGTTAAGCAAGAAAAAAAAAAGGGCAGATAGAAAGACAGTGAGATCTCCAATCAAATGAAAACATGGCTTGATTAAAAAGTGAAGGCAGTCAGTGTCTCTGGGAACAGTCTGCTACTGCACACAGTAATTCCTGGCAGGAATGACAGCTACATTATTCCTTCTTAAAAATAAATAAATAAATAAATATCCAGCATGGCAAATGCTTTACTCCTGACTCTTAGTGAATGCTGTGCCACCAGGAGCAATGGTGGCATCCAAAAAGCCTGCAAGCCTTTTATATGGCACTGTCTCTTGCTGCAGAGGTGCTGGCAGCTGAGCAGGCAGTTGCTTTTCACTCTGAAACAGTAACAGCTCTGCTCTAGCACCTCCCGCCATGACCTGGCACCAAGGTCCTTCTTACTGTTGCTGGTTTTGCTTATTCCTTGTCCTCATCTTGGGGTCCACTGTGCTCATCCCAAGAAGAGGTGCCCCATTACTCAGCCCAGTGCAGGCAGCTCCCAATGAGCTTTCTGTAGCTTTTCTGTGGACAATGTCTTTCTCTGGTCACCTGTCACAGCAGTGTGCTGGTGTTGAATGGCTGGCAGGCTGGTGCTGTCGCAAACACAGCTCTTTGCAGTGGAGAGATGCTCAAGAATGCTGCCAAGGGAGGCGAGTGCAAGCCTGTATTGGATAAACAAGGTCTTTTGTATGGGCTTAAAAGCACTACACACCCATAGAAAGTCCCCAAAAAATCCCATCAAATATGATTCTTCATGGCTCTCAGCTGTTTTGAAAATCCAATGTAAAATATTAAATCTGTGGCTGTCTATGAGCAGTGAAGGGCATGTTTCAGTGGTGTCCTGAGAAATTCTTAAGATCAAATAAAAGGAAAATTTAAATAAAGTCGAAGTTGACTCACATAATAGCTAGCCTGGTATTAATGAGTAAAATTCTCCCTTGTCTGCAGACGTTGCAGAAAGCAAGCTGGAGGAGAGAAGGCTGGAAAATAGGTTACTTTGGAAACAGGGATTCTTCTGGCTTGCCATGAAGGAAGGCTACATGGCAGAGAGCTTCTCACTGCCTCCAGCTGAAGCAGCTGTAGGCTTGGTGAAAAGGAAGGAAAGCCAGAGAGGGGAATGAAAGGAAGTTAAGGAAGTATGACATCCTCAAGTGTGTGTGCACAGTAGCTTTTTGAGGTGCCCTAGGTCATGCAGTAATAAAGGAGAAAGAGAAACTGAGGTTTTGTGCTACACCATTCATGCTACCTCTCATACCTCACACCAGAGTGTGTACACTCCAAAATGTAAGATCCAGAAAAGCAGTGAGAAAACCTGAGGCAGATCAGCTCATGCAGATCAGCCTTTCACCCAGAGACTGTTCTATGCTTCATCCACATCACTGCATGAAATAATCACGTGAAAATAAGTCCTCTTTGTTCACATGCAGAAACTAATGAACAAAGCTACTCCCACATCCTTTCTCTTTATAAGGAAGGAAGGAGTTCATTTAGAAATGACTTCAGAGCTAACACCATACAGAGAGTGAGAAAGATCTACAGTGCCTCATTTACTTTTCTTATCAGTACTTGCTTTTCATCACCTGTATGTGTGCAAAGCACTGCTAACCAAACAGTTTGCAAATTACTTGCTGCAACCTGAAATTCACCCAAATCTGCAGAAATACATTTGGTTTTGCCCCCTTTCTTTTTCCGCTGCTGCTTTAGAATACATTTAATTAGGAAATCAATGTCTAGATGCTTCCCTGCATCTCTTTGCAGTTAATGACACAAAAAAATCATATGACTACATGTGCTGTTTTCAACCTACCTACTAAATCAGAGCTCTGTGTGCATTTATGACACCCCTGAAGGACTTCAGGTCTATGAAGCACAATACTTCTGATGTAGCAAAGTCTACAAGAAAGCTGTATATAGCTCAAGAAAAACAAACCAGACCAAGGCTGCCCCTTCTACAGTATTACTGCACACAGCTTTCCATTCACATTCCTCAGGCTATGGGCTATAGATTAGACTGACTTCGCAGTCTCTTGTGACCTCCTTGTTTTCTTTTATGCAGGTAAGAAGAGTCCACCTGCTGAGGACAAAGTAGTGCTAACACATATGAAGATATTGAGTAATGAAGGAATTCAGAACCCAGGGCTAGTATCAGAGGCTCCTGCTGATGAAGCCTGTGCTGAGGAGCCCCATCTCCCCAGCACAAGCCTCCCACAGGACTGCCAGGGAAGTCCAAATGCCAGAGCCACAGCAGCAGACACAGACTACGCAGAAGCCCCAGCAGGCACAGACTATGTAGCCACACTGCCTGACCTCAGCACCTTTGAGTCCAAGTGCCGCCTTCATAGATTCTCCAAATTTGAATCTGAGGACTCAGGAGTTGAACTGCCAAGCGGGGCCAACTCTCCATCAACACCAACAGGTTCAGAGAAGAGCTTTGTGCTTCACAGCAGAGACTCATTTTGTGACTCAGGTGTGCTTAGCACCTCATCTTCTCCAGAAATTGACCACCTGATAATGAGAGCATGTAAAGAGCGTGCCAGGAAGGTTGGCCATCAAGGTGCAGAGTCTGAAAAGCAAGCTGAGCTTTACAGTCAAGAGTCAGATGTTGTGCAGGTTCCTACAGCTTCCCTTGAAGACTTCAGTGTTCCTCAGGAAGAAGAAAGTCCTGATGAACATTTTGACCAGAGTGAACGGCAATCTCTGGAAAAAGGACTGTCCCTGGAGACAAACCCCCCCACAGAGAGCACTCTTCCCACCCCAGTTCTCCTAGAGGAGACAAAGACAGTTGCTGACAATTATGCAGAGACCTTTGGCAGCACACAAGACCTTCAGCTCCATGGACATCAGCTGAAGAAGTATCCCACAAGTGACAGTCTGGATGAATACATGAATGAATGCTGTAGACTGAGCGAGGTAAGAAAAGCACCTAAACTGCATCTTATAGCTAGGTGTGTCTAAATATCTCAGGTAAAGGTCTTAGTTCTGCTGTCCATAAAGAATTACAACACATTTGAATTAGAAAATCTCTCCTGACAGCAAATCACAGCAGTTGATTTTTAAGAGTTTTTCATAGCAGTGGAATTCTGATGTAATTCATATTTAGCATCTAAATAAGGGTGACTAACAGTAAGGGTCTGATGTTTCAAAAAGCTTTAGATTAGTGGATGTGCTCACGTCCGCTCTTAAAATGAAAACTGAAGTAATCCTGCAGAGCCACACCACCTGATAGTAGGGGTGGGAGCAGAACATGGTTTCAAGGTCAGTTTATTCCTGTATCTGGGAAAAGCTAGCTGATGTTGAGGCTCCAAAGTTTAGAGAGAACTTGTCTGAGGGGCAGTTTGTTCTGCCCAGGCCTGGAGCTGGAGCTTTGCCATCTCTCAAATAGTGAGTGAACAGCAAATTAATGCACAAATCCAAATCTTTGTTGAGAGCTCCCGTTTTACTTCACCACAACAGCTGTGATGGAAACTCCCGTGTTCAGAGACCAACTTAATCACAAAGTATTTTTTTCAGCAGCTTGTCCTACTCCAAACTCACTCCCTTCCCATTGCTGGGTACACTGTGCAATGAACAGGAAAATAAAGACACTTCTGAGCACCTGCTTCACACTGAATGCTGGCAAATGCTCAGGCCAGAGCTTTGCCTGGAGCCCACACAGACACGCTGACAGACTTACGGACCTACTGGCCATGGTGATTTCAAGGAACTAGTGACAAAATGTCTCACTGCAAGTTAATGTCTGAGTGAAGCCAGAACAGACAGCCCAATAGGCAGGCTAGGTGCAGAGGGACACCAAACAGTGCGTAATGGAGATTTTTCAGAAGGCATGAAGTGCTTGGACCCCTTTAAAAAGTAATTCTGGATAGCTGGACCCCAAAAATCAGAATGTGGTCCTGTGTTCCCATGGTGTGCCCACATGTGGCTTCCCATGTGGGTAACAGTGATGGATTGGAAAGGGGAGGCAGGAAGGAGCCAAGAGACATGTGCTGTACATATAACAAGCGCATTTCACCCTGCCCTCTGTGTCCAGGCACAGACCCATCAGGTGGTAGCTATCCTCTTCCAGGCCAGACCTTCTCCAGCAGTGAGGAAAGTCAGAGATGGCCCCATAGGTCAGGCCCACCACCCGTAACATTCACATCTGGGCAGCACAAGCAAATCACGATCAAATAGGGTGTCCTTTTCCTCACTAGAGCCACCCTGTGCATTTTTTTGCAAGGTGAGTGACTATGATCGTTCCCAGACAGTGTCCTGGCCTTTTGGCTGGGAGTTCAGAAAGGATTGGAGCAGCAGACTTTGAATACAAGGAGGCTTTATAAAAAGTTACCTAAATTCTCTGTCGCTCTGGAGGGTTTGCAGCCAACCTGATCTTGTCTGACAGCTCTGGCTGCCCATGAAATTCCTTTAAATCCTTTGTGAAGCTGAGCCTCAAGTTCCCGAAGCAGAGCATTTAAATAAACAAGAGAATAAATTAGAAAGAGGCTGAAGAGGAAATGAAGCTCTTGGTGGCTTATCTCCCCTCCTTTTTAATATCCTCACTGGCTGAGCGCTAAAGCTGAGTGCCCCAGAGCACTTCTCTGTGTTTGTTTTTGGAGCTGTACAAATACAGCTGTGACCTGGACACCAGTGAAGCCTGCCCCTGTCATAGAGCACCTCCAGGCTGCTCTATCTCAGGAGCAGCACTCTGCAAACCGCTGCAATGCCAGCAGGGCCTGAGCTGGCTGGGGCAACAACAGACCAGGGCTGCTGCTGTAATTTGAGCCTCAGAGCATGAGGACAGCAACAGCAGAGCTTTGTGACCTCACTAAACCTGCACAGTGTTGTCCCATCCTTGCTGTCGTGCGGTGAAGGCAAGACAGTGTGTGATCCAGATGGTCATCTATCTGTACAACTGATGGATGCATCTTGGTTCACCCCAGCTGAGGTCCTGCTCCATGTTGACTGGGGTTTTCACATGTTCCTGTCACCTGTCTGAAATGTAACTTAGGAGCCAACCTCTTGTCTGTGTCCCTGAGACCACGCCAGGCCTGACATCTCTGGAAATGCAGTCGGCATCATCTGAAAGATAATGGGCCTGTACATGGTATTTCCACTCTGCTTGGCAAAGAACATGCCCCTTCCAATTAATTCCTGATACACTGATTCATTTGGAGTTTCCCCAGCCAGGCTCGCTGTGGCAATGCCAATGGCTCTGAGCTTACCACCAAGGATGCAGCACCAGATGAGGTCCTTCAGCCTTGCTGCTGAGGCTGCTTCTGAGAAAACAGGAGAGAAAGTGCTGGAAAAGAGAGACTGGAAAGGACCAAATGTTTGATGCTTTGGATTCATTTGGTGAAAGGTTTTGGCTGAAAATATACGTCACATCGTTTCAGTCTGGCATTTCTCAAACAAAGCTTTCTGATCTTCTATTTTGAACTGGCGTTATTTTGAAATTTGCCTGCATTTAAAAAGATGAAAGAGGGTGGAAGCTGTTAAACAACAAGAGAAAGAACTTTGAAGTCTAAATAAAAGCATTTCCTTTTAAGCCAAATTAAATGTTTTGGGTCAGTTTGAAGATACTTAGCTTTTGATGCTTTTGCTTTGCAAACACTTCCTCACACTCTGTAAAGTTTACATTTAAAGTCAGCCCAGGCCCCTACAAGAAGAGAGAGGGAGAGAACGTTGTCATCATTAAATGAAAAAAAAAAAAAAAAGCACATTAATCACACAGCACTAATTATCCTTGTCCAAAGAAGACAAACTACTTGTCAGTGGAGAGGTATATGGTTGAGGAGAAGGATAGGACAAGCTGTGATGCTCTGCCCACAGTCTGTGCGTGCCACATGCAGGAAAACAGAAGCTATCAGCAGTGCAACCACTCGTGGACATCAGGGTGGAGCAATCAGAAATATACAGAATGATCCCTCTCTTTCCTGTTATTCACAAGCCTCGGGGTGCTGTCAACTCCCACTGACAAATGTTTCCCACTCTGCCTATGGCGTCACCAATCAGTTGCTCCAAGTCCATGATGTTCAGTGTGTGATTACATTCCTTTGCTATTGTACAGTCATGATGCTCTATCCTTCCTTGCCATGCTGATGGGGTGGAGGAGAGTGGATGGGGATTTCTGGAAGGATGGAGCACTGTTCTACTCAAAATCATTCATGGAAGGAAGGAAAGAGCCTGGTAAACAACTGTCTTTCCTGCAGCTCCCACTCGCCTTCATACCTCTATAGTGCAACAAGATAGAATGACTCTGGTGACTTCAGATGAAATTCAGATGAAAAGCCAAAATATTGACCAGAGAGCTCCAGATAAGAGCTGAAGTTCCCAGTGCAGATATCGATCCTCTATTTTTAGGCTTCCCAAGGAATGAGCTAGCAGAACTGTGGGGATTTATTGCTAACTGAGTAGGGCTACATGTGCTGAAAACCCGTCCCCAAGACCTAGTCTGGTAAGCACTCCCAAGGGCAGAGATCTCTCTCCAGTTCTCTTCACAGGGTCAAACTGTTAGTGGGAGCAATGAGGCCCTCTGTATGAGGGTCTCTTTCAAGTCTGATGTGTCTGAAAGCAAAAGCTGGCACTATTTATACACTGTGTACTTACTTTCCTATTCCTATTAAGTTCTACCCAATCCTCTGCATCTTTACCTTCTGAAACATAGGTTTTATGCACCCAAAAATAGGTACATGGCTTTTGTTCCAGTTCTATTTAGCAGTCCCCAATGGGGAATGGTAAAAAACTCAGTCCCGTGAGACGAATGTTTTGGGAAGGAGGACAGACAGAAAGGGACTCCTCCTGGAAAATGTGTGCAGTTTTCCTGTGGTTGCTCCCCCACAACTTCAAGCATAAAACTCTGATAGGTGCTGAGAGGAAAATATTTAGACCAGTGCATGCCAAAGCAGGTTCTGTACCGCATGCAGCGCAGCCAGAATATAGTAAGGATGCGTAGGTGTTTCCAGTCTATGGAAAAAAAGAGTCCTAGAAGGGTCCCTGGAGAGGCCTTCTCTGAGCAAACATTTTTGGGGGCAACCTGCCAAGTTACACAAACTTTCTGTATTGAATGCCTGCCATATCTGAGCAGTCCTAATGCAAATGGATCCTGTGGCTGGTCACAAAAGGTGAAGTGCTCCCTTCAAAGCTCTTACTCTTGTGTGCTACCTACTTAGATAGTTGCCCCTGCAGAGGTGGGCAAGCACTGCAGATTTTGCCTGGTTGATTGCCTTCTTGCTCACTTGTACCTGCTGGGATCACTGCAACAAAATGCAAATTAATTTGTTATTCGATAGCCCCAAATGCCTGACCTGAGCACTCTCTGAGGGATGCCTGTGAAATGGGACTCTTCAGTATATCATGTCCAGTGTGGTTTAGTTCCTCCACAGGGGTGAATCCCCCTTGTCCCAAGGCCTGGAGCAAGTGCTCTACCCCTTTTTTCCCCTCTTTTCTTTGGGTTGGGCAATCTCTGTCCTGCCACTGCTCTAGGTGCTGCCAAGAGGGACACAGAATCCATGAACACAAATGGCTGATGAGCTTGGAGTTGCTGTGGGTTTCCATACGATTTCATGTGACCTCCGTCCCAGCTTCAGACACAAAAACATCTGGACATAATAATGACTATTTATAAACAACATTGTATCATCATTTGTTTAAAAAGAAGTAAATCCTAATGCTGATTATTTTCGAACACACCATGAGCATTCTGACATAATGAAAAGACAGGAAGAGTCCTAAGGCTGGCATTTCCCTAAAAACGTAGATTGTTGTGGGAAAGGAGACAGAGTGGGCTTCCTGCTTTTGTAGAGGGAGCTTTTATTTTTTTTTTTTTACTTTTTGAAGTAAGGTAAACTTAGAACGTCACTTTTGTAAAAGATCGAGGCTTGTTTTACTTACTGATATCAGATGCACGGCAGCAGGCAGCGCCAAGGTGGAAGTGAGCTGCTGTGTGCATTTGTGAGCAGTGCATCCGGCAATGGCCGGCCCGCACGCAGGGAAGCCCTCGGGCAAAGGCCACAGGCTGGGCATGAGGAGACACTGCAGGTCCCAGGTGGGAAGAGAGCAGTGGTACAGCCTGCTTAGGTCCATGCTCTTTTGCTGATACACTGCAGACACCTGCTCAAAGACAGCACGTGGACAATCCTTTTCATTGAAGATCACATCACCTCCTAGTGCCCGGTCCCCAAGCAGCTGCTGGGCCCTGAGCTCAGCTCCAAAGCGACAGACAAAGCTGAAAGCATGTGTTTCCAAACAGGCAACTCATTCATCCTGAACGAACTACTGCACAGCAAAACTCGCAGCATTGCAATGTTTCTCCCCAGTACTAACCATCAGTGCCTGCACAATGATAAAAGCATTTTAAGACCATTTGGTACCACACTTACAGAATATCCTGACAACAGCTATACAGCAAGCTTGGTCCTGCAGACATCCTTAACAACTGAGAAAATGGCAGCTCGGGTCTAAGCAGAAAGATGCTGTTCACTCTAGCAGCTTGGTTTGGATGCATGCAGCTGCAAGGAGCAGGCTGGGCTCCCAGCTGCCAGTAAGGTTTGCTCTGCCATTGCTCTGTGCCTCAAACTGTTTTGTCACTGCAGGTGAACCAAGGGAACAGCAAAGCCCTGGGATCTGGCCTGGGATACCTGGAACACATTTGCCAACTAATTGAGAAGATTGGGCAGCTGCAGGAGCACAACCTGCGGCTCCAAAAGCAAGTCTGCAGCTTACAGAAAGAGCAGAAGATGAGCCAGATAAAAGAGGTAAGCAGACACCATAGAATCTTTCATTAAATGATACACTGAAGGCCCAGATGGGAAGTTTCTAGTCCATTTGAGGGATTATTCTAATTTTACTTGACCACTTGGGCTGGGTGCTCTGCTCTTCAGGGAGTCCTTGCCCATCATGGTGGGCTCAGCTTTCCTTGGGGTGGGCTTAGATTTCTCTTCTTATCCAGTTTTGTTTCCCAGGTGCCCTAACTGCCATTTGAGTTAATAAGGGTCCCCTCACCTCATGTGACGGCCAGCTCTGTTGGTAGCTTTCATTTCTCTGCAGTCAAAAACTCCCCAAGAATGCATCTCCCTCTGACAGTGTTATTGAAACAAAACATTTCCATGGACCTCCCTAGCAATCATGTGTATTAAAAATTGCAAGCTTTTTCTTTCCCTTCTGTTTTCACGTTGTCACAATCCCAGAATTTCCCACAAAAGAGACACAATGGAAAAGGGAACTGGTGATACTGCCAAAGGAAGAATTTATAAAATGAAACATTTTAGTGCTCCCATTTGTCCTTTTTTTTTTTTTTTTTTTTTTTTAAATCGGCCTGAGCTAGCTGTGGAATTTGACTTAAATTTTCAAATCATTTCAGTTTCCCCTTACACAACATGCTTTTAGTTCCTGAACACTTTGTTCAGCTCTACACCACCTCTTATTCTCAATTCCTTTTCTTTGGCCACCGTAACAGGTTTCCACCATTTTGCCTCCCTTTCCTTCCTCCCCTTTTATTTATTTGATCACCCCCAAAGGAACAGAAGGGGTCTGTCACACTCAGCTATTTCTTCCCACCATGCTGTGATGAGTCTTTCATTCCGCCGACACAGCCATTCCTCCCCCAGTGCTGCTCTCCCACCTGCTGGGGCTGGATCTGCAGTAGGTGACCGGCTCCTTCTCAGAGCCAAAGCCAAGTTGTGAGTCAGGTTGCAGAGCAGCACGGCTTGTCATTTCCATGTACTCATCCCTCACACTCAGAGGAATGCAGCCTCCTACATAGAGCTGGGAATTGTTAGCATGTTTCCTGAAGCTCTACAACTGAATCATTGCCCAAAGCAGCCCTTATGAGCTGCAAATCCACGGTCAAATCGTCAGCTGGTGTATGTGCCCCATCCTCCAGCTCACATTAAAATTGAAGGCACTGTGCTTTCACATAACTATTTGAAGCTGGTCTTTACAGTATTTTTCAATGTCTCTCAACACAGCCTTCTCGACTGCATACATTCTGTGGGGAACTTCACCCTCAGATGTAACACTCAGCACTTGCAATGTGATCTACAAAACTGAATGCTCTCTCTCCTGGCATCCCTGTGGTGCCTAGATCTCCTGCATCCAATCCAAGTGATTCTCTCCATTATTTTCCTCTTCAGTCCCACACGCCCTCTGTGCAGAAGAGAAACACTACTGGCACAGTTTGCCATGGGACAGAGCAGCTGATGTCCACACGACTTTTTTGGGGGTGTTTTAAGGCTACTTGCCAAACCACATTATCTCAAAGCAGACTGCAAACACAGAAAGATTTCCATGCCCAGGAAAGTCATAGCCCCAGCATACTGATGGGTTGGGGGTATTAGGAGATGTTTCTGGGGGTGGTATATGTGCTCCCATTGCTGCTCACAAGAGCTTTAGAGGCAACCCCACAGACACTGATGACATTTCCAGAAGCATTCAGCTGATGCCGGTTCCTGAAGTTGATAGAGCTGTATGGATTTATTCCACAAAGCACTAGGAAGTTCATGCATACAATGCTGATGGCACTCTGTAACTCACAGGAGTGGCCTTAACCAGACAGGATGTTTGAAGACTTCCAAGCACTTGAGAAACCTTTGTCATAACTCTTCTAAATATGTCTTGCCCAGAGAAGCAGTTAATGTTCTGCAAAAATCTGTGTAGACACAAAACACAGTTTTTTGCCAGAAGAATCATAGATCCCAATAAAAGAAGAGGTATCCTGTCCCTTTACCATGATCCCATTAGATCTCACCATCTTAATGACCTCTGTGCTTATCAAAAGACCTCCCAGACACACCTGTGGCAGATGCTATGTACAGAGTTGATACTGAGGAACATAGGGAACACAGTTACTTCACATCCTTTGCTTTACAAAGAATCCTCAATGCCCTGAGTAGAAAGTAATATATTTAATCAACTTTTCAAAGGACCTCCAAAGGCACAGGTACTGCAAGGTGCCATGTGAAACATACACAAATGAGATGTAATATTGAGACTGTTAATCGTAAGGTTGAAAGTCTGCCACCAAACCAGCTACAGCAGAAGCACCACATATGGTGAATGTTTGGTAACACGTTAACAAGTTATGGACTCCCATCAATGAAAATACAAGATACTGTTGTCTGTGCGTGGTCCAAAACAAATAACATTATCATAAAATGTGAGTCTGTTATAATGGATGTTTATTTACACAACTGCCTCGGCTGAGCGGTTCTGTGATTAGAAACTATCTTCAACTCTTTCTGAAAAACAACCCCAAAAGTTGCTGAACACCAAGCAGTTCAAGTCAAGCACTAATGAATCCATGAAAAATCTGCATTACCACTCCAGATAGCTCAGCCTTACAGAGAGGTAAATCACTTATCTGTGTCCTGACAGGTCTCAGACAAGGCAGAGCATCCTAGCACTGGAATGCTTGCAATCTGACCGTGCCTTTGCACAGCCCTTTTACCTCGAGCTGCTGCAGCCACACAGTCTGAATACTTTCTTTTTGTCTGGTGTAGGAGTACCTCATGCAGCATTGCTCTTGTGGAGCTGCCAGTGTGTTCCTCAACTCGTACCAAGACGTGAAGACGTTTTTTGCAGGGAGGAGCCGACCTCACAGCCTCTTGATTCAGACTGGAAACCCTTCTGATCTTTCCATCATCCCAGAAATAGGAGCAAACACCGACAAGCTCAGCAGCTACTGTGGTGAGTTTGACTGCCCCTAACATGCAACCTCCTTTTCCCTAGGACAGGTAGGTGGGAACAGAGCAAGGTGCCAGCTTCCCAGTTAAGGCTTTGTCTCATTAAAAGATGCATTTTAAAATACCTTGAAACACCTGCTCCTTCATATGAGCGAAGTGGGATTTCTTCCCACTGTAGCTATGGCTACAGAGGTTGGGCCAAATATGTTATCAGACATGTTTCTCTTCTGGAAACCTGAAAAAGTTGATTAGTACAGCTCTTCCATGCAGCTTTAAAATCCTCCCAGCCAAGATATGGTTTCATCTAAGGTGGGAAGCCTCACGCCTGCCATTGGTCTGCCCTCTCACACAGGCACAGAGCACATTCCTGGAGGATGACATACTCAGTAGACCAAGAAGAAATAAGCCCCATCTGCAAAGCTTGGTCAGGAGATCAACTTTTCCAGAAGGCTGAGAAAGACTCAGCCTACTCATGTTAAAACCAGCTGAAAAGCCTAGACAAAAGTTTACGTGACCCACCACCTTAAATAAGCCTAATTAGTTTATTTCAGACCTTCTAAACTTCAGCCTGCCTGTAATATCTGGTGAAACACAGAACTTTAACACTGCTTCTAGCAGAACTGGGTCACTGTGTAAATGGCCTTTGGGCCCTCTCAGTACCAAAACTCAGAAACTTACTTTATTAGCAGTTTCAGAGAAGAGTTGAGAGGAAAATAACACCACAAGGAAGCCAACAGAAAGTTTGTCCTGGTCAGGCACCAGCTTGGATCATTTACCTTCCTTGCACCAAGCTGTGGCACAAAGTTTTCAGTCAGTCATTAAGTCCTAAGAGGACTCATCCTGCTGCTAGCAGCACTGCCCACAGCCTTCCTAGCAGGACATTGCTGAGAAATGTGAGCAAAAATACAACTTCTTGCATTTCATTACAGGAAGCGAGAGATACCCAGAATCAGGAAACAGCCATCCAATGGCAGGGCTCAGGAAGTCATCAAACAATAGGAACAAGGAGAATGAGTTCAGAGAAGGTGGTGGCATGGCTGAAAGGCAGGCTTTTCCACCAAAGGATCCTGCAGCCAGAAAGGTGAGTGATAAACCTGGCACCAGGCTTTGGGTGGGATCTGTGCGGGAAGCAGGGAGTTCTGCTCAGCCAAATGCAAAGTCAGGCACTGGGAGAACAAGCCCACAGTGACTCCTTCCCACAAGGACTGGGGCATGCAGGCCAGGGTGCTCCATATGCCTCCGGTCCCAGTCTCTAATAAAGAGAATGGCAAGAAGGGCACAGAACAGGTACCTAGTGTAAGGGAAAGGAGCTCTGCAGACAGCAGCACAGGCTTTAGTTCTTACCAACTCCAGAAAGTTTGATGCATGAAGTCAGTTCTAAGCACCTTCACTACCGCTGACAGAGAGGATAAAGCAAGCATACGTTCATTACTGCACATAAAAACAACAGGGTCAGCCTGCAGCTTATTGACAGACTGGCAGCATATCAGTGTAATACATCAGCCCTCAAAGCTTGTTTCAGGGAAGCCCTATCACTGAATTCCAAGGAAGCTGGGATGAATGCTTTTCCTCTCCCTCTCTTTCCCATTGTGTGTGGCTGCCTCAGCACTTTACTGTTCCAAGGGTGATCAGAAGTGCTAAAATACCAGTGCAGAGGCTCTAATCTGAGTATTCCCAGACCCACAGGAAGGAGGAAGGAGTAAGTCTCTCACGGGAAAGACTTTCTCATGAAATTTCCACCCAGAGTTGCAAATTGGTTGCAAGCATTTGCACGAACTCCATAAACGCTGTCAAAGGACATATCCTGAAAGGTACTCTGTGCTGTGACTTATGTCTAGCAAAGTTCTGGGTATGAGGATTATTTTAAGCACAAGGGAAGCCCCGATTACTTACTTCACAGCACAACAGAACTGAGATCCACACTTCTTAAACTCAATTCTAGCGCAGCCTTCCTACACCACATCTTAGTATGGTTACTTCCATATTTGCTACTCTGGACACACGATGCCCCTTAACCTTCTACAGCTGCAGGAGCTGTATGGGAATCCTGTCACACCATTGCAGATGGAATAGGTATGCCAACTGGCAGTAAGGACAATAAAAGAGATAAAGGGCTTTGACAAGACTATGGGTGAAGGCCAGGCAGTGTCCAGTTTGTTCCCAGCTCTGTGAGATGGTCTCACTGTCACAGTATTTAAAAGTTTATTTTTCTTTGGTTTTAGGGTCTGGACACCAGCAAGAACTGTTCGGTAAGTACTGCCTCTGGGGAATATACTTTGCTTGTATCTGCACTGCCGTGGACCAAACACCCAAAGCATTTTACATAGAAAAAGAAGTTTGCTGACCCCGAAATTTTTCTGCCAAATAACAGCCCACATATGCTATTTTTATGACTTACTGCATCTGTTTCATTGTTCTCCCACTCTCATAATAGGCAATGGATAGATAGCTTTCAGGAACAGGCAACTGCTCTGCCTTTGAGGCTCTTCTGGGACATCTCTGGCACAGCCACGGACTGTCTTCCCACAGTGCAGAGCTGCTAAGGCTTTCAGAACTCTGCCACAGTACACATTAATCCTAGCAAGAAACACAAAAGTTTGATATTTCCATGAGTAAACAGTCTCACTTACAGGCAATTAATTCAATAGCACAGAAAACACTCTAGTTTTCAGCAGAGCCCATGACCTCATCTGAAGTTTTGAAGTGGAAATTTAGCAGAGCCTCAAGAATTACTGCAATAGGTTATGCTTTGGCAGCTGCCAGGTCATGCTGCCAAGGTGGCCCTGACTCACAGGGCTGCGCTGGAACAAGTGCTCTGCTGGTGGCACTGTGGGATGGCAGCTGAGGACAGGACCCAAAACATGACAATGGTTCTGAGAACTTCACCAAAATGGGCACCAGCAACATTTCTACCCCCGACATGATCTTTTTCCTTCTGTTCCCAAGGTTTTCTAGCCCTTATTGTAGGAAATTTAAAACAGTGTAGGAAAAAAACAACAACAACAAAAAAACAACCCTGGAACATTTTCCATAACTGTTTCTAAGTTAATAAGCCTAAATGAGTTCATCCTAAGACAGCAAACATTAGGGAGGGCCTAATGAGTCTCCCTGACCTGATAATCGCTATTAGCATTTCAAATGGAAGTACCCAACAGCTGCAGTCTGTGGACGTGACAGAGAGACAAAGGCTTGGACCTCTCTAATTCATGGGCCACAAAAAGTTGACACCTTGAAAAGGGCTAATACCAATACACCTGGCCTAATAAAAAGGCAGAGAGTCAAGCTGCTTTTTTTGGGGGGGTTGTTTGCTGTGTAAAGGCCCCCCTCCGGGTGCAGGTAAGTCGGTAAAAAGAACAAACCACTTTTCCTGTAGCACGGTGTAACAGCAAGGTGCGACATGCCTTTAGGCAGCTACTCAGTGCCCACCAGTGAAGTGCTAGGTTGAACTAAAACAAAGGCTCTTCCTATCTGTCCAAAATTAAGCAGCTCAAAACAGTAGGCACTGTATGCACTGGAGAGCTGCACAACTGTGGCAGAGTCACAACCCTTTATCAGTTCTGCTAGGAATACATCCCTCTATCTTGGGATGTATTCTGAGCGGGAAGCTCCCCTCTTCTAGCTACCCTGGAGTACCCCGAAGTATTGCACAGCAGCCAGATGAGGTCTGCCACCAATCAACCTCTGGTCGCAGTTACAGTTTCTTTTTGCTCCTTAGGGTGAGAACCATGCTTGGGGGAAAATGAGAGATCTTATGAGGAAGACACGTCTGAGAAACCAAAGCAAGCTGGGGCTGTCCTCTGCTGCTCTGAAGAGGTCCTGCCCACAGCTGTACAGGTAAGGCAGAGCTGTGTGAGGGTTTGACTTAGTGCTGGAGCAGCTGGTGGTTTACATTTGTCTGTTGCTGACTAGAGAACACTTTTCTAAGCAAAGACCATCCTTACCTTTTTTCTTGTATTAAGAGGGTTCTGGCCAGCACAATCCTTTGCCCAGGTACTCTAAGATCCCAAGTGGACAATGTTACCTGTGTGAAAATAACAAAAACATTAGGGTCCTTAAGGAGGTGCTTACACAGTCATCACTAGCAAGGGCCACTCTCGTGCCTAAACACTATTTCTATTAAGAGATCTGTGCTGATCCCTCACGTGAGATCGCCAGGAAGGCTACAGCCTGCTATCCAAGCTATGCAGTGCAGCACTCTATCCAAGACGATAACAACACCCACTGCATAGATCCTTTGGCATGCTTGCCAAGCCCTCCCAGCTGGTCTGGTGTAACAGGAAGAGTCTGGGTATCTCACCAAAGCAGGAGTATTACGTGGAGCTGGGCACCTCCCTGTGTTTTTTCAGCTGAGGTCTCTGTAACCTCGAGGGGAACAGCTTAAGCCTTCCTTGGCTTTTCAGAAGGGCGATGGTAGGAAAACAGTTGTTTAAGCACTCAGGAACGTCCTATTGTTCCCTCTGATAGCCTGTACCTACCTTACAAGATGCACGAAGGAACTGGGAATCTTGTAATTTCAGCTGGAGAAAACCCTCTGTAAGTTTACAGACTGATTTTTCCAGCTGGAAAAAGCTTAGCTGGGGCCCAAACACACGTAACAGGCAAGCTTCCTCCTATTGTTTGTGAAACTGAAAGGACCACAAGCAGAAAGAGATCAAACAGTTCCATCTAAAATAGATGGTGAACCAGCTGGAGAAAACATACAAACTCTTGTGAACCTGCCCTCTAAACCTGAAAAAAATGAGACTCCACATGGACTTCAGAAAAGTGCTGTCTCTGCCACCCCCCACGGCCTTTTCTCTGCAGTGCTGAGGATGCTGCCAGCACTCCCCGGGTGAGAATTACAGGCTAAGTAAATTCATTTTCTTCTACTGAAAGGCCATCCCAGCAGCTCCTAACAGAGCTACTTTTGCACATACATAGGACAACTAGAACTCATAGAAAGGCTGCAGAATGAGATGCCAACGGGATGACTTTTACCTGACTGAAACTGGGAAGCCCCAGAGACCTAGCATGCTGATTTCCCCAGGCTGCTTCCCATAGCTGATAAATAGATGGCTTTTTCTAATATACGGGCCTAGACCCTTTGCTCATACCCATGCCCCTTAAGTCTCTCCATTCCCTCTTCTCTGCTTTCTAGCTCTGTTCACTTGTGCTATCTGTATTTGCTCTCAACCTCTCTAGCACTTACCCTGCAATAGCAATGCACTAACACTAGGCTTTTTGCTGGTGCTTAGAAGGCTGGACACACTGCTCTTAGGACATTTTAGCTATCCTGAAGATCATTTAAAATAAAACATTGAGCCTCAGTAAGTCAGTGACAGCTCTGCAAATGCTGCTGAACAGAAAGGTACTGTGTTCCTGCAGCAGTACCATGATGGTAAAGCAAAAAAGCCTCAATTGCCTGCAGCTCTTGGCAACACATGCATTGAAGCCCTGATAGTCTCAGCATCTAAAGCCACTGTCTTTGTTATAATTTATGAAACATGTTTGTCCTGGCACCTGATCCTGTTTGTGCATGCAGGCACACAGAATTGGCTGGTTTTTGCTTACCCAGGCTTCCTTGAGCTTAGAGTCATCTCGCAAGGTCTTGAACTGGAGCAGGCTGGAGCCTGGTGTCCTGTGTTAACATATAGCTCTGAAGGAAGCACAGATTTGTTGCTTTTGACACTCAGACCCACTTGAGTCATTCAGGCAATAAGAGAAAGTCTCTTTGTTTTTGTTTTTGTAACTAGGTCAAAGCAAATAGCCTTTCATGCTCCCACTGTTTATGATGAATGATCTGCTTCAGGGTGGTGGCTTTGTTTTTCTTTTGTCTTTTTTTTTTTCTTCTTAAAAAAGAAAATCCACAAAAGAATTCTCATAGTAGTGAGAGAACTTGGTTCTTCCAGCAGGAGAGACAGAGTCTGCCAAGATAAACACACTGGCACAAGACTCAGTGGCTTGTCACATATTGTTCCAACCTGGCTCAGATTTTCATTTCATTTTCTGTTTCCTGGTAGCACTTTCACTCCCACAGTCTGTTTTGCTCAGAGGGCCCGAACAGGCTGAGAGATGACTTGGTCATGGAGTTACCAATTTAACAGCACAAAGACCTGAGCCTGACACATAGAGAAGTAGATTGTTTCCCTCAAATCATTGCAGAATGAATCCTCCACAAAGAGAAGCTCAAATGACCCTCAAAGTCAAGAACTTCATCTTTGCACTGTGACTGGTTTCAGTGACAGAAGACTGTTCTCAAGTGACAGTCAAGCATCAGAAGGTCAAATATTTGCCCTGTATAAATAATTGCACACTGACTGGAGAGAATACAGCTGGGCTGCAAGTTCTGCATGAACCCACCTTGAAAAACTTAATGTCAGATGGAGCAATAATATAAAATACATGTGGAATTGCCTCTGGCTAGGTTAGTATTACTTGTAGTCTCCAGAAACCCAGGACCAAGCAGGAGCACGTAAGTGCTTCTGAGATATTTTCCTTATTTTCCCCAGAACCGTTTTCATACACAGGAGACTTTCAGTCCCCACTGCTCACCCTGACTGCAGCGGGGAAGCAGTCCCAGCCAACTCCATGGGAGCCGCTGAGCTCAGGAGCTTTACTGATGCTATCCGCAGCCTCTTCCTAGGCAGGCTCTAATGTGGGAAACTGGATAATCCCAGCCTGGCACTCCTGTTCAGACACATCCATCTATTTATCTATGGGAGTTGCAACTCTTAGGTAGTTGTGTGGGCTTGAGCTAACCTCAAGTTATGATATCTTTCATGGGTAAGGACATTAGTTTCGATCTGACAGCTGCCAAAAGCATACATCTGTATGACAGCTACTTGGCGGTTAGGGTGAAGTAATCTAGGAAGTACAGTGCAACACCAGCATGCCAAAACTCCTGACCAGAACAGCCTCATGCAAAGACTGAAATCCCATCACCCAGAGCTTGCATGCCCAGGTCTGAGCAGCACCCTTCATAAGGAAATTTATTCCCAGGAGGCCAGAGGCAGCCAAAGAACTAAAGCATCAAGGCATAAATTCAGCCATTTCACAGCATAAGCCATAAGAATTAATGAAACAGAAATCCTACAACATTTAGACTAAGAAGAAAAAAAATAAATCAGTAGCTAGAAACTAGAAGTCAGTACCACAACATCAGTCATGACTTTGATTTGAACAATTTTTCACATGAAAGATAACAGTGAGCTATTTCTTATTCATTTTAATCACTTTGAAATGTTGCACTAAAAAATAAAAAAATAAAAATAAAACCCACAACACACAGCTTCTCTTTTTCTAACAGCAACTATTTTTACAAAGCTCTCCAAAAGATTTTTCTTTCCCAAGTCCTAGAGGCCTAAGCCATTACAACCAGACAGTTGCAATGCACTGCACTTATTGCAGTTGAAAGCAATAAGTAAAGAACAACAACAGCAAAGCTGGAGACAGCCTTAGCAGCGAGCTTAGTCCTGCTCTTTCCAATTCCTCACTTCCTACTGGAGGCCAGAAGTGTTCAACCCCTATGACAGTGACCCACCAGTCTCTCCCTCTCTCTTCACAACATCACTCCAAGTGATGCATTTTGTAGTGTTTTGGGGTTTCTTTTGGATGCTGCCACAGGTATTTGGTTTGGAATTTCGGGCTGGCAAGGGGAAGCAGTGCTGGGTGCTGTTCAGAATACTAGTGCTAAAAACACCACCACGTGTTCTGACTGCTGTCAACTTTAATGGTATTTTTCCTTTTGTTTAGGCCAGATATTGTGTCTTCTGAGCTGAGGAAAGCTGAGAGAACTGAGAGGAACTCCATGATTGTTTTGGGGCAAAATACAAAGAATGAAAACATATGGCCTTTCTGATAACCCAAGTGAAATGGGACAAGGTAAAATAAGTAAAACAGAATAGTTTGCATTGTTTTTCTTTCCTCCACTTAGCACAGGAATTGTGCAGTTCTGTTTCTTCATCCAGACATGTTCCAACAGGTACAGAGCAGATTCCTGAAGTTCAAATTATATGGATCTATGCCAGCTGAAGACTGGCCCATATACCTTCAAGTTAATAGGCACACTCCGCCCCCTCCTCTTTAAAAAAAAAGCAACAGTTAATTTAAGGTAATTATAGCCATTTAGCCTGCATCATACAGGCTTTTGGCATTGCATTCAATGCAGAGAGAAACGCAGCAGCAAGTTCAGTTATCTACCATCTCAGTCAATTACTCCCAAATAATAAACCAAATGTATATTGGGATATACATCTATATACAATAGATGTATATATAGATACAATCCATCTATAATCAGAACCAAAAAAGAAACAGACTCAGCCCACTGGGTAAATGCAGAACATCTCTTTCCAGTCCCTCACATTCACCACGTGTTTTTGTTTCAGGGAAGAGAAACGGAAATAGTGACGGATACAAAATGGAAGAGCTTTGTGCACCCAGCATCCTCTGGCTGTTGGCATAGCAACTCTGATTTGAACGTTGGAAGGGAAAGAAGGAAAGGGGAGGTGGATAAAGGTCTGTGGACAGATGCATGCTCAGCTACCTATAGCTTCACTCCTGAACCTGATGCATACTCACAAGCCACAGAAGAAGAAACTTGCAGCCAGCATCTTGGTACCATAACCAGGAGAGGCTTTTAAATGAGATTTGGTAATTAATTCTTCCTCCTATCTGTGCTACTACCCAAACCACTAAAGCTTTTAAATTATCATCACATCCTGGGAACCTCCTAAATGAACTTCAGCTTCATGGGGGAGAGCTGCAGCCAGAGAATGCCATACCTATTGCCAAGCACAGAGATGGCCACTGGGAGCGCAGCTACCTCCTTCAGGACCGGGGCTGTCACTCCTCCCTTGCCGGCAGCATCTCACCAGCCATGCAGTTTTACTTAGATGCAACAGGAAAACAGCCTGTAAAGCCAAGCACTCCCCCAGGGCCATCCACAAAACCACCACCAGCAGCACCTTCTGCAAACGTTCCTTGACTTCAGTGCCATCCTAACACAGAAGTCAACACAGTGAGTGGCACCACAAAAATCAGCTGTTAAGAGAATTGGGAGGGTACACCCATGGCAGCATCTCAGCCACTCGGCAGCCTGGCTCTCAGGTAGGCTGTGCTGTCTATCTTCTGGAAGAATAGGGTTGCAAGGATGAGTTACTCACATACACCCTCTACATTCCACATCTTTTTCCCTAAGGCTGTTCTTCTAGATCTACTAGTTTGGTTTTTATCATTTTTATTATTATTTTTGTCACACTATAGCCATGCTTGGTGGGTGCTTCATTGCCACATTTCCACAGAGTTCAGAGAACAGGCAGCATCTGCTTCTGAATGTGCTCTAGCTGCTGCAGTAGTCTCTGCAGATCAGCTCCTACCAGCAAACAAATTCATGCCTATGGAATAAAGATTCAAGCAAACCAACCAACTTTGCCTCTTGTTGTAGGGGCATGCTACTACCCTGAATTACAATATAACTGTAAACCAGGCACTTGCTATTTAAAATCCCTTCTAGTCCATCCTTGGGAACTGAGATTTTAGAAGATGACAGAGAAACATACCAACTTCAGCAGGTTCAGCCTTTCAGCAACAGATGCTCCCCCTTCGCTCACCCAGAGCATCTGGAAGCCCTCCAAGGCAGAGCAGGATCTTTTCTGAGATTCAAAATAACCCACCCAGGAAAGCTGTTCTGAGCCCAGTTCTACCAGCAACACAAGGCAAAGAGTTGTTGCTCCCTAGAACAACAGATCATGTTTACACAGTGCAAGCATAGTTTGCAGGTGAAGTTCAGTTTAGCTGCTGTTATTTAGCAACTTTAAAAAAAAAAGTTTGTGCTGACTCACAGTTAGTACCCTATTGTAGGTGCTGTGTTTAATATTTCAGTTGTCATTAATCATAGCTGCTGTTGTGAGACTGGGTTATTCACTGTATATCTTGCTAGCTTCATCCAAAGCTAGAAATATTTATGACTTGATTATTCTGTGAATAGTCTGTATATCTCCATAAATCCCAGGGGCTAAAAATCCTGCCTCAGCTTACACCCTCCACCTGTACAGACACTATAAGGAATGTGATGGACTGGACTTGCAGGGTTTCAAGAGAGTCATGAACTGGTGTTTCTCCATCCCCTATTCTCCTCACATTTATAGGTATTATGGTTTTTAAAATTAAGCTAAACTGTCACTTTTTATTACAGCATTATATGAAATATATTCATGTATTTTCAAAACTATATTTATAACATGTAACATACTGTATAGTTCTCCACTCTAAGATGCGTGTATTACAGTGTGATAAGTTTAATAATAAAATCACCACTTACAAAATAACTGGGGTCAGATCTCTTATTAATGAAGACCAGGGCTAGAGTACAGTTACTGCTGGACACCTTTCAGGCGAGCACAGCCGCTCTAGAGAGCACAACGCACGCCTGCGGACCAGCCCGTGGAGGGCGGCAGCGAGCTCCCGGCCGGGCCGTGGCCGCCGCATCCCGCACACGGCCGCCCGGGCCGGGATGCTCCCGCAGCCGCCGCCAAATTGCCTTCAGCTATCAGCACGGTTAAGAGCTGTGCCGGAGGATCGCGCCTGAGCTGCTGAGAAGGTGCGGTCTGCACTAGTGCTTTGATCGCCCTATAATTAATAACGCAGGCTGCTACAAAGACGGGTCAGAAGGCAGATAAGTTCGTGCTCTGCATTCCGTGATAAGCTCCACGCATAGCATTCAGCTGCGAGAGGCACTCCCTTAAGAAAGGAGGTGTTAGGCTTATCCCCAGCTGATAATGGCTCCAGCCCGAGAACTCTCCTGCCATGGCACGATAGCACTGAGGGCATCACCTGTTCCTGTCCTGAGAACAAGGCTAAGCACAGCTTATCCTGTCCTGGAGATCGCAGGAAAGAGCAGCACAGCCCTGACTGTGCTGGTGGGGATCACCTCTTGCCCCACAGCACAACTCCTTACAGCCAAATGCTACCCTACATACCCCCCAAAGAGAGAGCATTTGCAGAAATATAATTGGTTTTCTTCCTCGAGCTCAGTGTTTGAGAGGAGCCAAGATCAGTATAAAGATATCTGAGAGAAATGCAGACCCCACCCAGCATCACTCCTGGCTCAGCCTGCAGCTTCCTGAGGGAGGGCAGAGTCTCCTTGACATTAGCAGAGTTGCACCAACCCCACAGCAGAGCCGGCAGACAGCAAGATCAATTTAGATAAATGGCATTTGGAAAACAGCCATCAGGATCATTTTGTCTTGCAAAAAAACACAGCACCAGGGCTTACTCCTGTTCCACTCCTTGCACTCTGGAGGAGGGAGAAGGCATCCTACAGACTTAATGGGTTTGGGAACCACTTTATTGCAACACAATTATCTCACTCATTACAGGCACCTTTCTCCACCACAGCACAGCAGCCACCAGCACCATGCTCAGCACTGCCCCAAAGGCCACAGCAGCAAAACCCAGAGCCCAGGGGGCTGCAGCTGCTCCTGTAGGGGAAGAGAAGCCTTGGTCAGAAGCAGGCTGGGGAAGGGGCTGGTCCATACCTATATACTGAGCCACACACTTACTGAAATCATTCACATCAGCTTCATGTCTTAGCCCATCCTGCAGGAAAACAACAGGGCCTTTGCTGGAAACACGGGAGGCACTGCCCTTAAGGGTATGCTCAGCACTCCTTTTACCCCCTGTGGAGGAGCAGAAGAGTTTTAAGAGACACAGGTGCCTAGCCCTTGAAGTCAGGAGGCTTTGGCCACCTTCTCAACCCTCAGCCAAGCCTGCAATGGATCAGAATAGTGACAAGAGCCTACAATGACCCCTGCCTTTCTGGCATAAATGCAAGAGCCCTTCCTCAGAGAAAAGGAGCAGGAAATGCCTGTCAACTTGTACCAAGGACCAGCATGTGCCCCTACCCACCATCTTGGAGACCAGAGCCCTGCTGCCCTTATAGACACAGCGAGGCTAAGACACTTACTGGCTCTAGCAGGACAAGTGGTGGTGCAGGACTCCTGCACAGACCGGTGGCACACTGAGGCACTGCAGTGCAGATACACCTAGAAAGAAAGCAACAACTGTGAATCACTCACTATCTGTTGTGAGATAACATTCTGGTGTGGTACTTTGAACCTGGCCAGCATGGCAGCTTTGATACCTTTTCCACACAGCCTTCAAACTAGGTCAGATCTGGCATTACAGCACTTCTCCTGGACTCCTAGGATTAGCTCAGTTGAGCAAGCACTGCTGGGACTAGTCTAGACTAATAGCTGATCTGCTGATTGAGCAGGTGTCATGGGAAATGGTAAAGTTTATCACTGAAGTACTCAGTTCACAAAATTTACAGCCCAGATGCTTTCCAAGCACTAGAGCTACCGCCATGTCATTTTAGCCAAAAAGTTTAGAGATTTGATTTATGTAATTGAACCACCCACCCTAAACTGTTTCAACATGAGATCACCTAATGTGGGAGCAGTAAGAACCACTTCAAGAGGAAGCTAGGCAGTCAGGAAGGCAGCTTACCAAACCCGAGAGCGCCTCTTGAGAAGCAGAGTCCACAAAGGTAAACGTGTAGAGGGTGAAGCGCTGGTAATGTGATGGGAACAGTAGACCTGAGGCAGTACTCAGAGGTACCAGCTGTGTCTGATAGTTGTCCCCTGCATAAGGGCACCTGAGAAAGAAGCCAGAAGTTAGAGTGCAAGTCATTCCCCCACACCCAAAGTTGTTTACAAGCCACTTACCCATTCACCAGGACAGGCCACTGTGTCTGTTGATGAGGACTGATACTTGGTGTAGCCCAGCAGTGGTGCAGGAATAGAACCAGGTCAGGGTCTGTCCTCTGAAGGATCCTAACTTCTACATAAATAGGGTCTCTCAGAGCCCTCACAATAGGATAGTCACTGTCAGTGTAGTAGGAACTATATCTTTCATCTGGGTAAGAAAGAAAAAGAATAGCCATTCTAGAGCAGGAATAAAATAAACTGAGAGCATCCTTCATAGCTATCCTATCAAATCCCAAGTGAGGCAGAGAAGCAGTAGCAGGACTCACTCCCTTATTACTCAGCAGAGAGCAGAGCCCCACACCAAGAAGCCAGATCAAGTCCTGTAGACTTCTCATACCTGAAGCAACACGCAGCTCCAAGGACAGAGGACCAGGCTGGGAGACAGCAGGGAGCGGTGGCAGTGTGAAGACCTGAACACTCAAGGGGATGAAACTCCCAGCAATGGCATAACTACAGCGGACATGTAACCTGGGGGGGCAGGAGCACCAGGTCAGCCAATTTAGCATTGCCTAGCTTTTCTCCAAGATCACAACCTAATATCTGCTTTAGTTAATTAGATCTCCAGAGTCTCCTCAATGCTTCCTCATAACTAGTCAAAATCCTCTTCAGAGTTCAGATTTGAGAAATCACAGGGTGTCACTGATCAGCACTAGCTTCATTCCCTTTAACTGGAAGGATGCCAGTCCCTTGCCAACTCAGGTGGCACTGATCAGCATCAGCTTTATTCCCTTCAACTGGAAGGATGCCAGTCCCTAGCCTACTCAGGTGACTGCCGTACATTCTGTACTTGTGACAAGTAGGAACTTGTCCAGAGAGCTGGAAACTCAGCACCAGGCCTTAGGTATTACCTGAAAGTGCTGTCCCTAGTGACTGAACCAAGGCTCCCCATCTTCACATCCCTGGATGCCACCAACTCATTCTCATATATGACCTGGTCTCCAGTCACCTGCAAAGACAGGACAGACATTTTGGCTGCAGGAAAGACAGGCTGGAGAACAATGTCTGTCTTCTGGAAATCTATAGGGTCCCCAGTGCATAGTCAAAGCCACATTGGGTAGTTCCAGATCTGCAAGCTTCAGCTAGTTCAGCTGCAACTCTTACCTGAAAAGTAGTGCCACAGGCAGAGAGTGGGAACTGGTACACAACAAAGGCATTGTTTTTCACTACAGGGATGCAGCCAGCACTGCGCCCACTGGCCAGATGCACAGAGTCCAAGATAACAGGTGGCAGGGTCACATATCGAGAGACAGCAATGGAAAACTGTCCATCTGGTGTACAGTGAGCTGTCACTGGGGGAAAAAGTAGTCCGTTTTAGGTACAAGGAGAAACAGCCTCAAACACATAGCACAGAGAAGTGCAGCAAGACCTCCTTCCTCTAATCCCCACAGCACATGCTGAGTAAAGCAAGGTACAAGTGCTGTCACAAGTGCTACCAACACTAGATAACCTCGCCTCAGCAACACCAATTCTGGCCATAAACCCAAGTCTGCTACATCAAGTTTCCTTGACAACTAGAACCATAGCCCAAAGTCTCCTACAGGACTGGTACAGACCAAACCTGCTCTGCCAGGGAAAGTAGGTACTCCAGCCAGCTGCTCCACCAGAGAGGAAGACAGACATCCACACTCACCTGTGTTGCCATAATAGCAAGTTTTCACATTATCCCTGGGATTGTAACAGCAGCCTCGCACTTCACATTCTCCCCGGCTGATGGGCAGGGAGGCACAGGACAGCCGGTCCTGGCTGTGGACAGCAGAACAGACACTGCTGCTAGGAGCATCCAGGGCTGCAAGAAACATGAGGAGCTTGCAGAAAGAGCACAGGAGCAGGAGGTCAAGGGCACATGGGACACTAGTTTAACTTTGCATACAAGTCAAGGGAAGAAGAAAGCACAAGAAGCCTGCTGACAAGCAAGTACCCAGAGAACCAGGGCCCCCTGTGCTGACATCCTCCAGGCTGTCACCTGTATGTACATGAGCTACCTTTCCCACCCTACAGCTGATCTAGGAACAGGCATCTGCAAGGAGGGGCATTCATGGCTGCAGGCAGCACTTCCTCAAGAGTGGCCAGTCTTACCAGGAAGGTCCGCAGGGCACATAAACAGCTTTTCTTCATGAAGAACCCTTTGTCCAGCAGCATCTGTCCCTTCCAGCCCAACAATTATGAAGTAATTGCCATCCTGGGAGAGAGCCACGCTAGTCAGTGCAGCCAGAGCAGTGGTCACTGCAGCCCCAGCAGGATCCCCAGGTCACTTACCCATCCAAAAACATAACAACTAGTGTAGGAGACTGACACTTTCCTGGAGCCATCTAGAGCCTCAGACACCCAGAGACCACAGTCAGAGTCATTCTGCAGAACATGCGCCTTCCCCTCAGTATCTAAGGGGAGATGAGACAGTACCAGGGTATTCACCATCCCATGCTGAAGACACGGCTGCAACGCAACTCTACTGTTCTGTAGAAAACAGGGCATCTCAGCCCACATTAGGTTCTGTGCCAGCAGTGGGCTGAGAGAACCTAGCAGCCAAGGCCATGTAGATACTGGCCCAGCATGCTACTGAAACCCATGATTTCTGGATCAGGTAATCAGTTCTTCAGTTACACAAGTAGCACTAAAAGCACTTCACATCAGAGCCAGCATTCTTCACATTCCAACTATACCTCACCACTGTGTAGAGACAACAGCAGCCAGAAAGCCTCTTGATAGCACCCTCACTTACCCCAAGCAGTCAGCACAAAGGAAGCATTCCCTTCCCAGCCTGGAGGTAAGGTGAGCTGCAAGCTTTCTTGACCACAAGCCAGCAGGTCATGGTTAGCAAAAGGCTTACTCCAAGTCCCCACAACCAAAGCAAGGGGACCAAACAACCCCCAGAAGTACACAGCCCAAAACACAGCCATTTCCTGCCCTACAACACCCAGCCCACTCTTTTGCTAAGCACCATAAAGCAGGTACTCTTAGCTTGGCCCTTTTAAGCTGTGGAGCCAGCTGGGAGCAAGAAGTCCTGATGGGTCCAGGTGGACCCAACCCAGCAATTTAATGCCTTCTACTGCTCTGCTCCCCCCTGCCTCCAAATCCATCAAAGTGTGCTTTCACCCATTCCAACAAACAACCAGGCAGGAGCTGAGCTTATGTCAAGAGATGAGTCTGTGTGCATAACACAGAGCTGAGAACAGCTCCTTTCGGCACTCCACTCTGGAGCCCCAGAAGGGCCTTCCAACTCCTCCTCTCACCTGAGTCCTTCCACTCACTGGCCTGTCCAGCAGTTCTGCCTCTTTTCCCCATGTTTCCTCCCTGTTGCTGCACTGATTGCTCACTCCATGGCATAAGTGCAAGAAGCTGAGTGACAATGCTCTCTGTTAAAAGTGTCACTGCTTCAAATGCTAGACACAGGCTGCTAACATGGAAGCACAGAAACAGTCCTCTGTGTGCAATTAGTGGAAAACTAGGGAGTTTGAGGAGCTTTGAACATTTGAGAAGATGTGATTTTCCTTAAATACTACTGGCTCTGGATTGCAGCACTGTTTATAGTACAGGGTGTACGGGGATAGCAGGGACAGGCTGCTGGGCAGCAGGACCATATGCTCTGTGGGACCCACACCCCAGAAGCTGACAGGTTTCTTCTGGGAAGCTGTCAGTGGGCCTGAAGCATAGATAAGAGGGAGTCCTTCGTGATTCAGAGAATGTTTATCCTGCCAGTACCCTTTACCTTTCTGTACATCAGCCATACAGCTGTCAGATGTTAGCAGCCATGGTGGAGAGACACCATGGAAAATCTTTGGGTTTGTCAGGAAGGGAGGCTGCATCCTCATCCCACTAATGCCTTCCAGTCCAGGCAGCTCTGAGATCCTGTGACCTCTGATGATACTGAGATCAAAGAAGAATGCAAAGAGACCAAATCCAAGACTCATAGCAAGCATGGACATTTCAGTGCTTTATTTGACTCCATTTGCTGCTGATAATTGGCTCAATAATAGCAAATAAATGAAGTACTTTGGAGCTACAGAAATAGTTCTCTTTAATCTTTAACTCATCAATAGTTTGTTTATGCTGACAGGAAATTTTTTTTACAGATAGTTAAATAATAGCTCTATTTGAAAAAACAAACAAACACAAAAACAACTAAAACTGGGAGTGCTGTACTTTCGCCACCTCGATACCTGTGCTGAGAATGGTTTCAGTTATCACCTTTCTAATTTCTCTGTACATACACAACTGCTGTGTTGCGGAGATGGAAGGCAAGTGAAATGCATCTGACATCTGCCAAAGCATACTGCTTTATTTGGAAGTTGAGTGGACAGCACTTTTGCTGATAGGAAGGTAGATCTCTTGCTCCCAAACCTCTTTCTTACCCATTTGCTTGTTTCCTCACACCTTTCAAGTGCCAACTTTTTGGCATGCATTTTGGTCTGCATTGAGTGAAGAGGAATCGTCTTGGGCCACACATATGTAGGACACTCCAAAAGTAATGCTTCCTATTCTTTTTCCATGGAAACTACGACAGATACAAAGAGCACAATAATACTGTTTGATTGAGCAAATTCTTTGCTATAAAACACTATTTTTCAAGACAGTCACCACTATTAGCTGTGCATCTTTACTAGCAATGAATAAGACCAGCATGCCGTACACATAAACATCTACACCAGTGAAGGTGACCCACTGTCAGCACTGCCAAAATGCACCACCACTGCCTCACTGTGCTCTCACCCCCTGTTCAGTCTCCATAAACACTCAGCAAGCACTGATGAATGTTGGTAGGTGCCATTTTTTCTGCACAGAGGAATTCAGTGACACACTCCATATGCACTTCCATGTCAAACACCATTTTGTCAGACTGCCCCTGTGCTGCCCTCACACAGCAACAACATGGAATAGGATATTGGTAGGAAGGTTCAGTCTCTACTGCCATCCCACCAACATCCACCTCTGATGTCATGGACCAACCATAAACACCATAATATAGGGGGCAATACTTTTGGAGAAGCCCTTGCAAAATATATAATTAATAGTTAATGCATATTGATAACTTTTTAAAAATTAAAACATAAAGAAGAGAGCACCAAAAACATCAGTGGGATATGTGACCTTGCTTTTGTGAAGCTACTGTGTCAGTTTGGTCTGATGGCCGTAGCTGTGATTAATAAGTAAGTTCTCCGGTGACTGATTTTGATGAAATTTTACTCTTCTTGTGGTTCACCCTTGAAAACATTTGTTCACAAATGTACGTATTGACAAAAAGTGATTACAGGAATAAGCTGTGATTGTGTAGCAAGTGTTATTTTCATTGGTAAGAGAGAGCTGATGAAGGTTTAGTAAAGACACACCATCTGATTTTTCTTGGAGTTTAGTGTCTGATTGCAACCCTGTACATTCCATTTGAAAATATACAGCTAACATATTTACGTGAACTTAAAACAGAGTCACAAAGATAACAAAAGAACTGATGGGTTTTTAGGCCATTTTCTTTATTGCAAGGAAATAAATTCTTTTATTGAAATTGAAACCTCAACTGCTTATTTCTTGCTGGTCAAAATACTGTGTACTGTAATCCAGTGTATCACAATGCATACAATTATATGCCATCACAAGAACTAGCACTGCACTTTGCCCTCCCCATGACACAGTTTCAGACCAGACAGTGTAAATATCACACTGATGTTACGTTGCTGTGAGCAATGGCATTGTGCCCAGGGCTGGCGACGCTGCTCAGTGGGCAGAGCTGCCATGATGGCAGAGGGCAACGGGTGGCAGCATGGAGTGCAGGGCCGGGCAGTGTGCCGCCTTACAGCAATGTCACAGCTGTAACAATAACTTCAGCACTTGGAGTGGAACACCACACCCATACTGCGCACTCTGTAACAATGAACTTTGAGGGAAATAAGTAGTCTTATGAGCACACTTAACATTTTTTAAATGTGTTGGCCTCTACAGTTGTTTGACACAAGGTGTGTCTTTAAACACCAAACAAGTCCTGGTTTCACAACGTAGGGCAAAAACAAATGATTGACTTGCAGGACTGATTAACTCAGTCACGTGATCAAAAACCTGTAGTTTACCTAAGAAAGCAGAACACTTCAGAATATAAAGGGGCTCAGGCAGCCATAACAGCACACTCAGAAGCTCTTGTCCACCTGGGAAATGGAGCTCCTGGGAGCAGCGAGCGTTGTCCTCCTGGTTTGTGTTGCATGCCTGCTCTCCATCGCGCAATGGAGAAAGAGGTCAGGAAAGGGGAAGATGCCTGAGGGACCAGCTCCCTTCCCCATCGTAGGAAATATACTGCAGGTGAAGCCAAAGAATTTAGCCAAAACTCTTGAGAAGGTAAGGACTCCCTTCTTTTCTTGCACTTTCTGTGGAGGGTGAGCAATGTGTGGGCTGTGTGCTTGGGGACGATGTGTGGCTATACCCTGATGAGTGGCTATGGGCAAGGAATGGAAGAGTCCTGGGGGATCTCAGCTGCCCCCCTCACTGCTGTCACCCTTCTTTAGGATCTGATGGCTCACTGATGCTTGTCTTGAGAGGACCAGGTCTTACTTCAAGACGCAGCTCTGTGAGGCTGCACAGACTGCAGTAGGAGGCAGCAGCCCAATCACTTTCCAACCCCTGCTCTCAACCTGCTCCACGGCCACGTTCTTCTCTCTTGTGTTTTGACAGCTCTCTGAAAAATATGGGCCAGTCTTCTCAGTGCAACTGGGTCCAACTCCTGTAGTGGTGCTGTCTGGATATGAGGTGGTGAAAGAAGCCTTGATTGATCGTGGGGATGAGTTTGCTGCCAGAGGACACATGCCTATCGGAGACCGGGCCAACAAAGGATTAGGTATGTTCACTGACCGAGCTTCCCCTGAGGAAAAGGGAAGGACTGAGGACAAGTAGGGCAGATGAGAGCGGGAGCAAATCACGCAAGAGGGCAGTCAAAGTGAAGAGGGTGGGTCCCACTTGGACAGGGGAAGGCAGGGAAGCCCTCAATCTCTGGCTTCCACTGCCTCAAGAGGATAAAGAGAGACATGGAGGTGGACGTGTCTCATGTGTCCACAGTGAAGGGCATGAAGCAACAGAGCTATATTGCAATAAGGGAAGTCCTCTGTGGATATAAGGGATGGACTGTTCACAAGGACATTGGTTATATCCTGGAGAAGGCCAAAAGCAAGCTGCTGGACCACAGGACCTCCAGAGCTTGCCTCCAAACCCCAGTACTACATGATGCTATGTCAGTGTTAACCCTGGCATAGCACTCACTCTCCTCGCAAGCCTCCACTCATCTCAGGTCCAGCACACCAAACACAGGCCTTTCTTCTTTCTTCTTCCTCTACAGGCATTATTTTCAGCAACAACGAGGAATGGTTACAAGTTCGACGGTTTGCTCTCACCACTCTGCGCAACTTTGGGATGGGGAAGAGGAGCATTGAAGAGAGGATCCAGGAGGAGGCTGAGCACTTGCTTGAAGAGATCACAAAAACAAACAGTACGATCCACTTCTAATACAGCTCACATTTGCAAAAGAGGAACGTGCCAAGGGAGTCCATGTGCTTAGCAGAAGTTGTGGAGTCTCCATTCTTGGAGACATCCAAAAGATATCTGCACACGCTCCTCAGGCAGTGGCTCTAGGTGGCCCTGCTTGAACAGGTGGCCTCTCAGAAGTCTCTGAGCCATTCTGACATTATATTACTTCACCTTTCTGTGCATTTGATCCCTGAAAGCACTTAACAATGCCATGATCACATACAGTTCTTTTTGGAGAACCTCTTTGTCTCATTCAGAGACTGTGAATTTCCACTGCCCTATGCAGCTCATCTTCCTCACAGTAGCCATAGGTTTTATTTAAGTATTGATTTACTTATTTATAGATTGTAACCTTTCTGAACTCACAGGAATGCCCTTCGACCCAACATTCAAGCTGAGCTGTGCAGTCTCCAACGTCATATGCTCCATTGTCTTTGGGAAACGCTTTGACTATAAAGACAAGAAGTTCCTGTCCCTGATGAACAACATGAACAACGTATTTGAGATGATGAACTCCCGCTGGGGACAGGTACATTCAGCTTATATTTCATAGTGGAGGCATTCAGCCAGAGGAGTTCACAGGGAAGTCTCATTTCATCCTTCACAGTAGGACACATCAACACTCTGATAAAGAAAAGAGAATACCTGTAGTGGGGTTGGAACTAGATGATCCTGAAGGCCCTTTCCACCCCAAGCCATTCAATAACTCTAAGTATTCATATCATGACCAAGCAGTTCATAATTGCTCTACTGAACTGCCCAGTCCCAGAGCCCTTCTACTTGGCTCAGATGAAGGTCTCAATCCTACATAAACTTTTTCTAAAAGAATAGAACAACAGTCATACCATCCTGTTTCTTTCCTTCCAGCTATACCAGATGTTCTCCTCCATCCTGGATTACTTGCCTGGCCCACACAACAACATATTCAAAGAAATTGATGCTGTAAAAGCCTTTGCGGCAGAGGAGATGAAGCTGCACCAAGCTTCCCTGGATCCCAGTGCCCCCCAGGATTTCATTGACTGCTTCCTCAGCAAAATGCAGGAGGTAAGGAAACACCAAGTCACTGCTCCTCTCCAGATACACCTGTGCTGATGGCTTCTTCCACTTGGCTACTGCAATTAGAAAGATAAATTCAATAGCACTGGGTGGAAATAAGATTTTGTGTTGACACAAAAAAAAAAAAAGGTCACAAGTCCTATTCATATTGAGAAACAGCACAGCCTTTTCCCTAGGAAAAAGACAATCCCAAATCACACTTCAACATGAAGAACCTGGTAACCTCCACCTTTGACTTGTTCATTGCTGGAACGGAGACAACAAGCACCACTGTACGATATGGGCTTCTGCTTCTTCTCAAATATCCAAAGATACAAGGTAGCAGTCTAAAGTCTTCTTCCCTTTTTCTTCTTCCCAGAGTCGAAACATCTAATTCTTTTTCCCTCTCATAATCTACATACACAGGCAATATCCTTGCACCCTCATACCATTTGGTGCCTGTGCAATGCACCCCCTTAATGACCCAGGACTTGACTGCGTCCACATGTTTATCACTCAGTGCTCCTATTTGATGTGTTGTTATATGACATTCTTCAAATAGATTGCAGTGGAAATGCATTACACACAACACCAAAATCAACATAAAGGTCCTAATCATTTTTAACTTGCTTCTTAACTCATGGAATTTGAAGGCTACATAGGACAAAGTGCTTGAAAGGGTTCTGCCTTCATTGCCCACCTTATCAGCTTTGCTTATCATGACAGAGAAAGTACAAGAAGAGATTGACCGCGTAGTAGGACGATCACGAAGACCGTGCGTGGCTGACCGGACCCAGATGCCCTACACAGATGCAGTGGTCCACGAAATACAGCGCTTCATCACCCTCATCCCCACAAGCCTCCCTCATGCTGTGACCAAAGACATCCACTTCAGAGACTACATCATTCCCAAGGTTAGCAAACAATCTCCCTCTGATTCGGCTACAGAGTGGCAGCACCATTGTCCGTGGGCTGTGAGTTACAGGCCAGTAGACAGAAATGCTGAGAGCAAACCTTGTCCTCACTCAGGTCTTCATAAAAGTTCTATCCTCAAATCCCAAGGCTCCTTTAGCTTCCCTGCAATACCTTGTTTCTAATCCCAGGGCCTAGACTGGAACACTAGCTCTCCCCAGCACATAGCTCAAACAGGTACCAAGCTGTGGAACTGCTCACCACAATCAGGCAGAGCCTGGGCATCTCCTGGGAAGCTAAGTCAGCCTGTGATTCCTGAGTACAGAGAGGTCCTTTGCCACACATGATGGGGACTACAATTGCATTCAGAGGAATGAGGGAAACCTCCTTCCTGTTCTCACACACGAGGCACTCACGGCTGGCCACTGACAGAGGAAGGCCGGCAGGGCAGAGCAACCCTTGGCCACGGTTCTCACATTTATTTTCATGAGTTGTGACACGACTGCACTGCTAAGATCAGCCTTAGCTCAGTAGGCAGACGGATTAAGGGATCTTATGCTGCTCCTCTTCATGCTCTGCTCTTCTCCTGTCAACACAGGGCACCACAGTCTATCCCCTCCTCAGTTCTGTACTGTATGATGGCAAGGAGTTTCCAAACCCAACTGAGTTTAATCCCGGACATTTCTTGAACCACAATGGCACCTTCAGGAAGAGCGAGTTCTTCATTCCCTTCTCGGCAGGTAAGGCACAGCCTTCCTCCCTCAGGAGCCAGTGAGCTTCCTCAGGGCTCATGGCTATCCTCATAATTATTCCCTGCTCATCACTTCTCTCACCACATCAGACATCTCGGTTGGAGCCTAATGGCTTTCCAAAATCCCTGTTCGGAAACGCTGATTAAAAGATGCACAGGGGACCCGTTCTCATGTTCTGAACTACCTGTCACCTTCATACACATCAAGCAAAGCCATCCTTAAGCAGCTCGTCTTTCCCCAGCAGATCCACTTTTCCCATGCCCTGCTTAAGCAGGCCACGTGCAACCACCCACCGCCCAACAGCCACATCCCTCCGCTCTCTCACCCACGCTTTGCATCACCTCACTCTCCCATCTTCTCCATGCCTGCTCTGTGTTCAAGACCTCTCCTGCTCCTGCACTGCCTATACACACCCAGCCCAACTGCCACTCACCTCGCTGCTGTGCCTGCATCTAGTCAATAAAGCTGCATACATAACACATGGGCTTAGTACAAACTCCGAGCCACTCAACAACACACACTCAGTGCTATTGGTTGTGTTTGCTTCCAGGGAAACGAATATGCCCTGGGGAGGGCCTGGCACGCATGGAGATATTCTTACTCTTGACCGCCATCCTGCAGAACTTCACCGTGAAGCCTGTTGTCAGTCCTGAGGAACTCAGCATCACCCCAACACTCAGTGGGACAGGAAACATTCCTCCCCACTACCAGCTCTGCGCTATCCCCCGCTGAGAGGCACAAAACCTCACTGCTGTGATCCTGAGCCAGTCTGCTCCTTTACACCATCCCAACTCAAACCAGTTGTGGGAGCATGGCCCAACCTGAAACACAAAGCGTCCATGAGGACAGCCTACAGACAAAGTCTCAGGCAGATCAAACACAGATGCTATAAAAACTTCTTAGAATAGTCCCTCCTCACCAGAGTGTGGAGGGTGATGTTGCACCTCACTGCAATGACACTGAGCACTAAGCACCCTGAGCACTGCAGTCCCTCCGAGCAGGTGATTTGCTCACAGCTGTGGTTCTGTGCCCTTCCATCACCTGCTTCTTCAGCAGGACGCGTCCCAGCAAGAGCAGCACACTTTGCAGAGGGACCGTGTTGTGTACATGAATGCTAATGACCCAATAAAGAACAATCATTCTATGAGGACTTGAGCTGTTACTTTCTTTAAGTTAGGACCGTGCTCGAAACCACAGCTGCACACAGCACAGTTGTCACAGTGCAAGCAGGCAGCACCCTGCGTTCAGGGCTGTCCTTGCCAGAGTGAGGCCGTGCCCGCTCCACCTTTGGACTCACAGCTGCTGCCTGCAAGGATCCCTGCCAGAATGCTGCCCACAGGTGGCTGGCAGAAAACTGCAGCAGCTCTCCCAGAGGTCAGCACTCCCCAGTTCAGAAGCTGAAGGCAGACAGAGTTTCAATGCTGTTCATCTCTAGTGGGACCTCTGCCTGCTGTTGGGGGCCTCTCAATTATGGGACATGCTAGGGCCCAGCTTTTACGGGCTGGAAGGGCTGGGAGCACCTTCCCTGTGGCTCCTCTGTCTCCCTGAAGCATTTGCCAATTCAGCACTCAACCAACGCTGTGGCCCCTCAGCACCACCCATGAATCAAGAAAGGGCTGCAGAGGAGATCATTTCCTGCATGGCATCTCCTGCTGAAAACAGGAGAATAAACACTCTCATTCCACAGCTCAGCTGAAATGCCTTTTGTGGGAGCACTGAGGAGGGAACAGTGAAAGGCAGCGAGACACCACTCAGAGCCAGCAGTACTGGAGAACAGAGGGAAATTGCCATCCCTGGGGGTGAGGGCAGCAGCTGGAGTTGCTTTCTGCCTCCAGAAGGAAATCAGGAAGAAACCTCACCTACAGTCTAGTCTCCTCCCAGCAAATGAGAGTGAGGGTACCTCTATGTCCTCCCAGGCATCTGTGAGAAGCAAAAGCATCTGAGTGATGTCCTGATGAGCATCTGTGTTGTCCGGATGAGGACTCCAGGAAACATTTTGGTTATCCTTCCCTACCAGCCAGCCAATGAGTACTTACACTTTCTTTATTCCAACAGAGTAAGTTAAATGTAGGAGGACAGCAAAGCCATCTCTCCCAGAGAGTCTTGGTAATCCCCAAATGAGGAGAGTATCTCTGAGCCTCTCAGAGCCATAAGCTCAAACAGGTTCTTTCCCCACACAATGTCTCTCTACCCTATCCTCCACAATTTCATGTATGCACAAATACAAAACTCTTCATCTTCAAACGCAGTTGCGGGACCCCTGGTGTTGGGAAAAGATGGTGTTTGTCATTTCTGGTCCCAGCCCTCTATTGGTACTTTTCTCTCAGTGAGAGGGACGATGATCTTCATAAATGGACTCTGTCACAGGCAGCTCTGATCTGGGCTTCCTCACACACAGGGGCTTTGCTTGTATTTGGATGTTCCTTGGCCTTCATTTACATAGACATTTCTTGTCTCCTCCATCACAGTCAAATAAACATCCTAGAGGCAAAGCATCTGTGGTGACTGTCACAAAGCACAATATTATGCTGGCAGCAACAGGAGAGCGTGTCAAAGAACGTTCTGAACAGCCACCAACACATCAGAGCTGCTCCTTTTCTTCCAGAACCATATTCCCCAGCTCCCAGGTACACCGTGGCACCTGGTCAGCAGTTGATCTTCATCCTGTGCAGCGCTCCCACTGAATTTATGGTTCTGTTATAAAAGGGCATGAAAGACATTGCTGCCTGCAGAGATCTCTAGAGACCTTTGACAGGAAATGGAGGAATTACATACCAACATCAGCAAATGCTATGAACCGGAGGGCAAATGGCCCCGTGCACTCTGGGACTGCCTCCAACGAGAACGCTGTGTGTCTGCCCATAGATTGCTCCATACCATGCATGAGATGCAGTACACTGTGCAAAACAACTGTGCACAGACATGCAACCATTGACACACTGCTCCGTCCCAGAGTCAAATGACATTTGCAGGCAACAGGGATATCCTCACCAAGCATCCCATGGAAGGGGGGCACTGGCTGCCCTGAGGGCATGAGTGGCACTTGCAATTGAGACCTGCTGAACCGAGGTACAAAAAGAGAAGGAGCAGCAGCAAGCCTACAGGAGATTTGCAAAGAGGTGACATTTCCTCCAAGCCTGACTTTTCTTCAGAAAAGAGGCGAAGTTACAACACCGCTAGCCTTTTATTTGAAAGTCCCAAACACATGCCTCCAATGGACTTCCTCCAATCAGTTTGTAGAGAACATTCCTGGGAAATGTGGAGAAAGGGTCTTCGACCCTCACTTCACTGGACTTCCACACAGATGGAGAAGAACAACCCTTCTCGTATGCTCGCCACTTCTGCAAGCTGAAGGAAACACCCCAAAAAGCCTTGGAAGATGTTGTGACGTGAAAAAGCCTATGGCTTCCTTCAGGAAAAGATCCGAGTGATCGCAGTTGAGAGTTTTCACTCTTGTAAATAAATTCCCGTGGACCCACCAGGGTGGTGGCAATATCTGGAATACACCGAGTTCATCCTGATAAAAGCGAGAAACCTTGGATGTCTTCCTAGTTCCAGGGCTTTTGCTGGAATTGTGGCACTGAGCGCGAGGCAGTACTGAGAATGGAACCCTACACACCACAAACAGGGGAAATTTACAGAAAAGCTGGCGGGGATATGAACTGGCAGCAGAGAGACATTGTGTAGCAGCAAAAACTCCCATGAACTGCTCCGCAAAGCAAACACCCACAAACTGCACTTTCATCGACTAGAAGTTCTTTGGGACACGTGAACTTCCATGAACTGCCCTGGCAACGTCTGAGCTTATGCAGCAGTTAAGATCAGCACAACGAAATCTTGTCTGAACTTGATGGCAATTCCGTTATTGACCAGAGAATCAAGCAAAGGTCTTTCAGAAGTGAAACGGACATTAGAAAGTTCTGGGCCTTCCAGAATAGGACTTCCCCATACCATAGCGTCATAGAATGGTTGGGTTGGAAGGACCCTCAAAGACCATCTAGTTCGAACTCCTCAGCCCTGGGAAGGGACACCGTCCATGAAACCAGGTTGCACTAAGTCCTATCCAACCTGGCCCTGAACACCACCAGGGATGGGGCATCCACAGCATCTCTGGGCAGCCCACTTCATATCCACCACCCCCACTGTGAATATTTTCATCCTTATGTCTAACCCAAACCTACCCCCTTTCAGTTCAAATCCATTACGCCTTGTCCTATCACTACATACATTCCACATCTTTCATGTGTACCCCCTGTAGCAACTGGAAGGCTACTACTATAAGATCTCCTTGGAGCCTTTTCTTCCCCAGGCTGAACGTACACCTTCACAGGCAAGGTGCTCCAGCCCTCTGATGTCCTTTCACAATGCTTCTCTGGATCTGCTACAACAAGTCCATGTCTCTCATGTGCTTGGAGCCACTGAGCTCTCAGATGCAAAACTACATGTTTTGTCTGAGGAGCAAAGAGTAGAGGGGGGAACTGCCTCCATTGACCTGTGTGCCACATTGCTTTTCATGCAGTGTAAGATACAATTGGATTTTTTTGCCATAGGTGCCAGCTTTGATTGATGTTTTCAAACAACAGTACCTCCAAGACCTACTCCACAAGGCTGATCCTTTTGGAGCAGACCTCATAGCCTGCTCGGGTGTTTGGGAGTGCCCCATCCAGGTGCAGGACCTTCCACTCAGCTTTGTCCAACTTCCTGAGACTCAGATGCATTCACATCTCAAGCCCATTAAGGTCTGCCCCAGACAGCATCCTTTCCCTAGACAGTATTAACAGCACCACTCATCAAATTTGCTGAGGGTGCAGCCAGCAGACAGATCCAAAACAAGTACTTGTGTGCACCCTCAGGCAGTAGTAGGTTATGTAGGTTTCTTTGGTCACAGCAACTGCAAGGACTTGCATTTCCTTCCAAGCCTAAGGGTAAGGTGATCTACAAGCTTCCCTGACCACAAGCCAGCAGGTCATGGTTAGCAAAAGGCCTACTCCAAGTCCCCACAACCAAAGCAAGGGGACCAAACAACCCCCAGAAAAACACAGCCGCTGTCTGCCCAACAACACCCACCCCACTCTTTTGCTAAGCACCTGCACTTAGCTTGGCCCTTTTAAGCTGTGGAGCCAGCTGGGTCCAATGAGTCTTGACGAGCCCAGGTGTATCCAACCCAGCAGTTTAACACTTTCTACCATACTCATTCCTCCTGGCTCCAAATCCATCAAAGTGTGCTTTCACCCATTCCAACAAACAACCAGGCAGGAGCTGAGCTTATGTCAAGAGATGAGTCTGTGTACATAACACAGAGCTGAGAACAGCTCCTTTCGGCACTCCACTCTGGAGCCCCAGAAGGGCCTTCCAACTCCTCCTCTCACCTGAGTCCTTCCACTCACTGGCCTGTCCAGCAGTTCTGCCTCTTTTCCCCATGTTTCCTCCCTGTTGCTGCACTGATTGCTCACTCCATGGCATAAGTGCAAGAAGCTGAGTGACAATGCTCTCTGTTAAAAGTGTCACTGCTCCAAAATGTCAGACACAGGCTGCTAACATGGAAGCACAGAAACAGTCCTCTGTGTGCAATTGGTAGAAAACTAGGGAGCTTTGCACATTTGAGAAGATGTGATTTTCCTCAAACAGTTCTGGCTCTGCATTGCTGCACTGTTGGATGCAGTGCGAACTTAAACAGTGCTGTCAGAAAGACTCCAGGAACAAGCACAGATTGCTCCTCGTGAGAACTGGTACCAAAGATTGCTTAAAAATTGAAAACCCATGTGGCACAGTGGTACGCGCAAGATGCCCTACAACAGTACATTTCTGGGAGCACCTCAAGTAGAACACCACACTCATACTGCAAACTCTGTAACAGTGAACTTTGAGGGAAACAAATAGACCGATTAGGATACTTTAAATTTCTTAAACTCTGATGGCCTCTGCAGTTGTTTGACATAAGGTGTGTACTCGATCCTCAGATCATATCTGACAAGTCCAGGTTTCGCAACAAAGGGCAAAAACAAATGACTGATTAGAAGCACTTATTAACTCAAACACATGACAAAAAAAACCTGTAGTTCACCTAAGAAAGCAGAACACTTCAGAATATAAAGGGGCTCAGGCAGCCATAACAGCACACTCAGAAGCTCTTGTCCACCTGGGAAATGGAGCTCCTGGGAGCAGCGAGTGTTGTCCTCCTGGTTTGTGTTGCATGCCTGCTCTCCATCGCGCAATGGAGAAAGAGGTCAGGAAAGGGGAAGATGCCTGAGGGACCAGCTCCCTTCCCCATCGTAGGAAATATACTGCAGGTGAAGCCAAAGAATTTAGCCAAAACTCTTGAGAAGGTAAGGACTCCCTTCTTTTCTCAGTTTCTGCTGAGGGCGAGCAATGTGTGGGATGTGTGCTTGGGGATGACATGTGGCTACACCCTGATGAGTGGCTATGCATGTCAGCAGTCTGTGGGCCGGTTTGACCTGGTACCGTGATGATTGAGGTAGGGGACCCATGGACCCACACCCCAGGGAAGAGGAAGGGGGAAAGGGAAAAAGGGAGAAGGGAGATGGGCCTAGGAACAAAACAGCCGCAACAATCTGAGGAGGAAATCTAATTTACTAAATAAGATATCAGAAAGCAAAATAAAACAATATAATTGGAATTGAGGATAATGAATCTTATAAAATGAGCAAGAGAGAGAGAGTGTCCAATAAACTGCAGGCCTTACACTAACGCTGAAGGCAGACAGCTGCAACAAACACACACTGCTGACCTCCATCCCAAGGGAAGAGTGTCCTGTGAGCACAGAGAGTTTTTATCTTTCCTTCTGAGCGGAAACACGAAAAAATGCAAAGCATCGCAGTCCTCTAGGGAATGTAGTTTTTCTTCTCTTCCGAGACAGGTACACCCAGAACTATCGATGATCCATGCAGCTAGAGCATTAACTCTTTAATTCCCAATACACTACATGATGTTATGACGTAGAATATCAATAACATAACAAAAATCATAAAACCATGACAATGAGCAAGGAGTGGAAAAGCCCTGGAGATCGCAGCTGCCCCCCTCACTGCTGTCACCCTTCTTTAGGATCTGATGGCTCACTGATGCTTGTCTTGAGAGGACCAGGTCTTACTTCAAGACGCAGCTCTGTGAGGCTGCACAGACTGCAGTAGGAGGCAGCAGCCCAATCACTTTCCAACCCCGCTCTCAACCTGCTCCACGGCCACGTTCTTCTCTCTTGTGTTTTGACAGCTCTCTGAAAAATATGGGCCAGTCTTCTCAGTGCAACTGGGCCCAACTCCTGTAGTGGTGCTGTCTGGATATGAGGTGGTGAAAGAAGCCTTGATTGACCGTGGGGATGAGTTTGCTGCCAGAGGACACATGCCTATCGGAGACCGGGCCAACAAAGGATTAGGTATGTCCACTGACCGAGCTTCCCCTGAGGAAAAGGGAAGGACTGAGGACAAGTAGGGCAGATGAGAGCGGGAGCAAATCACGCAAGAGGGCAGTCAAAGTGAAGAGGGTGGGTCCCACTTGGACAGGGGAAGGCAGGGAAGCCCTCAATCTCTGGCTTCCACTGCCTCAAGAGGATAAAGAGAGACATGGAGGTGGACGTGTCTCATGTGTCCACAGTGAAGGGCATGAAGCAACAGAGCTATATTGCAATAAGGGAAGTCCTCTGTGGATATAAGGGATGAACTGTTCACAAGGACATTGGTTATATCCTGGAGAAGGCCAAAAGCAAGCTGCTGGACCACAGGACCTCCAGAGCTTGCCTCCAAACCCCAGTACTACATGATGCTATGTCAGTGTTAACCCTGGCATAGCACTCACTCTCCTCGCAAGCCTCCACTCATCTCAGGTCCAGCACACCAAACACAGGCCTTTCTTCTTTCTTCTTCCTCTACAGGCATTGTTTTCAGCAACAACGAGGAATGGTTACAAGTTCGACGGTTTGCTCTCACCACTCTGCGCAACTTTGGGATGGGGAAGAGGAGCATTGAAGAGAGGATCCAGGAGGAGGCTGAGCACTTGCTTGAAGAGATCACAAAAACAAACAGTACGATCCACTTCTAATACAGCTCACATTTGCAAAAGAGGAACGTGCCAAGGGAGTCCATGTGCTTAGCAGAAGTTGTGGAGTCTCCATTCTTGGAGACATCCAAAAGATATCTGCACACGCTCCTCAGGCAGTGGCTCTAGGTGGCCCTGCTTGAACATGTGACCTCTCAGAATTCTCTGAGCCATTCTGACATTCTGTTACTTCACCTTTCTGTGCATTTGATCCCTGAAAGCACTTAACAATGCCATGATCACATACAGTTCTTTTTGGAGAACCTCTTTGTCTCATTCAGAGACTGTGAATTTCCACTGCCCTCTGCAGCTCATCTTGCACACAGCAGCCATAGGTTTTATTTAAGTATTGATTTACTTATTTATAGATCGTAACTTTTCTGAACTCACAGGAATGCCCTTCGACCCAACATTCAAGCTGAGCTGTGCAGTCTCCAATGTCATATGCTCCATTGTCTTTGGGAAACGCTTTGACTATAAAGACAAGAAGTTCCTGTCCCTGATGAACAACATGAACAACGTATTTGAGATGATGAACTCCCGCTGGGGACAGGTACATTCAGCAGCCATCTCACAGTGGGGGCATTCAGCCAGGGGAGCAGGAGGCCTTCCTCACAGGGAAGTCTCATTTCATCCTTCACAGTAGGACACAGTAACACTCTGGTAAAGAATAGGGAATGCCTGCAAGACAATGCAGCAGCAGGTTTGGAATTAGATGATCCTGAAGGTCCTTTTCACCCCAAGCCATTTAATAACTCTAAGAATTCATATCATCACCAAGCAGTTCACCATTGCTCTACTGAACTGCCTAGCCCAATAGCCCTTCTTCTTGGCTTTCCTCCAACCTAAGCTTTTTACTAATTACAAAGAATAGGACAATGGTCATACTGGGGACATTCCTCTTTCTTTCCTTCCAGCTATACCAGATGTTCTCCTCCATCCTGGATTACCTGCCTGGCCCACACAACAACATATTCAAAGAAATTGATGCTGTAAAAGCCTTTGTAGCAGAGGAGGTGAAGCTGCACCAAGCTTCCCTGGATCCCAGTGCCCCCCAGGATTTCATTGACTGCTTCCTCAGCAAAATGCAGGAGGTAAGGAAACACCAAGTCACAGCTGCTCCCTAAATACACCTGTGCTGATGGCTTCTTCCACTTGGCTACAGCAATTAGAAAGAGAAATTCAATAGCACTGGGTGGAAAAATGGAAAAAAAAGGTCACAAGTCCCTATTCAAACTGAGAAACAGCAAAGCCTTTTCCCTAGGAAAAAGACAATCCCAAATCACACTTCCACATGAAGAACCTGATAACCTCCACCTTTGACTTGTTCATTGCTGGAACGGAGACAACAAGCACCACTGTACGATATGGGCTTCTGCTTCTTCTCAAATATCCAAAGATACAAGGTACCTGACTACAGTCTTTTTTCTCTCTGCTGTTCTCCATAGCCTGAAAATTCAAATAGAGAATAAAGTTGGGCGAGGGGAATACTGGTGTCACTGGCAACAGGAGAAAATGCATGCCATCCCCTTAAAAGCCCAAGACATAACACATCTAATAATGGTTCCCTTTCAGAATCTACATACAATGGCAATATCCTTGCATCCTCTTGGTGCCTGTGCAATGCAAAGCAACGACAACCCAGGACTTGACTGCATCCACATGTTTATCACTCAGAGCTCATATTTAACCTAGGTATTATAAGACACGCTTTGAACAGGCTGCAGTGGAGATGTATTCCACACAGCACCAAAAACAACATAAAGGTCCCAATCATCTCTAACTTGCTTCTTAACTCACGGGATTTGAGGACAGATTAGGACAACCTGCGTGGAAGGGTTTTGCCATCTTTTCCCACCCTATCACCTGTGCTTATCATGACAGAGAAAGTACAAGAAGAGATTGACCGCATAGTAGGACGATCACGAAGACCGTGCGTGGCTGACCGGACCCAGATGCCCTACACAGATGCAGTGGTCCACGAAATACAGCGCTTTATCGCCCTCATCCCCACGAGTGTGCCTCGGGCCGTGACCAAAGACATCCACTTCAGAGACTACGTTATTCCGAAGGTTAGCAGGCAAGCTGCCTCCAGATTGACATCTGAGATGCAGCACCATTGTCCTCAGACTGTCAGTTACGGGCAACAAGCAGTGGAATTGCTCACCACAATCAGGCAGAGCCTGGGCATCTCCTGGGAAGCTAAATCAGTCTGTGATTCCTGAGTACAGAGAGGTCCTTTGCCACAAGTGATGGGGACTACAATTGCATTCAGAGGAATGAGGGAAATCACCTTCCTGTTCTCACACACGAGGCACTCAAGGCTGGCAGGGCAGGGCAACCCTTGGCCACGGTTCTCACATTTATTTTCACGAGTTGTGACACGACTGCACTGCTAAGATCAGCCTTAGCTCGGTAGGCAGACGGATTAAGGGATCTTATGCTGCTCCCCTTCATGCTCTGCTCTTCTCCTGTCACCACAGGGCACCACAGTCTATCCCCTCCTCAGTTCTGTACTGTATGATGGCAAGGAGTTTCCAAACCCAACTGAGTTTAATCCCGGACATTTCTTGAACCACAATGGCACCTTCAGGAAGAGCGAGTTCTTCATCCCCTTCTCGGCAGGTAAGGCACAGCCTTCCTCCCTCAGGAGCTGTGGTCCACCTGCTCAGCTGACCACACATGCTCCCAGCCCAGCCCAGCCAGTGCTTCCTCAGGTTTCACTGCTCTTACAATTCCTCCCTGCTTATCCCTTATCTCACCACATCAGACATCTCGGTTGGAGCCTAATGGCTTTCCAAAATCCCTGTTCGGAAATGCTGATTAAAAGATGCACAGGGGACCCGTTCTCATGTTCTGAACTACCTGTCACTTTCATACACATCAAGCAAAGCCATCCTTAACCAGCCCGTCTTTCCCCAGCAGATCCACTTTTCCCAGGCCCTGCTTAAGCAGGCCACGTGCAACCACCCACCGCCCAACAGCCACATCCCTCCGCTCTCTCACCCACGCTTTGCATCACCTCACTCTCCCATCCTCTCCGTGCCTGCTCTGTGTTCAAGACCTCTCCTGCTCCTGCACTGCCTATACACACCCAGCCCAACTGCCACTCACCTCGCTGCTGTGCCTGCATCTAGTCAATAAAGCTGCATACATAACACATGGGCTTGGTAGAAACTCCGAGCCACTCAACAACGCCCGCTCAGTGCTATTGGTTGTGTTTGCTTCCAGGGAAACGAATATGCCCTGGGGAGGGCCTGGCACGCATGGAGATATTCTTACTCTTGACCGCCATCCTGCAGAACTTCACCGTGAAGCCTGTTGTCAGTCCCGAGGAACTCAGCATCACCCCAACACTCAGTGGGACAGGAAACGTTCCTCCCCACTACCAGCTCTGTGCTATCCCCCGCTGAGAGGCACAAAACCTCACTGCTGTGCTCCTGAGCCAGTCTGCTCCTTTACACCATCCCAACTCAAACTAGTTGTGGGAGCATGGCCCAACCTGAACACAAAGCGTCCATGAGGACTGCTCACAAAGTCCATCACCTGCTTCTAGCAGGACGTGTCCCACCAAGAGCAGCACACTTTGCAGAGGGACCGTGTTGTGTACATGAATGCTAATGACCCAATAAAGAACAATCATTCTATGAGGACTTGAGCTGTTACTTTCTTTAAGTTAGGACCGTGCTCGAAACCACAGCTGCACACAGCACAGTTGTCACAGTGCAAGCAAGCAGCACCCTGCGTTCAGGGCTGTCCTTGCCAGAGTGAGGCCGTGCCCGCTCCACCTTTGGACTCACAGCTGCTGCCTGCAAGGATCCCTGCCAGAATGCTGCCCACAGGTGGCTGGCAGAAAACTGCAGCAGCTCTCCCAGAGGTCAGCACTCCCCAGTTCAGAAGCTGAAGGCAGCCAGAGTTTCAATGCTGTTCATCTCTAGTGGGACCTCTGCCTGCTGTTGGGGGCCTCTCAATTATGGGACATGCTAGGGCCCAGCTTTTACGGGCTGGAAGGGCTGGGAGCACCTTCCCTGTGGCTCCTCTGTCTCCCTGAAGCATTTGCCAATTCAGCACTCAACCAACGCTGTGGCCCCTCAGCACCACCCATGAATCAAGAAAGGGCTGCAGAGGAGATCATTTCCTGCATGGCATCTCCTGCTGAAAACAGGAGAATAAACACTCTCATTCCACAGCTCAGCTGAAATGCCTTTTGTGGGAGCACTGAGGAGGGAACAGTGAAAGGCAGCGAGACACCACTCAGAGCCAGCAGTACTGGAGAACAGAGGGAAATTGCCATCCCTGGGGGTGAGGGCAGCAGCTGGAGTTCCTTTCTGCCTCCAGAAGGAAATCAGGAAGAAACCTCACCTACAGTCTAGTGTCCTCCCAGCAAATGAGAGTGAGGGTACCTCTATGTCCTCCCAGGCATCTGTGAGAAGCAAAAGCATCTGAGTGATGGGGACTCCAGGAAACACTTCAGTTATCCTTCCCTACCAGCCGGCCAATGAGTACTTACACTTTCTTTATTCCAACAATTAAATGTAGGAGGACAGCAAAGCCATCTCTCCCAGAGAGTCTTGGTACTCCCCAAATGAGGAGCGTATCTCTGAGCCTCTCAGAGCCATACGCTCAAACAGGTTCTTTCCCTGCACAATGTCTCTCTACCCTATCCTCCACAATTTCATGTATGCACAAATACAAAAGGGAAAAGATGGCGTTTGTTATTTCTGGTCCCAGCCCTCATTTGGTACTTTTCTCTCAGTGAGAGGGACGATAATTTTCATAAATGGATTCTGTCACAGGCAGCGCTGATCTGGGCTTCCTCGTATGTGGTGGCTTTGCTTGTTTTTGGATGCCTGTTCCAAAGTGTTTTCCTTGATCTTCGTTTACATAGACATTTCTTGTCTCTTCCGTCACATTCAGGTAAATATCCTAGAGGGAAAATATCATTTCTGTGATGGCTGTCAGTAAGTACTCAGGCTGCAGAGAATAGAGAACACTAGAATTCCTGCTTCCCTTTGGAACTGTCTGTCAGTATTTTGAAGAAAATGTCATATTTGATTACATTTCTCATTCATTCCTCCTCTCTCCAACTTTTTTCCATGGAATATTCAGCTCTCATACCCGTATAACTCTAAAACAATGGCAATCCTTCACATGGCTCTTGTCAGTGATTCCATGAGACACACACATTTTGCTAGAAATACTTGTAACACAGGAACTCTAGGAAAGCAAGGGAAAGGAGTTTAAGCTGTGGTCACTATTACTGCCGCTAAAGCCACCTCAGTGTTTTGTAACTCAGTAGCACAGGTGCTATGTTAATAGCCAGTCAAACCACGACTTACATTTGGAGGTCTGGTAGGGGACTGTTCATATTCATGTTCTTCCTGCTCTTCGTGACATTCATTCGCCTAAAGCAATGAATAAAAACAGTGACAAACAACATCTATCTTCAGCTCACTCATAACTGCACAAGGAGCGCAACGCAGTCAGAACATTTTTTGTTATTAAACAGCTTCAGAACTCAGATCATACTCATTGTGTAGATAACCACAGGGGATAATAAAGTAACGTATTTTAAAATGCATGTTAAAATGATTTTTTTCATTTGGGGCAACCACACAGGCCACTCAGTGCCAGCCCGTGGGAATCACTTTTCAGAAAGGAATGTTTAATGCCCAAGAGTTGCTTTTACGACAACATTCCAAATCCTTCTGATCATTTAATACAGGAGAAAAGACCATTGCTTGCACATTTACAATCAGAAAAGCAGAACAAAACTACAAGAATGCCACTTCCCTTGGTACTATTACAGATCTATTTCTAGAGCGTGAACAGAATGAGCCATGCAAGAACTAGAGCTGGTTAAATCTTCTGTAAAGTAGCAGGGAAAGGAACAGACCATTGTAGGCAGAACTGACAGTGTTTTGCTGCCACAGCGCTTCCTGGCTTTCCTCCTCCACCTCCATATGAGTGCTTTTTCACCTCAGAGGAAGGAAACCTCTGACTCTACCCCATCACTGGGGACATAGGGCATCTAAAACCAACCCACAGCCTGGAACAGAGGAAAAGCCGACCAACTACATATTATGAAAAAATTCAGAAATACTTTGGGAGCTAAATCACACCATTTTGGAATCAGAGGATTCCTGCTTGAGTGAGAAGAATCCACTGAACAACTCTGGCCATAGATTTTGTTTCCTACCAGTTAACAGACCACCTGGAGGTGCTCCTTCTGAATTTTTGTATGAATTTCTCTTTTATCTTAATGATCCTTTAACTCCTAAGCAAAGCAGTGATAGCATGGGTGCCTACGAGTGGGGCCTTGAACTTTTCAAGAGCTACAGAGGGGACTGAATCAGGCTTCTGACATAGAGGACTAGGCTTAGAATTGGCAGTACATTCTATTTACCTGTTTCCATCTGAAATTTGACCACTGGAGAACACAGACCACTACCAAGATGACTGCAAGGACCAATGCCAGGAAGCTGGGTATCCCTGCAGCTACTCCAACCACCCAGGGTTTATACTAACACACAAAGAAAGAAAGTCAGGTCAAACACATGCAGGGTGGTCCTTTAATTCTGTGCTTAGTAGCTGAACATGTGTCCTAGCATGCAAAAAGAATAGCCAACGTGAGGGACAAAACTACAGCACTGGGCCACAGCAGTGCTATCAAACCCAGTTATACTACACACTGGGATAGACAGGAGATTCAGAAGTTTGATTTGCATCCAGATGTGGAGTCATCAGTGCAGGAGAGAGGTGGACTCACTGGACCACATCCAAAGGACAGCCACGAAAATGATCCAAGGGGTGGAACACCTGCCCCGAAGTGAGGACAGGCTGAGAGAGCTGGGGCTGTTGGGTCTAGAGAAGAGGTGGCTCCAGGGAGACCTGGTAGTGGCCTTTCAATATCTAAAGGGGGGCTATAGGAAAGAAGGGGACAGACTCTTTATAGAAGGTTGTGTTGTGACAGGACAAGGCTAAACAGTTTCAAACTAAAAGAGGGGAGATTTAGGACAAATACAAATAAAAAGTTTTTTTTGTTTTTATGATAAAGGCAGTGAAGCATTTAAACAGATTGCCCACAGAGATGGTGTTATGTTCCATCCCTGGAGGCATTCAAGGTCAGACTGGACAGGGCTCTGAACAGCCTCACTGAGTTGTAGGAGTCCCTGTTCATTGTAGGGGAGTTGAACCAGATGATCTTTAAAGGTCCCTTCCAACTCAGATAATTCTATGATTTCAGAGGAAAAACACTCCATGTAATCAATCAAATTAAATGATGAAACAAACTCTTACCCCGTAAGAACAATCTGTCTGGACAGGTGTGCTTGCTGTTGCAGTTGTAGAAATCTAGAAATGAGACAGTTACAGAACATTTACAAAAAAGGACTTTATATGAAGCAATCACAGACAGAGGTTTATCAGTTGCAAGACTGCAACAGCAGCATAGGGTATGTTACACTTGGAGAAGCCAGCCGGACCCTCAGGTCTGGCCTGTGCTTGAAAGTGCATATGTTCTTCCTCAAGAAGAGGCTTGGCACTAGAAAAAAAGCATACGCAAGAGATAAGTGCTAATATATGCCCGAAAAAAAATGGATTCAGAAGAGGAAGAAGAAAAAGAGAGCAGGAAGCCCCCCAAAATGATGTGCTTTCACAAATCTGCTCTTTGTCTTCACTGCAGCATGTGCCTGCAGGCCCCTATCTGGAGCATCCATCACTGGAGAGCACTGAACTTTTCTGGGCTTGCAGATGCAAGGTATGCAGAGCCTTAAAGGAACTGAAACCTGGGTGCATCCCATATTAAAACTCTCTGGCTTTTTCTAGCCTTCACAAAAATGTCACACAGCTACAAGTGACAAGGCAGTTGAGGCCTGGATATAGAAAGCTTATCACACAGTGATGATGGAAGGTGTATTGCTTGTTATCCCTTCACCCTGGCTCTCCCACCACCTACAGCCGACAATGCAATAAAATGCTGGAAAAAGGCAAGCCCATGTAGAGTCTTGTGCATCAGAAAACAGGCAGTACAGCAAGCAGAAAGGCCAGTTTGTAAAGCTCAGAGATTTGCATGCCCACAACTTTTTGTGGCAACAGAGAAGAAATGCTTGTCTTCTAGAAAAGATTTAGCACTGATGTATTTTTCATTCAGTGGCAAGACAGATAATATATAATGTTGGTAGCAATAGGACAGTGTGTCAGATAAGGTTCTGATCAGCTTCTATCCTGTAAAAGTAGCTCATTTTCTACCAGAACCATATTCCCCACTTCCTAGGTATACCATAGTGCCAAGTAGGCAGTTGATCTTTACCCTATGCAGTGTACTTACTGAATTTACAGATGTGTTATAAAAGGGCGTGAAAGATCCTGTCACCTCCTGCAGAGAAATTTAAAAATAAAAATTAAAAAAAAAAAAACAATTCAGAGTTTCTGCTATTTATAGGTGCCCTATGTAGCTGTGGGAATAAAGAGGGATATTTCTGCAGTGCCTGGAGGTGATGGCATGGGAATATACCAACGTGATCTGAACAGGAAACATGATAGTTATTCCAGAGGGAAAGAAAAAAAAAAAAAAGCATACAATGCCATTTAAGAATGCAATACAATACAAGGAAACATTAACTGTTTTGCTTGAATTGCTTACACCATGCAGAGCCTTACCATGCAATAAGTTTACTCAGCCAACTCCCCACTGAGAGGGCAAGGCTTTCTTTATTCCCCTAATAGCTGCGGGACAAACGAAGCCAAAGTACAGGACAGCAAGGTAAGATAGCAAGGACTCGCACCTGCAGCCTTTGAGCCACAAACTAATCACATGTTCCTGCTCTTGTTGATTCAAGGACAGCTGAAAAGATAGAACGATTTTAACCTTGTCCTGACTAAATTGTTTCCACACACAGGCAGAAAGCTGTCTGCCCGTCTGGGATTAGTACTCTGGAAGGCTTGGAGGAAGTTAAGGACTGCTTCTCTTGGTGGTGTAGCCATGCTGCTGAAGTAGCACTGAGCCCATTACACAGCGAGCTCTGTAGCAGCTGCAGGTAACTGGAGGGAGCTGCGGTAGCGGCAGTGTTGGGAAGGAAAGCTGAGCTTTGGGGGCAGGGATGAGGACAAACAGCACAGGAGCCCCTCCTCTAACCCAGGGGCAAGTAGCATGTCCATAAGCACGAGCTCTTCTGAACCCCATCCAGAGCCATAACAACATTGGAATTAATAAAAAAAAAATGAGTGAAAGAGCAAAACTGCTGAGGTCTCCCTCGGAACCGATGTGGGAGGTGACAGAAGGCGGAAAGAAAGTGTCGCTGTGCATACACAAAAAGCTAGCAGCACAAAGCCATTCTTTTTCTGACTGCAGGAAGTTCTTCTGCTGTGCCCTGAATAGGGCCTGATTATTTCAGGTCCGAGAAGTTAACGGAGTGAAAAAATGCAGACAGAAGTCTGAATACTGCTGGTTATGGAGAAGGAAGTCTCAGAACACAAGCAGGCTATGAGAGATTACAGACTTAGCTCAGTTTAAGTCCTGTAGTATAGGAGCAGGACACTTCGCTGGATATGAAGGATCATAATATTTAGTGAAAGATCCAGAATTCATCTTCCCATTCCTAACTGCAGTCAGAGACTTGTTTGGAACTGTGGCCTTTGTAGGCAAGCTGTGGACATTGAACTGGAAATGTAACCTCTGATCAACCTTAGCTTGGGGACCTGCAGATGTTAGGAGCAAGCACAGTTAACAATCAGTCACCAAGTGAGAAGGATCTCTTTCAGGTTCCTCAGAGACACAGGTATGGCTACTCCCAGGTTGCCAGCTGGGAACAAAACACTGCAGAGGCATTCTCACCTGACTTTATTACACATTCTTCAAACTTCCTCACTGAAACACACCTTTCTGAACAGCTGACCTGTTATTGTTTGAACTTGAACCTTCATACCTATCTTTTCTCTGAAGCTATAAATTTATTTTCTTCTTGGTTAATGATATACACTTAGTGGACTTCATTTCAGGGCTGTTCGTGCAGATTAGATTAAAGCCTGAACTGAAGGAGCCACATAAATAATACATTTATATATGTTCACCTTTCTGTGCTCAAAGTATTTGTGAAAATGTACCTGAGTACAATTGACTGTTGATAAATTTATATTCCCAGCTGAAAACAGGTATGTCTGTAACTTGCAATAACCTGATTGGTAGCCATTGGTTTGAGTGGAAATATTTTTCCTAGTTTATTTACTCATTGTTTTAGACCAGGCATAAATATATAGCTTCTAGAGAACAGAAAACACAAAGCTCTTATTTAAAGGAGTGACTTGGTTCTGCATTTACATTTTTAACAGGTGAGTTAAGCATTTGTGTTCTCATCTGAGCTGCTTTTATGTACAAAATTCAGGATTTATGATATCTTACTAAGTCTGCCATATTTAGAAGCTGAACTCTCTAACCTGTTACCAAGCAAGCACAGGAAACCGTAGCAAGATACTGAGAACGAGACTGTTTCTTTTAACGTGTACAATAACTTAAAACCATTGTCTCAAGTCACTTACAAAAATGGATAAATATGCAAATTGGTACAGTAGGCACCTCAGAAAAGACAAGAATGTCATTTACATGTAAATTACTACTGACTTCCAGCATATTTTTTCAGAAGAGAAAGGACATCTCTAGAACTCCTGACCAGCCCACTCTGAAATTTCTATACTTAAAGTGAACGTAATTCAACACTGAGTTATCTTTATTTGCAGATACATCCCTGCAGCACCCCTGCTTTTGTTCAGATTGTCCAGATAACTCAGTGTGATATTTACAGGACTCTGAACATCAGTGACCCTGACAGGAGACAAGTAGATTTCCCAGCAGCATTAACTGCAGTAGCTACTCCGTCTGCCAAGAGCACACCTTGGGTAAGGGAAAGCCTTACACTGCAATTGAAGTAAAACTAACAAAAAAAAAAAAAAAAAGTAACAGCCATTCTGCAACCTCTCCCTTTTCCCCACTCAGTAACATGCAGCAGCCTGCAAGCTGAAGAGACTGTGAGGAGACAGGCCTCTTCCCCAGCCCACATCAGCATTGGTGGGACTGCGGCACTGTACGGGGAACTTCTCACCAAAGGGAGCAGCAGGAAGATGGAGGAGTGCAGTTAACACTCAGGTCCAGATCTGGATTTACTTTATAGTTTAACAAACGCTTCCACCCCTTCAGCACCAGTTCTCCAACATGTGGAAAATATCCCCTCCCAGTTGTTCTCGTACTAGCTCAAACTGTGTAAGATCACAACCAAGGACCATGTCCACTTCCGTGCTTATGCAGGCATCAGCTCTAGTATGTTCTTTTCAGCAGATCCCATAAGATCCAGGACAGGAAATTTTCTCAAGAAAGAAACACTGATTGATTTCACTTTGTTCCAGCTGCCCTAAAACCAGGTAATAGAATCACAGTATCACTCAGGTTGGAAAAGACCTCAGAGATCGAGTCCAACTACAACCTAACCATACTACATTAACTCTAACAACCCTCTGCTAAATCATGCCCCTGAGCACCACATCCAAAAGGTTTTTAAACACATCCAGGGTTGAGTCACCATCCCTGGGGAGCCTATTCCAGTGCTTAACAACCCTTTCTGTTAAGAAGTGCTTCCTGATATCCAACTTAAACTTACCCAGGCACAACTTAAGGCTATTTCCCCTCAACCTGTCACCAGTAAGAAGAGACCAACCCCACTCTCACTGGAAGCACCTCCTGAACAGAAAAGCTGGGGTAGAAACTAAAGTCTGAGCCAGTACCTGAAACTATTGACTGCAATGCAAGGAAAAGCAAAGATGACAGCAGTACCAGCTGAGTTGGTTGGAGTAGGGGGTGCTGGAAGGCTAAATTCTCCCATGGACAATTACATCAAATACCTGAGTACTCCCTCAGCCTCATTTCTCTGACCTCTCCCCCAGGTCCAACAAAACATGACTCAACCGAGACAAGACAGCACCACTCACCATTCTGATCACCTCCACAAGAAATCCTTCCACACGCTAACAGCTGACTGTCAGACTCCAGAATTAATGCTCCGTTTAGAAAGAGATCCTCTTCCTGTTAAAAAAAAATAGCAAAACCGAAACACAACAAACTGGAAACGTGTAAAGAGGAAGACAACAATGGCATTTCTGTCAGGGTGAGTCAGGCAACCTGGCTGAATCCCAGCACACCTGATAAAGCAGCTCCTCTGCCAGGGGCAGAGCAAGTGGCACATGGAACACCGGGCTTCAGGGCACTGATGACTACAGCTCTTTCTTATCTGCCTCAAAGTATTTATAAAAATAAAAATGAAAAATCCAAAACAACAAAACAAACAACAACAACATTGCTTATGGTTCTAAGAGCATACCAGCTTGAGGGGAACCCTGTTTTTATTTATTTATTGCTAACACCTCCTCTGCCAGAGCACATTTATTGGAATTGCCAGAACAAAGTGGAGGATTTCTGCTGGCTTGTTTCATGCCTGATGCCGAGATCAATTGGCTGCGTGTTCCTAAGCATGTTTCTTTGTCTTGACTGGTATTTTCTGTAGACAGTAAATCCTACCACTGGCCACTCATATTTATAAAGGACGATCTCCTGGCAGACAATAGATAGCCCCTTCAGCATCTAACATATGGTGACTGAATAGTTTTTGGGAACTTTCTGGAAAATTAAATCCTGATTCTAGTAATAAGCAAAGAAACTGGCCACATCACATAGCACTGGTGTCTGGTAAATAAAGTTGAAAGAGAAATTAAGGGAAAATACCACTTGAATGTATAAGCCTATGAAAGATCATGAAACAGGCTTTCAGGGTCCAGACAGATCACAAAAACAGTAATAGCATATCTTGCTGCAGCTGCACACATCAGTGTTTCTCTAACAGACACCACAGCGGTTCATATATCATCTTCTGTACCACCTCCTGTTTCCCACTGGTTTCCACTTGGGCTGCATCACTTCCACTGTTTCAGCATCACTTTGGACCATCATTTTCAGCATGACCGGGTGCTCACTGGCCCTCACTCTGGAAATCATGTCGATCAGTGGCTTGACTGCCTGGCACGTTCCAGAATCAAACTGTGCAGAGTTATACTCTGGTGCAGGAAGCTTTATAAAGACACTTATTCCTTACTTTACCTCTGTTGTTGCTCTGCCTTCAGGAGCAAGCCTAGAGGAAAGTCAGTCTTCATGAAGTTTTGAGTGGCTCCAACACACCACAGAAAATGTTCCGGGACATGCATGAACAGGGATGTGTGGGGTAAAGAACACACATGAGCCTTAGCAAGCAGGATATGCATCAGGCAGAGGACAGAAAAAGGAAGAAAAGTATTTTTTAATGCTGTCTGTGTACTGAATGCTTTGCTACCACAGTGGGAGTGTAGATCACAAGGCTGCAGTAAAGATCAACTGCCTCATATTCATATTTTTCTGAGCTTCATGTCACAGAGACTTCAAACATGAAGACCATGTTCTGTAGAGCAGTAAATGGCCTTCCTGTTTTGAAGTATACTTTGGATCTGGGAGTTAGTCCCTTTCTCATCACAGTAGATCTGCATCTCAGCCCTCTGACGGACCAGCGTAGAACAGAAGACAACACCCCACTTTTAAAATTCCCTCAATTCTAGAAAACAAGAGGAACCTAAGGTCAAAGTGAAAGCTGCTTTCTGTAGACAGTAAATCCTACCTGCTGGTAGTGTCAGACAGACAACAGTCAGCAGAACAAAGATGCTTCCTCCCCTTGAGGAGGTGGTGGATGCATGCATACAGTACAATGTGCAACTGAATCCAGTCTTTAATGAATGCAGAGACTCATTCAGCACATAGGTACATTCTGATTGCCCCCACGCCCTCCTCTCCTCCCCATCTATAATATTATTTTTGTTAGTGAAATGTAAAACCACACAGACTGGAATATGTATACACACACCTTACAGGGTCTCACATTTTCATTTTCGCTTAAGAAACGTATAGACATTTAGAATTATTGACTGCTAACACCCAGTCAGTACAGCAGAAATATTCTACACAGATCATTGGTTGAAATGTACAGTACAACATTTGTGAGTACACTGTCACAAAAGACACCTGCTTGAATGCTAACAAATGCAGTAGATCCATCAAACCACATTGCAAGCATCTTGCAACAAACCAGAACACTGAATACAAAGTCTGAGGAACAAAAGAAATTATCAGAACATAGAACACAGATGCTGAAGTACACAAATGTTGAAGTACATAAAGAAGCTTCTATAGTAACTTCTCTCCAGTTTGGATTTCCTGGCTCTCTAACTGCTGATTGCCACCTATTACTTTCCTTCTCACAGGGACCAGTGTCAGGCTTTTATTTCCAGACCTGAGTCACTGCAATTTTACTTGAATGGGATCAAGGAGGAGAAGGAAAAAAGGAGACAGCAGCTAACAGATGTCACTACATCCTCAGTATGGTCAAACAGCTTGGTATTAAAGGCCTTGCCTGAAAAAAAAGGCCTCAAAAACTTAAAAAAAAAAAAAAAAAAAAAAAAAAAAAAAAAGCTAGAAAAACAAACAGAAATAACATGGTTTTATACAGTCCGCAGTAAAGCTGTAGTCCATGGTACAGTATTGTTCACATGACACTTATTAAGGCTTTGACTACTGGTCTTCTACATGCACATTTTATATACATATAATTGTGATTTTATAAATTATTTTATTTTTCTTGTTCTAAGCAAGAAAATATTTTCATGCATTTGCTTCTCCTAGTATTCACAATACTTGGACCATATTCTGTTCAAGGACTTCTGAAGAAGGCTGGGTCTATTTATTATCCATCTGGAAAGGGCCTTATCTCCAGAAAAGTCATTCATGCCTGACAGTGGTGCTGGCCCCACATTTCTCCACAGTCATGAACTTGATGAGCAGGCGTCACCCCAAAGCCTGACAGTACACTGGTTATGTAAACATAGTAATCCTTGGATTATAAATACTTTATTAAAGCTAACATACCTCAGCTTTTAGCTCATAATTGCCCATGCGTGCCATAATGTAATCTTTAGTTCTGAATGACTTTTTTTCTTTTTTTCACCTCCCTTGTCAATAGCTCAAATTACAGTACTTCTCCACAAGGCACACTTTTCCCTACTTTCTCTCCAAGAAGTGCCAAGCTATGTGTTAATTCTGCAATGGTTCAGTAGCTTCCACACGTATAAATAACTGCAACACAGAGCATATCTCAACCTTATAGCTCAAAGTGCTTAAGTCATCATCTCATACGCACAGCAGGGTTACAGAACTGCTGTGAAGCTAATAGACTGTGTCACGGGCTGGCAAAGAATGAAGGAGCACAAACCAGCAGAACTCCCTCATTCCTTGCCCTATGCCTGGGGCATGCACCTGTTTGACAGGCTCCCAGAGCTCACCAGAGCTGACCTGTAGCACGGCTTCTGTTCCCTTTGTCTCAGGAACAATCATGACAGCATGCTAAGATACTCTGACCGTCTCTGACTCAGTGCATCCATCTGTGAGATGCTCCAGGTAGCTGATGCTGTAAGAGCACCCCTTGGTAGCTGTGGGAAGCTCTGGGGACAGTGGCTCAGACAGCTACGAAATGGAAAGGCTCACAAAGTGGTACTGAGGAACAACAGGAAGATGGAAAAAAAGAAGCATAAAATGACTGAGAAACCAAACATGGGTGGAGTGAGGAAGAGAGACTTAAGATAAAGTCTGGACTGCTGCTATAACCCTCTGAGCTGCCTTGCCTGGCAGCCTAACCAGAGCAGATTGTCTGTGTTCTATCTGCTAAGTTTTGCCACCACTACATATTCATGTTCTGCCTCCTCTCAAAACACATCCCTGTCAGACACCACCTTTCCCTTGGCTACTGCATCGAAGTACTTCCACTCAACATGTACTGTGACAACTACTGCAGATCAAGCACTGACCACTTGTTCATTGTGGTCCAAGTAGCTACCAACTAAGGAGACCACCCCCATGCCCCTGACTATTTCTCAAACCACAAAAACCAAGAGACTGAATAGATGGGATGGAAGGAGTCATGGAACCTGGAGTCCCAGCTGTATGGATGTTCTCATATTGCACCGAGTAACTTGGGCTCATAGGGGAGAGTAGACAGTCCAATATGTCCTTTGAGGAAATCCTACTGGGTGGCTGCCTGCATCACCTGCTCCAGAAAACGCGTTTAGACAGCTCATGTACAAGATGCTTCGGAAATATCATCTAGAGACTAAGATACTCAAGATACTAAGGTCTTCCTCAGTTTAAGCTCAGTCTTCATTCAGTCCTACAGGAAGCTATGCAAAACACAACATTTATGTCCTGGCAGGTATGATTAGAAGACAGTTTTCAGTTTTTGGTCCTAGGTATGTTAATGAGAGACTCATGCTAATAATTTCAGAGGCAAACCTTTGTGACTGGATTTAGTTTTAGTTACAGAAAACACTGCACACTGCTTTTGGCGAGGTGCACAGAGGCTTAAAAAAGTCAAATCACAGCTAAATGTCTCAATCTTCAGGTAAAGAATGTCTGAGGAGCAGTCAGGTTACTTTCTCATGTGTAATGCATCCTGAAACTTGGTACTTATGTATCGGGCATGAAACCCTTTCTTGTTGATGGTGTCATCTGTGTGGAATCGAATCATGATGGAATCTCCTGCAGAGTAGATTTCTTCCAGAGGCTGCAGAAAAGGAAAGAACACAGCACAAAGTGGTCAAGTCTGCATGATAAATAACTGTCCATGCTATGACACCAGTTTAAACTCACAGTGAAGATAGCATGACTAGGAAACTTGGTGCTCAGTACCTCTTGCCCCGCACTGACTTTCTGAGCATATTCTTTTTCTCTTTGCATGCTTGCCTTTTATATTTGAAGATTAATGCCAGTCCACTCCACAATCCCAGTTCTTCCAGTTGTTTTTATTGGTCACAGGACTCTCTAGATATTCTTGTTCCAGTCATCTGAGTATTCTCCAATTCGTGCTAATCTTTTCAGGAAATGACACAATCCAAATTGGACCTTGTTTGGCAGCTGAGTCCCTCCCACAAATCTTGCAAGCAAAGTTCTTGCTGCCTTCCTCGGTGTTGTGACTTGCTACAACCTGTGTTTCTCTCAAAATTTTCCCCACCATTCTCCATTTGTAAGCATGCAGATAGGAGATTACTATCCCACTGTCCTGAACTTCTTCACAACCTTAGTTCATTTTCCAGACCATTTCCAAGTTTGCATAGACTGTCCTGACACAAATGCTACCTGGTTGTTTCTCTTTAAATTCAATAAGCACCTTCCTCATTTCATTGCTCAAGACCTATGGAAACAAACATAGTAACATCTGGTTTTAAATATCACTCACGAATGCTCACACTAACAGAGTTACTTCTGTTAATCAGGACTTAGATAACAATTTAGGAGTCAACAAAGCTTCACACTTCATCCTCTCCTGATCATGACTGGAAAGGTAATTTGGCTTCAGGCAGGAAGTAACTGAGGATTAAACCATACTTTGGAAGCAGTTTCTCACATTCACACAATGATTTTGCAGTTGGCCTAGGGCACAGCAGTGCAGCAGTCCCACACTGATGCATTTAGCCGTGGGATGAAAAGGGAAAGTCAGCTGGCAAAATCAGTTCATTTTCAGACTAACTTTGCATATTAGATAAAATGACTAACGATCTCCAGGAACAGGGGAATAAGCAAGACTCAGACACACGAGGCTTTCTCATCACCAATTTGTGACAGCTATCCCTCGACAAGAGCAGGAAATGAGAGTACCCTTCTTTCCCATCTCCAGATAGCCCTATGAAATCCTCACCATGATGGCTTACCCCTGAGCCACAGAAGCGTCCAAGGCGGGGTGCAGTGCTGTCATAACCATCATAGATCTCCATGTAGTCATATCCACAGTCAGCCTCCTCCTCGATCTCAAATGTCTGGAATATCAGTTCCACTCCATAACCATCTTCAGCTACAACCACCCAGTCACAGTTGGCTTGGCCTGGGTAGTTGTTGTCCCCAAACTGAGCATGGGAATACAGCTCCTTAGTTTGTACTTCAGCCTTTAAGAGCCCACCACACACTGAAGGAAGAAAAGGGCACAAAACAGTCTCCTCAAAGGCCCTACCTTGCAAAAAACCTTGCCATGCCTCTTTTGGGCTGTTCGTGAGAAAAGATGACCTCCAGTTTGAAGTGCATATAACAACAAGGAAGGTTACTATCACTACATCTATATCTAGCATGAAAGAGTGAATTCTTCAGTCATCCATGAATCCAATGACCCACAGTGTAGAAAAGCCTGATTCTTTTGGTGCAAAGAATGAAAGAGAATAAAGTCTCCAGTTAAACACTGGGCAGAAAAAAATGGTTTTTTTTGTACAGAACAGCATTGTAAAGGAAGATTAACACATTATTTGAACTTGCCCTGCAGCTGAAATTCTGACTCCAAATATCTTGCCAACAGTAAGTTGAAGCATATTAAAAACCTGGGCTCCAAACTAATCTGCTCATGCATTGCATGTAAGATAGCTCAGTGCATGTACTTGGGTGGTTTTCCTGCAGCTAATGAGGAATATGTAGCACTGCTTGAGGTCTGCTTCATTCATTTACAGTGGCAAAGATATCAGAAAAGAAGTCTGGTACAACACACCCAACCTCTGGGTTGCTGCACATAAAAGATCAAGCTCACTGTGTATGTTCACAACACATCTTTGCTTCCACCATAACCAATCTAGTATGAGCTCGTAGTGTGTGGGCCATTATATCTGAAGATAGTCTGCTAGACTAAGTTGTGTCCACTCCTTTTCTGAAGACTGATGAGGAACAGAAGAGGTTGCCACTCTACCAAGCACCTCCTATTTAAACAAAAGTGAGTAGGAACATCTGACATCAGGAGACCTCTCAGCTAGCATGTATGGTATGGTATCGTATGGTATCAACAATGAAAGCTGGTCAGCAGAATTTCCAACAAAAAAAAAAAAAACCTCAGGATAAGCTCAACTGCAGAAAAGTGTGTCTGAAATCTTGACTAGCAAGCAGTGCAGTGAGATTTGTTGGCATCTCGTCATACTGATATATTAGAAGGGAACCAGCTTACCTGTGCTGTGTTTTGCCTGGAAGCCTTTTCTTTGTACAGAAGCATCAGAGTAAAATCTAAGAAACATCTTGTTGGTAGAAGCTACAACAGGGTCTGGTTTCTTGCTGCCACAGAAGCGACCAAGTATAGGTGACTTGCTGTTGGGGCCATCATACATTTCCAAGTGATCATAGGCACATTCTTGGTGCTGTTCAATCTCAAACTCATTAAAAGTCTACAGTAAGAATAAAAACAAGGAAAATGAAGAAAGACACTTAGAAATCTGAGAATGCTTCTCCCCTGACACTCCCACTCACTGGTTACTCACTACTTTCACTCGGTGGCCAGGTGTTGCAGAGATATTCCAGGTGCACTCTTTCCGGCTAGGGTACTTGTCAGGCCAGTTTGGACTGCTCATCATTCCCTCTGCACTGCTCAGTTTATGCTCACAACCAGCTTGAGAAAGATCATAAGACAGAGCTCTAGCATCAAGGAGAATCTCATACACTAACTGCATTACTGAAATATCCTACAAACTTTTCTCTCCCCACTGAGACCCTAACTACATCAGAAATAAGGAAGGCTTCGGTCACTGAGTGATCTTTCAGGATTTCTACCCAGTCCTGATGAGTTTGTCTCCAGAAAGGCCTATACTTTTGGCATCTCTAGGTGCAACCAGACTAGCTGGCTGAATTAACTGTCTGTCTTTCTTCCCTGGACCTCAATAACCTCATCAGTCACATTGCTCTCACGTTTGTTCTCCTGTTCCTCCAACTCATCCATCTGTTACCAGTGGCATGATCTCCAACCCTACCACACCATGCTGACTATCTTAGTCTTGAGCTGGCTTTTTTTTTAATTCTGTCTTGAAAAATTGAATTACAGATCAATCAGGCAAGTATCAGAAGCTGCTCAATGGAAGGCCACAGCAACGTACACTTGGGGGGGGGGGGGGGGGGGCATGCAGGGAGAAAAGTATTTTCAGCATCAGCAAAGTGCTATATCAGCTCAGTCTTCTGACTCAACCCAAGCCTTAAATGAGGTGACTAGTCTGATGGCAGCATCCCAAAACTGCTTTTTTCATTTCTTGTCCCAACCTGTCAATCCTCATTGCCATATAGAGGGCCAGACTGGAAAAGAAATCCAGACAAAAACAAGCTCTTGAGCTCTCTTATTGCATTTCCTAGATAGCTCTTCAGCTACCTGGAACATTTTCAATATCCCCAACTGATAAGGCACTCAGTTGTACGAACTAGCTTCCAGGACAGGGCAGGAAGCACTGGCTCAGATGGCAATTGTGGCAGCTCATATTTCTTGAATGCAAGAAGCAGTGGATTTACCTTCTTTACAGTCATGGCTATTTTCATGCAGCATGAAGCCATTTCTGCACTGACATACGTAGCTCCCAAAGGTGTTGATACATTCATGCTGACAGCCACCGTTGTCTTTGGAGCATTCATCCTTGTCTGGGCAAGAGTAACAAATACTGAGTTACCAGTGAGAAAAACTATTGCAGTCACAAGCTGTGAGTCCTATATCCAAATTGGCAGATACCACCACAAACCTCCAACCTCTGTTGCTGGATTATTCCAGTCACATTTTTATTCCAAATACCATTTTCTTCAACTGTCTTTCGTTCTGTAAGATGTACCACAAAAGTGTTTTATTATATAATGCAAGTAAAGATTCCTGATCTAAATTAAACCTATAGCAATGCCTCATTTTTTTAGAATAGGGTCCAGGAAAAGAATCACAAATTCACTAATCTAGGCAAAAATCTACTTATCTCTATATTTTCAAATTCATATTTGCTCTGATAAACCTCTGTCTTTAAACTGCTCTGTCCAAGAGCACAGGCAGCCAGATGGAGAAGGGCATCTGAGGTAAGAGCTGCACTCTGAAACAGAAATATGCCCCAAGTATTCATTCCTGTGTATTCACTACTATGCTGAGGCCACAGACAGCCTGTCTCCTTCACCTGTATGGATGAGTGACCCATGCAGGGTTCAGAGGAAAGGGAAAATAAAAGACGCTTCTGACTCACCTTTCTCATAAGTAAATCCTAGAGATTCAGATCAGAAAAATTCAGGGTCACAGTAAAAGCAATGAAGGGATGTGGAAGGTATTTGCTTTTAGTGCCTTCTCACTACATAAAGTTCCCTTGACAATCTGTTTCTACTGAAAAAGTGCAATTTTGCCTTTCTGCCTCTACTGTTCTTCACAGACATTCCTAAATCAAACAGTTCTGAGTGAATTGGACTGGAAAATGGGAGCAGGTCATATAATGTATAAGCAGCTTATTTCCAGTTTTACTACTGACCACCCCAGGCCTCATTAAGCTCATCTGTTTCCTCAATCCCAAACGTATTTCTAGATAAAACATATGCCGCCTTACCTTTCCTTCCTTGTTAAATTTAATAAGCCACACTCCTAGCCCTGATTCCACTCTGCAGCAGTCTAACTCAAAGTCATTTTGCTTGATCATCCTCCTCAAAAAATATTGATACTCCTCAGTCTCCATTGAAAACAGAGTATGGAGCTAAATGTCCACTTTTATATAATGCACAGTTATCCTCTGAAGCCAACAAGATGCAGAAACCAAGATGTATGAAGGCTTCAGAACTTCCACTAGTATGAACAGTGCTGATGGGAAGCATCGCTATACAGATTTCTGGAAATGTTCTAACTTCCCTAGTTTCAGAGGAAAAATCTATTCTTGGCTCAACGGACAGAAAGCAGTTCTAGGATCAAATTCCCCATTGCTTTCCATTGTGGAGGGACTGGAGGCACTGATGAAACCCACACACCTTACTGATATCACACTGTGAAACTGGACCATACACTGTACTGAGAAAACGAGATGAAAGATGAGAGCACAGAGCAACCATGCATTTCAGATGCGTTTGACTACATCAGGGTCTGCCTGATTTGGAGGAGGTTGAGGACAATTCACCAAAAGTGAGAGGTTAAATCAGAGGAGACAAGCCACATACCAGAGAAGAAGTGGACTTTAAATCCTTTCTTGGATACTGTGTTGTCTGATTTGAACTCCAGTCTCACATTGTTGCCATATGATGTGATTACCTCGGGCTTCTCTGAGCCACAGAATTTGCCATGCAGTTTGGAGTCACTAGCCAACCCACTACGGATCTCAACATAGTCATATTTACAGACCTGCCAAGAGAGGAGGCAGTGGATTTAGAATACAGCATTCCAGAGAAAGGGGACAGAGGCTTGACTGACAGGGAAAGAAAACAGCCATTATATTCAAACACTCCCAATTTCCCCAAGTTCTCTTTAGTCATTGTTCTCACCCCTTTGCCTTGGTGTTCTAGGTTTACACTATCAGTGGTATTTTTTTTTTTTAAATCAGAATAGCACCATTTCCATTTAATTTAGCTAAAATAATGACTCCCAACTCATCCAAGAGCCTGACGACACTAAATGAATTTCAGCAGCCAGTTGAATTAAGGAAGAGCCATTTACAGTGGAGGAAGTGGAATCTGAATGCTTCCTTCAGAATCCATCCTGTCTTTGGCAGGGCAGAGAACAGACTTTTCCTGTTTATTTTCTTTACCCTTGAAGAACTCTATTTCTCTGCTCATTTCCAATTATCTTCCTATAAAGGCAACTCTGGGAAAGTGTAGGATGGGACACCTATTAGAGATGGAGAACACCTACAGTTTTGCAAAGCTAGTAGAGAAGAATGCCTATTTATAACAGAACAGCTTCAATCCTTCACTCCACAAAGAACGCAGATTCAGACTTCAAAACAATCATGTCATTAGTGTATTATATCATAGGTAAGGAAACAAGCAGAAGCTCCACCAGCAAGACAGCCTCCTCATCCTTGTACCTGAAGGATTAATCCAATTCCAATAATCACACAGATGCAGGGACTGGTTACGTACATCATTGCCTTCCAGATCAAACACTTCAAACTGCAGAGAGATCCGGTACTGGGTTGGAGCTACCACCTGCCAGATGCAGTTTTTGTTAGTAGGATACTCCTTGGGCCATCCAGGGCTAGTAATAGTCCCATTGAGCTTGGTGATGAAGCCCCCACAGGCAGCTGGAGAGGCAATAAATGAACACAAGTTTTACTGGATTCTATTCAGGTACAGAAATCTGCCACACTGTTAGCTGGGAAATGAATCAGACCCTGGTTGACAGCACGTTTCAAATCCCAGCTTCTATGACAGGTTTAAAATGCTGGGAACTGCAGAGAAGACAAACTTCATTTGCTATAAATCACCAGTGAAATGCAGCCAAGTTACAAGCCCTAGAAGTGTGAGATTGATCACCATTCTACTCACAGCCTTGGAGTTACTATGGACGTGTTGACTTAATACGCACAGCATAGTTGTAAATATCAGCTTGGTAAATTCCCTCACACTCAGTTTAAAAAACTTAAGGTTTCGAACGTAACATGTTGACCACACTTTCACCGGGGAAAATACAAAGCAAAGACAGAGACCTAGCTTTACTTTCTCATTTCCTTTAAAGATTCAGGACATCTCAGCTCCACCTTGTTGAGGGGACATAGCTTTTACCTTAGATGAATCAGTCTTGGTTTGCTCTTTTCATGCAAAATTCTACTTGCAACAAAGCATTTGTTTTCCTTGCTATTTCCTTGGAGTAATGAGATCCTGCCAGAACTTTAAAATCCACAGTGACATAAGCTTCCTGTGTCTTCTCCCCAGCATCATTTTGCATTAAGAGAACTAATGCAAGGGACAGCTTCAATGCAAAAGTGCAGCATGTACATTTATTAACTTAAGTATCTTATAGACTAATTACAGCAGAGTTATACAAAACCAAATGTTTTGTAGAACCTCATAAAACAGACAAAAATTGCACAAGGCATTCCTATTTTCATCCAAGCTTTCCAACTCATTTGTATATTACATTTATTGCTCTACTAGTTTTAGCAGAGACAGAACTTCATCCAAGGGACAACACAATGCTGTATTACCCTCCATCTGCTGACAGAAACAGTTTCTGTTGAAGAAGCGTTTTCTCCCCCACAACTGGAAATTAGATTTGACTTCTCAGCATGGAGAATGCCTGTATTTGCATGCAAGCAAAACATTGATATTATAGTCTATGAGAGAAAAAATTTATTTAAAAAAATAAACCTTGGATTGAAATTCTTTTGGGCCACTCTCAGGTTTCAACATTCCACCAGTGTGAAATTGGGTCTGAATGGGGATCCTTGGCCGTAACAACAGCTTTTAAAGGTGTTCAACAGTAGAGAATAAGGATGCCTTCTGTTTGCCACCCAAAATTTGATTTTCAATAAAAGATGTTGATAAGAAGAACTTTTTGGAAGAAGATGGGGGGAAAAGTAAAAAAACAATTGTGAAGAGGAAAGAACTATTGTCTCCAAGTTTGTTCAATAGTTTGTTAGCTACAGTACTCACCTGACAGATAGCTTAACCTGTACATTACCCACCTTCACAGCTCTTTTTATCAGCTGTCAATTCATAGCCAGGCTCACAGGTGCATTTGTAGCTGCCCAGTGTATTCTCACAGTGCTGCTCACATCCACCATTGTCTGGCTGAGAACATTCATCCATTTCTGTCAGGAAGAAACCAGAACAAGTCACACTTTCCCAGCTAGTCAAATCCCCTCATGTTCTACAGGCAATGCTTGCTCTACAAGGACTAGAGCTCTGGTTGACAAGCAGCACACATAGAGCAGGTGCAGCAGCAGACCTCACAAATACAAAAGAACTCTTACAATCAAAAACTCCAAGGATTACAATTACAGGAACCAAGAGTGCTTTTTCTAGACAGAAGCAGAAAAAATGGTCTAATGAAGATGTCACTTGATTATGTTCTCATTTGTCAATTGGTTTTGGGTTTGTTTTCAGTTGGTTTGCTTCATTTTGATTCCCAGTGTTTGAGTAATGCGAGCTACCAGAAACCAGCCCATTGTGGTGCCCACAGACACTCAGCTGAGGAAGGCCATATCCCATTGAACAGAACAGGCTGCAGCAACATAGCAGGGAGTGCATGCAAATAGTTTCTGAAAATGACAAACACGTTAGTTGCTACCCTAGATTTTTAAGTTCAGTTCTCAATCTCAACAACCTGAGCTGACAATCTGGATGGCCAGATTTACAGGCTTCTCATTCCAACCCCTGATTCCATGTACAGCCCTTACTAGAATGTTTTATTAAAATTCCTATGGTAGTGCTAATGGCTGGAAGGCATTTCTGGCACAATCAGCCTTAACTCCTGAAAGAAGGCCACGTGACATGAAGATGATGTACTCTTTGTGTCCATATGGAACCTGAGAATTTAATGCCAGGCAATCTAGGTACTGTGAGAGTTGTCCAAGGAATGGAACTAAAAATCACAGTATTTGCCAGCAATCTTGTAACCACTTTTGATGCAGGGCACAAGCTGAAGTAGAAATAAAAGGGCTAATCCAAATATTGGAATTGCATCTACTGGGTTCAATGACAGTTGTATAGAAGTAAAAGATAAACTTGCTTTCAGGTAGTGAGTCAACTCTGTAACGTATTTTCCCAAGTGGTTGGATGTTTGGCTCCTGCCTCTATCAATCCACCAGGATGCTGATAAAGAACCATGGCTTGTGCCCAGCCTTTTAAGAAAAATGTTTTCCTTCACATCCTCCTAAAGAGGATTTCAGTTTATGAACGCATTTGTCTCCAAAAGCCTTCTGGAATTTTCCCTGAAATTCTACTTATATTTCAAATTACCTCCTCTCCAAAAGTCCTCTTTTGGAATAGTACTTCTGTTTTTATTTTTATTTTTATAACACTCTTTGTACAGTAGTAGTACCTTCTTTGAAGTTATCGTTATCCCTGGTGTAGATAAATAGAGGGGGAGGTCACAGTCCATCTTGCTGTGAAACAAAAGGTATTAGTGTCTGCACTAGTAATGGCACAAAATCTAACCTTCTCTTGATATAGATTTGCTGTAAGGTGCTATTTGTGATTCAGCATCAAACTCTTCATGTATAGACTCAATATTGGCAAACAAGTCTAACAGCTTTTAACTAAAAGTATAGATACAGTGGTAATTTTATTTCAGTTTGGAAGTTAAGGGATTAGTGATCCTTAAGTTTAACCTTGAGAGGTAGTAGATCACATACCTTTAAAGAAATTTGCTGCAAAGCCTGCTTTATTGATGGTTGCATCAGATGCAAACTTCATCCATATTTTATTTGAACTGGATTTAATATCTTCTGGCTTCTCATAGCCACAGAACTGACCAATCAATGGGCTGTTTTCGGTGAGGCCATCTCGGATCTCCAGGTAGTCATAAGAACATGTGTCATGCCACTCAATCTGCAAATGGAAAAGGGTGGGCCTGTAACTCACTAGCATGAGCACTCCAAACCAGGCTAGCTACCCAGTTATGCTATGGCCAGAAATCAACTACAAAAGGAGCATCCTAAGCAACTGGTCACAACTAACTGCTTGCCTTATTGTTGCTGTCACTCCTGCAACACGGACAGATCTCAGTTCTTCTATTTCATGGCTGTTCTCCAATGAAACTTACTCTGACTTTTTCTGTGATTTTTTATTATTTTATGAAAAGCTGTGAGTAATAAAGAAGCACTACAAACTAACAGGCTAAAGAAATAACCTTGGGTTTGCAGTCAGGAAAGTAGTGGTACCAGCCCTTTCCTGGCCAGGTACAGTAAGCATGAGCAAGCCATAGCAATCAATTAGCCAACTAGGATTAATGTAAAAACTGAGGCCCTATCAACTTTTGTCTGTGATTTATCTCTGGGCACCTGTCTAAGAGCGTATGCTATCCAATAACCAATAGAAAGTTTCAAAAGTTTTGTCCTGTTGGTTATTGGATGGCACAATTTTGTGCACATCCTAATTCTCCCACTTTTTTGAAAACTCATTGCATTTAAAGCCTGGTTTTAAAATCTCTGAACAAACTTCTGATAAGGAGAGATGATGTTCTGAACTATTCAAAAGTTTGTTTGTTGTGAATGTAATTATGAACATTTTCTTTTTTATTTTAAAGGTTCTACAGAACTAAAACAAGATCTAGTCAAGTGCTTAGAATGACATGTCTCACCTCAAATGCTTGGAATGAGATCCCTATGTGAAAGCCGTCAGAAACTGTGATCTTCCAGATGCATTCTTTGGAAGGTCTGTAGTCATCTGGATAATTGGGAGACTGGATCTGGCCTGCATCTTTGCGAATTTCTCCACCACAAATAGCTTCATAAAAAACATTCAACATAACCACGTGATCGTAAGCTTTTCCTTAGGTAAAAAACTACTCCACATATAGCCTTCTTCCTTGTTCAAATCTGCATCAATAACACTTGTTCCACAAAAGCAACATGTACATCATAGAAGATTTTACAAATTTAACATTTCATCTTTGATAGCGTCTCCTGTCTTGCTGTAACAGTCTCTTTACAAGGTGAACTCACTGGAGCATAAAAATTTTATGGCTTTATGTTTCACACTCAAGGTCACCTCCATAACTGCTTAACACTTGCAGACAGCAATAAGTACCAAGAAAAGAAGAAAAAATCCAAACAAAAAGTTGTAAGTGTAATCCAGCCACGAGATGGCGATATTAACAAGCATGAGTTCAGTTCTTCATCAGGCAACTTTCAGGAGACCATTGTAGCACTTGCTCCGGGGAGACCACATTGCAGCCTTCCAGTACTTAAGAGGAGTTTATAGGTAGGTGGGCAGGACTGACTTTTTACACGGTTTGCTAGCAACAGGACAAGGGGGAATGGCTTTAAGTGAGAAGAGGGGAGATACAGGTTAGATGTTAGGAAGAAATTCTTTAGTCAAAGGGAGGTGTTCAAGGCCAGGTTGGATGAGACTGGGGCAGCCTGATCTAGTGGGTGGCAGCCCTGACAACAGCAGGAGGTTGGGTCTTTAACATTCTTTCCAAACTCAACCATTTGGTGATTCTATGACCCTTCAGAGAACCACCTCCTGACAGAAAGAGAACTATAAAAGCAGAGAACTGACAAACCTTATTATTTAATAGCCATAAAACAGAAAGCAAACGGTATTTTCTCTACCCACTGCAATAGTTCACATTAAATTACAATTGAGTGGTTAACTACCCTGGTAGATTTTTACTGTTAAATTGAATGAATTTGTTGACATAGCTGGAGAAGTCCACAGAAATGATAAATTCAGGGCTGCTAGCAGTGTTATAGAGCAAAACCACCAGCATCTTCTCTTTCATGAAGATCTTGAAAGGAACAATGAGGACACTTTCACTACATTATGTTGTTTACTATCAAATAATTCTACTGTTATGTGGCTATGTGCCATGTCTTAAGACCCACTTTGGATTTTCAATATGTGAGGGAGAAGAGTTCAAAGGAAAAAGAGGAACTAAGAGAAACACAGAACTTCTGGACAAAAATCATCAGAAAGGTGAAGAACTCAGAGCAGTCTCTCTTGGAAATAAAAAATTACACTTACTGCCTAAACACAAAACTCAGAAGTCATCTGAGTAAATTACCTGACAGTGGAGGAAATAAATGAGCTACTATGTACAGTTGAATCAGAGGGAAATTGTAAATTAAGGATGATTTTTGAAAACTCCCATTTCAGCAAATAAAATATTTAGAGAGATGCTGACAATATTAGCTGTTCCTTGAACATGACAAGACTGAGCTAAGAACTAAGAAATGGGTTACTACTGGTACAAACTGGCTTCCACCAGTCACACCCTGTATTTGCTCTCAAGTTTAGCAATAGATTTCCTACCTTTTCAAAGGGAAATTGCTTACAGGAAAAAAATACATAAAGAGTATAAGCATTCTTCAAGGCTTCAACTAACTGCAAGAAGGTAAATATGATCAATCAGAAGGATGCAAAGCTCAACTAGATGCACACTGCACTTTTACTTGCTTCCCATGACATCTGAGGAGAGCAAGTGTTGCTCATCTTTACTGAACCTGTAGGGGTCATTTATTCCTTAACTAGAAATAGGAAAAACTATTCAGAGAAACAAGTTTTTCAAACCTTGGAAAGTAGTTAATATTAAAAAACCTTTCAAAAAGATTTATCAATATAAAACATGACACCAGATTAGCATATATGATGAAGAACAGAGACATTGCTTCCCAAGAACAGTCCTCTCCTTGCTTTTTTTTTCCCTTTAAGAATTAGAACAGTTACCATGAGTTATCCTCTAGTGGTAAGAACTAAGTCCACAAAAGCAGTAAGACAAAATAAAACAGTCTCTTAGAAGCTCACTGTTCTGATTACTTCAAAATTCCCACAAACTGCCATAAGAGGAGTGTTACAAACCACATGGAGCAGGCAACAGCTGCTTCATAGGAGAAATGAGGAAAAAAAATAATCAGGCAAGCTACTTCTGCCTCTGGGACAGCAGTTTCTGCAGAAACAAGATATTTCTCCTGTGAAAAGGACTTGCTAGCCCCACACTGTTGTGAAATCCTCATATGCTTTATTTGCACTTCCCAATAGTCCTGCATTTTCTTTGCCTCCTTCTGTTAGTATCATTATCCATGAGTATTCTGTTCACTCAGCACTGGATTTTCAATGTCATGCTCTCTTCCCTGGTTACTGAAAAATGGCATACCATCAGGATAGTTATATTCAAGGACCTTACTGGGTCATCCACGGAAATGCCCCTGTTGTCCAGAGAACAGTGAAGGCCTTCATAAGTTTTGAAATCTTTATTGTCAAAAATAAGTGTATGTGGAAAAGGAATGTTACAGATTTTTTGAGGCTCAGGAGAGCAAAGAGGAGAGCCCCTTGCAAGTCTTAGTGCAGCCACTAAGACAGATTTGGTGGCTGTCTGGGAAATAGCTTTAAGTGACTGCGTTTGTAAGATTGAATTTGAACCACTTCAGGAAAATGTATTGCCTATGTTGATAGAAAGGGAGAGATACAAAAGGACTGGATGTTTAAACTAGTGGATAAAAAGATTTACTGTTACAGTATCCAAAACAAAAGCTACTGTTAATAACGATGCAGTCAGCAGCTCTGCATATGAGTACACTTTTGAGATCGATGTAAAAAACCTCAAGACATATACAGAGAACAGGTCAGAACCAACCAGTATTTGGGTACCAAGCTGAGGTGTTACTGACTACACAGTTGTTAAAGAACATTATGGATGTGTAGTGCAATGGTGAAAAAAACTAATGGGAACAGGTCAGCTGGTAGAAGATATGATTGAAACTCACCTTAGTGTTAGTGAACCACAGCTGTTACATTAATGCCGTGTCAGTAGTGGAAAACGAAAGAAATGATTATTTGTACCCTTATTGTGTTCGACGACAGAGACATCCCAGAGACTTTAGATTAGCCTGGGTTGTAGGACTAAGATCAGCAAAATTTGTAATTATTTTAATATGAGGGATTGGTATAATGCCCTCAATAAAATAGTTTAACCTTCAGCTAGTCCCAAAGTGGTCAGGCAGTCGGGGACATGCCAATTGCTGTAGTTCCCTTCCAAGTGAAGGAATGACTTTGGTAACATTGCTCTTCCTCTGGAACAGTCTCAGCATCCCAGTGTCATATAAGTTTCCAAAGTACCTGATCTGCAGCAAATCTGTGTTTGTAAGACTCAATTTGAACCATCTACCGTGTTAATTTCTAATATTCTGTAGGTAAAAACAGAAAAAGCAGCCTCTGCATTTAAGGAAAAAACAAACACCTGCATTAAGCAATATAAGACATAAGACCTGAAACACAACGCTGTTAAATTACTAGAAGCAACCTTTGCTACACAGAGTGCTGCTGCTTGCAGGGGTGGGTTAGGGCAAACAGGACCCTGGCCTATGATTGGAAGCCATTGCTTTGTGCTGCCATCACATTCCCTCGAAAGAACTATGATAATCTAGTTAAGATATGGCTCTTCTATCTGCTGAAACAGACCACAGATTTTTCAATCCCCATAAAAGCAAGAGTTAGTGCTTTGTCTAACTAAACTGTGAAGCGGAAGTCCTACTGATCCTGTAAATCTCTGCCCCCTGTTTTGACTGCTCCATGCAATGCAATACACTTCTAGCTAAAGGCTGTACCTTCATAGACCACAAAGAAGCCTTTGCCCAGGATGTTACTGCTGCTCCGGAACTCAATCCACAGCCTGCTGTCCGTGGAGATTACTGGTTCAGGGATCTTGTCACCACAAAATCTACCTAGAAGGCAGGAAAAAGACGATCAAGATCTCCAGGCTGACTGACAAGAACAGCCACTGGTAGAGGCACCTGTGGTTCCAGGAAGCAAAGAGTCTGCAGTTAAAGGAGCAGTGCTTGTATAAAAATACCCTTTCACTCCCACTACTTGCGCTTCTGAATTTCTCCACACCCCCTCCCCCCAGTTATTTATATTCTCCTCAATTATTACATTGATAGAGATTTCCTTCAGCTTTGAGCAGAATTCAGTCACAGACACAACCTCTGTTGCCTCAGTAAATTCAGAGGGGTTCCTGCTTTGATTCATGTGAATGGACAAATGAGCTGACAAACAGTGGGGAATTATCCCCTATCCTTTTTGAGATGGGGCAGTAGGGAACTGACCTTTCTACCTGCTAACCCTAGGAAATTCCTTCAGCGTTTTGCACTCATGTACAAGTCAAATGGATGGTGGCACATAACTATACTGAAAAGAGGATTACACAAATCCCCCACAGCACCCACACAGCTTATTCTGTTGCTAGTGCTCAAAGTCCCTTATCCTATGGTCTCATTCCTATAATAAACCTTCTTCTGACTAAACTTTCAGAGTTTTCAGTCTCTCACACAGTAGATTTGTGACCAAGAGACTTTTTTGCTCCCTGGTATGTGCAAGCATTGGTAAATACTCGAATCTTGCCAGCAATGGAGAATTTTGAATGGAGTGACTGCAGAAGGCATCTGCCAGAGCAGTCTGAACAACCTCAGCAACCCTAAAACAGTTCTGGTGTTCCTCTACCAGTCCCAGCCAGAGGATCCTCAGGCTAACAGAGTTAATACCATGCACAGCAAGCACACGCTGCAAACATACTCTTCACTTCAGCTGACACCAGCAGACCTATGTGCATCTAGTCCAACTGAATCCCCAGTGACAATCTGACAGAGGCAGAGAGTAGTTATTCAGAAATTCAGCCACAGCAATGGTGACAGGGAACCTGATCCAGGCCTTGTGAAGCCAGAGAATAGCTTCTTCAAACATTCTTATCAAAGTGAAAACCTGGTTAATTGCTTACTGACAAGACAGTACCTTAGTTCCCATTAGTGGGCTGCATTAAACACTCTCTGCACTGAATAAGGAAACAGATTGTTCAAGTCCCATTCACTGACACACAGAGAAGGCTGCTGCTTTCCTACATACAAAGGGCAGAGTAGTTGACATGAATCTTGTGTATTAAAAGACAAGAAGCCCCCTATATAGTCATCTGCCTACAATCAGATGTTGCCACTCTGCCTACCCTATCCTCACTACTTTGCAGCCTTAGAGAGCCCATGGCCTTCAAGGATGTGAGAGCTCTGCCCCTGTGACAGGCAGTAAAGACAAATGGGTATCCATGGAAAGTGAATTGTGAACTTCAGTGGCAGTTTCATCAACTTGCTTCCCTTGTGAAGTCCCACATTGAATTATTAGTCCAGATCCAAGCTGTCTTTGGCAGCTCTATCCTGAGCCCATGCGCCAAAGCTATCCAGCACTGTTTGGGCAGCATGACACAGGCATGCAGCACAACACTCATATCTCCCATCTCTGCTACCAAAAAGGATACTAACAAACAGCATCAGTGCTGCAAAGCTCCCTCCTCTAGGGTCTCTGAGCAACTACGCCTGGATTTAGACTTGCAGTTTGACAAGGGTGTCAAGGAGAGGAAACACAGATGAGGAACTAGAACGAGCAAGCTCCTCAGAGTGTGATAAAGGACCCATTCATAAAAAGTTATACATTTAAAGGCAGGGTTTTCACCCTGGGAAAATATGCAGTGCACATGTATTTTTTTTTTCCCTCTGCAAGAAGTCCATGCTTTCACAATTCACACTAATCCCTCTCCCCGCCCCCTGCTGAACTGCCGTCTGTTTGCCACTTCTGAGCTAATTTGATGGGCTCAGCCCCTTGCGGGAACCTCTTCAACCAAGGTCTCATTCCAGATGGAAACACTCACAAATCCACCTGCATAAAGGTGACAGGGAGGTGGTCTGGCTTCTGAAATACCTTCAAATTACTCAGCAGAAAAAAAAATGTAACAAGGACTTAAATTACAGCTGCTGAAGAAATGTTACCCGGTGTATGTGCAGCAGAAAGCAATAACTGCTGCCAACCCCAAAACAGGCAGGAAGCAATAAAAACAGCTGCCAACTCCACACAAACACAGGCCCACAGAAACCTCTAGAGAGCAGTACAGTTCCAACCTAAGAAATTCATCCTGCGTTACAACTGGAATGTCCCATGGGGACAAGGTGAGCTTAGCACCTAAACTTCCATTGCCTCACTGACCTCACATTAGCCTAGATATGTGCTGGGCACATCTGCTCTAGTGCAATCAGTGATGTTGCATAAGCTGAATGATTCTTTGCTTGCAGAGAGAAGTATGTGTTCGCATGTAAGGACAGCACAGTCAGAAGACAGGGTCAGGTTCAGAGCCACAGGTAAAGCTGATAAAAGCAGGTGAGAATGCTGACTGCCCACTTAGGTGGCAGCCAACTTGCAATTACAATAGCAAGATACAGAAGAATGAATAGAGATAGGATAAAGGGAGATCTTTTTGAGATCTTTGGGAACAATAGAGCCCTGGCACAGTTTGATACCTTAGGCATGGTCTGTAATCTTTGGAACCAGGGGCCAATCCCCCACTAGAATTACAGAGGCTCAAAGTATGAGTGCTGAGTCTCAAACGTGCTACACAGAGAAGCGATGGATGCTCCATTCCTGGACGTGTTCAAGGCTAGGTCGGATGGGGCTATGTGCAGCTTGATCTTGTATTTACCCATTGCAGGGGGTTGGAACTAGACAATCTTTAAGGTGCCTTCCAACACAAACTATTATTCTGTGATTTGTGCTCTCGAGAAGAAAATGTCGGGAGCTTTGGACAGGAGCTACATGTCTTCTTCATTCTTACTGTCTGATTCAGATCTTATGAAAAAAGCATCATAAAACTCCAGGGACCACACTTTCAATCTCAGCCATGCCTCTCATTCGTTTCCCTCTTTGCCTCAGTTCACAAGTCAGAAAAGGAAGGAATAAAGTCTACTACTAAGCAATTGGAGCATCGATCACCTGGTGTGAATATAACATTCTGGCATTCCCTAACATTAATGTGTGATCAATGCCCTGCCTGGACACAGGCTCCTTCCAGGTAAAGAGATTTTTTTTTTATGGTGTTGGGATTTTGTTTGTTTTCCCCATCACAATATGCATTTTTTTGGTGTTCTTAAAGCTATTAAGATGAAGCAGCTACTCACCTAGTAAGGGAGCCTTCCTCCAGTAACCATCACGCACCTCCACGTAATCATACCAGCAAAGGCGACTTTTAAATAGGTCCATTGATGTGAAATTCAACATGATCTGAAAGGACAGAGCACATGCTTATCCTTGAAATGGGAAGTACTTTAAAAATCAAGACTCTACAGACTACCCTTTCATCTCTGCTACAGTGTTGCATAAGTGACTATGCATGAGAAAATAGCTGGACAGCACGTTGGATTTTTTTTTAATTAATTTTCCTCAAAAAAGGAAAGGCTTCTCAAGGAATTGTAATTATGCTATACAGTACATAACAGAAGATGACATTTCACTATCTATTCTGTTATTTGCACAGTCACTGCTTCACAGTTACTAAAAAGCAACTAAAAAGCTCCTTTAAAAAAAGTTTAAAATGGAACCCTTAGTTTTAATTAACATGAATGTTATACAGACATTTCCCAAAAGTAGAGACACATGGGATTTATTTCATTAAATAAATGTCATAAAATAAATTAAGAAATAGCTACTTCTGCTGACAAGTTTTCACACTGTGACACTGCCACTCACACACGGTGTTCAGAGGCTTTCCAGAGCAGAGTTCAGAAAGAAAACATTATCCCACTGTTATCCTTCCACTGCAACAAGGATTACATGCTCTGTGCTGGGCCTATGGAAGTTACTGGATGGATATTCTTGTGGCATTTTTGTCCTTGCAAGATTTAAACAAATTTTTCAAAAACCTGGACTGTTTTGATACCTTGCAAAGCTCTCCCTGAAGTCAATGGCAGCAGCTCAGTACAGCATAGGACTAGATATGCACGTGACAGATCTGAGTCCAAGAGCAAGACAACTGCTCCAGAACAAGTGAGCTACACTTTCTTTCGTTCTTCTAAGTCTCAGTCCTAAGTGCATTTTCAAGGTGGTCCTCAGCAAAACTGTTCTGCCAAGGAGCTCCTAAGCCAGGCCATGCATTACTGCAGTCCAGTAGGAACTGAAAGGCCTGAAGGGCTGGCATTAATGGATTAAGGAAAGATTCAGTCTCCACAGGAAGATAAAACAAAAGGAGCTGGAAAATGGACAGAACACCTGACTGATGCACAGCAGGGCTCAGTGCTTCAGGGCTGGGAGCAGGGGTTCCCTGACAGGAGCATTATGCCCACGTGACAGGGGCAGGCTACTGATGTCCCTCGCAACTCCTCAGCTCCTTCCTGGACTCCATCTTGCTGGTATATTTTACACAACTCATCTGACCAGCACTTGGTTTGAAAGGTGATTTCTTCAGCTATCGGCTCAATCTGAGCTAGCAGATGGCAGGCTGAACAGCTGAGGAAACCACGCAGGCAAGGTGTATCTGTGAAATGGGAGGAGGAATCTGAGATCAACTGACATCCCAGACCTTCAAGAGGAGTCTATTCCAGCATTACCTCTTGTTAGGACCACTAATTCCTGAACCCATCTCTGGCAGGGCAGACTCTATTCCTGCACTCCAGGCATGCAGAGATCTGCAGGACAATCTTTTTGGCAGCAGTTAACATTATCATCAAAGCAAAACTCAAGTAGAGGAAGTGAAGAGTACACCAAGTCCACGTGTGTCACCTACCTTCTCTCCTGGGGTCACTGAGATTCTCCAGACACAGTGGGAATATGAGGGATAGCCACTTGGAAAGCCAGGGGCTGAGAAATTCCCGGTGCTGTCCTGCAAGGTCTCTCCACAAGCTGTGAGAGAAGGGAAGGGTAGAAAAATCAGTCACAAGGAGTTACCCTCTAAAAGATACTGAGGTCTAACAAAATGTTTGCACATGGTTGCTCCATGCAGAATGGTAGTTTGTACTCTAAGGATATTCATTCACAGTACTGACATAAGCTCAGCTACTGCTTAAGATCCCACCAAAATGCGTGATGTGCAATTTTTCAGGATTCCTGGGACAGATTAGCAATGTGAGGACACAGAAGCAGCTTTTTTTATTTAAAAAGCTGTTCTAAAAAGGCACATATCTTCCTTCATCTTCTTCCCACCTGTCAATACTTTTAATTTTTCAGTCCTATTAGGGAATATCTTATTTAATATAAAAAAACATTAGCCCACCCCACCTTGCAATCTTGACTGCTTCCAGTAAGTCCATTCACCCTTCTTAGTACTTCTAGTTGAAGTTCTCCATAGTTATTTCTTCAGTGTCTTGGGTAAAAACTTGGTAAAAAAATAAAAATAAAAAGCAGGGCAAGTTCCACTGACCCCACATCTTAGGCCATCCAGCATCTACCCTGATGTTACACTGTGCAGGATAAAATATGAACACCATAGCTCATTCTGCTCTACACCTTTCCATAGGTCTCCTGCTGCCGTCGATGGAATATAGATCCCAGTGTTACTTTTGAGAAGTAAATAGTTTGCAAATGCTCCTTCAGGAAACTTCCAAGATGTGGGAAAGCAGCAACTGCTGTAGTTCCTGTCCTCTGAGCCAGGAGGACCTTGCTGGAACAAGGAATAACATGTATATGTCCAGAGGAGCTGACCCACTAGGTTGCAGAATCGCACATATCAAAAGCATCCATTCTCCTTCAGAATACTCACTAGACAAATGCAAATACCAATCCCAATGACAGGGAACCTTGGCTTGCCTGCTCTCAGGTTGTTTTTCTAATGTCATAACCCACTGACATTATAAAGCTTCCCTTGACCTGCAAATTGGTTTCCTCAGTGATGGTAAGGCAGCTTCCAAAAATCCCTTGTTAAGCAGCAGTGCTTTGAAAGATCTGACAAAACTGAATATCTGGCTCCCTTTCTCATGGAAATGACAGGGGATTCTGTGCCTGATACTATCACACACTCCCTAATTTTTTTCAGCCACGATCACTATTAGATGGGCAGGTCGGAAGTGGGAGGTGAAAAGAGAGCAACTCCATTCAAAAAGTTCAGTATCTTGAAAAAAGGGAAAGGGAATCACTTAGAGCAGAAATTCTTAATTTCCCTGAAGTAATTTGATGCACGGTTTGACAGGTCAGACTTGAAGAACAATGGACAGGGACAAAAAAGGGGATTTTTGCTCAACCAACCAGTTCCTAGGGGTGCTCTGGAAGGTAGACCACTACGAGGAACAAGTTGTGCATATTTTGAGACAGCATTGTTCTCTGGCAAACTGATTCCTGTCAGAGAAGACAAATGTACTTAAAACTACATGAAGCACCGTTGAGAAAAACAAGCAAGAAAAAATACACACATCCACCCTGAAGGAATGAAGCAAATAAAGGAGAGTTCAAAAATCTCCACGCTGTTCAAATAGTTTTGAGCCCAGAGAACTCCCCTTAACATAATTCAGCTACAAAGGAGCATTGCAGAGGAAGTTTTAGTTTCAAAGTACTCTGCAGTTATTACTTATTTCTCCTCCAGACTCTCAGCATGCTTGGCAGGTAACACCGTTTCTATTCTTCAGGTAAGCAGAGCTGCTGGTGGTAAAAGATGCTGACTTGCATGCATGGGAGAAGAAATCTGGATATTTCCAAAACATACACACACACACACACACACACACTCTTCTTTCCACCCCTTGCAGAGATTTATTGCCTTGTTATCTGCAGCACAGTCTGCTAGGATTTAATTCCTGCTCCCAGGATGCTCCTAGAACTCTCAATCAGGAAAAACATGGTGCCTCAATAGATAAACATCGCAAAGAAGCTGAATCCCAGCCATATTTACTCTGTGTCCAACCAGCTGTTCTTCAGCTAATTCAGGTATTGTCACTGGGTCAATACTCTGACTGGAGTGGCCCCAGCTTAGGATTGTTCTAGGAACGTCAACATTTGGCAAGGTGCAGCAGCTCAAAACTCACAAGGTTCTCACATGCTCTTTTTCTCCACTAAAAAAAAAGTTACCTAAACAAAGCTGCCCCCGTAAGATTATAAAGAAACATGGAAAATACACTGTATTACCATCATTGCATAAGATAAAGAAGATGACATGGTCAGCTGAATCACAGTGAAGGTTTCCCAGCCCTGACCTTAGTTCTCCTAAAACTAATTACACAGTGACACTATTATGCATTTTTGACAGCAGTTATGGAGAAGGTACTAACATATTTACTACCAAATTTTGTGATGCTAAAGCATCACAAAAGGAGACCTTGCTAACCATCTTAACTTCACAGTCTCAGAGACTCTGTATGCATGCTGTGAGAGAATGGCTTTACAGAGCAGAGAAGGGCAATTGCCCACATGTGCAGGAGGGAGCAGAATACTAACGGACAATGCATATGTAAGCATGGAATACGGCCCCTTGCAAAGGACATCAATAAGTAGTACAAATTTACTCCACCTAGTACCAAATAAACCAATAGGTCCAGTAAGACTATAGTTTGGTGCTTCTAGGATCCAAGAAACTGAGATGATTTTCACACATGGTGAAGTCTGTTGCACAGCTAACTACTAGAAAGGAACAAAGGTGAAAACCTAAGTGGAAGAAGCAAATATAACAAAACTCCTTTTCAAATGAAGTAGAGAGAGGCACTTTCTGCTCATTAGCTTACTGGCAAATCACCTTGATACTGCACAGAGAATTGGAAGGGATGACATAATGCATGACCATGCTCATGTAATGCTTAACTCCTGTGCAGTTAGAAGAGCCATGCAGACCTGCTTTCTTTAGCATCAGGACAGGCTGTTTTAAAGTCTTCTGGAGTGAATACATTCATCCAATCCTCAACTATAGTGCCATATTAATACTAGTATTTACTGTTACTCCCTTGCAGAAATACCTTCAGCAATTTCCTCTGGTTTCACCTGGCTTGGCACAACACAGCAGGTGTAAGCTTTGGGAAATTAAGAGCAATTTAAAGTAGCAGGGTTTTAGAACAGAAAAGATAAGACAGCCTTAAACACAGGGGCCACAAACCTAATGAGTTGGAAAGCTATGTCTCTTTTATTAAAGTCATTTTGGTTCCTTCAAGTGCACACTTTTAGGTGGTCTTACATCATCTCTAGTTCTTCTTGTGGGGGTTCTCAAACTCTCCTAAAAAAATGGGAAACCATCTGCCATTCAACTTCTGGATTATGTGGGTCATACTTTACCTAAAAATCCTCAGCTTGGCTACTGAGCAAAGATTCCTTAACCAAAAATCTCAGTCAGATCCCACTAAAACATACAACTGAAGTCCTTTGGGTTTTAATTCCTGAGCTTTGCACTTTGTAGAACTTTTTTCCAAGCTACAGATTCAAACTGCAGTTGCACAGTCTATTTCATCAAAAATACTGCACCATTTATCTTCAAAAGCAACTTGTTTTATTTGGAATTGAATTTATAAACAACAGATATTTGAAGTAAATTGGTTTCACAGGCTTAAGACTCTGATCATTATTCTGTCAAGTATCTTCTGAACTGCAAAAACCCTTGCTAAGTTTTGTGGGGAAAAAAAAGTATAAAAGTTCTACTTTGCAAGCAGAAAACTTGAGGATCAGAAGGGTCCTCATTTAAAACAACAACAAAAAGAAGCTGCTTTGTAGCTTTTAATTTGACTTTAACCTCAAGCCAAAAGCAGCTTTTCAGTTTGCCTCAAGAAATCTGAATCTGTAGTCAATACTTCCAACTAAATGAAAAGTCTTATTTTATTAAGTCTGACTCAATCAAAAACAGTGCAAGACATCTCTATTACTTTTTAAGTATTCAAACAACTCAATCCCTAAAGTAAACAGAGAATTTCCTTAGAAGTACATCTCCAACTACATGTTTGACAAAATTATGAGTTCTATAAATAAAACATTGCTAGTTAGGACTAGTACACCTAGCAAAGCTATACCCCTCACTATAAACTAAGCAGCAATTCCCAAACATCATGGGCTCCTGCACATCAGTTATAGCTTACTTTTCATAGCTTGGTGAACGATCTTCCCAATAGTGCCAAAGTGCTCAGTTAAGCATTGCTCAAAGCAACATTACAGGCTTGGGGCAGTAGCTGGAAGACTGTGGAGGAAATGGACCTGTGGGTGTTGGTCAATGCTCAGCTGAATATGATCCAGCAGCGTGCCCAGGTTGTCAAGAAAACCCACGGCTTGTATCAGAAACAGCAAGGCCATCAGGAGCAGGGAGGTGATCATTCCTCTGTACTCAACACTGGTGAGGCCACATTTCAAGTACCATGTTTGGTTTTGAGCTCTCCATTGCGAGAAAGACTCTCAAGGCCCTAGGGCGTGTCCAGAGAAGGGCGACAAAGTTGGTGAGGGGTCTGGAGCACAAGCCTTATGAACTGAAGGAGCTGGGATTGTTTAGTTTGAAGAAAAGGAAGCTCAGGGGAAACACCTTATTGTTCTTCTATGACTCCCTGAAAGAAGGTTAAGGAGAGGTGAGGATCAACCTCCCAGGCAACATCAATAAGACGAAAGGTAATGGCTTTAAAGCAGTGCCAGGGAAGGTTCAGGTTGAATATCAGAAAAAGTTTCTTCTAAGAGTAGTAAGTGCTGGAATCGTCTGTCCAGGGAGACAGCTGAGTCACTGTCCCTGTAGGTATTCAAGAAACATTCAGATGTGGTACTAAGGGACATGGTTTAGTGGGGAAATATTGACGGTACGTGAACAGTTGGACTAGATGATCTTGGAGGATTTTTCCAACCTTGGTAGTTTATGATTCTAAGATGTGACTCTGTATAATGGTAAAACCTCACTCCACTACCCACCCTCTCCCCTCTCCTTATGATCTGTTTATTTCACATAAATCAATCTTCTGTTCTGTTTAGCATACAGTGATCTAGGAAATGTTTATGAACAAGCGAGGCCACATCAACATGGCGGCCAAACTCACTCATCACAAACTTCTGGACCCTGTTTACAAAAACCTTTTTTTCCCTCCCTATATTATTACAAATGTTAGAGTCATACCACAAAACTAGAGCGACTCTTATCAAGTATCTTCTCACAGATGTTTTCCTATCAGCAGAAACATGGTGCTTGCATATTTGCTCCCTCCTATCATCACACCTTCCATGCTTTCTCTGCTTTTCATTGCTACAGTCCACGACAGCGGTGCAAGACAGGTGTCATCATTCCTCAAATCCTTTATTTATGTCCTCATATTCCACACATCCTTAAGTCTGTCTGACTTCTCTCAAATCTGGTTTTCTCTATTAATCTATTCATCCATAGCTGCTGCGTACAATTCTACTGTCTCACATCTCCAACTTAAAAGGATCCTTCTATTCTCACAAATGAGCTTAAGTCTCCAAAATCATATCCGTGATGCCACTACTCTTTTTGCTAATCTTTGCAGGCTCTGGATAACACAAGATTAGACTACCAGTATATAGTGGTCAGATATAATCAGATGGGTTCTCTACTGAAGCTCTTCTGAGTCTATCACCTCTTTTGCAGCAGAAAGAGGGATACAACCTCTCCTTGAGCAGCCCAAAGCACCCACTTGCAGCAACTACTCTTGCATCTTTGAACTTCCATGTTATTCCCAATGCTTCAGTACAACACACCATAGTCACTTAAGGTTTCAATAAAGCTCTCCCGTTAGACAACAGCTGTATAGAAAGACAGAATTTTGAGGGTTGGTGTGCAGAGATCCCAGTCCATCAGACAATCATCTGTCACTTTGCTAACTTCTACTCTCCAGCTGTCTGTGGTCTTACATATCAACTTCATTTTCTACAATGAGACTATGCCCTTAATTCTAGACAGGGTATTTATATGAAAGCACTAGCAAAATACAAATATTGCAGCTACTCAACACTTTTAAGTTTCATTAAAGAACACCGAACAAAACTAAAGCCAGAACCAAACAAGAATACAAGCAAAGTACTTACAAGAGACACGTTAAGCAAGTGCAGTTCTCCCACAGCTTCAGCTTAAAGCATTTAATGGCCTACATCTTCTGAGTCCTTTCACCGAAAGTGCTCTTGATTTTCAATGCTTTCCAGATTAACTGTGTCTACACTAAAGTTGCAGCCCTTCCCACAAGCCATACTTACCTGGGCACTTGTACAACTTCCTTGCCTGAGCAATGTCTCCCTGACTCAGGCGAACACGCTGACCAATAGTTGGCCGGACTCCATTATCATCACGACGGGGAAGGATGGTGTCAAGGAAAACTCCTCTAAAGGGAAGATCAGAGAGACAAAGGGCAGTGAAGTAGGGAAAGTGACATGGAGAACACAAAGCCATTCTTACAGGTATCTCTTGAGCATGTATCCCATGCTAACAAGTAAGAGTAAGGCAGATTATGATAAACATGTCTTGAGGTGGTCATAACCCTACAGCAGATAGCTTCCAAACATACAGGCAAATCTGCCAGCAAATTCTTCTTACAACATTTCAGGATTGTCACTGATTGGTGTTTCAGAATGGACACATTTATTGCCATAAATCAGAACAGACAATGAAATAATCTTGCAGATGGTTCATGGCACATCTGACTAAGCTGGAGTGCAGACTGGACACTTATGAGCAGAGGGAAAGGAATTCTGTTTTGTAGCAGGTGAGGCTGGACTGGCAATGGCTGTGGTTGTCACAGACATGAAATAGATCAAGTGCTCTACCTTTGTTCTGCATGAGTTCCCAGGCTAATAACTCCATTTGTCTCTACCTTTTTTTCTCTTGCTTCATACTCAGGAGCTGTCTATTGCACTTCTGATCACAGTCCAATAAAGGATTTAAGTCGAGGCCTCACTTCCATCAAAACACAAACTGAGTGCACACAAACAAGAGCTTGCATGCAATAGGAATCATTAAAACAGATCAGAAAATGGGATGCCAGGTTGGTAAAAATCTAAGCTCTAGGAATCAGGCTGTCCAGTCCACAGAAATCATTTCACTGCACTTCTGAATGGCTAACAACCCTCACAGTGCCAATGCTAACAGCTTTGGTATTGACTCTGTGAGGCAGACTTCTCTTTCTGAAGGAAAGAATACCACTGTCCATAGAGTCCAAAGGGACAGTATGGGCAGTAATTTTAGTGCTACAAGTGCTGATACAAGAGTCTTCAAGAGTATGAGTTAAGCAAACAATTTGGTTCATTGGTCTGCTCAGCTGAGTAAGACTCTCAGGAAAACAAGTTTGAGAGAGTTTTTCTTTAGTTTAATTTTAAATAAATACTGTAACTGGACTTATTGGATGACAGCTGTCCAAAGCTGTAGTCAGTGTTCTTGAACAGAAAATGTCAAAAAGTATGATCTGCGGATACACATCTTTTGCAAATATGCAAATCATCAAAAGAAATAGAGGGGAAAGAATTTAATCTACTTTAAAACAGTCAGCTCTCACAAGGAAGGGGCTTTTTACAGTGGTAAGAAAATTCCTGATCTACACTACAAAGCAATGCTTGCAAACTCTGAAGTGAATAAAATTTTGACTGACAAATTCAGACTTGCATTCTGCATGCTTCAGTCTGAATTTATGTATCAAAAAATAAATCCTCCAATTTCAGGAGCAACATGAACACAGAGACAGGTTGGGCTGCTCATGTTAAATTCTCAAGGCCTCCTCAGGAGTTCAGAGAAGAACTTCATGTTTGTCAGGAATGTACTTCTGTGGCAAGTGAAATGCTGGTGATTTCTGGGCTCAACCAGAGAAAAGTGACAAAATCTAATACTGTAACCACCACTTGTGAAGGCTGTAATAGTAAAAAGAATCAAAGGCTTACCTGCACAACTGCATATACATAACCCCAAATTTCAAATTACCTTGTGATTGTTGATTATCTGCCAAACATTTTTTCCGAGATGGATGCAACTTGGGCTAGGGCAGCAAGACTTCAGGTTTTATGTTTTCCACCAACTGAATCATATACTTCCTTTACAAGCATTATTGCTAAACATGACTCCAAATTAAGAGGCAATAAATACAATAATAATATAAATAAACCAACTGATAACAAGAGTCTTTCTGGCCTAGGCCACATAGGTTCCAGCAGTACCATGCTGTCCAAAAAAATCCCCTTGGGTTAGCAACACAGCAAGCCGAACATTTGATGAGTGCCTTCAAGAGCACCAGCATGTTGGCTCACAAATTAATAAAAAAATCAAGCAGACAACATTAAAAAGAGTAGTTCATGCAATATAACGCCAGAATTGTTCCTGAGTAGAATACCTAACCTCTGCTCCTAGAGATAAGAAGAAAAAATTTATACTGGATGCCTTGATTCTGCTGTCCAGACATGGACACAGCATTCATTAGCTACCCAAAGCAGCAGCAAGTCAAGCACAATCCATCATTGCTATCAGCTAAGGTTGACAGAGTTTGAGATGTTCTCAAGACATAGCATCGTGAATGTATTCTGCAACATCATGAAGTTATCAACTAATATTGAGAAATGCCAATCATTTGCTGTGCCATCTGAGGGCAGTGGATACAGGTGCTTTTCAGGGAAGTAGATGTTCAAGGCAGGTGAAGCACTCAGCTTCAGACAGCTACCTTTTGTTCCCACACTGTATTTATACTCTCATCTTCCAAAGAGAGGCAACTCCTTACTTCACACAATAAAACCTGTGGAGAGTATAAGCGTGATGTGCATTCATCTGACACAGAATTAAGATGGTATGTTACAAATGTATCAGCAAAAAGCCCCTTCACTGCCTTGCAGGCAGTGCTACTTGCATCCTGACTCAAATAGGACCCTCAAAGAAAAGCAGAGCCACATGTTCTAACTTCAGGAAGCGCTGCCAGGCCTACCAACAAGAGGCTTACTGAACTGAAGTAAACCTATTCCTTTGGAGTCTGGAGAGGTTTAAACCTTCCTAGTGTTAAATTGCCATCTGTAGGTCTTGACAGTGATAATAGAAATTATTTTAAGAGATAGTAAAATTAATCATAACTTGCTTCCATATTTGTAAAGAACACACCAGAAAATATACGGCCTGTAGCCATACTTCACAAAGCGGGCAACTTTCTGACACAGACAGAATCCTCATGGTAAATACTCATTCCTGCTACCATTACAGCTTCTAGGGCTATACTCCTTACTCACCACAGATTCAAGTGATTAACATTTCTCTGAATGGAAAACTAGAAGTGACTCCTGCAGCAATACTCAGGAGTGCCACTGAAAGTAACTTCCACTGGTATGGATCATGGTGTCTCAAAAACTGTATCTTTCTGTTGTGAACACAAAGTTTAGAATAAAAGCATCCTACGATCTGCAGCAGTATTTAACAAAGTCAAATTCCATGTGGTTTGTTAACAGTGTTCACCAGAACTTACAAGCAACAAAGTTGTGATGTCTGCAGTGTAAGAGCTGCTTCAAACAGCAAGACACAAAAACAGCTTTAGAGCCTCTTGTGCCATAATGCTGTCATCTTGTCCACAGCCATATGGGAATCTCCACCAGCAGAGAACTCAGAGAATTCATACCATCTTTTCCCTATGTGGGCTTCCTGTAACCTGCTGAACTATTCACACACCAACTACAGTCCTTAGTGTCACGGAGAGACTGTCTCCCATATCTAACCATCAGCCATAATGAACTTTGCTGGAACTTAGTATCTTTGTGGGTTGTATGTCTTTGTCAGCTCCAATTGGCCAGCACCTGCAAAACTCAGTAAGGTGAAGAGACATGCACACGTCCACAAATCTGTATTCATGCTCATTGGTCAAAGCATGCATCATTTGCTAGGGGCAGTAGATCTCAAGATGGGTTTGGTAAAGTAAAAGCCCGTTCCCAGCACTGCCTATTTACCCAGAAAGCACAATCAGCCCACAGATGCATTTAGTGCTCAGTTCAATTACCGCACAAAGACTATGACTGGGGTGAGGGTGGGTCACAGAGACAAAAGACTTAAAGAAAACAGACTTAAAAATCCTATTAAGCATCAATTTAAATTTAGAAGGACTCTTGCCATTTTTTTTTTTCCTTTTTGGCTCAGCAGTGTTCTGAAGGACCCTGGTTTTCAAGAGGGAGACTCAAAAGCATCCACAATATAAATGGCAGTAATAACTTAATCCTGCTTTTGTGCAAGACAATTCCATCCATTTAGAGTCCAGCAAATGCTGGGACGGTCCAGCAGATGCCTCAAGGGATGTAAAATCTTTTGCTTTGGGTATCTGATCCAAAGAAATTTCTGAAGGCAGCAATACATCTTTGCCTAGGCACCACCTTGCCCTGCCATAACAAGCAGTATTTCAGCAAGTTCATTAATTTTCTCCTGCTTGATGCAAAGCTTCAGAAACAAAAAAGCACTAAACATTAGACTTAGCTCTCACATACAGTTAGCAAATAAGAAAACGTCAAGAGCCCAAAAGATGCACTTAATATTAGCAAAAAAAAAGTTGAGTGAATATTTGAGCTCTGCCTCTTATCTCCTTTATGTGAGATGTGCAGTGAAGGAAAGTTGCTATTTTGTTTATGGAAAAATCTTCAAATAATGTAGCAAAATAGATCTGGTCATCCAGTAGTTCTCATTCCAAATCCAGGACATAAATGTATGTTCATTTCCCTTCTCTATACACACCTTTTTCAGCTCTCTACTCAGAAAATGAGCTCTGTCTGGATAGAAGAGTTGGGAGTCAAAGGCAAATAGCCTGCACAGAAGTTAACCAATTAGTTGTGACACGAACAGGACTAAAAAATTCTCTACGAGGAACATAACACAGAACCACAAGCCTGAAAAGGCCACAATCTAAAGCACATAAACAGTTAGTTAAAAAATGAAAAACAAAACATTAAAAATAAAGATCTGATCCCAATTCCTTGGCAAAGTTGCTGAGGACTCAAAAGGCAATACTGTAACTCTAAAACATGAACTGTGCTACTGTCAAAATTCAAAGCCCATTTTAGCATTATCCTCATCGCAGAAGGGAAGATTTACACATGTTGGCCACGGAGGTTACAAAACACACTGGCACGGCTTTAGAAAGTCTCTGAGATTATCAGAGGAAGGGGAATGTAGTGAATACAGTAGTCCACCATACCTCTTTTTCAAGCACCTCACTTTTTCAAATGTTTTCAGAGCTCACTGCAACCACCACGTATCTCTGTAATAGACCACAGGTCCCTTTCTAGGCTTTACGTATCCCACACAGCTAATGACAACTGCTAAGAACAGTCCCAAAGGCAGATAATCTATGGCCCTCACCTGGAGAATGTGTTTCTAGCATAGTGCATGATACTGTCGAAGTCATAGGTCTCTCCCAGCGAGTTCACTTCTCCAGCTTCCATCTTTAGAAAGTTGTACTCCTGACCTGTGATGCCAAACAAATCACTTGGAAAAAAAATTCTTCCAACTGTAGGAGTCTGGAATTAAAGGAATATCCTACTACATCGCAATAACTCCAGCCAGACATCCCAAATTTCCATTCATTCAACTACTTCCACCCTTATTCTAGGAATACTATATAATATTCTAGAAATATTTCTTCTTCTCCATCCTAGCTCACAGACAGTAGTGCTTCGCACAAGCCCAGTAAGATTGCCACCCACCCAAAAGCCAAGTGGAATAACCTGACGTGACATTTTACCTTGCTGTATGTTCTCTCTGATGATTGTGACATGCTGGTCTCTGTCTGGCCGCGTGTGCTCATGCCAGAAACCCACCACATGACCCAGCTCATGAGCCACAATACCAAACTTGTCACAATTCTTTCCAATGGATATGGCCTGAGGGCCCCCTCCTCGGCGACCCACGTATGAACAGCATCTGAAAAAGAAAACCCATAAACCCATGCAGTTCATCAGTGAACTGGGAAAGTCAGAGATGGGTACAGGCTAGCAGCTTCATACACTTACTCGTATTTATATGTGTAAGTATATATGAGTGTATATATATTTCCATATACATCTACATCCACCTACATACTTACACGTGTGTATATATACACCTATGTGTATACATACATGTGTGTATATGTAGAAAGAAAATAACAGCATGACTGTAAAACTGCTTGCACAAACTTAAGTGCTATCCCAGGAAAAGGATCTGAAACTGACAGATTTTGTCCCATGTGGCTATTATACTCTGGCCAGAGCTAGACTTAGAATGACATTTGTAATGAAGGATATGTCTGCAACATAGATAACTGCAGACACCATATATGTCACTTACCCACACGTTCTGTATGTGAACACAATGAAACTCTCTTCATCAGTTCTTTCCACAAACGTCACACAAGTGTGCTTTTCCCAGTGTCTCATAGCTTGCTTAAATATAGCTCTTTGGGTTCCTGAGAAAAAATATCCAAGAACAGCAATCAGCGAAGGCCAAGCTTTGAAGAAAATCACTAATAGACTTTATAAGGACAGTCAGCTGTTCCAGTAATCAATGCTATACCTATAAGTATCTTCCTAATAAAAGTACAATACAGTAAGTTAGTCCTTTATCTTCCTGTGTTTGATGAATTAATGGTTCCAATTAAAACAGGTAGTAAACTTGGTTAAGTGAATCAGTGCTTCTGCATATAAGAAATGTCACCTTGTTAGGCAAAGATTACTCAGGCACTGCAGTTTAGTGCACAGATCAGAACATCTATTCAGTGACATGACAGATTTGCTCACACATCGCAACACAACGACCACACAGGTCTCAAAGCCCAAGAATCTCACATATATGCTCCACAAAACTAAGGCAGAACTACTGCCAGATATTTTATCTTTAAAAAACATAGCAAAAACTGTACTGGGGCTAGAGGCAGAATTGTCTTAGGGATGCAAACAGAGGTACAGAAATACACTGCTGGTCTGTACTTGAATTCAGGAACAGCTCAGGACTTGATTAGTGAGACACTTGAGAAGTAGTATACTATGCCTTGATAATACCTGAAGATAGGCAACAGTGCTTTACCTCCCCCAGGGTATGGGACACCTGCAGTGGTCACTCAGCTGCATCCAGAACAATCATACAGTCAGCTAGAAAGTGCTGCCCCATAGCAGTACATGTAGCTTCTGTGTACACAGGGCTACAGTCACTCTCAAGAAGGACTAAAGAGTGGGGAAAGGTCAGAAGTACATCGAAAAGGCACAAGGAATAGACAAGTTCCAAGGGGATATTAAACTAAGGCAAATCACCAAGATGAATATAAGACAGAACTGCACTACTGCAAGAGCTGCTTCTAACGGTCACCCACAAAGAAGGATGGTGTTATGTATGCTGTAAGGTTATGGCAGTGGAACACACAATACACAGAAGGCTTTCTCAGATTCTAAAGGATGTGGGCAGCTGTTCTCCAACAAATGTATGGTACACATGCAACTATCAGGCTACTCAATATGCTGCTAGGGTGCACAAACTGCTCCTCTCCCTCTGCACAAGAATAGACCCCTCCACTATGGCTTCACAAACTCCTGGCAGCAGTTTAGGTACAAGAATGGGAACAGGTCTCAGTTAACTTGTGAAAGTGGTTTTGAGGACTGTCCTAAGCTGACAGGAGGACGACGACTAGGGAAGCAAACCAACACTGTACAGGAGTGGTTATCAAATCGCCCTGCTCTTCTAATTGAAGAAAAGGTCCCTTTCTGGAAACACAGGATGTGACTGCAGCTCACATGTTAGTCCCTGAAGCAATCAAGAAAGTAACCAAGTCACTCAGTTATTTCTTGAATTCCAAAAAAGAACAAAACAAAAATCTCCCCATACACTTCAGTATCAGGTCTCCACAGAGCACAATTCCTTGCACTACCACACTGCCCACCACCATGCCTCAGGAGAAAGGCTCTCAAAGACCCGAGTCATTTGTGAGAAAGCTGCTCCTGAGATCTCCCACACGTTTTAAGACACTCACCCCTGAGCAAACAGGGAGCAACATTGTCACTACTGACCAGTGAAATTGCCTCCAATCACGTAGGGGATGACTCCCCCAGGCCAGATCCTCTCAGCCCTGGATGTAGTTGCCCTGCGCACTCTGGGAGAAGAGTCTGTATCCATCCCAGACTCATCCTTATATTCCTTCTTCTTCAGTCTCCTCACAAGCGTAGTGTTCTGCCTGCCGTCTGCAAGACAGAGTGGCAACACTGTTTAAATCCTCTTTAGTTCCAGGTACAGCCCTCCTCTGGAGCTTCAGAAAAAGAAAAACAGAAAAGGCAAGATGTTAATCCAAGCCAGAAGCCATAGCTAGATTTGCCAGTGATTTATTTGGGACTTGGAAACAGTTAATCTCTGGAAACCTAGCCCTTCTTGTTGGGCAGAATCACTGCACATTACACAAATACACTTTCTCAGAATGGTGCAAAGGGATGTCCCTGCTGTACCTAGCACCCCACTTCACCAAATAGGAACTTCACAGATGGGGGGCACAGTTTTGTTGTTGTTTCTTTTTTTTTTTAAGAGTAGTGGGAGGTCAAACAAATCCAAATGATGCTGCATTTTCTCAACCTGTTGCACTCATTTAGCCTCCCAGGCAGACCCTATACCTTGTCCTGTATTTATTCTGCTGCCACGTGCCTACAAAATTCACACTTTCGATGCAGTATGGGCCTGACATAAGAGAAAAATCCTTTCACTCAATGTTGTTCTGGCTGTTCATCTCACGTTTGCTGCACCATGGGTGAGCCCAAACTTCAAAACAGCTTTATTCTATTTTTTATTTTTATTTTTTAAACTACCATCTTTAAGGATTTGATAAGCTGTGGTTCTTGGATGTTCTCTACCATACATCACCAAGTCAACCCACCAGACAAAACTGGGCAAGGCATTAAGAGTACAGAGGTTACTAAAACAGCAGAAAGCACTGGACTGAAGAGTCACATCAACAGGAACTCCTTTCTAACCTGAGGAGGCAACAGTGCTGGCAGCGGTTCCTTTGTGCTAGCAGGCCTTTCTGAAGCTCTAGGAGGAAGGATCTAAGCTGCAGTTGTGGTATTCTGTATGGAAATCAAAGAGACTGGCTACAACTTTGATTCCCAAGTTGCTCACATGGTTGCTGGGTCATGAAAAAAACACGAGCCCCACAGAACCCTTCCTCCTGCATTTAGAGGCACTGCTGAGGACCTCTTCTCCCATTCATCCCTTCAGCAGAAACAGTAATGGTTTGCTTACCCATGATAAGGTTGAGGGGATCAAAACAATAGGAAGGAAATTAAGGTAGTGAAGAGAAAATGAAGTAATAAACCTCATACCCTTCCTCCTGCCTCATACAGCCCTGCCCATCCCACCGGAGGCTGTGCCCTCAGCTGCAGGATAAAGCAATAACTTGCCTTTTGTTCTATTTATCTCCAGAGCACCTCTCCCAGCATGCTAGCTGCACTGTTTCAGAAACTGTCCCATCCCCAAGCCAGCTGCTAGACCCTACTAAAAAGGCAGATGCTGTGATGTTGGGGGGTTACAATAATGTAATTAGAACTGTCCTCCCCATCTTTACATACACCTATTCCACAAAGGTACTTGTAGAGCATTAAAAGGGCCATAGTTGGAAGAAGGGAGAGGGTCTTGAGAAAGAAATGGTCTTGTAGATACCTGTCTCCCAGTCAGAAATCGCTCCTCAGGCTGCCACAAATCCCTGTGAATTTGCACACTGACAACTCCTGCCAGCAAAGACAAATGAGGAGTCATCTGCCCAATGCTTTCCTGCACGTTGTGTAGTAGAAGTTCTGCAAAGGAGATTCAAGATCTGCATTTCTGCAGCACAAATGCTTCCGTTTCTCACCAACAATACAACCTCTTGGGTAAATTCTTAGCAACAGTCCTAGCTCTTGATACCCTACCTCCTAAAATATTCCGCTTTTATTCACTCATGTTTGCCAGTCCCTTGAAGAAGCCTGATACTTCCTCCTAGCCAGCTGGGAGACAGAAAGGAAAAAGGCAGCAGATGCAGTATCACCAGGGGATAGAAAAAACCTGGATAGAATGCTTTAAGAAGCACTGCTTTCAGTCACTTCCACGTTGCACATATGGATAAGGTTTATTCAGCGGAAGAAAAAGCTACGCAGCTTGTCTAATTCTTAGTCTACATGGGCATAATCTCTTTAACAGACTAGTACTGTTGCTGAGTTTAAGACAACTGAGATCCTTTCCAAAATCCATTCCCTCCTCCCTCCTTGATGAACATCAACCCCAGAGGTCTTGATCTCCAGGACTCACTCAGGGGTTTCAGCCTCATTTGTCTGGGAAACAGACAAGCACTGACACAGAAGAAGCATCCTCCTAAAGAGTTCTTGCCAGCTGTGCCATTACCTCAAGCCTGCCAGAAGCTGAGGAGCTGTGACGTGGGAATGCAGCACTGGGCTATGAACGTAGCACTCCTGAATGCAGCCATGCACCCCCTGCTGGAGACCGAAGTACTGTGTGGCCTCTGCCTTCGTGACTACGTAGGGGAAACACCAGCCCCTGCTGCACATACCGGATTGCAACACCAGCAGGGCAACCCTGTGCAAATAGCTGCGATATTACAAGTTGAGACTGTTCCTGTAAGCAATACCTTTCCTACAAGAGTGGGAGAAAGCAATTGAAAACTTCATCTAGGTGATATCACAGCTTCAAATGAACAGAAGTGTAAAACAGTTTAGCTGAAATACCCCAATAGCAAGAAGCAGCCAGGTAGTACTACACACTTTGCTTTGGATTAAAAAGACTTTTACAGACCTGGTAACACTCACAGCCACCTACACGTACTGGTCTGGCTGGAATGGAGTTAAACTTCTTCATGGCAGCCCCAAGTAATGCTGTTAGGAATTTGTGGCTAAAATAGCGCTAATAACAATGTCCTGGCAATTGCTGAATAGTGCTTGCACAGCATCAAGGCTTTCTTTTTCTCACTTGAGTCACCTTTACCTTCTTTAAGTGAGCAGGAAGAAGTGTGATAGGATGCAGCTAGGACAGCTGACCCAAATTAGCCAAAAGGATGTTCCATACCATCTGACATCATGCAATAAAAACAGCAGGATTGTGCCTTCCAAGGTAGCCATTGCTCAGAAACCAGCTGAGCATTGTTTTGCACATTGAGGGGTTGAGCAAGTCCTTCTACATCACTTGCTTTGAGGCTTTTTTGCCCCATATTTTTTTTGCCTTCACTGATTAAACTGTCTTTAATGTTGTCTTGCTTTTTCTCTTTCTGTTCTTTAACCCATTCCACTGGTGGAGGGGGAAGCAAGTGAGCTCAAGCATAGATGCTCGGCTGCTGGCTGGGGTCAACCCACTACACCACAAGAGACAAATTCACCCTTACAGAGAGTTCACCAATACCCATAAAGGAAGATTCCTGGGAATGGCAAGTCTCTCAAGCATGCACACACACACACACACCCATACACAGGACAAAGGTTTGTTTTACAGGGGATAAAAAAAAGTAAATAAAAGATACCCAAAGGTCTGGGTGGGGTACCACATTACCCGTTTTAACTGCTTTTTTACTATTGGTTGAGGTGGTGTTCTCACTTGGCTCAAAAGACTGTTCTCCCAGGCCTCCTGCAAAAAGAAAAACAACAGATCTCATGTTGTATGTTGGCATAGTTCTGATATAGGAAGGACAACAGATGGCAGTGAGGCCATCTGTGGGTCTGCTGGCCACAGAAACTGGCTACTATGCCTCCACCAGGAGCAGTAACTAGCATCCTGATAAAACAGGACTCTTTCCCTGGATTTCTTCCCAGCCTCCAGAGATACCTTTTTCAATTCATTACCAACCTGTGCTTTTGTTTCCCCATGTACTGAAAAGGCAAAGCATTCCTTCTAAAGAAAGTTTTACGTCCTGCAAAGATCAGCTTGGGAAGCTGAAGAAATATAGACAGTATAGAAGCTTTGTCAGTGAGCCACTAAACACAGAACCAACATGGAAAACCAGCCCAGTGTATCTTTGGCAGGAAAGATCTCCACAGTTATCACAGTGTAAAAAGAAACTCAAAAATCATGCCTAGGGTGAGAGAGCATAACACACAAGGCAGCAAAATGAGTAACATAAAATGGGCTTTGAGACTACATCTAAAGCAGCTCTGACACCATCCCTATTGTCACCCTCCCTCCATCCCCATAATGTTCATTGAGGGTACCCTGTGAGAAAGGAAGTTGAATGGACTGATTTCTGGAAAGGTACCAGCAATTTTCTACAGTCTCAGTGGAAAGGTAAAGCAGGAAGAAAATGATCAATCACCAAATACAGAACGGGATACTGTTATGCATACAGCACTGTATGCAGTGTATATAGATGCTCTGTAGAAGCTCCAAGAGAGGTGTCCCACTTTCAAGAGAGATGGAAATCTTCCAGCCCTTGCTTTGCCAGCTGGAAAACATTCTTTTGCTCTGGAACTGGCTTCTTGCAAATCCCCCTTCAGCCCCTCCAAGTGGGGGCAAAGACAGGAATGTCTCATCCTGCTCTTAAGGGGAGGGAAGGAGTGACTAGATTTTGTTGGCCTTTCACACAGGGAGAAAAATACTTCTTTGACACCTGGGAAGAGGGCCGAGAGGAACTTTAATTCTAATTCTCCAAAAATATTACTGGATATACCTCTGAATTCTCCTTCTCCAACATTATATTACTAGAACTAATTAAAAGATCAGGAAACGGATGATGGAAGACAGCAATAAAATGAAACACAGGAAAATAAAATATTCAGACTTTCAGCTGACTATAGGTTAAATCTCTGTGGTCCAAGAGACTCACTAAATCAGGGAACTGTCTCTCAAAGGAAGTGCATAATGTAACAGAGCTTGACTGGATAAAAGCCACTAGATGTGTGAACAGGAACAAGCCTGATTCAACAAGATAGATTGCTCTGAACTCTATCACTCTTCTCCAGCTCCAATGTCCCATCCTAACATTTCCCTTTGTTTTCTTTCATGCCCAGTCCTCATCACTTCCTTAAAGACCAAGCTCAACAAAAGTTCCTTCTCAGTTAAATCTTAGGTCCCCAGGACTTTTCACACTCCCAAGGTATGCTATTCCTCACACAACATCCCATTCCATTTAAAGGAAACCCTAACCAGTCACTCACCAACAGAATTAAGGCATGTGGTCTTCACTGAAGCAAAGGATAATTTTGTACTTCTAAACAAGTGCAGCTTGCAGTCACAAACAGATTGCTTCTTAATTGAAATCGGGAGGTGAATTATATGGTGAATTACGAAAAAAGAACAACTCTGCACTTACTGAATTGTTCCCCTAGAAGGGAACTGTATGGGATTGAATTGCAAATAATGTCGCCAAACTCTACAGCTGGGCCCCCTCTCCTGCACCCAAGCTGCTGACCTCTGCTGAGCAGCAGTGTCATTTGCTCAGACTGTTTCTCCAAGCTGTGAGAGCATTCTTTCCCAGAGACCAGTGCAAGACTTGGTTTCTTATGCAAAGAAGATGTTTGAATAAACTAGTGTGACTAATGAAATCTAAAACATCTTTGCATATTTTGTCTCATTGTAGCCCATGAAAAGGGAGAGCTCTATACAAAAGGGCAGATATTGGTGTGCAGATACACCAAATATTTTCAAACCTTACTAATCTCACTAGGAAAGACAGGGAATAACTATACCCTTATCTCCCACAAGGATATTTTGGAGTCATATGTGAGAATTTTGGAAGATCCTGTTCTGATTCATTTGGGCTTTTAGATATTTTCTATACTGATATACAGTATAGGTATATGTTAGATATCTATGTTTTTATGGTATCTAAACACATCCCAAAGACTAGAGCAAGTTCACACTTAATCCTCTCTCCTGAGAGTATTCATCCCAAGAGAAGGATAACATCTGGTTCTGGCAGGACAAAGATAAGTACCTGACACACTCTTATGAATAAATAAGAAAGCCAAGGGATGAACCTTGTATCTGAAAGCAGCTGCACATTGATTGTGGGCAACATGCATGTCCTGCTGTCTCCTCAGCAAGTCCTTTAAACTGCATCTTTCAGTTGAACATTTCTGTCATATCAAAGAGCATAGAGGATTTCAGCCATTACTGCTCCAGAGCTTGAAATGCCCATGTATTCAGGCCTATTATCACTAGAAATACTGAAAAGGAGAACGAATTTTCAGTTTGGCACAATGACCCTTCAAAATCACTTTCATCCACATTACTTCCTACCTGCTGCTTTGTCAGACAGTTATCACTTCTCTCCACCCTGACTTCTTAAGATTTGTCTGCTTCTCCCACAACCAGGAACAATATGAATTTTGTTAATCATGCATCTACAAAGGGAGCAGTACTAGACTCCCTAAGCTCTTTTTAACTCTCACACTACTATGATTTTATCCTTTCTAACAATTGGTTGGAATTAACAACCTCAGCTGGACATTGCCAGACTTCCTTACTACATAATTCAGTTTCCATGCACCATTTGGCAAAGACAAAAGGTTCTCTACCCAGGAATATTTCACCTTCTACCTAGAGCACATTCACAATTAGTTTTTTCTATTCCCCACAGACCAGCTTTGCCATGGGAGCTTGGCTGACTTAAAGGAGCTCCCAGAAGCTTAAATGCACCATAAATCTGAGTTAAATCCATAACACTCACAGTCCTGGCTAAAGAACAGGTGCCCAATTTGTTTGCAAAAACTACAAAGGCAGCTTGAGGTGATAAGTAAGGGTCCAGTGAAGCAGAAAGCAGCAGGCTGTGGCACTGCTGGGAAGAAAGCATTTTCTCCACCTCTTCTTTCTAGAAAATCAAAATCCAATTTTGCTTAAAGGAGTCCAAATTGCTCAGCTGGGACCAAAATAAAAGACAACAGATCAAGACAGCAAGACAGAGCACAGTTCCGTTCTGCCACTAGCATAGACAAAAAGACAATCTGAAGAAAGAGCAGAGAGAGTCCATGCAGTATTCATATTTTCTAAGAAAGGGTGGGACAAGAATACCTAAGTAGTTCACTGTGCCTGTAAATTTGTGTCTTATACAAGATGCAACTTAGGACTGAGAATATTAATTGCTCTATGCATTTTGCTTTCTTTTGTTGTTCTAAAACTCACTGTCTGATCTACCGAAGAAAGGGCAATCAGATCCCTTACTAAATAAAGCTCTTGTGCTTGCTTCCACAAGCAAGAGGAAAGCCAGGCAAAGCTGCCAAGAGTCTGCCAGTGAATTGGGTGCAAGTAGTGACCCTAGAAATATATATCACCTTCCTCCTCCCTTGCACACTGTGTAACACCCCATAATGCCACAAATCTGCTTGATGGGCAGCTAACTTCTAAAATACTGTAACAACATCTGTCCTCAAGCTTTTACCTGAAAGCACAACTCAGGAGACAGCCATGTGTGTTATTCATTTGGAAACACAGGAGAAACAATTCTTCCCGAGATATTGGAATATCTATCTTTAATTTAAGTTCAAAATCGTATGATTGTCAAGAGAAACTGGTGTCTGGAAAGGGGAAGATTGAAGACACGAAGTATTCCAGCAAGGGAAACTGGATGGGATAAAGCTTCCAACAACTTTCATTTTTCCAAGCGGGTAGACAAAATACCATTAAAAATTCAGACCTTCTTACCTTCCACACAACTCCAAGCCAGCATGATTTTTTCCTCTGCAGGCCAGTGAAGATGCTCTCCACCACATTCTTGCAGTCTTCTTTCCCTGCTTACTTCTCACATAGAAGAAGGGCACCATAGCTGAATGTGGGCAGCATCTCCTGCCATAATGCTTGTTTCCTCCACTGAGGACAAAGGAGTTCTCAGCAAAACCTGAGGATTGTCTTAGGTTATCCTGCTTTTCTAACTCAGCAGAGAACAACTTGACCATACATATAATTATCAGGACTCACATGGACTGAATCTCAGCAAAACGTCAAGTATTCATTATGGAGAAGGAAAAGCCATCCTCGGGCTTGAGCACAACCAAGAAAGAATGTGTCAAATTAAATATATATACATAAACGGCTTAATCTCACCTTCCCATATCTTAAAGTGCTTCACTCTAGTAGCCTCATTCAATACACTTGCTAGTCAAATTCCACAGCTTAGACTTGGGATTTCGAACAAACTACAGCAAAGCATCAACAAAAAAGCAAGAAGTACAAGAAACACTGAACAGTCATCTCTTTTTCAGAGCTTCGGTTCTGGTAAACTGTCATATTATGATCATCACAGAAGCTTCTGGAAGGACAGGCTGAGACAAATGATGTTACACTCTGCTTTTTAATTTCCTCATTAACCAGGGGTCAACAACTTTCTAGGGCAATCAAAGCCCTTTATTGCACTGGATTTTCTAACTGCGGAGAAAGTGATGATTTTATTAAAACAAACTCTGCTGGGAAAATGCATTCAGAATGCAGAACAGATGTTTCCTAGAGTTGGTAGAGTGTCTGTAGCAAAAACTTTTCATAACCTCCAAGGCCCAAGAGATCTGAACAAATTATTTGAGATGGTCCTTCAGCATTTCCCAACAGTGAAATAGCCAAAGTTCCTTAAATTTAAAGAAAAATAAATTTAAGGGAAAAATTCTGAACTACAAATCCCTTGCAGGAAACTGTTTTTCGCATTCGGAATAAGCTGACTAGCTGCAATAACACAGGACAGTCCCAGGGTTCAGAAGCTTGACAAGCAGATGTGCCATCTCTACATTAGCACTGCAAATGCTCATGTGGAACTAAGACACCAGACTCTGAGAAAAGTTCTTAAGAGAAAGGTGAACATAGTTAAGCAAATGCAGAGCTGCCAAAAACATGAGCTGTAAAGCACTTAATGCACCATACCCTTCAGCTGGCCATTCTCTGTAGCATGTTCGTACCAGTGCTGTAGGAGAGCAGCACTCCCCAGCATCTCATGCACTCTTTAGTTTCCCAGAAGTGGCTGTATCATTTTTATACTGTGATGTATCTTATTTTTAAAGAATTTATTGCAAGAACTGTGATAACCTGAACCAGCCTCTCTAGTGGCGTTTCAAGCAAGAGTCAATGAACAATAAGTACTTTGTGGAAATAAGGAAGGACTGGGAAGAACAGAAGATTTTTCCTGCAGGCTATTAATAACTACCTCTGTCCCCAGGGGAAAAATGGACACACATATGGGAGGAAAAAAATAACCTACAGTCTGTGCTGTATCACTGATTTCTCCCAGAGAGAGTCCCGCAAGACACTTAGACAAGCGACAATTGATGCCCGAAGCAAGAACACAAGTGCTTCAGTCACATCTATGTTTCTGTTGTACAACCAGGTTTCTACACAGAGTGTAACTCCTCCCTTCCCAGCACATTAACGCAGCAATGTGCAGCACCAGTTACTGGTGCATTGCATTAGACTTTCTGTGAAACCAATAGATCAGGCTCCACTTCTGACAGGCATCTGCCTCTATATGACACTCCTCTTGACTCACAATAATCATTCTCCTACCTATTTCTCCCCAAAATTAACAAAAACAAACAGAAGTGAACTTCTGGGAGGATAAGGAAACGGTAAGAGCTGGCTTGGGTTCACCCACTGCTGCATAAGCAGAACAAACCCTCCTGCTCCCTCTTTGCTAACAACCCCTTACCTCTGACCTGCTCAGTCTAATTGCTTCAGCCATAGTACTCTCTGGCCTCTGCAGCCACAGCCACGCACAGCTTTCTGTGCTCCTCGTGGCATCACCCTACCCCGTTCCAGCTGTGGGTTCCCATGCACAGCCAGCCAGCTCTGCTCCCACTGAGCCTTCCTAATCCTTTTGTTTTCCCGCTTACCTTGTTTATACTGGATAAAAATGAACTCAAAATGAAAACACTACACTGGAAACTAAGTTGTGTTTGAATGTAATTAAAACTCCTTTCAAAGAGAATGTGTGGGGCAAGCATAAAGAACTTTCTTCCAGCTTGCCTTCTGACTGCATATTCAAACACCCCAAGTCCTGGAGCCTCTTGAAGAGCTGCAACACATGTAACAGACCGAGGACGTTAAGTAGATCCAGCAGAGCTCCTCATCTGCTCTGTTACATGCCAGCTCCACTATAGCTTATTTAAAGGACATTTTAATTGACTGCCAGCGGCAGTCAGGAGCCAGCACTGAGGCAACAGCAAAAGAGGGGCCAGGTATGGGGCTCAAAAGGCTTTCAGAACACAAATGAATGACTGCTGGGCAGCTTCTGGCCAATTCTGGTCTCGGGACCCAGCAGGCCCCCGCCTACACCCCAGACGTGCAGCAGCAGCAGGGTTTGCTCAGACAGGGTTAGTCTCCCATCATGTACCCAGGGAGGGTCTCTGCAGGCCAAGGGGAATGAGACCATGACAGGCAGCAAGCAGAGCCTGAGCAGAGGAGCCAGCAATACCATGCCACTTCTCAGCACACTGGAGGGATCTGGAACACCTGTGCCAAGCTTCAGCTATCACCATTCAGAGGCTTTCCCTCCAGGCTCCCTGAGTGCTGTCAGCAGCCTTGTAAACACATGTGGGTTAATTCACATAACTTACGACTATGTCTAGGTAGGGGTGATCCCTTGCCCTGCAAGGTAAGGTAGTTTATAGGACCTCATACATCATACCTCCACCCTCCTCCTGCTCTCAGCTATCCTGCTATCCAGGTCCTCTCTTAAAAATTACCCTGGCCAGGAAGCATGCAGATAAAGGACCCCAAAAAAAGTCCCCAGCCTGATCAAAAGCTTGTCTGAGCACATGTCAGCTGGTGCTGATAGAGGCATGGATTTCTGTTGCTACAGCCAGTCTCACCAGGAGTGACCTGCTGAGGTCCCAACAGCTCAGCCAGCCTCAATTTCCAGCAAGGACATACAGTGCTGAGGAAAGCAGCACTGCCTAAGGAGCAAAGGCCTTCATTTTCATAGTGGACCTGTGCATGATGTCACCTCATTCCTCATGCCGTCCCACAGCTCCATGGTGAAACAGATGGCTGAACCATTTGCAGTCAAAAAAAAAAAAAGCAGCAGAGGAGTTGGGGTGAAAGTGGCAAAAGCTTTCTTCACCGCAGCAAGCTTCCACACTGAAAGCTTCTGGCAGAGAAACCATCCATTTCGGCCCAGGGACAGCTGCGTTTCAGTGGAGGAGTCAAGCTGGTGGAAGAGCAACTCAAATCTCATCTCTGCCACAAACCCACTCTGAGATTCAGCAACTCCTTCAGTTCCAAGAACAGTATCCTCCACAGACACAGCTTTCCAAATATCACACTTCTCTTTAGGACAGCTCTAGGAAGTAAAACAGCAGGATAATCTGAATATTTCCTTTTGCCTCTGATCTTTGTTCTGGAGAAACTTGTTACCCGTTCCCGAAGGTTGTTCATGTTGCCATCTGACCTTAGAACTACAGCAGCAAACACAGTACAGCATTTCAGCCTAAAACTAATTTGCTTTCTTTCCCCACTTGACAGCTGAATAAATACTTTGTCCTTGCCATTTGAAAAGGGGAGCTGCAGTGAAGTTCTTTTTTGTCAACTGTAGTTATAAATGCCTGCCTTCTTTCCAAATTAGACCTGAGCAAGCAGCTCAAAGTGAACACGTTTATTCCACAAACAATCTTTTTCTGTTCACAATCGACCATGAGCAGTTTACAACTTCTTCTAATTTGTTATTTGCTATTATTTATCAAGACATTTTGGTTGCTGATTGTTTCTTGGACATGGCCCACTATTTCACTGAATAGAGTAACTTTTATTCTGCAGGCACAGTAACATCCTTGCTTTAGAGAACCAAGCTGACCTCCCAGTGCCACCATCCTGCAAAGGCTTCTCTCATAGCTTCTTTGATCTTAGTCTTTCACTGACCACTTCTACCTCTAAATTCATTTACTAAAACACTCAAAATTGACAAAGCAGCCTACACAGCTGAGGCAAATTTAATTTTTCATTTGAGCAAGTATTCAAGGAAATCAGGCATTTGCCAGCTCTGAAACAAATGCATGATTTAGGCAATTCCATTGTTATTGGCTAAGCACTGTCAAATTTTACAATTAGGGTAATGGATTTAACTTCCAATGCAATTTCCATATGGATAAACCGATCTCCTCAAGTACATTTGCCCATGTGTTCCCTGAATCACAGTTAATTCATATAAAGCTATTTAATAACCTCCACTTAAACACAAAAGACTATTCAGACTCTTCTGACACCAGTGAAAGGAATGGCTTCCAAGTGTGTTAAACCAGCTGTAGACAAGACCTAAAGAAAATTTAATTAAGAGCAAAAGAGTAAGACAGTTGCAAACATGAATCAGATGTTATGAATGCTACACTTCAGCTTCCTAAATTGCTAAATATGCCATCTTGCACCAATTTCCAGGTGCCTAAGACCTGTTCAGAAAGAGAACTTCGGGGATTAGCCAATCTGTGGGGCTGGGAGCCAAAGACAAGCAAAGCCACGTAAGGAACAACAGGGATTCAGCACCGTCTGTGCAGAGACCGTATGCTACAACTAATGCTCTCATCTAGAGATATGCCGAAAGCAGATCAAACTGGCTTCCTAATTTATTTCCGAAATAAACATGAGAATTAAAGATATGTTTATCATCACACGAACACCGAAGTCTCTACTAAGAAAGAATAAGTGTCAGAGTTTGAAATATTTGTGGGTTTTGTTTTTACAGTGTGGAAAACATTTTAATATGAACAAAATTGCAGAGTTCAAAATCATTAGAAAAAAAAAAAGCATAAAGCTATTGTAAAGGTGAATAAAATTATTTATTTCGACAGGTGGGAATCTACCATTCAAAAACCTTGATTTCAGGGAGCAGTACATTTCCAGAAAACCCTTCGTGTGCATGTGACCAGTTGCCAGCAGGAACCTAGCCAAGAGGAAAAAACAAACATCTAACTCCAAGGGGAACACAGAGCATGTAGTAGGGCTACATTGTTCAGGCTGTGCTCTTGGCAAGTGCCAAATAGTATGGTCACCTATTGCTTGGGACATCCTTTAACCTGCCCTGCAGGACAAACACCAGCAAGCTTAACATCCTGTATCAAAAAGAGGTACGTATATAGATGGAATGAGCCTCAGTTCTCTTGGAACAAGGATTTTCTTCTACCCACATAAGAGGAAGCAATCTCCATTAAAGATTTCCCAGAGGATGCACAGACCCCTGTAGCGAGTTCACAGATGTGGGTAACACATGCACAGCTATGTGCATTGTTCCTGGACAGTTACAATTAACGCAGCTCAGAGTTAAGTTGCACAACTGATAGATATACTCCATCTGAACTGAATATCTCTGAGTTCAGCAGTGTTGAAGCCACTCTGCACTAACATAAACTGCACTAGAAACACAGCAGTTGCAGAGGATTTGAAAGTAATCTGAAGCACTGCTGCTGCCCACATATGAAACAGTCTTGCTTCTAACTGCTTTGAACAGCTTAAGTTTGCCCCTTGAGAAGAACTCTCTTTCCCCAGCTTACAGCTTACCAATGTAGCTTTTAGTAGAAGAGTTGCACTCCAGCAAACATCCTGCGAACAATCCCGGTTGGTGTGAAAAATTGATGCCTTGTGTCAGAAACGCAACCAGAAAGCAGTGAAACATGCTTCAGGAACTGACAGTCCACCAGAGTCAAGGAAAAGTTGCTATAAAACTTGAAAAACACTACAGCCATCTATCTCACAACATGCAGACCTTCCAGGCAGGCACACATATGGAACTGCATGTTCTTCTGCTCTCTTTCACAATAGTTTGTGCACAGTGCATTAAAAAAAAATAAAAGCCAGTGATTCCTGGTTTGTCGTGGAGGAAAAACAACTCTAAGAGCAAACCCTGAAACAGGAAAAGCCTTGTGAAACAAGGTGACTGCAGGCACCCCAAAAAGGCAAAACAAAGGCAGCCTGTTGCAGATATGAGTCTTGTGCAGGTCTAGTGAAACAGTGGAGAAGCCACCTGCAATTTTACATCATGATCAGAATAAAGGAGCTGGGCAAGAAACCAACATGTGCCAACAAACCCATCCCCACTTTTATTAAAAGAAGGTATAGTTCAAACTTCTTAGTTCACCAAAGAGTAACTTCCTCACACTAGACTCATGAATTTGATACTACAGCCTCTCTATCCATTCACAGCAGTCTGTCCCAACTTCAGTCATTAAATACTTTACATGGTTCAAAGCCAATTCCCACTCTAACTTCAGTAAAAACCCTGAGATCAAACATTTCCCCATTCCAACTGCACTGTTAGCTGAAGAATTACTTATTCTAGTTCATAGAGATGCTCTGTAAATCCTTCCTGATCTGTACAAGCGTGAGAGCTTTATCAAGGCCTTGAAGCCATGAGCCTAAAAATCTCTCAGTATTAGAGGCAAAGAAAACCTATTTTGAGTGTTCTTGAAAAGCATTCCTGGCAGCAGCATGATGCAGTCACTGCCTCAGCAGCAAGCCTAACACAGCGTGGTAGCAGTGAGGGCAGCCAGACTCCCATGTCTTCTGATCTGCCAAAGCCAAAGCCACAACACAGTAGAGACAAACTTGGCCTTCTCACTCACAGAGGTTCCTTTCAGGACTTGAAACCGCCTCAGTGATACAGAAATCAGGAAAATACATTGTATCAGTAAATTCCTCTTAATCCCCAAATTGCATGAGAAGACTTAAAATAAACCCCTTAAGATTAAATAGCCACAGAACTCCCACAGGCATGGCAAGAAAAGAAAGCATCTTCCTCTGTGGCTAGTGCTTTGGAAAATAAAGCAATACAGCAAAGACAGTCACTTGGCACTAGAGGTCTCAGAACCTGAGTGACACTATGCAGTTTCACAGCCTGCCAGTGGATTTTCTTGTTTCCCCCACATTTATAAGCCATCAACTGGATTGGAACTGCAAGATAACCCTTAAAATTCAGATGCAAAATTCTTCTGAATTAAAATAGACATTGTAAAGCAAATGCTTGAAATAAACTTAAAAGAAACCTATAAGAAACTTAAAAACTGTAAGGTCTTTTCCAAAATGATTAAGAGTCACTGAAGCAAGGACTTGATGAGGATAGCACTTGCTGGAAGATCTTCAGGCATCCAGAACAAGGGGAAATGGTTTCAACCTCAAAGAAGGGAGATCTAGGTTAGACATAAAGAAAAAACTTCTACAGTGAGGGTGGTGAGGCACTGGCACAGGTTGCCCAGAGATGTGGTGAGCATCCCATTCCTGGAGACTTTCTAGGCCAGGCTGGATCAGGCCCTGGGCAACTTGATCAAGCTGTGGATGTCCCTGATCACTGCAGGGGAGGTGCAATGAACCCTTCCAGTTCTAAGGATTCTATGATGCTATGATCTGTTTCATTATGTTTTGAACTATTACTCTCTCTTTGCTGAACCAAATCCTGGGGAAATCAACTTCAACAGTGATTTTCATAGTGAATGTGACATGTAAACTTGATCCCACAGAATGAGAGGCAGAAAAACATTTTAAATGCAAAAAAGAATACTTTAACAACACCCCTCCCTGTTTCTCCACATAAATAAATAAAATTAAAGAGGAGGAAGAAATTCCTTGTTTGGAGCACTTTTACTTCTTAGTGTGGCATTACATGCCATAGTAACAGGATGAATAAACGATACAGAGAGCACCGTTTAGCCTAGAGCACCTCTACTAATGTGAAGAAGAAAAAAGACACCCAGTTCTCAAGTAGGTTCACAAACTCTGAAGGCCTGAGTAGCAACTATGACATTTCAGCAAGCAGAAAACCATTGCAGAAACCGAGCTTCAACCACATCCATGCTGTGAAATTAGGCTTAGCACAGAGTTCTGCAGCAGAATCCAGGCTGTCCTCAGACCAGATTCTCTGCCTCTTTCTAAAAGAGAAAAAGAAATCCAATAGCTATCTTCCTAGAAAGGAGACTGGACTGAAAGAAAAAAAAAAAAAAAGGTAAAGTAAAGAAGGAGATCTGGAATGAGAAAGCTTTCCACATCTGACAGTCTTAGCTCTCATGAGGCAAGGCACAGCTTTTACTGAATAGTATCATCCCTAGTTGTATCTAGATTCACTAGAGAACCATCACCTATAGGAACATGGAAACTTCATTCTTCCTCTGGAGCTTGACAGCTGCAACTGCTCTACACAAGCTAGCAGGGTAAATACCTACGAACAGCCCAAGAGTGTCAAATAGCACTATTTTCACCCCTCCTCCCACTCCTCTCAGCCAAACAGCATTTTCAGGGGACACAGAAAAGAAGAATGTCTGGGCTAATAGCTTGTTCAGAACTGCAGCTCCCAGATACGAAGAGCCTATGTGTATGTACGTATTAAGTACTTCCTCCACTATGCAACTAATCCGATTAACAGCTTTAGGAAACTCTGAAATGTTATAATTCAAGGGGACCCACTCATAAAAGGTCTTAGACTGTTTCAGTACAGAGGTTGCATTCTTCCCACTGGAAATAAAGCAGAAAGCAGGACTTTCTTTCAAGGAAGAATGGATCCCAATCCCCACCATGCTGAAATAGACCACCCCCTTACAATTCACAGAAGTGTCAAGCAAGCCCCACAGGAGAAGAATCAACTCTTCCTGCTCCTGTAGAGAGCCCCCTTGCAGAGCATGTGAATAGAGAGCACCCTCTATGCATGCTCTGAGGAAAGCTAAGCTCACTTTGACAGTCCCAGGGGCTGGCCATTTGTCAGCTTGCACTTCCAGGGGTTGAAAGTCAAAGAGATGAATGAAGTTTGCCAGAGACGAGGACAGGGCCAAACGAGCACAGCATCACAACTCACCTAATGCCCATCACACAAAGCACCAATACACAACACAAAGCCCAATTACACAATATGAATCGTGGTTGCAAGAGATCACCAACATAGTATAGATTTAGCTTACAAAATTCATGCCTGGCATGAGTACTAGGTGTAAATAAATGTTTCAGATTTGACAATTATATAAATTACCACAGCAAACTGATGCAGTTAAACACCATCTGGCTGGCTTCCACAGAACTCTCATCTAACTTATGTAGCTGACAAAGAGACATAGAGATCAACACTGCCTATCCCACCTACCTGGTACTCATTTCCTGACTTACCTTGTGATCTAAAGGCAACTAACATTAAAAGTATACATCTGTGTTGGAAGATGGATGTGTCATCTTCCTTCCTGACCTATTCTAACAGGAAGCTATAGCACTGAACCCCAGAATAGGACTTACACTTACTCTGAAACAAAAGGTAGGCAGTTGCAAGGATTCAGAACCAGCTTACCAGTCCTTATGAAGGACACAAAATGAGCTGAGATGCACAGGTTATCAGGTGAACACGATGCCCCACTAATCTGAGTTGTTACTCAACTTTTCACCCTACTTGGCTAACTTAAAAGCACAACAGCAGAGAAATAAAGGTTGTCCTGACCTGCTCTATCTCCAGTTCTACCAGTGTCTCTCAAAGCTCAGATTCCAACTACTCCTCCTGACATCGTAAAATGGAGTAGAGGCTACAATACTGCAGGGAGTCCATCCACACTCTCCAAATCGGTTGCAGCATGTTTCAGAGACTCTTTGAGATGGAGATAAATCAGAGCTTCTGACTCAAGAAGCAGCTCCAGTATGGCACAAAACTGAGCATATGTAAGATTTGTGTAGGAGCAAAACGTAACATGAGCATATATTACTCCATCTCTTGGCTTTACAAAAAATAAAATCAAAAAGACTGTTAATCTACCTCAATTACATCACTTCAAGGGTAGCCCATATGCAAGACTTAGGGATTTACTTAGGTTAAAAAAAAACTGAAAAAAATGCATTATTCCATCAAGATTAAAAGAAAAGAGGGGAGAACAGTAAGAGTTTAAATTTAATGCTAAAGTGAAGGCCCGTGTTTCATTCAAATTTCCTTCCAGATTTGCAGAGGCAACTCTTCAAAGGAAGAAACCAGTGCCATAAAGTTGAAACTCTTCTCCCTCAGGACAAACAGAAAGGCTACATCACTGCCCTCTATGCAAATCTTGACTGTTTTTATCTAACAGAGTTCAGAGTCGGTTCCCAGTCACATAACTAGTTTCTCTCTGTATGCACTCCCCTGCCAGTGAGAGTAGGCCACATGAACGACAAGGAACACTTTTCCATCTGACAATAAAACCAAGGGAAAGAAGGCATTGTCACCTTTAGGCTGCCCTTACCTGAAGAGTGTCTTGCGTTGCCATCTGAGTGCTTTGTTAAGTCAACAGTTCTGTCTATTTGAAACAGCATCAAATCATCTTCATCTAAAGCGATATCACCCCAAAAGGCAGCTGGAGAAAAACAAACTGCAATTAGTTTAGTTTTATTTTGGAAGGAAAGTATAATTCCTATGCAGACCATATCGCACCTCAAAGACAGTTACTCCATGGACCAGAAAAAGGAAATACACAGGAACAGTTTGAAAGTACACAGACAGTGGACATTGGTGGAGGCTAGGTGATAGTATTTACATTGAGCCACCATACAGATGCACAGAAAGGAGCTTATTAGCTGAGATGCCTTATGTTAGTCTTCATAACTGGTCTGGCTTTCAACTGAGCTTTATGGTTGTGGTATTCACTGCTCATTAAAGCCTTCAAGGGGGCAGTTATGAGTATTTCCCTATGTTGCGTGAAGGACAGAGTTAAGTTGCAGCCCAGATTCCAACAGACGTTGCATCTACACCACCTCAGGCTAACAGTTTACCTAAAATAAAAGGACAACCACAAACTGCCAGCCTGTGGGACCTATTACACACATTCATCAGACTCAGTGCTAAACTGGTCTAAATTCAAGCACAGAGCCAGTCTACCATTTCCACTTAACAGGACAAATGCCATTCATTTGTCCCCTTCTGGATTAGTTACAACTGATTGAAGTTTACAGTTTTTAATTTTGTAAAAATCCTTTATTTTCATTGCTTGTGGCTGAAATTTGAGTAAATAAAGTTACAACACAAACAGCTCAGAGAAATAATACTGGAAACCATTTAAGCATAAAAAAAAACAACTCTGGAAAAGTTCGGTTGACTCTACAGAGTGTACAGTTAGCTACTTTTGAATTTGAACTAAGTAATGCAGACGATAAAGCAGTTGACCAAATTTTTCAGTGATAACAAACAGCTGTTAAAATTCATAGTCTGTGTTGGTTGATAAAAAAGAAAGAAAACACAAATAATACGGGTAATTAACTCCTGCTACAGCTCAAGAGAACTCAGTAAATCAGGTGAGAAGCAATGTAGAATTGCTGTCTCCAACAGAGACCAGATGCAATGGAATCATAATCAACAACATTTACATTCCTGGAGGGAAAAACTGTCCCATTGCTATGCTAGCAGCATCAATGATCAGAGTAAGTTAGGCCTAAGTAACCAACGAGTTTTACTCATCATTTCACTTCTACTGACAAGACCAAATGAAATGTGTCAGGAAGCTTGCCTGCGTATCAGAAACCTGCAACTGGATCTGTAAATGAATTATAAAGAGTTAACTCAGAGAGCTATGCCTGCTACTGGGCACATCCCAGCTGCCACACATTGCCCCACCAAAGAGCTGCCACAATCAACTGAGCACAGGGATTCAGCTTTCCCTCTGCCTGCTTGCAGTTATCCAGCCTCAGTAGAGGAATGGGAAACAGGACTAAGCCTTTCAGGAGACTGGCTATGACTTTTTGACTATGTCTCCTTAACAGTGTTACCAAAACCCAGAGTATAGAAATACAGCAACAGCTCCAAAAGACTCCATAGTGCAGACAAATCTATGCACAGACTGACATCAATTATAACTAGGACAGAGCCTACACAAAGGCATAACTCAGGCTCCCACCAATGTCTTGGCAACCAAATTCCTCATACAGAACAAAGGAGAACATAAAATACTATCAGCTCACCACCAACTAACAAGTCTACCAGAGTGGCCCAGAGGCACACTGACTAGAAACAGCCAGGGAAAGAAACAGGGCCATATTCCCCTCTGAATTTGAACACATTTTATCCATACAGAGAAACATCTTGCTCAGAACAATGTGGCAAACAGCATTCCATGCTGATTCCCTCTCCAGTTACATCAGTAGGCTACTATTATACTGGCCAAACAGACATCCATCCCTACCATGACACAAAGCAATAGCACCATTTCAGTCCCAGTGTAATTTCCACCACCGTGGGCTCTAAAGGGCCCTTTTCCATTAGTATTGCATAGTTTGTTTTTCAGGACAAGGTCATAAGTACATGCCAAAGCTGTGGTATGGATTTAAAGAAACAACTGTTATATTTTCATTCCCAATGGAAAACAGTTTTCTCCCAATCCTAGCACAGGAATCCCTTTCTGTTACAAAGTCATGCATCATCCTGAAAGATGGCCCACTACAAAAGCCAAATTTCCCTAGCATTTATTTCAAGCTCTCTATAGTCCCAGCATGCTCAAGGGGAACCATGATTTATCACAGTCCTGAGCCAGCTAAACAACTTTCCTCACTGGAAATCCTGGCTGAGAATGTTGCACTGCAACTTCTCCTGTGCTGTCAAAGGCTCCTTCCTAAAGGCATACAATCCTGAAAGACGCTTGCTTCCACCCCAACGGAGCTGTCCCACAGGAAAGCACAAGTATTTTATTTTAAAGGGTCACAAGTTCAGAGGCTTCTGGCAAATTAAACCTCTGAAAGCATCCCTTCTGATTTCCTTTACCAACATCTCCTTTTTAATTTAACATGGGAGGATTTCCAAAAGAGAAAACAAAAACCAAAATTAAAATCTCTGAACAGCAGGCTAGCAAACTTGGAAACCAGTATTTCTCTTGGCAGAAATCTCTGTAGCATACAGCCAGGTGCAAACTCTTAACACTCAGCGCAATAGCGTGCCAGCTTTTGTTTAAGATGATGCATTAATCGCTCCGGATAGTTAGAACAGAGCAGCTCTTATTGAGGTTGATGCAGTTAATATGAGAGAGTTTGCTTCCACACCAGACTAGCAGTCTGCATCAACTACTCAGAATGTTTAACCCCGCTGCTCCCCAGCATATGCAATGGGGCAAAGGATAAATAATAAATGAATCCATCCTCCAATCCAAAAAACAGCAGTCTTTCAAGGGGTCTTCATTTTCAGAAGATTTCTTCCCCAGGAGAATAGCTTACATGCTGTGTTTGCACTGTACAATAACCTGCCTGGGGGCTCTGTCATTCTCCAAAGCTGCCCACAGCATTTTCTTTCTAAAATCATTTCTCAGGAAACCACCCCCAGTCTTTTTCTTCCCACAAAGCCCTCAAGTAAGTTCTTTCTCCAACTTCTGCTACTTCCCATTTGTATCCTCTTCTTCCCCTAGTTTTAAGTTAGAATTGGAATTCTGGGGAAAAAACAGCACTGTCTCTTATACAAATTCAATACAAAAGTGTTTGCAATTGTCTAAAATCATTTTCCTTGAAAACACATTTATCCTAGACCCTTTAATGAAGTGCCTTTCCTTTCTACATCTTTTTCCTCAAAGGCAATGAGGTAGAAAAAAAATCATTCCTACGAATAAACACCCAAACAAAACACAATATTGTGATTTGCTAAAAGCAGGCTCCAAGAGCAAGGCTTCAAGCCAAGATACATAAGGACAACTGTCCTTCGCCCTCACCACCAAGTTTACACAAGTATATTAAAGCCACTTAACACAAGGACATAACTACTTGAAAAATATCACCTAATGTCTGTATTTGAACTGATCTCCAGCCACCAAATCAAGGCTAGAAGCAAAACTTTCACCTGTTTCCTTGTAATGATTTCTTGCTGGAAGGCTTCACTCCAGCACCAAAATATCAGTATAGTCCATAGATTTACCCTGATGACAGGGATCTAAAAGCAGTTGGCCTCCGGACACCATGGGAGACCACAGGAATTTTGAAGCACCCATCAGGAACAGCTGTGACAGATTCACAGGAAAAAAAAAAAAAAGAGACCTTGGAAACAAGCATGCTCTGCCTGCCTGGAAAACTCCCTCCATCCCACTCCTCCTCAGAGAGGGTCTCACTGACTGAAACTTTGATTACATAATGGCAAGTTTTAGGATGTGATTCTACATTGAGGGCTATACTCTACAAGCTGAGTCAAAGGAATCCTCTTTCTGTGTGGACAGAAGCACACTAAGTTTGCTTATGCCAATCAGCTCAAGGATCTTTTCTGAACTTGCAGCCAGCTGGCACAGCTCATGCTGACAGACTTTTAGTTCCTCTATGTAGTTTTAACACATTTTTGCTGGAAGGACTTTACTCTTGCCTGGCAGATTTCCCACAGTGCAGTATAGCAACAAGCATGGAAAACAAATAGCAATATGAATCCAAACAGATGCCTCACATTTGTTTCAGCAGCATTCATGACTCAAACTCAGTTTCCAGTGGTGCTCACAACCTCTGCACATAAACGATAGCTGAGCTCCCAAGGAGTTCCTCATGACTGTGCTCCAACTGAGCACACGAGTGTCAGTACAAAGCATTCAAGGAAGAAGTGTTTGCACAAGGAACCTTGGCACTTAGAATTTCGTGGCAAGATGGATGCAACTGTCAGGCAACCCAAGGAGCAGACTCAACAGTCACTCAAGCACTGAGCCACATCAGCTGCTTGCCACTCAAAGTACAATCAAAGGACATCATCTGAACACATCTCTGTGATAACCATACATGCATATGTAAGGGACAGTGTTTGTCTCCATCCAAATCTCTGTTCTCCATAATCTGTGTTACAGAAAGATCCTAGGGCATCAGCTCTAGTTGTTCCAGAAATGATTGCACTGTGCTAGAATCATGCAAGGGAAACCCAGCATCACACCTTGTCAACAAGAGCTATAGGCAAAGAGTGCTTGGTGCACATATAGGTGGCTTATTCTATGACTATTCAAGCACTAGCAAAAGCCTGCAAGTTATTTCTCAGCATTTGCTGATGTTTCCCAACTTGACAGGTTTGAGTGCTAGAGATTTAGTTTTCAGGGCTGGCCACGCTTTCATTAGGGCTTCTGCAGTCTAGCAATAAATAAATCAACAGATCAGTATGAATTTCCAGCACATTCATTTTTCTTTCCTGCCATGCACTGACATGCAGGTTTGTTGTTGCTGAATCACCTGAAGATACAGGAACCAGTAAGAAAGTATTCTGAAACATGCTGAAAAAGATTCATACCTAAAAGAAGAAAACCAAATCCCCTTGTGCAAAGTAACAACTGTGTCACAAGAAAAAAAAGCCTCAAAATAAGGCAGAAATCAGTGAAAGAAGAGAAAAAAAATCCTAAACACACACTTTGGAAATAAGGCCAGATCATGAGCCAAAGAAGGATAGGAAACAAGCAACAACAAGAGAAAAAGCATCAAGAGTACCATATTTAGCCATTATGCTTTAAACTGGATCAGTCTGTTTCTCCTCTGTAGGAATAATCAGAAATTTTCATTGGCCAGCCTTGAGGATAAGCTGGCTTGAAAGCTCTACTGCAAACGAATCCGTGCAGCAGAGGTGCCTACAGCCAGCCTGCTGTCTGGCACAAGCATGGCTCCCTGGCAAGAGAGACTCAGCAATTCACTTTACAGTTAGTAGAAGTTTCCCTGCCAGGAATCACATTTCATTTCAGAGTCTCAGTTTGTGGAGTAACATCTAACATGGTCCACTTCTAAACTGCAACAAACATTTCAAGAACATCCAAACATCATGGGAATCAAAGTTTAACACCCTATTCTGACTTTGACAGAAATCTGAACTTGCTGAATTATCACATGTAGCATTCCCACAGCACCTTCTCTTGGGCACTCTTATCAGCAAGAGACAATTTATGTTCTGTGTATGTCTTTCCCTGGAAGGTGACGAAGCAGCATCAAACACACCTTGGGCTTGAATGCATCCAAAGCTGCAAGCACACACAAGCTTACATAATGTTCTGCTTTAAGGGACAGCTCATACTCTCTCAGCTGACTGCTACCTTACTTTAAAGTGGGAACTGGAAAAAAAAATACAGTGGTATGAGTAATGCTGCCTGTCATAATTAGGTTAGGAGAAAGATTTCTTCTTTGTAATATTCATTACTCTCCTACCACTGATGGCTGTTTCCTCACTCGAGGTCTTCATCATTTGCGTACCTCCATGACAGTCACTTCTGCCCAGCGATCTACAAATTCATTCCTGGTACAATGAGTGATGCAGAAAGGCATTTGTAAGCTCAGAGCAGAAAATCCACGCCACAGGCAGCAAATAAGCTCCCTTTATGGACTCTTGAAAGGTTAAACATCCATCTATTCATAAAAGCACAAGAGGATGCCTGCTATATAATACTTCAGAGCAACTTATAGGGTTAAGGATGCTACTTCTCTAAAATGCAGCACATAAAATCTAAGGGGCCAGCTTAAGTGCACTTCTTGGCCACATTCCACATGTAAGTAGGCAACAGACGACCAGAAAGATGACCATGGACTCAAACATGTTTTGAGCTGTTTTATGAACAAGTGCTAACTAGCTACCTACACCTGTCAACTGAGCATCTGACACTCCCCTAGTCTGTACGAGACAGTTCAGAAAAATTGCTTTTAAATAGGGTTAGTATTCACAGATCTGTTCAATCTCCAAGTTACACAAAGTTTAGAGGCACATAGGGGAAGAGCAAATGGTCATTCAAGAAAGACCTCACGTCTTTTCCATAAGCCAATAGCCTAGCAAGATGCCCTTGGCAAAACAAGTAGAAATTAAAAAAATAAAATAATAGAATATCCTGAGTTGGTAGGATCCCAGCAGGATCATCAAGTCCAACTCCTGGCTTTGCCTAGAACCACCAAAAATACAAATCTTATGTCTGAGAGTATTATCCAAACACTGCCTGAACTCCAACAGGCTTGGGTCCACCCCTGGGAGCCTGTGGCAGGGCCTGACCATCCTCTCCTGAAGAATCTTTTTCCTAACCTAACTTGAACCTCCCACAATACAGCTTCATGTTACTCCCTATAGAATTGAAATCAAAATTTGATAGTAAAAACAACAAAAAAAAACAACTACAACAACACACTAGGTTTGCCACCTTCATGTCATTCATGCCAGCTAAGAAATGATGGAGTTGGTTAAGTACCAAACCCAGCACTTGTACTAAGGCACAATCATTTTTTCATCTTCATCTGTAAATTACACGTGACCTGTAGGAGCACCTAGTACTGGGGCATAGCACCAAGAAAACATTAAAACACATTTTCTGTAATATCCCACAGCTAGGTGCTATCAGCTGTTACAGTCATAATGCACAACAGATGGAAATTGAGCATGGCTATGGTGCTCAAATTGACAATACAGGCTGAAGTTGCTTTGTCTAATTAATCTAAAGCATCAGCCTGGACTACATCTCCCAGTCCTGCTCTAATGAGCATAGCCAGTAATTTATTTATTTATTTACAGGAATCAAGAGAGGAAACAAGTTTTCAGAACTGGTGCAAGATTAGTTCATAAGTTCATAAGTTCATAAGGTTGGAAAGGACCTATAAGATCATCTAGTCCAACCATCCTCCTATCACTATCTCTACCCAACTACTAAATTAAATCCTTTAGCACCTCATCTAAACGCTTCTTGAGCAGCGCTAGGGATGGTGCCTCAACCACCTCCCTAGGCAGGCCATTCCAGTGCCTGACCACTCTTTCAGAAAAGAAATGCTTCCTCAGGTCTAATCTAAATCTTCCCCGGCGCAACTTGTGGCCATTCCCTCTTGTCCTGTCGTTATTTATCAGGGAGAAGAGGCCCACCCCCTCCTCACCACAACCCCCCTTCAGGAAGTGGTAGAGTGCAATAAGGTCTCCTCTGAGCCTCCTCTTCTCCAGACTGAACAATCCCAGCTCCCTCAGCCGCTCCTCATAAGACTTGTGCTCCAGACCCCTCACCAGTTTTGTTGCCCTTCTCTGAACACGCTCCAGGGCCTCAATGTCCTTCTTGTAGTGAGGGGCCCAAAACTGAACACAGTACTCGAGGTGCGGCCGTACCAGAGCTGAGTACAGGGGGATGATCACCTCCCTGCTCCTGCTGGCTACACTATTTCTAATACAGGCCAGAATAGAATTAGAATTAGGAATAGCTTCCACAAAGCTAGGGTCAATCAAACAGTGCTTCATTAAAGGTAGAGAAGTGACACGTGGCAACTGGAAGATGCTAGTAAAGAAATCATACACTCCTCTTTCCATACTTCAGACAGCAGTCCACATCTCTTACAGCTTTGTCAAGCTTTGTTCAAAGATTACATTTAACTAAGTAAAGGCAGCAGACAGACAAGAAGTCTATGCTCCAGCTGTTACCATCCCCTGCCAACATCTGCATGGAGCATACAGCTCTCAACCATGGCAGAAGTGGAAACCAGGAACTAAAACCATCAACAGAAAAACACATTCTGTTTTCTGATCCTAAATGAGCATTTCCAAAAAGTGCACAGTGGCACTTGTCAAGAGGCAGCATCTTTCCTTTCCCCTCCCTCCCTCCTCCACCTCCCTCAGATGCATATGAAATGCTCCTCACTGAAAACACAGCATCACTTCTGCTGCCCTTTAAGAGAAGGAGATGGCAATGTTCTGGGTAATGAAATCCAAGTGTGCCTCTGTCAATTAATTATGGAGATAGCCATACCACACAAGCCCCATCGCACACCCTTCATCATTTTTGCTGCTCAATATAACTTTAATTAATCTTCCCTTTGGCAATTTGAAGGAAGGGTGAGCACACTGCAAACACCCATGGTGTATTAAATTGATTTCCTGTTTTACAGTCCCCTTCCTATTGGCTGAGCTATGATTTGTGACCCTTCTCTTGCAGGCATTTTATCCTTGCTAATATAATCCAAAGCCTTGTGCAACAATTACATCCAGAAAAGTAACACTTCAAACAGTCAGCCCAGTCTCTGTCAGTACAAAGCAGATTCTCTCTTGCCCTTCACTCCCTATACCACAGGAATCCAAATCAATCACTTTACATCCTTATGTTCAGCATTTCAAATTACATAAAAGAAAACACTTTTGTTCTAAGTAACTCAGCCATCTTGCTTCTCATACTTTGCCTATCATTCATAGCAGCACACCTTAACTATCAAAGTACTACGACAAAACATACTCCATTGCCAAATACGACCTCCCTGCCTGAGGTACCAGGCTGATCTTTTAACTCCAGATAACCAGACCTACAATCAGAACGTAGAAACACCGAGTTCAGCTGAGCTTCCCCAACAGACACACCTACCTTTTAAGAGAGATACTACACCACCTTGAACTCGTACGGCTGAGAGTAGGATCCTTATCAGGAAGTACACAATAATTCACAAGGCAACCCTGGGTTAGGAAAAGGACAGGCAAGTGAAGCCTCACTTTGCAGCTATGGAACAAGCTACTTTCAAAATCCTCTCCTCTCCACCTTGCCTCTGAACACCAGAGCCTATATCCCATACGTCTCAGCAGTCAAACATCTTCTGATACTTGTCAAGTAGCATTCAGAAGACTTAGTAATTCCACGTACATTTGGTCAGAATTGATATCATCTGGCAAGGAGCACAGCTCTTCTGCTCTGGACTCACATGTAAAGGCCATCAGCTTCTCACTAAGCACATACAGCCAGAGCAGGAGAAAGATCCCAGCACATACAGACAGGTGCTCAAAGCGCCACGGTGAGATGCTCAGCCCAAAGCTGCCCTTCTCATCTGAATCAGAAGCAAGTGGAAATGTCTGACTGCTGTGCAATTCCACAAAGGGTGACCTCAAGCACCCTGGAGAGGGCAGGAACAGGGCAGAGTTAAGTCTTGTGCACTTTTGTCCACTGTGACTTCAATAGCAAGCATGGGGACTGTGTGCCAGCAGTTTCTGACACCTAGGTATGACAGCTGCAGGATACAGAGGCCAGGAACACAGTCCTGTGATGATTTGCTGTCTTGAGGTTCAGGTCCTTGTTCAACAACACTTTCTTGGTATCATGGAGATCTTGACCTAAAACACCACATACCCCTCACCAGCTGTCCCACAAAACAAAGACTCCCTGAACTTTTTGGCCATCAGCTTTAGTCTTCTGGGAGGAATCAATCTAGGTCAGCTCTTCAGTTAGCTCTCACATCATGGGACTTACCCTGGATTCATTCTTTCAAATGAAGTTAAGGAACAACAACCTTAGAGATGCAGACAAAAAACTGAAACTGCTGCAATCCTAAACTTCACTTAGAGCAGTTCAACAGCTAAGCATTTTCTCCCATTAAAGACATTTTACCAGCCATGACTACAATGCAAATAAACCATCACAACTTATTTAAAACATACCACTTGGGGATGGATGTTCTTCTTCAGGTGGCAAGTTTCTTTGCAAAAACTGCCCTTTATCCCCTGATGCACTAGGTCCTTCCACCTGGTTAGAGTCCCAAGCAATGCAGCTGGGGAACAGGTAATTCTAACCAGGCACACAGGAAGTACACTGTCAAGCACCAACCCCCACACACAGAAAAGGCTCATCACAAAAATGAACAGGAACAGAACCATTAGCTAAGCTATATCCTGAAAAAGGTAAAACTTAGGCCTGTTTTAAGCAAACTAAGGCAGGCCAAAGATTTCAAACCACAGTTCTGGTGGAATGGGTGTAATCATGACAGATCACATCTAATCAAGGGCTAGACAAGGAAAGCAAACATTGTCTCTTTTTACTTATTGTTCTTTATCCACTAGCACCAAGAGAGGAGCATTGCAGCACTGCTGGAAAAAAGCAAAGAAGCAGACAGGAGGCAGGAAAGAAATGGGAACTATTTATGGAGGATAGCTGACTTGAGCTGTTTACAGACTTCTCCTCTGAGCTTGGGGATGGAAGGGTGGCAGGGAGTTGGTTTCAGCCATTAGAAGTACAACGTGAGAATCCATTAGTTTTCCATAGAAACAATGTCATCATAGAAGCGAGACAAATCTGATCAGTCATGCAAATGTGCTGATGTTAAATTCTCAGGCCTGGGTGGGGAATTTTGGTTGCCAAAAACACAACAATGAAGAGATCAGAATGAGATTACCAGCCAGAGAACAGCATTATGGGGGCATGGGATATATACCAAAAACCACCCCCGACTATACTAGAGTTTACTTCCTAAGGCACACATAGGTGTCTGAGAAGAACAGACAAAAAAAAAAAAAAAAGAAAAAGAAAAACACACCAAAAAACACAAAAGCCATTCTTGTATGACATCTCAGGAAATGAACAAGTGCCACATTCAAAATGCTAACCAGGAAAAACCTTCACAGACCACGGAGAACAAAAGAAAATAAAAGGCTTGGCACCCCAAAAGGATTGGGATTCTTGAAAGTTATGGAATCACAGTGTCAAGGAAAAAAAAAAGATAATAGGTGAAACAGGTGATTGAGTATCGTAGCTTAACCAAGCAAAACACTAAACACCAAAAGTTTAGGAGAGAAATCAAGCAAGTTGGCCACATAAGACACCTATGTGCTATCCCAGGCACATGTCAAACTAAGATACAGTTGCATTAGTGTAGCATTCAAGTTACACTAATAAGGGGCAAGCCACAAGAAAAAGTACTTTTTCCCTTCCCAACAACAACAAAAATCCATAAAAGGAGACAACAGATTTTCTCTCTTTCCATCCCTTTTCCCTTTAAAATGAAACTATATCAACGCCCTATACGCTACTATGCATAGAAAATTACAGCAGCACCCCGAGCAGGTAGAGTAGCAACCACTCACCCTGTCAGTAGAGTACAGCCCTTCCTCGTGAAAAATTGAGCCACTATCCTGGACTATCTTCACCAGAAGTATTTAGGGGTTAAAAATATGCAAGTTAAGAGCTCCACCCCCTGCAGCACACAAAACATTACTAGAGCAATGCATGCAATGAAGATGTTTCCGGATAAGTCTGACCACTAGAAAAAACAGTTCCAAGAGGTGTACGAACAGAACAAGGAGAGCTCAAAGCATAAAAGATGTTTCACCTAGGCTTGACTTCAAGGCCAAAACGTCAACATTCAACATAGAGAAGACATCAAACAGCTGTTGGGTTCACTTCTCAAGTTTAAGTCTAACATAGTAACGCAATGGAAAGCACAGCAATGACAGGGAAGTTGCAAGATCCTAGGCTGCAACAAGTAAGGAGCTGCTCAAATGCAACAGCCATGGACAGAAATAAAGGAAAGAAGCTACTTACCTTCAAAAGGCCTCAGGTACACAGGGATCTCTAAAGAGATACCCTCACCCCACTACCAACCCTGAAATGAGGTCTGGATAGAGGTGGATCCTGGCTCCACCCTTCCTGGTCACTCAGATGCACAGCATGCACCTGAGCTCCCTGGGTTGGCCCTGCCTTCCCAACAGGTGCTCAATCACTGCCTCAGGCCACGACTCAGATTTCTGCTTCAAGAACACCTTGTTTCTACTGCAATCTTTCTTGTGCTGCAGTGAATTCTTGGTGCCTATTTGCAGGCTCCCTGTTTCAGCCTGAAGCTGAGCTAGAAGGGGAGAGGGAAACACAGGGAAGTTTTCCTCTTTCTGCTAACACCCATGTCAGAAAGGTCAGACTGCTCCAGGACAAGTCCAGGACTTGCTGCAGTGGCACAATGCCCACCCCTAACATACCTTAGCCACGCTCCAAGGCTCACAGCAGTGGCAGCAAATGGACAGCATTTACACAGTTTACATTTCAGGTGAGAGACAGAAAAAAATAAAGTCCAGCAATCAAAAAACAAACAAACAAACAAACAACAAAGCCAGGGCAGCCTGCTCCACGCCCACTGCCCTCTGGGGCAGAACCGTTCCCTAACCCCCAGCTGCCCCTCCCCTGACACAGCTCCACGCCCTCAGGCCCTGTCACTGTCACACAGAGCAGAGCTCAGCACTACACCTCTGCTCCCTGTGAAGAGCTGCAGCCACCATGAGGGCTCCCCTCTGTTCCTCTGCTCTGCGCTGAGCAAACCCAGGGACCTCAGCTGCTCCTCACACACCTTGCCTTTCAACCCCTTCACTGTCTTCATAGCCCTCGTTTGGATGCTTCCTAATAGCTTTCTGTCCTTCTTGTGTTGTGGAACTCAGACCTGTACCCAGTGCTGGAGGTGAGGCATTAACAGTCAGCAACATATTCATAAATGAATGCTTCACAGTACAAACATTCCTGTGTGGCGTATGAAATCAGTGTTGCCATTGTAGCAGTGACTCAAGCCCTGTCATGGCCTTCCTTTGGATGGTTTCTTCTGATGCTCCAAAATCTGTTTCACTGTCAGCCAGCCCTAAAAGCACTCATCCCAGAGTTCTTTTACTGCATTTGTGAATCCCAGTGCTACAAACTCTCCCATTCTTGTCTTCCAATGTTACTGCCCCACAGCTGAACTCAGTCACCCAAACAACCAGAACAAGCATCACTGCAGTTTCAGCAGCTATCACCTTGGTCTATAACAGCTTGCACATATAAAGTCAATGCTCTTTATATTCAAAGCCATTTGTACTGTTTCGGAAGTATGCACAACAGTGAGCACAAAAGGCTGCATAGCCACACAATCCTCCCAGCATACAGAACTCTGCAGGTTCAGAGGCTGTCACAGCTCCAGTTAGAGGCATCACTTTTGGGTGCACTTTCTCCCCGTATGAAATTCCCCTCACAATTCAAAAGCCATAGCAGTCACAATGTTCTGCTTTCTTCAACAGGATCTCATGTCCCTCTAATTACTAATCACTCCACCAGCAGTGAGCAATCAGGAAAGCAATGAATGATCAAGTGCTATTACATCTATTCATCTGATTTATGCAGTAGGTGCCTGTGAAAAGTTGGTCTTTATCAATATACATCCTGTAATGTTTGGTTCTGTTTCACTTCAAGCACTTAACTACATGAGGGTGAGGACGTGCTTGCCACTCACCAAGCAAGCCAGATGCGCCCTTCACTTGCTCAAACATAAATTACAAAAGCCCTCTCAAGAACATGCATCTGTTTCACGTATGGTTCATACATCTAATTTAAACAGTTTCCATATGTTGCCCAAAAACTGTGACCGAATGCCACTTACACATAAATGGGGAGACTGTCTGGATTCCACAGAGAAAGGTTTCATCGTGCAGCTCTGAGCAACAACTCCTTTGTTCCTAGATCTGCCTGGCCTTCCCCAGTGCCCTGTTAGGAATGCTGTGGACTGGTCTAAATGCTGCCTCCTGCTGGGATCCCAGCCCTGCAGCAACACACTGATAGGCTGGCAGATAGAAGATCTTGGAAAAGAGCTGTGATGAACACCTCAGCATGCAAAGGTCTGCCAAGTCGCACAGTGCAACCACCCCTGTTCCTGGTTCCACAGAAGTTAGTTACTCTAAGGACAGGTGTGACTTTTGCCCAGCTGTCATCCACACATTAACACTGATACTAGGCTGTAGCTGTTAGAACTCCCTGAAGCACAAACGAGGTTCTGGTACCCAATGTATGTTAGAAATTTATGTTTCAGTATTTTGCTGTACACCTAAAATTACCATCTCACTTCCACTGCATCCACTGTGGCTTCCCACTAAGCTCCAGTCTGGCAACAGCATATTTCAGCTAGGCCACATTCAAACAAACAGTCTGTAGTCAGGTGGATCAGAAGCCTGAGCAGGTAGGTAAGGACTTCACTCAGGGTTACTGTTCTAAAAGTAGATCCAGTACCAGTTGGAAATGCAGGGGATGCTGTTAGAAGAATTCAAAAATTCAAAAGGGAAAATAACATAGATGACAATATTTTGCTTGTTAATAATGGTCCATTATATATGCACTCTAAGAAAAATGCACTGCAGAATCTTTATCCACAGGAATAAGCGCTGCACTGTAAAGTGTGTCACATTTCTCTAGACAAAGCTTGCTGAATCAGGCGTCAAATACATATCCCAAAGAGTCATCCAAAGACATGTTTCTTAGGATACCCTGAAGAAGTAACACATTTTTTTTCCACAGAATTCCAAGAAGAGCTGGATGTCCCAGCTCTTCAGCCCAGTGATCTTTACACAGGACACACCACCTGCTGTTGGCCAGCGCTCACGCACTACCGTTACCTTCCATCTCAAGGCTGAAGGGTGTCAAGGCTCTGTCACTTCAAAAGGGAGTCGTGCTACAAAAGACCAAGCAACCTCAGATCATGAACACACTGTGCTGTTTCCCACTGCCCAAGGCAAGGAGATTCACCAAAACTATCCTACTCCTACACCTAGTGGCCATCCTGAAACATCTCTCTTGTAGGGGGAAGCTGTCAGGGATGAGACACGGTTAACTGAAGGTCCCCTTCAAATCTGACGTAGGTTGAAGCACATGAAAAATTACTCATGCAATCGATTCACATGGTTTCTGTAATTCATAAATTCCTTTGCATAAAGAGGAGTCATCAGATTTGCACATAACTGATACAGACAGCTGCAGATCTCCTCAGGCACTAAGTGCCTGGAGGCAGAAACCACTCCTCATGTAATCCTGTTAAGCAGCTGAAATGAATGAAAAAGCTGTGTGATTCAGCATGCTATAGGCAGTGACCTCTGCTCTCTCCACTAGTAACAGGGTCCTCTCCAGTTCAGCCTCATGCCTTGGGCCCAAGTTATAGGAGATATTTCTTATCCTGATCCCTACAGAATGTCTGGGGCACATGAAATTCCAATGACCAGCCTCAGAAAGGCTTAGGCTATGCATGATGGTCTGTCTCATCCAGAAAACTTTTGAGGATATTACTGGAGAAGACAGAAGTCTTTCCAGGAAATCAGCTCACTGGAGATTCTGTATAGAAGGAAAATCAACTCATGGCCATTTGAAAAGGCAGAGTAGAATCCATAAAAGATGTAATAATTCACAGACCAAGATCCAGACTAGAATCAAAGGCTCTGAAGATGGAAGGATCTCAGGAGGAAACTTAACCACTTGAAGGCCCTTCATGATAAACCCCATGGTATCACATCACAACATATATCAAGAACCAGCATAAAACCATAGCAGCAAGGAATTAGAAGGAAGTATTATTCCTTCATATCCTTGGAAATTGTAGAAAGAGAAGCCAGCCTAACACAGCTCTGCTTTCTTATAAAGTGAAACTTTCTAAAGCCACCCAGCACAAAACAACATTAAACAAGGTTTGTGCTTCATGCATATGCAAAGTATTCATGCACCTCCAGTAAACTGGTAACACACTTTTGTTACTGCTTTCCAGTCCTGTTTGATCACTAACAAATAAAATCTTCTATAATTTCATGGAAATTAAAGGATCTCTCGGTGACAATTAGCTACAGCCATGACAGCCCAGACAAGCGATCACAACAGGACAAGCAAAAGCAAAACAAAAATACCATTTCACTACGAACGCAGCCTGCAGAACTGTCGGTTATCTCCCAAAGGCAGCTGTTTTTCCTCTTTTCTCCCTTTCCTCTTTACCAATCACTTGGTTCCATGGCCACTCCTGGACTACCACAAGTACTCACAAAACTGGGAACCAAAACTAGTTAAAGAATCAGTCTGTGTGGAAACCAACTTGGTAAAAAACCTTCTTCTCAACCAGATCAGACTTCGATTGCAAAAATCAAAGATCCCCAAAGCTCAGTAATAAATGGAGAAAGGAGGAGGAAGGTGGAAGGAAAGACTGTCCTTCTCAGCAGCAGTCAAGACTTGCACCAGAATAAAGTGGCCACAACTGCAGCATAACCGGACACAGCTGACTTCAAAAGCAGCTGCTGAGCCCTCCCTCGCCAGAGGATGGCCTCCTACTGCAGCATGCCCATCCATCCCTTTCCAGCCTTTATCTTGGAAACAAAGAATCACCGAAAGTCATTCATTCTAGGCCTTCACAAACATTCACAAGGTTACAAGAAACACACAGCCTCAAATAGGCGCTGCTTCTGCTGGCCATCCCTCTTCGAAAGACCCCAGCTGAGCCTTCTACATTAGCCCTGTACATTCTGTGTCAGAGCTCAGCTTCCTCCTTTGTGGTAGCAAGCACTTGGCACTTTTGCAAGTAATCTATATGCTCCCATGTCAAACACCCAGAAAATCACAAAGGTGTTAAGAACCTTTGAAAAGACTGGTGCCACAGCTCACTTAAGTGTGTGTAGGAACACTGATGCAGAGCATCAGTATGCACACTGCCATGGTGCCACTCAGCTGTCTGAAAGACAGAGGCTTTTTCATCCTTGCTCACTGTGCACCTCCCTGGCTCTGCACGAGAAGAGAAAGGATTCCTGTCACCATCAGTCTGCTTCACCCCAGAGTTGGATCTATTCCAGCAGCAGCGTAATGCAATCATATAATTAGTGACTATCACTACACATAAGCAGGGCTGGATTGAATGTGCAAAAGCAACTTCAATTTTGACATTTCCCAGCCTTAATGAATTGTCTTTACAATGCAAACAGCTTCTTTCCCTGACAAGATGTTTGTGCCCTCTGGATAGCAAATAGTCTTGTGTCAGGAGTGTGCCTGCCTTTGAAGCGGGAGGTTGCAGTTTGACAAAAGCAGAGGGCTAAGGAGAGAGGAGACAGAGCTGCTATGAGACACTTGCCAGAATTTAACACTGCCAGTAAGGTCTCCCTGCATTAGCCCAGTTTTGAGGCAGAAAAGCCATTTTTTTACACAGAATCTAAAAATAAAAAATAAAAAAAAATCCCAGCCCAGGCAGACCAATGTCAGAAAAAACTCCTGCCCAAAAAATTGCAAACTGGTTCCAGTTTCCTACGGCTGTGAGACTTTGTCAGAGGCACTCCTGGCTATCTACAGAAGGCAGGATCATCAGTCCCACTGGAAAAAAAAAAAAAAAGAAAGAAAGAAAGAAAGAAAGAAAGTAAGAAAGAAAAGACAACAAAAAGGATGAGGTTTATTTATCGCAGAAGGGCACTGTGCTTGATCAGAAAAGATACAGCAGCTAGGCAGTTCCAGCAGCTGCTGGTCTGAATCAAGTCAAAGAACCATTGAAGTTGGAAGGGACCTTTAAAAGTCATCTGGTTCAAATCCCTTGAAACAAACAGGGACACCTACAGCACAAAGAGGTTGCTAAGGGTCCCATCCGTCCTGGCCTTCAACGTCTCCAGCAATAGGACATCCACCACCTCTCAGGGCAATCTGTTCCAGTGCATCACTACCCTTACTGTAAAAAACTTTTTTTCTTACATTCAATATAAATCTCTCCTCTTTTAGTTTGAAACCATTTCCCTTTGTCCTATCACACAAACGCTGTTTCCTCTTCTTTCTTACAGCCCCTCACACAGCCTCTAGAGGGCCCTTCCAACCTCAGTCCGTCTGTGGGTTCTGTCTTTCCACAAACGCTCCTTGGTTGGGCAGCAGCGGTGCACACAGCACCCTATGCCAGTGTTCTCCCACAAGGTTTGTACATATGCTCACAGACATAGAATGTGTCCACACAATCAATTTATTGACAACGGTGCATAGGCTGGAGATCCCAGAGGTAATTAATTCTCTCTAAGATTTTAAGTGATCACTGCCTGCATGTTAACACTGTAATCTTCAGTTGCACGAAGTTACTTTCCCCAAAATGCGGTTTAGCAATGAAGAAAGCGTGCAGAGGCAATATTCAGTGCCTGCAGGGCAGTGCCTGCTGAGTGTCCAGTACACTCAGCCCTGGGGCACCAGCACCCAGGGGGTGCTGGGATGAGCAGGCTCTCCATCACACCCCCAGCAAGCACAGCAAGGCCTGTTAGCAGTGCCTCTTGCTGGTCCCTGTACAGCCACAGTTGAGGGGGGTACTGTCAGATCGTGTGCAAAATGGCCACCCACGCCAAGCCAGTTCATGGGATGGGAAGGCAGAATCAAAATCAATGGCTACCACACCACTGTCATTACCAGCTGCTGCACCGGGGAAATCACCCCAAGAAGGATGTTGCATCTCTTTGCAGTGGGCTGTGGAGTAGGGCCTTGCCTCTTCTGCATCCTGCCTACCCTCTTCTTCTTTCTGGTAGCAGATCATCACCAGCCACCAGCGGTGAGTCCCATCAGTGCACTTCTGTGAGGGAAGACCTTCCCTTATGCCAACAGAGACCTCTTTCCAGGGTCAGCCTTCTTGAGCAGCACCTTGACGGCTTTGAGACAGCAGTGTGCCCACGTGGCCAAGAAGGTATCAGAAATAGTGCAGTCAACAGGAGCAGTCCCTCTGTACTTGGCACTGGAGAGGCTGCACCTCAAGTATGTGTTCAGTCCAGGGCCCCTCACTATAAGAAAGACACTGAGGCCCTGGAGTGAGTTCAAAGAAGTGCAAAAAAGCTGGTGAAGGGTCTGAAACACACATCTCATGGGGAGCAGCTGAGGGAACCGGGATTGTTCGGTCTGGAGGAGGCTCAGAGGAGACCTTATCACTCTCTACAACACCCTGAAAGGAGGTTGTGGTGAGGTGGTGGTCAGCCTATTCTCCCAGTTAAATAGTGAATGATAGGAAGAAAGCTAATGGCCTTAAGTTTTACCTGGTCAAATATTAGGAAAAAAATGTCCAAAAGAGAGAAGAGGAATGGCAGTGCATTGGAATAGACTGCCCAGGGAAGTGGTAGAGTCACCACCCCTGGAGGCATTCAAGGAGTGTGGAGATGGGGCACTGAGGGACGTGGTTTAGTAGGCATAGTGGTGACAGACTGATGGACTAGAAGATCACAGTGGTCTTTTCAAATTTTAATGATTCCACCATGATCTCTGGCTCAGGGACCATAGAATCCACTAGAGTTTAGGAAACTTTCTGGAGAACATACCACTCTCTCGTTACCCTGCTTTTTTCCATACTTCCCTTGGCATTTGCTGCTGGTCCAATGGAAACAGGCTGTTGAGTTAGTTTGGAGGCAGATCAGCCATTTTAAAATATTCACATAATTTCTAAGGGATTACTGCAGCTTTAGCAAAGCTTCAAACACAAAGAAACAAATTTATAAAAAGTTTAAAAAAATGTTTTCCAATTGGTTATCCATACCTTTAGGCTCCCAGATAACTAAATTCCAGTTCAAATTGCTTTTGATGGAGAAGGAAATCTTTTATAAAGCAACTTTTACAAACAAACAAAAAAAATAGGATGCCATCATCTATCTGAGAACAACTAATGCTAGAACATACAGTATGTTGCTCAGTGAATGGCAGAGCAACCTTTGTAAGCAGAGAAGAAATAATACAGTTACCAGATGGGAAACTACTGGACATAAAGAACCACAGATCGTTCTTCATGGCAGGAAAGCTTCTCCAATTCTCCCCCATCACTAGTAGTAAGAAGCTGGTTTCATTCTGACACAGCTTAGAGAGTGACAATAACAGGCTGAAATGCTCTTGCCAAACTCCATAGCAGCACAAATGGTTTCAGAAACGAAGGAGGTGTTCAGAAGAGTCTGCTCTGCAAGGCCCAACTTCCAGGCAGTGACAGAGGAAGAGAGAAAATGCAAGACTGAAATTACCCCCAGACACATTCAGCTTGTTCAAAGCTTCCAGCAGGGGGATTTAGCCTGAGCTTAAAGCAGTTCTCTGTGACTCTTTGTCACAGGAGTGTAGGTACAAACAAACAGGAGCTGGGACAAAGGGAGTCAACACACATTTTATTAGTAAAAAGTTAATCGGCTTAAAGTGTGCAACTAAATAAGCAAAGCTTACATTAAAGTGACCCAGCAAGAAAAAGATGCCATGGAAATAAAGTTATAGGAAATACAATATAGTCTCTATGTTCTTTTGTAATCCAATGTAATAAATATTCATGACTCTGGGTTAATGGGGTACCCAGCTCACAGCCATCACAATAGTGTTTTGTTTATTCTCAAGACCATGAACTTTGGAACCATGAACCTGAATTTCAGGACTTTGCATTATGTACGTTAGCAAAACGTGAGGTAAAGCAGGGGACTGGAGACAAAGTCAGAACCTTGGCTTGTGACTTTGTAAAGGAGGTTGCTGGAAGGTTTTTGATAATGAGTAACAAGAAGCCCAGAACACACTGGACTTCTGGTTTATCTGTCGCACTCTATTCATCATCAGTAGCGGAAGAATGAGAGAAGTGGCAGCACCTGCAACGCAGCCCATTCTCCTCCAGTCTTTCCAAGAAAGGCTGATTCCAGAGTTTTTCTCTCCAGAGGAAAAAGTATCCTCAGGTCAGCCCTCAGGAAGCAGTGGTTGCCAGCACCACACAGCAGCATCACAGAGCAAAGGAATGCACAAAGGACATGTATACCCCTAAACACAATCCCTTTAGCCTTCATGTTGATTGAAAGGACTTTCTGGCACCCTATAGGGACTGGTGACCAAGCTCCAGCCAAGCATTTACACTGGATAGCATTCTTTCAAAGCCTCCCTAGCCATTAGTTGCAAGTTTGATGATACCTTCTGCTGATACAGCACCAGCTTACCCAGTTTTGCAATGACAACTTCCAACTCCACTTTCTCCTTCAAAGACAGTCGTTTTCCACAAGCACACAAGGACATTCTATCACTTAATTCAGCTGCAATCTTCCCATTCCACACACAGACAAAACACCCGAGAGGGTAGGGATTATTCTGGGCCAGGAGAAAGTCTGCAAGTCCCTAGTGCACTCTGGACAAGTCCTACCCAAGGCGTGGATTCTGGGTCAGCAGTATATAATTCAGAATGGATGGAAGAAAACACACAAAAGATAAAATTATTTTTTTCCCCACAGGCTACTTGCACCTTGTCAGACTCTCACATAAAATTCAGAAATGCCAGTCACACAGCAGTCTGGGGACTTCTATTCAAAAGACAAAGATTGATAAATTAACAGGAACTCTTCCTCATGCATCTTCCTTTAGGCCAACCTCGTTGGCAAATCTTGTCACAATGAGTGTTATTTCTCCCTTTGGACAGAGGTCCTCATTCTGATCCAGTGAACCTGAACATCAGTAGGGGTAAGCAACATGAAGGCCAACCATTTCTTCAGAATACGACTTCTTGTAACTGGGGCAGCTAAAAAATTAGTAGAAGTGCAAGTGTACTTTCAAAGGGAAATTATTTCTCTAACTAGTTACTGCAAAGATTCAGCTTGGGAATCAGAGATGTAGCTGTGATGTATGTAGGCATAGCAAAAGCATCAGGACCCTGCAGTCAACAATGCCTATGACAAGAAGAGCAGGCATGCTCAATGGTTTCAAGGTCTCTATTTCACTCACAGTTGCAAACTCCATGGCAAACACATTATACCTTTTCCAAGAGATTAATAATTGTACAGTGTACAAAGAGAGCAAAAGGACAGAAAATGCTCTTTGGTGTCAGGAAAAAAAAAAGGACAGTCAGGAGGTCTTAGTCCTAATGTCAGTATCCCATTACTAAACAACAGTTTACCTTAACAACAAAGCTTTCCAAGAAAAGGCAGAGCAATGGGCTTAGGAGATCCCAGCCTAGGGAAAAGAAGAAGAAAAAAAAAAGCCACCAAAACACCAGCATATCACATATCACCTTCTTACTGAAGCATGACAAAGAAGAGAATATATTGCAGAAGAGGCCAAAGAGGGGAAAAACAGAAATCAATAGGATCTAACAGAGCGTGACAGAAAATCACTTCCCCCATAAAAAGAGGTTACTTGCCAGGTTAATGAATCTTTTCTGTTCCGTACTTAGACACCCAGGAAATGGAAAGGGTCATAGGAGCAGCGTGGGTGGGAATGCAATCCCTAGAACATGCTTTCAAGAACAATCAAAGGTTAGAGATTAAATCCAGGCAGTGTTCAACTGCACAACACATCAGCAGCTTAATATACAATGGCCAGCTGCAGCTCAGAGTGTCATTGAGCAAAACACACTTCCAATATCAACATCACCACAAACAACAGGCTTCCTCTTCCACTGCAAAAGCAACTCCAGAGGGTAAGCACCAAGAAGTGGAGCACCTCTGCCTTCCTGGGTCAGTAGCATCAGCAGATAAAAAACAAACTGGACTGTAAGTCTCTAATCAGAGTAACTGCAACAGCACTGTGAAAAACAGCCCATGCTCGAACTCACACTGCACAAATAACTCAGAAGGTTCGTGGATAAGCAGACAAAACTTCTTAAAACTCACTTTTAGTGAAAGAGATCTGCCTTTCTCTTGTCAAGGCTGCACCAGCAGCAGATAAAGCAGCACAGAATTATATGGACAGTTGCAGAGTACAAGACCTGGTGGCCACAGAAATCTAAACTAGGCCCCTAAAGTATCAAACACCTTGATACTTCAAAGCAAGATGCACCCAACTTTGAGCTGCAATTTCCACTGCCTGAAGCCCATCTAACAGGCTCCACAAGATAACTGAAGCACTTTGCTGTTTTATCACTCCTCTGTCCTCATCTAGTTTGAGGTAATTAGCATCGTCACCCAAGAAATAGTCTTACTTAGGCCAAAGATACTCAGTAAGGGAAATGTAGGTCCATGACTCCCAGCCATTTCAAGATCCCCTGACTCATAGGTCACTATATTAGGTTCCCCCACCACCTGGTTTCTGGCTGGTTCACACTGGCTTCTTGGCCTGGCAGAATCATTTACCAACTGCTGCTTCTCAGTCTGGAGTTTCTTGAGTCCAACAAAGCTCAAATTTATTTGCCCTGCAGCTACCCAGGCTTTTTCTGCAGCCTCATTTTCTACACTATATCCGACTTCTACAACAGACATGGGCAATGCACCCAAAAGTTCCCTTTGTTACCTATATTTGGTGCAGCCCCAGAATAGGCACAGAGCTCCAGATCTGCACGTACTTCAAGTCTCCCTTCATGCTCAAGGAGCTTCATTACAAGCCCCAGAGCAGACTTGATTCTGTCATTTCTGAAAGAGGGAGCTTCAACTTTGCAAATCTAGTGCATCTATTTTTATACCTAGGGAAATTTAAAGCAAAACCAATCAACAAATCTCTTCATCACACAGCACCCTTCCAACACACACACTGCTGCAGGCAGTCCTCTCCTTCCACAGCAGACGTGTCACTAGAGCAGGGACCATCTCCTCCATTACATCTAGCCCTAGTGGAAGCCAGGGTACAGTTTGCACATAAATCACTCTTCTCCAAATTCTGTTCTCTGAAAGGAACAAACCCCCAGCAGGTCTGACCTGAAATCTTGAAATACAGCATGCAGAACAGTAACCAAAACAACAAACTTTGGCAAAGTTTGAAGCACATGAAAACACTGCTGTTTAGGTAACACTATTCTTGCAGGCAATGCTATCTAAATTTGAAGTTGGGCTAATGAGGCATGGGAGTCTGGCAATACCCACAGCTATGACATGAGAACTGGAGAAAGATAATTATCAGTGTTGTCCAGGACTAAATCATTCTGTTTATAATAAGTAGACAAAGGGACTCAGCATTACTCCACAACTAATTCTGAATAAATTGAGGCAAGATACTAAGTTTGCTTGAACTTCTAATACTAGGATGGTTTGCTCCCAAAGTTGTTTGGGGTCTGTGGACTGGGAGGTGAAACAGACACTTTTTTGCTTGGGTGCTAATATTTGCAGGAATACAAAATGACTTGAGAGGTCATTTGTTTTTGTTTGGGTCTAAAGCTGAACTGATTCATGAACCAACAGCAGCTGCCCCCCTCTGACAGTTTGTATTGGTCAAAGCAGAGGGTGATTTACCATTGGCTGGGGCTTAGAGTGGATTCCCTTCTCAACACACAATTAACAGTTTCTCTTCATTCCTATCTGGGCTGACACAGACTGGCTGAGAAGGAGCAATCAGACATTGACAGTTGTTTAATCAAAGGCTTCTTTGCACATTTAAGCAGTTTCTATTGACTGGAACCTTCCAGTTCAGGAAGCACTTGTGAGGATCTGAACATCAAAGTATACAAACCTGCCGAGATCAGCATTTTCAGAGAGCTCAGCTATAACAAAGGGGTTACAAAGCAGAAGTCATAAATATCTGAATCAAAACAGTAACAATTTCTAATCAATCATCCATCCTTTCTGAGCAGTGTAAGCACATTTCAGCACTAGGTGAAAGCAGTTTTGTTGCAGGTTCGTATCTGCAACATTCACAGTCCAGGACAAGAAGGCCATTCGCTGTCAGAAGTGCCTCCTTCCTTCCAAGGTTGCCTGTCTCTGAAAAGAGCATACAAACAAGCTCCTCATCAGGTCAGTGTTCTCACCAGCCCCAGCACCATTATTTGGTACAGACAGGTCTGGACTTGGATTCTCAGAAGCCAGCCTATCATTTCCTTCTGGTCTCCTGGGGGAAAAGAAATTGGTAAAGCAACTGACATACTGCAGCAAACAGCCTTTTCCACAGAGCCAGTTCATTAAGTGCAACACAGCAGGTAAATGCACAACAGTACAGGGATGCTGCCCAGGTTACTGAGGATGTAAGAATTCAGCAAGACATAAACACTGTGCAGGAGGTTAGGACAGGAGGAAAATGAAAACTCCAAGCAGGACTGTGAAGGTGAAATACAACTATATGAGTGGGAAGTAACTTAAACCAAAACTCTCCGCTTTGTGGACTTTTGAGGCCTGAAGGACATGCAGCATAGCTTTCTAAATTCCTTTGGCTGGAGCTCTTTGACTTACTAATCTCATGCTACAGAACACCTGAGGAATGAGCTATCCTCACTGATCAAGCCTGCACAGGTTATGGTCAAGGCCATGCACCTGTGAACTGCACTAAGACTATAAAGCTCAATAAAAGCTCTAAAAGTTCTTTGTAAAGAAGTGTCCATGACAACCAAAACACTTCTTCCCCACTCTACCAGCCTTCTTTCTGGAAATACAACTCCCGCTTACAAAGTTTGCCCATCCCTTGTCCTGCCCATTGCTAAATACTGAGTTGTATGTATAGCAGTGAGAGTTAAATCTCACACAGGACAAGTAGATTCAACACATTCCAAGAAGAGTCAAAGATCAAGCCTGGTTTTTTGGACACCAAGGAGGCAGCTAAATGTTGGAAAGATTCCAAACACAGATTTTAAATGTTCCTGTGCCCAGAAATCATAAGATTTTGCTCTCCAGTTCACTACACCAATGTACCTGGCAATTTCAATCAAGAAAATGATTGGTGGATAATTTGACTTTAAGCTGTAACCACAAGTTTGTGTCTGGCTAGCATTATAACAAAAGTCACATTTACCTTCCCTTTAAGGAGGCAGTTTCTACTGCAGCCCTATTCCACTGCAAAATACAGCCTCCCCAACTGCAAACAGTAACATCACTGAATGCATATAAAGACAGAAGGTCACCAGTAGTCTTCACCCACCTGTTTCCCCTTAATTGCTGTCACCTCCCTGGAGCAGGTAAATTAATAGTCTGTTCTTTCATTCTTTCTCAGACCACCCAAAAAGACTCAGTCAATATCCTCCTTGAGGATTTAACCCTTGCTATGACCTACTGGAGAAAAAGAAATAATGGGAACGATTGCTTGAGCTTGTTGCTTTGCTAACATTCATATCAGCATTGAGGAATCCACAGGTTGGGTTACATCCCAGTCTCTGACCTCAAAGCACATGTTTAAGTATGGATGTCAAAAAAAGGAGGAAGGGAACTTTATTTTTTACAAGTCCATATAGCTTCACAGAGCTCCAGACCAGTATTCAGCTCCCAGTACTGACACCATCACACTGGCTGCCCTCAGGTAAGTCAGCATCTCCCACCACCTCCTTCTGTGACTGAGAGACACAGACACTGAATGCTGCACTACAGCTCCATGGTAGTTCACCTAGGCTTTCCACACCATCTCAAAGACTTCAAAGCTTTATAGAAAGAACAGTAAGACACAAATGAGATTCCTCCACAGGAATCTGCAATTGCTAAACAAAAGGCAGGTTAGAAAATATTCTGCCAACGCTCACACAATTGTTCCCTCCCAAGAAAGGACATCTTGCAAGAATGCAGGAAAGCTCTGATCAAGAGTCAGGCTTATTCTCATGTTTGTCACTGCAGGCCCTCCCAGGGTGAGTGGGCTGGATTCATTAGGTAGCCTGCAAAAAGCTTTCAAGTTTCCCTGTTAATGTGATGGATCTGCGCTCCAATGGAGAGAACTCAAACCCAAACAATATTCATGAAAACTGGACATCACAGATTCCCCCCTCCTCCTTCCCATGTGATTAGCCCCCCATGGCTTTCGGTTCCTGACAGCAAGCTCCTCAGCTTCCCACAGAAACGTCTGCATGGGACTTCTGAGTTTTATACCACAACTCAAGTGAAATTCACTGCCCGCAGGACAAAAGGCACTGCCTTTACAGAGGGGGAGCTAGGACAGGTCGGGCTTACAACATTTTTCCACCTGTAACAGAGCCTATGTGAGAAGGAACCTTTGAACCGTTCCAAAGCTCCAGTGACATGACAGAACGCTCAGCAAAAACCACCAAGCAGAGTCAGCACTGTGATCTCCCCAGGCAACCCAAACCAACTGCACAGCCCTGCCTCAGTTCTCCCTTTACCATTCATTCAGACACTACATACCTTACTAAAAGGCAAGAAAGCAGCCATAAATTATGAAAAGGAAACAGAGGATGGCTGGAATTAAAGACTAAGAGGCAGTGGAGTTATCAGCATCTGAGTCCTGGTGGCTGGACACATTTATACTTGTAGCCCAGTAGTTGCAGTGACTTAAGAAGTCACTGCACTGTGCTGCTGTCTGTCTTGCCTTGCTGTTAGAGACTATTATACCCACAGCTAGTGCAACGTGCTAGGTTTTTCACTGAGGGCCTAGCAGATGAACCATCAACAGTCTGCACTCACCCTCAGGGCATGAGCTGCAGGGTAAGGAACTGGCAAGCTTTCACTTCTTCACCTGCCAGATCTAAATCCGTCATTTCTTTTGGGTCACAGCCATTAGCCTGCAGAAGTGAAGTACAGCACTATAGTTTTAACAGCTTTGGAAAACATTTAATTAGAGGAGCTGCCTCTGTCTTTGCAATGGGCTAGAGTCTGCATGTAATCTGCAGCCACAATACCACATACAGGAGGCTGTAACTGCAGTGACAACTGGATTATCACCCCAAGTCTCACAGTGCCAGCTCCAAAGACAACAAAAACTTGCCCTCATAAAGCATATAGCATCTGAGCTGTTCACAGCAGGGTCTGCAATCACTGTCCTCTTGCCAGTCATTCTCCTAGACAAACCTTGATGATCTCTCACTAGCACAGAAACTCAGGCTCAAGGAAGTTAAATAGACTTGTCAGCGTTACAGGACATCAGAAACAGAGCTTGACAGGTTTCCTACATAATCATTAGACAACTGCCCCTACATAGCCCAACTTAGAGGGCCAACTCCATTACAGGTGTCTTATTTACAGAGGTGCAGCTCATTAACTTCAGCTGGATTTCAGTATTTTGGGATGACGTTTACAGTGCAGAACCCTTACTTAGGTCTATTAAAGGTCTAATATTGTAAGAGGAAGAAGCACGTGAATGTCAGGGTGAGGAGAAGGGGTGATGTCTAATGAATCCACGTAGTAAAAGTCCTGCCTGCTTCAGTTTTGGGCTGACTTCAAAGGCTGGATCTGCTCAGTGCATAGAGATAGGCACACAGCAGGTAAGAAATGTCTTGCAGCCTAAGCACTCCGCACTTCAGTTTAGACTGAGAGCACATGGAGAGAAGGTAGTCTGAAGAGCCGAAAGCACAGTGTATCAGGACCAATTGAAAGAGTCGTATTGCCTACAGAAAAGTAGACTGGGATACAAGAAACATGAAAAGAAGCTCTGCTCACGAGTGAAAAAGGCTGCAACAAAGCAGAAGTACTGTCCACCTCACCCATAAGAACTGGGTGGAAAAGGCAGACTTAAAGCACAGTACCTGGAGCCCTAGGTTAGGCAACAAGAAATCCAAAACAGTGGTGGTCTACACTGGCTGAAAGCATCCACCAGATACAGACGTTTGCCAGCACTGTCACAAACCAGCCTGGTCTTGAGCTCAAGAAAAGGACTGTGTGATCTCCAGAGGTTCACTCCTTCTCTTCTGTTGGAAAGACTCTAGAAAAGCATTAGAGACAAACACTGAGAAGTCAGAATTGATCCTGGCCGAACTGGACCAACAGGAATAACATGCACTGGGTTTGTATGTTGATCACAAGAGGAGGTGAGGATGTATGACGAAGGGAGGCTTCAGTGCAGGCTGTGTGTGAGCAGAAGTGAGAGGTGGAAACGAGGGAACTGCAGGAAAAGGGAAGGACCTGCCACAAAGGGAGGTAATTGACAGGTTGAACCTTTTTCTCTTTTTCTGCCACAGATTCCCCGGATGATGTTGGAAACTCAATTAAACTTCAGGTCTCCAGGTCTGAATCGCAGCCAGATCACTAAAACCTAGTTTTTCTGGAAAGAAAGGGAGAGGAATTCATTACCAAGTAAGAGTCAGACACAAAGACGGTATGCACGTATCGTATCACAAACAGCTCACTGATCGAGGGAACATTTTCTGCAAGCAACAAGCAGAGGAAAAGAGGAAACCGATTAATTTTGGAATAAAACACTCCACTCACAACACAAACTACATACAAGACCAGTTAAGCAATCTGCAACACAGAATAGAGAGAGGAGCTCTGACAGATATCCTATTGACAGAGCTCATCTGTGTGAGCAGACAGAGCTACAAATGCCCTGAAAGTGGTCAGAAAACAGCTGGTATCAAGGGAAGCTGTCGTTATGTGGAAGCTAGGGGACCACGCGCACCACGCTTGAAGTCCCTCCTAGTTCCAAGAAAGCAAGACTTTGCGTAGTTATCTGTAAATAGAGTACGATTAATGAGATATTGATTGCCAGTTTTCTAGCAGACCTGCTATTCACAAGATCGAAATGTTAACTGATGGCCAGAACCAAAAGGAGTAACAATCACACAATAGCAATGCATTAAGAGTACGAACCAGTTTCCCGAAGAGAAAATCTGAGTTGACATTCCCTGCAAATTAAGACACAGGTGATGATGGAAGCTCGTGAAAAAACCAAAACAGTTAAGGAGAGTCAGTGTACGTTCAGAAACGACCCAACGCCATCCAACGCGGGAATGAAGAAACTCGGAGAAAGCAACGAAAGCAGCAAGCAGAGCTTCGCTAGAGAGGATGCAGTAACTTGGACGCAGGCAGACAGGCAGGGAGCTTTGGCTGATGTCCGAAGCCGAAGCTGGTGCTGCTTTCCCCGGCTCTGCTGCCCCGTCCCCTCCTCTGAGCGGGGAGCAGAGCCGGCAGAGCTGCGGGACGCCGGCAGCCCGCGAAGCACTCAGCAACTTCGGGAAGCGAGCCGTGCCCCGGGACAAGTCGGAACAGCAGCCGACGCGCCGCAAAAATGCACGGAGGACGCACGGACGGGGGAAAAAATGCGAAGCCCCGTCGGGCATTTCCTCGGCGTTTTGGAAGAGCTCTCGTTTGGGAGCAGCGGGTGACAGGTGGGTGCGGGAGGAGGCGAGATGAACGCGGCACCGTTCTCTGCACAACGCGCGCGTGCCCCACGCGCGGGGCCGCGGCTCCCGCGGACGGTCCGGGACGGGCAGCGCGGACCGCGGGGCACCGCCGGCAGCCGCCGCGACAATGAGCGCGGCTCGCCCCGGTCCGCGCTCGGAGAGCGGCGGGGAGCGAGGCCCCGACCACCCGCCAAACTTCTCGCGGAGTTGCGGCCCGCCCGCCCCCTTACCGGCTTTGCAGGGGTCGCGGTACTCCATCCGCTCCTCCGCCGTCTCCGGCTCCCCGACCGCCGGCCCCGGGCCGGGCAGAAGTAGAAGCGACAGCAGCAGGCGGCGGAGCGGGGCTGCCCCGCGGCCCATGGCGGCGGCGGCGGCGGCGGCGGCGGCGGCGGCGGCGGAGCAGGGGCGGCACGGAGCGGCTGCCCGGGATGCGGGCACTGCACGGCGCCAGCGGCCCCGCGCCCGCCCCTGCCGGCCGGCCCGCCGCCGCCGCGGGCCCGCTCCTGCCGCGGGGGGTACCGCCCGCCCGCCCGCGCTCCGGTTGGCCCGCTCCGCCGTCACTCCGACCGCCGCCAGCCAATCCCGGCCGCGCCCGCGCAGCCGCCCCGCCCCGCGGAGCTGCCTCGGGCGGGAGCTGCGGGCCCCGCGGCGACGAGCCGCTCCGGGCAAGGAAGGGCGCCCGGTGGCTTCCTCGCCCCCTCGAGGTGGGGTACACGAAGAGAAGCGCCTCGTGCCGGGGTTCTCGCGTCCCCAGCAGGGACAGCGGCGCCAGCGTTCCCAGCACGGTCTTAGTGTCTCTAATCGGATTCACAGAACCTCGAGCGGAAGACGACCAAATGGGACGAGAGGCATCAGTCCCACTCAGTTAAATTACCGCAGCTTCCACGGGACCCCTCGCTCCTCACCGCCCCACGCAAGAACAGGGCTGTGGGAGCAAAGCCCGCGGCGTTAGCCCCGCGTGGGTACACGTTCTCATCTAACTCGCAACGACGGGAAATGCCTCAGTTACACATGTGGATGGGACACAAGCAGACGTCCTGCAGCTCTGAAGGAGGAAACAAAATAAATGGTGGTTCTCGAACCACGCAGTTAGAACGAGTCCTGAGAGAGTTAAAAAAGCAAATCATTACTATTATCCACCTAATGAAATTCCTCCACTCCAGGAGACACCTTCTAGAAAGCCATTCTGAGCACAGCTCAACCTTTCCAGGAGTGGCTTTCATTTTGCACCTGGCAGTCAGAGCAGCACACAAAAGGCAGCGACTGCTTTAAGCACTCAGAGCCCCGCTGCTGTCACCTCGCATAGGCAGGTGCCTCATCAGCACGAATAAGGAACAAAAATCCCTGTGAAACGTTTCGTTTGTTTGTTTTCTAATCTGAGCCGCTAACACAGTTGGTGAAGTTTCAGATAGGCAGCGCAACTCATGACAGCAACAGTGAAATAGCTGCAAACAAAGCCATCTGTATCTATCGCTGTCAAAGGCGCTCTTTTCCTTTGCTCTCAGAATCCCCCCTGCCCAATGCATGCAAACAAAATCCGCTGTGTTTTCAAGCCTCGCTGAGCAAGAATGCACACAGCTTGTTTTGAACAGCATCCATGAGCAAAGCTATGTGGGAGCCACTTAGTGTTGATGGAATATCTCTGCACACAACGCGTCCCGAGGCTAAAACACACACACACACACACACACACACACGTTTGTTAGTCTTCCACAAGACCTGCTTCTCGCTGCCTGCCGACGCCTGGCCTCATCAGGCTGAACCAAGTGACTGAGGCACTCTGCAGCCCGTCCCACTGCTCACTGCCCAGTTCTCTCCAGGTTGACGAGCAGAGATTTCCTCTCCTGCCCTTAGCTCCCCAACATGCAAAGATTTTCATTCTTCCATTTATACGACCACTTTAAGGGTAGATGGAGCAGGTCTCTCTGAAAATATAGCATCCCTGTTTCTCTTTCCTCTATTTTAGTAGGGAGCAATCACGGCTGTAGCTTTAACCCACGTGCCACACGTGGCTTCCTGCAGGCACTGCTGAGCACTGCAGAGGCATCGCTTTCCCCGGCTTCGTGACACTGTTACCAGGGTTCATTAAGTTTGTTAATATCACCATCACACAAAGCCTGCCTGCCTCTTTCCCCTTGATCATTTCCTCCACCAGGTTTTTATCCACCAGTCTACTGCTCTAGGTGCCCATCCTAGAGCTGACTCCTCCTAAGACAGCTTTTTTTTTCCCCTGTTGGCCCATGGCATTGACAAATCCAAACTGTTAAGGTACATACGAACGAATGTACCACAAAGGTCACTGTTGAGAAGGTCACTCTTTCTTCTTTCCTTCCAGAACCCACTTCAGTCACTCCTGCAATAGACTGGGGGCAGGCTGCTTTTTCCAAATATATTGTGTTGCTGCCCAGAGAACAGCTCACTTCGGCTTACACGATTCACTGCCCAACAGTAATCTATAAAGGCGCTGGCATGTCTGCTTAAACACATTTGGGGTACTGAGATCTGCTGTAAAAGATGCTCGCTGCAGTCACAGCCCCTCACATACCTATTAGCAACTAAGCACAAGTGTAACAGCGTCGCCCAAAGCAGACGCAAGCAGTGAAATTTCCTCAAGAAGCTTCAAGTAAGTGATGGCTGGAAAAGATGGGATAGCTGCATTCACCTGCTCACACCCATGCACCCCTTGCAGTTTGATAGCAGGTGCAGAGTTTGGAATGACTGAATTTGTCAAAAATCACTCAAACAAAACACTTTACATAATGCTTCAGGGAGAAATGCCTTAGAGAAGGCTCTGCTCCACAGTTTCTGCATGAGGGTTTATCCGTAGTAACATCTGCATCCCAATCACACACCTAGCTATGGTACAGACCACTCAGATACACCATCTCATTAGGCAAAAGATACTTCTGGTTCACCTTACACGTTACCCTTTACACTGCTAAAACCAAGATAGCTGATTCCTTTTCCATTATTTATTTAGCTATGCATATAATGAAAGTGATATGTTAGTTCAGACTCAAACAATGGCAGGTGTTAGATTTCAATCACTTTCTGGTAGTGACATCAACAGTGGGGGAAAAAAAAAACAACCTCAAAATCAAAGACAGTTAAGCAATTCAAATTAATAAAAGTGATTTTGCAGTCAAAATGCTCTGTTTAGAAAATCTAACTGCACCTCTTCAGCATTTGATTGTAAAAGTCACTTGAGAGAGCATCGTCTCTGTTTCTTGCAGGTAAATGCGTGCTATAAAACTGTCTGATCTCTAGTACCAATTCCTCAGTAATAATGATAACGTTCTCTGGTTCACCTACCAACTTCAGGTCAGACATCAGAAGGGAAAAGAGGAGGTTTCCTTCCTATTCTTCTAACTAAACCTCTTCAGGAAAGCAAGAAAAGCCTCAGGCTAAACCAGTACCAGTAAAATGAGATGGCTAAACCAAGTCTCTAGCAATTCACAATCAAACAACTGCGTAACATGAACTCCAAGAGGGCATCACATCGCTAGCAGCCCAGAAAACTACCACGCCTTGTCTAACACTTCAGAGCAACATGCAGCTTCAAAACATTTGACTCTAGCCTTTGGGAAACGTGCATGATCAGCCACAAACAAAAGCCTCCTGGAGCTCAGTACAGCATGATGTTCTCAGCCGTGTTTGGAAGCTTCTCAGGAACAGTTACCAGAACTCTCAGAACTTTTCACAAAGCAAGCAAAGCTTGTCACAGTCTTCAGAGAAAAAAAAAATCACAATGCACTAATTAATGCATTTTTTTTTTCTAGTTAGCTTTCCAGAGAGAAATACAAAACCTTTGTGTTCACATTCAAACATAGTGTTTCAAGTTTGCAGTGTCTAAGTCTATGATCTGGTGAAGTGGATTCTATCGGGGCAACTGTTGCATCACATGGGTTAAGTACGTCTCGCAAGACTACAGAAGTTTATTTACAAGGCTATTTCAATAAGAACAACAAAAGTAACGTAAAAACGAGTGTTTCATTTATTGAACATGAACTCCCAACTCTAAAAATGCATTTCTTTCCTGTTGACTTGCAAAGTGAGCTAAGGATAGACACAGGCTGGAACACTTGTTGTGCTTTGGAATGCTCCAAGCTTCAGTTCCTTAAGGAAAGCTTCAGTTGAGGATGTTAAGGAAGTTCCCATCAGGAATGAAGCCTGAGCACCGCAGAACCTCCAGAAATATGACAGACCGATCTGTACTGTGTTACTAGGAAGTCAACCTTCCCACAAGCCAAAACTCTTTGCAACACCCCCTCCACTCTTTCCCCATTCGTCTACCTATGACATGACAGATGAAACCTTGTAATCCATTGGAAAGACCTTGCACCATGGTGAATACGCTGATGAAAATGAAAAAAAACCCCACAGTTTATATGGGTCTGGGCTGTAAAAAATACTGCAACTAAAAGTTTTTCTCTAGAGGCTTGTCCACCAGATAGAGCAATTTTCTTTTTTCACCCCTTTCCCAGTTGGTTTCTTACCCTTGAAAGTGATTCTGTCAAAAAATTGCCTGAATTTCTCATAACTACAGAAAGCTACCCCAGATTCACAGGGTTCTGCAGCTTTTTACTCTCTCTCCCATGCTACCATGGCCCCCTCCACCCCTCTGTCCAACCTATAGCTCCAACTGACTCTTAAGTGAACTAAAAGCCACAGCTAAAAACTAATTGAAGACAAGAGGACATGTCCAGTAACTCTAGATCCAGACTGGAGAGGAGGCTTGTTTTCTTTCCTGAGCTTATACTCTTCTGATACGTTCTAGCAGTAATTGCTGATGCAATCACAGTTATGCAAGTCCACTGCTTTCAGCAGAGCTGCCTACAAATAGATAGAGCAAATTTGGCTGTATGTTGTTGGTGCTGAAGCCAGAGCAAAACTAACTCTCCTCTGCATTAATTTAAAAACGAAAACAACTTCACAAAAGCTAAATGCCATTTTATACAAATATTCTGAAGTGTTATCAATTCTATCCAGTTTTATAGCACCAAAAGTAGAATATTCAAGTGTTGTTTTTCCTACAGCTGAAATGTGTGAATTTGTGACAAGTTCACCTAGACTACTGAACAGAAAATAATTTGTGCACCCTTTATACACTCTTTGGAATATCAAACTAGGGAGGAATTAATAGACAACCGTTGTTTCAAAACGTTTAGACATCAGAAAAGAGTATAATGGAGACTGTGAATAAACATTGCACCATTTTCAATGTAGCATTTGTCCACTTCTCATGAAGAAAGTACCAGAGGTAACTCTCACCACTACACAACTACATGCTGAATTCTCTGGGCCCAGTTATAAGAGGAGAAGCACTGATGGCCAACTGAGGAGCCAGCAAAAAGCTTCAATTCAAAAACCAGAAACTCCTAAGAAACAACCATGAAAAGAGGAGTGTTGGCTGTAAGATCTTTATTTCTTCCATAAAAGAGGAAGGTCTACATCATCTAAGCAAAGAGCTTCCAAATTCTATTCAACAACATGGTTCACCCCGGAGCCACTTTTTTTTTTTTGGGGGGGGGGGGTGGAGGCAAATAAATGGCCTTACTCCCAGACACCAACCATAGTGGCAAGCTGTTCAGAACTAGTCACATTTTGCACTTCTTCAGAAACCAAACTAAAGGGGAAAAACAAAGCAAAACCCCAACTTATTCACATACTAGGGTGAAAGTATAAAAATATCAATTATTTAAACACAGTACTTCTCCAAAGGAATGTGCTTGCAGAAACAAAAGCTATGCCTGAGTAGTAGGTATCTTTTCAATGTCACTTTAAAAGCTATACAATCTTATCTAGATATGCAAAAGCTAGTAATGTCAAAGGATAGAGAAAGCAAGTAGGCAGCCCAGCATTCCGTGGCATTAAGAGGTGATTAAATGAAATTCAGAAACAATCTGGTGACATTTCTGATAGACTAATCACACAGCAGTGCTCCAAATAGAAAAACAGACCCATTATCAAAAATATTCCCTTCAAAAAACTTGCATCTCAGAGGAGTACTTAATGTATTTTTTGTGTATAGATAATGGCTTCTCACTTGAGATTTAGAACATAGATGAAAAAAGGGCTTCTCACACTAGCAAGAAGTAGCACAAACCCATTCTTTGCTTTGAGACTCCATGTTCTTGAACAAGGGAAATTTAATTGTTGACCCAGTTTATAAGCCCATCTCAAAATCAGTGGGTACCTTAAAAGAAAAGAACTGTCTCTGTTAAATGCCAGTGCTCTGCTACAGACACCAGCAACCCATTTGAAGCAAAACTTAATAATTTTCTGACAAAGCAGTTTAAATTGGCCAAGAAAATCAGAGCTGGGAGCTCAAATATGATACAGAAGCTACAGCCAGATGCACTGCTTCTTATTACCACCCTTAAGTTCAGGTTCCCCAACCCCCAACACGCTCCTGCAGAAACAGGATTGTTTCTCATTGTGGCTACAGCATTATTGGCACCTTTTATAGGGAAACAACAAAGTACTGGTCAATACAAATACTTCACTTACTCTTTAAATCAAAGAAGTTGCATTCTCCATGGTAGAGATGCTCTACTTCAGACAGTCACACCAATAAAAACATTCCTGTATAGCAGATGCCCTCCTTGCCCCCCAGGAAAACAAAAAACAAAAGGCACCATGCTAAACGTGTCACAAACACACTCAGGATTTTTCTAGCTAAATACAGTGCATAATTAACAATCATCTCAGAAAGACTCAGCCTTTATTTGCCCATTCATTTTAGTCCGTGCTTACTCCATTTTTTCTCAGTATACCAGCTCAATCACAGACCAGATTCCTCCACAAACAGTTCAGCCAAACAGAATCCTATGGAGCTGATCACCCACTATGGAGCTGTACTATACAATACAGTTTTAAGGAAATTCTGAATTCAATGTGTGGAGCTTTGATATTTGAAAAACATACCGATGTCATACACAGAAACAGGCATTCAGCAGTACTGCCTTTTGAAACATTTTCAACTGTAAACTCATCTATTTTCACAATCAGAACATTTTTTGTCTGAAAAGTTTATTTTAGTTTTCTGAACACTCTAAAGCAACTTTGCTTTTGATGTTACACCAAGTGTCCAGATAGGATTAACAAAAATTAAAATGTTCTAAATTACAAATTTAATTCTTGTAAGAGCTTGAGAAAGGAAAGAGAACAGAAAAGCATGACATACACACATTGTGAAGAAAACCCAACTTTTCATGCAATGGCAGGCAAGATGTAAAAAGCCACCCAAATCCACACATTTTTACACCGAATCATCAGAAAAGTACTCTGTAGTAAATCTGTACATCCAAATACATTTGGGATCTACACCTAAGTTACATTATTTAATGTTATATACACTTATTACCCCTTGTATAACGTCTAAAGGAAAATCTTCATTCAAACCCCCCCAAAAAAGCAAGAATAACTTGGAAAAAAAAAAAAAGGAGGAGAATCACTTTAGACATTCAGTTAAAATGTTGGTTCTGTTTTAATCTAAACCTCAGAGTGTTTATTAAAAAACAAACAACAAACAATCCTCTTCATTTAACATTTTGCTTTCTAACTGTACAGTAAATTGCATTGCAGAGAACACATCAGTTTTCAAACTCTATTTTCTTTGGATGGATTTAAGATATAGCTGGATATTACTTTAAAGATAAATAAAGGGAAGTTGGTCCGACTAGAATGAGAGCTGATATATTACATGCATGTGGGTTTTTTATATTTTTTTAAATTATTTTTAAACAAATGTAGGGTATAGTTGATAATGCAAATAAACCAAAAAGCACCTGGATTCAAAATATAAAACATACCTCCTATCCTGGCAATGGCAGTAAAAATCAGAAAAGTAATCTTTCTGGAACAGCATTTTTACGTAAGTTAGAAATGTTAAGTACCAGGAAGACTACTAATCAAGCAGTTTTAGCAGCCAAGCTTCCCCCTTTTTATTGAATGGAACAAATGCTTTAAATAAACCGTTTGTCCTCTTCACTGAAGAGAGCTAGTCTATTCATCTTTAATGTGCTAGGGTCTTTTTTGTTTGTTTGTTTTTTGGGAAGATTAGCCACGTACTGTAGTAATGCCTACCGCATGTAATCCAAGCATTTGCTGTGAACAGTTGGAGAAAGCAGTCAATAAGAACCTAGGATCAATGAAATAGATGTTACTTTAAGCCATCCACAAAATGGAGACCCATAGAGTGCCCAGTGTTAAAACCCAAATCTCTTCTCGCGCTTTTAGTTGTGCAAGTTCATCCCCCTGAAAGCAGGAACTGATCCATAGTTCAATATTCTTATTTCCTTAATCAATTTTCACATTAGTGTAGATTTTTCGAACAAAGGCACTTGTTCCCATGTAACCAATAGCTCCTGCAAAACGAACAGAAAAGACTGAATGTTAGAGAGCTGATCAAAATAGACCAGAAATAAACACACACGGAGTCGCATAAAACCACGCTCTCTGCACACAAAATCATTTATCTGCAATAGTTGTTCTCAAACATTCTCTCCAATTATCCATGCTCCCAGCGATCATCTGGCAAGAACTCCCCTAGCCTAGCAAACTAAATCCATTAAGCCATCTTACCAAGAGGCCATGCTCACTTGGCCTCGATAAATATAGTAGCCCCCCTACTGCTGCCAATAACCGGGTCCCTTTTTCTGAACAGAGGGTAAAAAACATACAATCACCCACTCTGCAGGGAAGGTAGATGGGAGGGCAGGTTTTTATTATAAGTTGCATGCCTTCTGGATGAATGTTTTATTGGCAGATGGCTTTTTTCTTCCCACAAGGCACAAATAATAATAGATCCCCATCCCAGGAGTCTTAAACTCCAAGGAGGTCTGTGCAAAGAGATTAAACTAGTAGCAGTTAGTAGTTAAAGGAAATTGCAACCTGTGGTTTTCAAATTAGTAAGAGTCATGAGCAGATTACGCATTGTCACAGCAGTAGTAAAAGAACGGGTCACTGGATTTTTTTGTTTGGTGGGGTTTTGTTTGTTTGTTTGTTTTTTAAACAGGGACAACAGTTTATGCTATACCCAAAATACTGAAAGACTAAGGACACTTAGGAAAATGAAGAAATACACACATTGAGACCTTTTCTCAGAAAGAGATTCAGCAGCCTACTGGTGAAATTCAGAACCAGGTTTGCCAGGCTGAGTAAACAACGATGCCTACAATACCTGCGGTGAATAATGCAGTGCTGCTTTTTCAGCTATCGCTGTCCACAGCGATTCTTTCAATTCTGGGGACTGCTCAGATCATTCATGAGTCTAGCCACTAGTCCTGCTCAAAACCCTGGTTTTCAAACTTCAGAAGTCCAACATTCATAAGAAATCGGGAAACCTGCATAAAGCAAACTTGATGCTGGAACAACGGGAATAATAAAGAGCCGGTAGAGGCAGCCTGTGCTAGTGCATGACATTTCAAGCAGGGTAAATATCATGGCAGTCACAGCACTGGTCAGCAAATGAAGTGTTTGTATTACAAGCTTGGACAAAGCAGAGTCTCGCTGAAATGAATACAGTGCACACGAGGTCAGGTTGCTGCTCACAAGCATTGAAAGTGCTGAGGATGCAGCAGAGAGGAGGCCTGGCAGCAATGTACAGACATGACGGAAGCTTGGAGTTAAACAGAAGCATGAGTAGACTTTTCTGTAGCCTGTCAAGACACTGCCTTCCATCTCAGGCAGTAAGTGGACAAAATAAGGACACCAAACTCCTGTTCTAAGATTCATCATGTTTTGCCTGTTAAAGCAGGCACTGCCAGCAGATCCAGTGCCCAGTTCAGTTCCTAAACTCAGACGCATTCCAGAACTTGTTTGAGGGCCTCTCTAGTCATGTGATGCCAGATATCACAAGGTACTTGGGAAGAACAAACAAGTAATTCCACTTCATTTGGAATCTACAGAATATGTGGATGCAATAGAAGTGAGGAAGAAGAGTAGGGAACAGCAGTCACACAAGACTATAGCTCTCAACTCCATAAGCAAGTCACAACTCACTCTGAATCACAGCAGCTGTATCAGTCAAGTGCCAATAATGGCCATGGCCAAGTTTGAGGGTTCAGTCTAAAGGCTACTTCACAGGCCATGAATAAAAGTTAGTTAAATTAAAAAGGAACAAAACCTCAGTTCCTTTATTTACTTACTGTTTAATCAATTGATAAAGTGCCTAACTTTGTTCTAGCCTACATAGAACTGGTAGGAATAGACTATAAGCATATTTCATCAGAACAACAGGCTTTAAATAAGCAGAACTTAGAACAATTCAATAATTCCCACCTGCTAGTTCAAGTCAGTTAGCACTTACTATAGCTGTGTCTTCCTAAGCACGTAAGTTTTCTAAAAAGTCATTCTATTATACTTCCAGTATTTACGTGGATGCCAAAGTGTGGTATTGCAAAAGGCCTTTCTATACTGCTTTTTTCTTTTCTTTTTGAGATAAAACTATTTACTAAGATAGAGAAAAAGAAAAGTGAAAGAGAAAGGGAGGCTGATGGACTGCTGGAAAGTCTCCCTCAAGTCTCCCTTCCAGGTCTTCTCTGTAGCCTGGTTCCTCAAGGAAGCAAAGCAAAGAGTGTAATTATTAAAGTGTCAACAATATGGCTCCCAAAGCCCAGAGATGGCTGCAATGTTGTGAGCACTCAAAACATTTGTTTATTGGCTGCCATTTTTATTATAAAACCAGGCCACACAGCATAGCAAAATAAAAACCTTAATCCAACAATGCAGCAGGGAAAATAAACAGCAAGCAAGATGCTATACAATACAGCTCCATGAGAAGACTCTTAAAGAGCTCCACAAACAGGGAAAAAGATAACATAATGGCCAGCTATTATCAAACTACCACAACAACCTGTGTTAACAGACTCTGGTCAGATAACAGTTGAGATAACAGACTCTACTGTTATCTCAACCCTTTGGGCTCCACAGTGTGTGCCAAAATGACTGCTGTGGTTTAACCTGTAGGGCGGCTGAGTGCCACACAGCTGTTTGCTCACTCCTTCCTTTCCAAGGGGGATGATGGGAGAGAATCAGAAAAAACAAAGTAGAGCTCATGGGTTGAGATAAAACTAAGATATCCCTACTAAGATAAAGGAAAAGAGAAATAGTTATGACTATATATGCGTTCATATGTAAATATATATAACAAGTGATGCACAAGCAATTGCTCATCACCCCTCCAACTGATGCCCAGCTAGCTCCTCACTGAGGAGAACAGAGCAAGATGAACTTCCAACTCCCTTCAAAACTCCTACACGATGTTACACACTATGGAATAACCCTTCACCTAATCTAAGTCAGCTGTCCTAGTTTTGTTCCCTCCCAGCTCCTTGGGCCCTCAGCTGCAAATGGAGCTGGCTCAGTACAACACTGCTTAGCAGCAACAATAAACACTGGTGTATTATCAAGAGTGCTTTTCTCATAGAAGCAAAACATAGCATCATGCCAGACACTCTGAAGAAAACAATTCCATCCCCGCTGAAACTAAGAGAGCCATACAGAGTTGGGGAATCAGTTTTATTCTCTGGTAGTGGAGGGAGGCACAAGAAGCTCCACAGCCTTGGAAGTTCTCAAGGACTCCCTACAGTCCTGTTCCAGAACTTCTGGATGTTCTGCAGAGGGCAAAAGACTTAGTGGATCGAGGTATCCCACTACGTGTTGGATTTCAGTCCACTAAGCATTATCAGGAGCACGTGAGCACAGAGTTGGATGATATCAGCCTGCACACATTCCTGTGGCTGCCTTGGTCCTAACTAGTTCATCTCATAGGCAACTATGAACATGCCCATTTGCATGAGCATCCACAGCGTAGCTCTACAAACTTCACATAGGAGATGTACAGTCAGCAGAGAGCTGTGCTAGTTTTCTGGACAAATACTTTTTGACAGGGGACCGTTTCCCTCCCTTGCTGAAAAAAGGAGTTCTCAGTAAAAAGGAATTTCACAGCTTCTCTTTCAACACAGTTAAGAAAAAAAAAAAACCACAAACAAACAAAAAAATCCCATTCTCAGTAGAGGTGTGGAAATGTACTGTAACAGAAGTATTTTATGATTCTGAAAAAACTTAGATTTTGTCCTAGTATTCCCATCAAGTATTGTCCTACTATGATAGGAATGCATTTGACAATCAGCTTCTTCCTTGTTTTAAAAAAACATTTTAATTACAGGAACTGGTGGGCAAGTTCAGCTTCTGCATCACAGACATTTTAATCAATACCAGCCTGAGCACTTTATAAAGAAAAGATTAGAGCTGAAAAGTATAAGCCTATTAAAGAAAAAAAAATGGCTGTGAGACTACCAGAACAGCAGGGAAGCCTTGTAATGTGCCAAGAACCCAATGAGGCAAGATTAGATTTCATGAGAGGAAGGAGGGTAAGAGATAATTCTGCCCTTTTTAAAAAGCATTGTGAAATTATCCTCTTGAGATATCATGAAATGTATACTTCACAGAAAGTAAACTCAACTTCAATAAGACACTACAGGTCCCAAATATCTTAACTCAGATAAAGCCTTCGACTAGAGTTGAAAGAACGATTCATCCACTGGTAGTAAGGAAAGTACTAAATAAGGATTATACATAATGCACAGAAGAACCAAGAAGCACTTTATTTCTGAAAATAAATTGAAGTATAAAAATAAAACTATCAGGTAAAGAAGTATATGTGGCTTCATTGGATTACTTCCATGACAAACACTATTTTCCTCAAAACATCCATTAAAACAGGTATCTTAAAAAGCAATGAAGTACTGCTGAACACAGGAGCACTCTGCATTCTTCTTCATCTCATTTACATTATAAATGCTACCCTGATGTTCCAGTCCTTTCTGAACAGTCATCCACATATAAACATGTCAAGGAATACAGAAGGTAGTGTCATCAGTACTGCAATGCCAATGATGCCTCAAAACGTAAACCTCGCTCCTCAGCAACAGTAAGAACACCAAAAGAAAATACTAACATGGACTCAACATGGAATTTAGTTTGAAGAAGTTAGACTGCATTAAAAACAACTTATTCCTGTGTTCTTGTCCAATACTGGGTCTTTCAAATCTACAGAAGAGCTGAAATTTTCTTCACAACACATAAATACTCTTCCTCATAATTTCATACATATTCCTTCAGCAAAAAAACAGAGCTAAAATGAGAAATGTAACAAGCCTGAAAATTTCTGATAGAAAGTTTTCAATATATTTGAAACTTACCACACATTATTCCCAAAGCTGTGCTAAATACTGCCATATAACCAAAGTAAAATGATGTCTGAAACAAGCCATACATCCTGAAAAAGAAAAAAAACCAACAGGATTTATGGTAGGTATTTTTCCCTGTCTTTCCCAATAAACTTATTTGGTAATCCGATATTCAAGTAAAAAAACTGCCACTCACTTTGTCTTGAAAAAGTAGTAGTAAAAGGAGTACATGTAAACATATATCGCAGTTGATGCGGCGGAAAGAAAGCTTGTCCACTGCCTGTAAGTAAACACACACCCATCATATATCTACTGAAAATGGTTCCCAAGAAAAAGCACAATGCACTAAAAATAAAGCATCTTTCTACAGACTTATTTAAAAAAACCTACATTTGCTATACATGAAAAAAGTTGCTACTGCAAGACCAGGATCAATTACTGAGATGAAATGATGATCCTTCTTTACATTCCTTTGTGCCTCAATGTTTTTTTTTAACACATATACATGCACAGACACATGCTCACCAAGAAAGCACCTGTGTAGAAAGGACTGCTTGTACTCCCTACAGATAAAATGTGGACATGGGACACTTTGAAAACAGCTGTCAAGAGTCTTGTTTCTATAAAACTCTCAGTCTGGTCAACTATGCAAACACCACACTACTTACCACCTGTAATCCTCTGCGTTTAGCAGGAAATATGTACAAACGATAGTCACACAAACTGTCACAATGCAGAGGATAACCAGAACCAACATCATAAAGCCATAAACATAGTAGATCTTGTAAGCCCAGAATGAAGTAAAAATGAAATACCTGCAGAGAGCAAACAAAACACGCAGAAAATAATGCAATTTGACTTCACTTACTGTTTTTAATCAAATGGGCAAATAGCTGTCAAACTCACATTTCAATAAAAATTGATCCAAAAGGGAGGATTCCACCTAGGCAAACAATAACAGCCGGTTCCATGAACCTGAAAGATATTAGGAACTAGTTTAGGGACAACAATAATATTTTATTTATAAAAATGTATTACAACATATAACTAGGTACTTCATAAAGCCCAGAAAATAATTTAAAGGCATGCTAACAAGAATACGTCTCATACCACTGTATTAGAAAGAAGATACCTCCAAAGATGTTGTAAATTGATAGAATAAGGAGTAATTATTGGGGAATCATGAAACAAATGTAAGACTCAAATCAATCTAAGGCATAAAGTCATACATCTAAGCAGCCCTAACAGCTACAGAAAAAAATATCTCTTGTCAGGAAAGGGCCAAAGCAATCAAACTCCAGAACATCCACCGGCCTTGAACAAAGTTATTAAAACTCACTGATGACAGATACTGCAAATACTGGAAATTCCTCAGAGTAATCCTTATATGATTAAGAACCAGAGTTTGCTCTAATGCTATACTGAGTCATAAGCATATGGCCAAGAATTAATACTTACCTACCTGCAGAAGAGACTGTCACCTACTAAAGGTGATCTCTGTCTAGCACTTGCAATGATAAAAAAACACTGGTAAACAGTGATTTAACTTGGAGTTGCTTCTATTATTTATAGGGAGAGCTGTCTAAACTGACAGCGTGAACTTACATACTTAATGGAAAGCATCTTTTTTTTTTTTGGTCACATCATCCTGATCCTGCAAAATCTATCAGATTCCCAAGATACAGGCCACACTATAAATCGACTCCTAGCATTTAAGCTACACAATCCACTACTAACAAGAGATTAAGAGTGCTGCACTTCCTGGATATTGTGGGTGTATGTGTTTTTCAGTGCCCCCTTCACACTGTGTTCCTCTGAATAGGGAAAGCAAGAAAAATCTCTTAAGAAAATTCTCTGAGGATATTTTCATTGCCAAAGTTTGCTGCTTCAATTTCTATGTTAAATTAATAAGAAAAAGTGGCTGCAGTCAAACTTTGCAAAAAAAAAAAAAAAAAAAACCACAAAGGAAACCCAGTCATCTACGTTTTGAGACCAGGCTCTCCTTTACAAATTCTTCAAAAATAATTAAGGCTTATTCACAATTCAAACGGTATAGTTGGGAATATTTTAAGGCTCTGTACCACCAACAAAAATGCAGAGGAGCATTACAAGCTTTTCCCCACCTTTACCCTGCAAATGTCTCGACTTGAACGTGGAGAACACTAAGCAGAAGAGTTTTGCCTCCAAAGCATGCTGAATCCTAAACTGTTATGAGGCATTAGCTATAGAAAACAGGTTTCATTTCAAGAAATCCATATAAGAAATGGGTTGGAACCATCATTTTTACATAACAAACTGGAGAGCATTTCAGGCCAAGTGTAAATCAGTGATCCAGGACTGTAAAATCTGCTACCTATGTAAAATCTACTCCCACCTATTACCCATTAACTGTGGATGGTATTTGTATCAGAAGAAAAAAGCCATACTTATAAAACTTTAGTAAAAGGTATTCTTCCAGACATAACTCTAAAAAATGAAGTTACTTTAGAAAGTTGTAGTGATCATGCCTGCTAAGTCACTTTAAATGTACTGAAGCAAATGCATCTAGTTAACACAAGATTTTCTTTACCATTTTTTTTCTGGTATGGGACGAGGCACTGCATTGACACGACATGGAAAATTAGGCTGTCCTGACAGATTTCGGCCAAGAATTGTACCAACAAGGTTCAGTGGAAGAATGACAAAGAAACAAATACAGCATACTGCCACCTGTAAATGAAAAATAAAATAATTAAAAAAAAAACCACCACCAAAAAGGTAGAAGATGAAAGAAGATAATCAACCTACTCTGTCTGTTCTTAGTAGTTATTGTTGCAGAAGCATACCCTTGGTTACAAAGCATTAGTCAATATGCAACTATTTTATCAAATTAAGTACTAACTCCCTGAGAAACTTCATAATATATATTATTAAAAAGCATTAAGGCTATTTTCTTACATCAACTAGAGAACTACTGCAGATTATTTATTTTATTGTTTTCCTCTAAACATTATATTAATCACAAAGGAATTAAACTGAAACCTTAATGGTGTTCCATCACCAGGAGCTTTGTCAGCTTCCCTCAACTTTTTGCAGCTACCCCTGGGAGTCACCCCAGCAGCCAGGCCGTTGCATACAAAAGTACAACAAATACTGTTGAGTACAACCCCCAAAAGAAACCTAAACAACAATTGCAAAGCCATGTCTGAATGCCACCAATCAAAATATTAGTTCTGATTTTTCCGCTATCTATCCAGCAGATAATAAAGAGCACAGAAGGCCAAAGACACAAACGACCACTGGTATGTACAAATGCTTGGTTTATACACACAATGGTCCTACTTAGACATAACAAATTAGGTTTAAGAACAATGCAAAGTCAAGCTAACGTTCCAGCTCTTTCCAATGGGGCACCCTCCCTAAAACCTTACCAGGAATCATCCTTTTTTCCAATATACATATGTATCTCTACTACAATTTCTGGAAGGTAGAGTATTTTCACCTTCCAAAACAGAAGAAAATGTTTAGCAACATGTTAAATACTCGCAAATGTCTAGCATAAAATGAATTAGCATTAAACATTTTATTAATTTCTGGGGATGACAAGTCATTCTACATTAGTTCAGTACAAGTACTAAGCCAATTACACAAGTTCAAAATAACATCTAAGAAGGAGTGAGTTGGTTATCCCTCTGTTTCTGACTTGCACAACATCACTAGCCCAAGCCAGAAGCAAATGGAAAACATTGCCTATGTCTGAACGGCTCAAGATTTTATGATTCACAGAAATGGCACACCAAACAGACAGACAAGCAGAAACACTCTCCATATTGCTTTTGTACCTGTTTGAGTAGGTGTTATTAAAGCATTACATTACTAGCCACTAAAATAAGAAGCTTCATCAGTAAATAATGTAGAAGTAAGTAGTATTTACACTTGGCAATAATAAAGCAGATTTTGTTAGTTAATATACATTTAATATCTCCCATTTATTTTCCATTATTGGAAAAAGACAGGTAAGCAAGCACGGTGTCTTAGGTAGGACAGTGAGGTCACCTAAATATGAATTATAGAAGTATATAATTCGCTTAATGGATGCAGGCTCTGCACTTGAAAGCTACTCAACGTAATAGAATGAGCAGATGAGAATTTTGAGAGAAAAACACCAAAAACATCTTGAGTGCTACATTTAATAAAATACTTCAAGGATCCTTGAAACTTAACAGGACAAGAGCATCACTACCACAAAAATAAATGATGACTCTAGATCTGACAGACGTAGACCAAAAAGTCCCAGCTTGTCTGAGTTGCAGGGGATAAAATAACATTCAAGAATTAAGGCCTGAAGAGGATTGAAGGAATTTGAGCTGACCATACCAAAATCATTTCCATTTGAAAGATGAGGTTGCTCTGCACTCTGCCCGCTCAGGGATATGGGATGCTTCCTGCTGTCACTGTCTGTGGCTCTCCCCATATTTGGATGCAGTGTAGGCTCCTGCTTGGCACCAGCAGGAGCCTCAGCCAGGGGCACTACGGGAGAGCATCTACACTACTCATCCAGCTACAAATGGCTTTTGCAGTGCAGAGTTATCAAGGTATTTGTAACTTCAGTTCTTGATCTCAATAATAAACTTTGACTGTGGACATCAGTAGTAAGCAAATCTACCTCATTACTGCAGAAAAACTGTCCAGCCACGGCCTTGAGTTTCAGATTCACTTGGAATAAAACCTACAAGCTTGTAATTGTCCATTTTACAAAACACCTACCACAGAAAATCTGCGTGGAAGGAATACAGCCTCAGAGAAGGAAACATCCAAGGACCATCTAGGTCTATCCACTTAGCTGGAGAACCCAAAGATGAAGAAAGGCAGTCGGTATCATCACACTCTGGTGATACTAACTACAGAGCTGAATGGCTTCAAATCAGGAGAGCAAGGAACATGCCCAACTTGCTCCTGCTGGGCATGGCTGTTGAATTAACTGGGAGACAGACCCACCAGCAGTTCTGAAATCTAGAAATGTTTATTTGTTTAAAACGAGCTAAGACAGACCAATGTTCCTTGAATTCAGTAAGTGCTGCCAACCTGTCTTCAGTACATCTGTAATTGGCATCCACCAGAAAACCTGAGTGCTTGTGGTTTTGTTATCCTATCAGCCTAAACATGACTGACAATGTTGTAATATACTCTATTTGGCTGAAAAACAGCTTCCAGACAGAACAGCTAGAACCTTTGGGAAACCTAGTGAGTAGTACAATGCACCACCAGTCTTAATGCCACACTATGTTTTGAGAACACCTGGATTTAGTGCATTTTTTTTTTAACAGAAGCCACTAAGAAGTCTAAAAATTAACTGAGATAATTTTGCAGCACAAGGGTGGGCAAACAAAATGAGCACAGTGCAGGCTTAGTAATGCCTCCTGCTTCCACCTGCCTCTGACAAGCTGCACTAGCTGATAGAGATGTGAATATTCGGTCTTCTCAAACAACAGTGCTCTAGTGACAGCAACCTGCTGTTCTTAGAAAGCTGATCAGAACAACCAGTGTTTACAATCAACACACACCCTAATCTCATAGCACCTTCTCCCCTGCTTTCATCTCACTGCCTGACCTCAAGGTAGCCTACCTGCTTAGACTGAAGCTTGCTGAAAATTACCTTCTTCATTCCTGACATTCTTTGGACTTGACAAATGACCAGAAATAACTAGCTTTACTTAGCTTCTGACATGCTATTCATTTCAGATCTGAGGTGAAAACATTACCTCCTCCCAAAACAAACAGGTGCTGCCTCTTGCCACAGATTAGCATGGTAGTTATAATGCAGTCTGGGTGATTTCTAAACCTGGAGAGTTTTAAGTCAAACCTGAAACAGAGTTTGTCTGGGGGTAAAACAGCTCTTGAGTGAGGGGAAAAAAAAAAAAGATTCCTGCATTGCTGGTTTCAAAAAATGAATTCACAATAGATTAGAACAGTAAAAGCAGCTCAGGCCCTTACTGGCCTCCATCTCATCATCACAAACAGTAAGAGGGAATGAAGTCAGGATCAACAGAGGTTGCTCTGCTTTCCCACAGAAGCACCTCTCCAGAGGGACCAGCAATTTTCTCCATTTTTTAATTTAAAAAAGAAGCAATAATAGCAGTTGCAGAACAGGCAGAGATACAAGAATTAGATCATAATGAGTCTTTTAAGAGACTCACTCAAAGAACAGCGTTCACCATTACTTCAGAGAACAAATTATGTGAACAGCAGATCTGAAACAACTGAAAAAAGCAGTACTTCACTGAAAAAACAAGCACACTCTCCGTAATTCATATAAATGCAAGCAAATTAGGCGAATTTTTCCTACCAAGTAATTGCACTGTAACATACTTACTTCAGCTACTGCATTTTTGTTACATATCTTCTTCACACCTGAGTATGTGATTTAGTACACAGACTGCAGCTGTCACAGGAGAAACCATCACCCTCACCAAGCTTCCGCTGTTTCTACATACCTTTTTTTTGTTTGTTTTAAGAGGGAAAGAATATTTACTGCCCTTGACTGAAGGCACAGCATTTGCTTCACCCCATTTGAAAGGAAACATTGTTGAGAGAGAAATAATTTATGTCTGAGTGCCACGTGTTTCATATTTTCTGACAACTGTAGATTAAACTTCATTCGAAGGTGATAATTAAAATTTTTATGGGTATATCTAATATTAAACAGCAACTGGCAGGCTGTGGTGCCTTGACTGCTTAATGCACAAGGGAGAAAAGCAATAAAAATTAACTGTCAAGGCAGCAGCTTGATCTTTCCTGTTACCTACCAAAACCCTAAGACAGAATGAAACCCTTCCCCCAGTATAAGAGGTAATGAATCTGTACAGTGAAAGTTTTCTATGTGGAACTGGCCAAATCACCACACACAGCAAGAAAAGAAGGCTTCAAAATAAATTATTTTTAATTCTATTGCAACTGAATTGCTAATCTAGGGTGTTACTTTGAGTAATAAATAGAACTGTTAAAAAATTTAGTCCAAAGCATTAAGCTGTGTCAATTTCAACATAAATGCTGTTTTTGACCAAGGACTCCACAGTCACTTTCAAGCAACGTGAGGAAACAATCTGCTGAACATGTATAACAAGATTTTTTTCCCTGTTTTTAGGCAGGTCTGTTTCAGCCAGCTCATTTCCTGGCTCAATGAATGAAAATCTGCGATGCTAACATTCACCTTTTTCAGTAGCAACCAATACTCATTTCAATCTTACAGCAGTCAGGGATGGCTGTAGCCTGGATTAAGCTATCTGTCAGAGAAAACACCTCTTTATTGTTTGAACAAAGTATAAATGATGTAAACAGTAGTTTCTTGATCCCAAGAGAAATACTTTGTGAATAACCTTATTTAATTAAATCATTAAAAATGCATGCTAGAAATGTTAGACACACAGGAACCTACTGTCCAAACAGAGCAAAAAAAGTGCCACCTAAATAGTTCAAGCTGCTTGGATTCTGCAGTCAGAATATTACATTAGTCATACAAGTCTTAACAGGAACCTTTAAATTATACATTACACGCAGAACAAGGTAAGCAGTCACAGCTTGTGAAATGTCAGAATTAAGGAGGTTCTACCATGGTATGTACACTCTGTAGAAATTCTGCATTAATTAGTAATTTAGCACAGAACTACCATCACACTCCTTCAAAAAGTATAGAGAGTTCACTTCACTTGCTATTATTTAAAACTATTTTTAACTGCCCTATGCTCTACTTTCCATTTATAATTCAAACACAACAAAACCAAATGATTGGTTTTGTTGTGTTTGGAAGGACTCACAAAAATCAATGGGAAAAAAGCTAAGGTGTACAGCTTCAGAAGAATTCTACATTTGACAGCGATGAGATACTGCAAACAAACAAAAACTGAAAACAAATTTGGGCTCCAACAGAACAAAGAATTGAACATCACCCAAGGAGCACATACAATAAAGGTGAAGAGATGAAAGAAAAAACAGACTTTATCCACTTAAAATGCTAACGGTACTGAAAAATTTAAACAACCAGGTTTTAAAAAGCTCTCATATTTGAGTAAAACCTGTCACGTTCTTAACTGCATTCTGAAGGGAAGGGCAACTCAAATGTAAGATATCCCACTTAAGAAGTTGAGCCTTTGCTCAGGCTGAAGTACTGCACAAAGTTTGCCCTCATACAGCTGGCATGAACATCCAAAAGGGCTAAAGGCAGAGTTCCAACACTGATGAAACACTGCAGAAAGTAACTGTGGATCTTCCTAGTCCTTGCAACATCTTTGAGGCGATCTCATAAATCAGGAAAAAGATAATCAAGGTGGACAAATCTTTGATGCTCAGAACAGACTAAAATGACAGCGAGGTGTTTGATGCTCGTGGAAGGATCCATTATTCTGAGTACTTAAACACAGAATGCAGAGAAGCAGATAGCAGGTAGGTCAAAGATGGAGAAACTGCACATCAACTTGCTTATCCTGGTTATCTCAGCTGCCCTTGCCTAAATTTAACAGAAAAAATCTGTATGAAGGAAGGAATTGAGGCACAGAGAAGTGAACCTTGTGGTTCACTTGCAAGTAGCAATGTGAAGCGTGGCATATCACGGGATGTCATATTAAAGCACAGTCTCTTATCAACCTTTTAGCCCAGAGATTCTTTTCACCAATTCAGTTTCTGTTTCTTCCACTTTTACAGTACTCAAGAAAAAGTGGTTAATCTTGCCAGAAATTTTAAATCAAGAAGGGTAGCTTCAAGATAACCCAGGGTAGATAAGTCATTTCTGAGTACTAGAGTATTCATCTGACAGAAATTTTCATTCCGTAAAACAAAAGCAAGTTTACACTAGAGGATTACAGAAGATTCTCTACATTAAAAACAAAGGTGAAAAGATACAAAGGTATCTTGCTCCATGTATCAGGAGAGCTTCCCAGGGACTTCAGACCGCAGCATAACACAAGTAATTTCAAACAAATTTCATGGCGTTTCACAACCAGCTCCATTAGTTAATTTGAATTCATTAGAGCGTTGATTATTCTGATGAAGTTTCCAATTCATAACCTGCTCCTACATGAAGTCTCCTAACTCCACTGAAGTTTTATTACCAGTCATAACGACTCAAGCACGCTCATAAAACCTCAAGACTGTTAAAATCACCGTGTATAAAGATCCCTAACATCCCTGATTAAGTGACCCCTGAAGATTTATATTCCTGTTTGCTTTCTCATGCCCATGTTTCCATGATCTTAAAATACACAGCAGTTGAACAGATTTACAAGGCAAACTTCAATGCAGGTGGAATTCCCTTTCCTCAGCATTTCTGAGTTCCAAATGGAAATACAGAGAAATCTGATATCATAAATGCTTGCTCAGCAGTAAAACACATCCCCTTTGCACATGTCAAAGACCAACCTTATAAACCTTTCTGACAATACTGTACATGAGTGCAAGCTCAGGAAAGGGAAAACAATACAATATTCCTTTGGGGCACAAACTGATTAATACAAACATAATCTGCGAAAATTTCGGTCTACCTTCTTCAAGGAGAAAACCAAAAAATTAAATGAAAAGTTTATAAACATGTTGACTGATTTTGTACTTAGTTTTATAACAATTAATCAATGCAAAAAGTTGGTAATTCGGTGGACACTGAAAATACTCCTAAGAAGGAACTACAATCAGCAATGAAAAGTAATTACTGTTCTCTTGGGAAGAAGTTATTGAAAGTCTTTGCCTGGAACTGTGAATTGTCTCTCTCTTTTTAATTACCATTTATGATTTCTACCACATTCATTATTTAACAGTGTGTTCTTCAGAAGTATTTTCAGTCATAATCAAATTCAATGTATATCTCTAATATTGTAATTTATAAGATAAAAAATTTACAAAAAAGCTTCATTTTGGGACAAACTAAGAAGAAATCCAGAGCTCCTCAAATCACTGATCAAACAATTCACTAAATCTCATGCAAAAAGTAGGAAGCTATGAAGAAGATTACATATTATGACTTGCTAAAGATCCTGCAAAGATAACAAATCTTCCTTCAGTATTTGCTGAAGGACTACTGCATAGAATTTTAAAAAGCTACTTTGTTGTACAACTTCAAAAAGTTCTGCTCTGAAACAACACCCCTCATAAGTTAAAAGAAATTCTGCTGAAGTGACAAGTTACTATTTCCTATTTTGTACTCACAGGGTTATTTCAGGTTACTTAAAAGGGCTAAACAACAGCACAGAAAAAGCCCTCACAAAAGCCATGAGAAACAATAAAAGTTACATAGATTAAATACTAATGTAATCTAAGAAGCATTGTTCTACAACTGACACGGTTAACACACAGTCACAAGACCATAACTGGATACTCAATACTTGCTCAGAAAATAAAATCAGCAATTCTTTTTCTCAAACCCAGATCTCCTCAGGACCTCTTGTCACAAATTTTAGTTTCTTTTTGGTGTTGTGTGTTTTTTTGTTTGTTAGGTTTTTTTCCTCTGCTTGACTACAATAATTTGGAAGTGGTTCATAGGTTCATAAGGTTGGAAAGGACCTACAAGATCATCTAGTCCAACCATCCTCCTATCACTATCCCTACCCAACTACTAAATCAAATCCCTTAGCACCTCATCTAAACGCTTCTTGAACAGCACTAGGGATGGTGCCTCAACCACCTCCCTAGGCAGGCCATTCCAGTGCCTGACCACTCTTTCAGAAAAAAAATGTTTCCTCAGGTCTAATCTAAATCTTCCCCGGCACAACTTGTGGCCATTCCCTCTCGTCCTGTTATTAAAAGTGGTTTCCACTTGATTTCCTTTTGGATTATGTTTAAGTTTATAAATGGTTTGCATGCGTCATGCAGTTGAAAATTCAAGTTGCTAACTTCCCATATTGTACTTAAGATTATTACAGAATGAAGGCCAAGCACAAAGCAGAAGGGACATTTTAAGCAGACAGAGACCTGCTGTCTCTCTAAGCATATGCTATGATTAAAGGAAATTATACTTGAAGGATATTAAATCCCAGATTAAATTTGTAACTAAAAAGCTGAAACTATGAGTCACAACTGTATTTTGATTAAAAGGTAGTTTTCCCATGTCTAACGTGGTTTTTAAATTCTCCATTAAAATGACTCACCATGGTTCCAAACGGTATAGCTCTTGAAGCGTGGTAATAGATGGCAATGAAGTTAATGAAGAAGGCAGTTCCACACACCATTGCTGGAATAAGGAAAGCTCCAATGAACATCTGTTTTATCCATCGCCTTCCTGGAAGAACAAACATTCCAATGGAATCAGTAAGAACTTCCTAAACAATATATTAGCAAGCTCTCCAGAATTCAGATGCTTGATTTCCTCTCCCCCAGAAAGATGAAAGAGATGAGTAGCAACAAACTGCAAGGATACAAGAGCCAAGAGCCAGCTACCACTTTTATCTGGCTTCTGAAAACTTCTATGAGACAGTACATAATTGTTTTACTAGACCACGTGAAAAGAAAAACAGATGTGGTGTGAGCATATTCTGTCTGAAGAACAGCATGCACTGGCAAGGATGGCCAAAGAAACTGGGGTATGAAACATAAGCACATACCTAGGCTACAGATAAGCAGTGACAGATAACCAGCAGAGCTGACTCACACCCCATGTTAAGGCTCCATTGAGTGAGAGCTCTGTTCTGGGGCCAGCTCAGTAGTACAGCCACCTTCAGGCAGCACCTGCTCCACATCATCTCAACCCAACTAAGATGACTTCATGAATTCAGGATCCATTAAACAACTAGCTATCCTGGGTGTAAAGCAAAATATACAGCAAAATAGAACTCAGATCTCATCAGTAGTAGAAAAATTAGAAGGAAAAGGGTTTCTAAACACCACACATCAGGGGAAGAACAACATTTGTTAGCAGTTATTACTGTGTACAGCTCCCTTAGGAGCTTAAATACAAAGCACCTCCTGGACAATACCTTAATAATTTTCACTGTACGTATGCACTTCCTAAAGTTCTTAAGTAAGGTATATATTTAAAGTATATACAACATACATGGTTCTATAGTGTGCACTAAATGAAAAATGGTCAGAGGAACAGCATATGCTTTTCAAGACCATCATATGCATTTTCACCATGAGCCAATATGACAGCATTTCACAGTCCACTGCATTTGATCTAGAAACAGAATGCAAATCTGGCTAAACTACAGAGCATGGAACGCTGCTGTAAATCAGTAACTGATTTAGCTAATCTCCAAACTCAGAATGGATTTTAATGCAGTTAAGATTGAATGCTATCAACCTCACCGGAATTATTTTTCCCAAAGCACTGTATAAGATAATAGATATTGTTTATTTTCTTATTGCAGAGTAGGGAATGGACGAAACTTGTAGAAACTGCAAGGATGTAATTGGCCATAACTCAGAGAGGTATGGCAGGGAGCACTTGAACACAGGCTACCCAAACTGTTTTGTCAATTTGATGAGGTTTCTGCTCTCTACTGATACTCACTTTGAACTTAAGTACATATCAGAACACATACTGAAAATCAGAAAAGCTTCCGAAAAGATGCTATGAACAGTTTCCTGGTTGATAATGAATGGGCTAGGAGGTACTGCACTCATCCTTTCAGTGTTATTAAACAAACCACCCAGTATCATTCCAGGATGGCTCTGTAGGAGTCACCTGGAGAAGATGCCATGAACTGCTTGACAACGTAAGTTGCAAAAGAGAGAAAAACTATTACACTCTGTGGATGTTACAAGGCAAACAACTATAAGAAGAGTACAGCAAGCAATTAATAGAGAATACAACTGTTAATAGCTCTTTAGCACTCATTATCTTTAAATTAATCAGAATTTAGCTATCTGCATGCAGAAAACAGCCAATATGGAATAAAGAAATAACATGAAAGTTAGACATATTCAAAATAATTACTATCTTAATGGATTCCAATGGAATGGTGCTACTCCATGAGGACAGCTCTATGTCACTGTAAATCAGAAAACAAACTTTCCATAAAACACTGTAATGAAAATGTTGAAACATGAAAACAATTTACCTCCTTGTCTAGCATAAAGACTTCCTCCAAAATATCCATTCACTGGGGATGTTGCAGCATAAACAAATATAGCTGTACTAAGCATTGATCCTCTCCTACAAGAAGTGATTTTGTAAATGAAATAGAAAAGCAAACAGTATTAGAGAAAAGATTATAGTAAAATGTGCAAATGTGGCCTAAGTATTATGGTATTTTATATTTTTATATAATTTGAAAATTAAAAAGTACATAAATTGTCTACATAAAAATAAGAACTATTTGTATACAAAGTTCTGGGCAAGTAAAACTCAGTCTGGGAAACATTGGTCCAACATACAAAATTCTCTCTTATTATGTTCTTATGTGCTTTTATTTTCAGTGGAATCCAGAAGCCCAAAATTCTCTGGCATTTGGATTTGTATATGAGAATACAATATTTAACTGACTTATATTAACATAAGATTCAACTACTGAAGATAAAAGTTAGTCTTTGCTTAACACAAAAGTCAGTGTTAAAAAAATTGACTACGATTTTGAACAATGTTTCTGCCATCCCTCAGGAAATAACTTTTTAGAATGAAAGAGTTCATCTTACAGAAAATTGGATTTAGAAACTGTAAATATTGAAGCCACAATCAGCATAGAGTATTCAAATCAGAAGTTTGGTTACTTTTAAATTATCACCTTGTGGAATTTTGAAGTATTCATCTTGACATACTTTTTGAAACTTTACATGTAAAACTAATAATTTTAAATTTTAAAAGCCATCCCAGCACACATTTTTAAAATTATCTCTAAGAATAGCAAGATGCAAGTTATTCATGAAGAGAACTATTTCCCTACATCCCTCTGCCACTCTGGTTGCAAGAAACAGCAGAAAAAGTTCAGACAGTTTGCTATATTAGCTCACAGTTAGTTGCTCTGAGAGATTCTAGACTGCTGGCAATTTGCCTTCTGATGCACAATTGCTAGATGCCAGCCTCAGACCTTGAATTCAGCCAGCTTCCCTGACTGGTACAAATGAACAAAGTAAATGTATCTGTTGGTCACACACACGTTAAAGGAAAAGTACACTAACATTTGCTTCTTAACAAATAAACATGATTTCTATTTTAGAAAGCTATTATTTTTCAAGTCAGAAAGCTAGACAGAAACCAATTGTAACAGTTGTTCTAATTTAAGCCAATTTGGAAATACGTGCAAAACCCCAGGATACCATGCGGTCTGGTGTGATGCACATAAACCTAAGTTACATGTAAAGTGATTGGCAGATGCTCATTTCAGACTGAAATCTCAAGACTTCCTATTCTCAGGTTCACTCATTTATGTTTCAAATACCCTAATGGCAAAGCTGTTCAAAACAGTAAATCACTACTAATAAATGAATAGTTGGAACGATACCATTTCACCAAGAAGCTTGTGGATGGCATCTGGTGCATGACTAAGAATTTTAACAGACCTGAAGGACACTGATAGGCAATCATTCCCATATTGCTTGTTTATGGCAGTTTTCAAATTGCACTGTTATTTTTCTCAACATAAGAACTTTCTGGTACAAACCATCAGTTATACATACAGAATTCACTTAATATAAAGATCTGTTGCAATAAAAGGCCTGGTGTAATTTTTTTAAATTACTGTTCTGTTGCATTTTACAATTGCTTTTTCCAACTTCCAGCTGTACTACTGTGCACAAACATTCTGAAATTGCTTCATTCCCCCTCTTAAAGTGAAAACACGGTGTGTAATTACAGATGTATATAGGTCTATGCAGAAGTATAGACAAGAAGGCACAAAGGAGAATAGCATCACATGAAAAATGAAAATATGCCAAGATACCGACCACAGAGTTGCTTTTTAAACATGTAATTAAAAAGCAGTCTACTTCAATAACAAGAGTTCTCTCTAGTGGTATATCAGAAGTACTACAACTTGTTAAAACCAATGGTGAGAGGTGACAGATATGGGAGAACAGAATACAAAGAAAGAGTTTTCTTCATTCTTCAAAACACAATCACTACTGAAAGTGAGGAATACAATCTAGAACAGCAAAAAAACTTAAGCAGACTGAGAAGCAAGGAAGGTAACCAGATGAACCACAACTGGTATCTTAAATTGCAACTGGAGTACTCTTTAAGAAAGTTCTCCCCAGTCAGGACCAAAGACCACCTACTACAGTAGGTTCTGCAAGCAGCACCTGCTGAGCAGCATCTGCCATCTGTCTGAAAAAACGTAACAGATTAAATTCCCAAACCTGAGACTTAATCTTTATAGGAGAGAGGGGAATAAAAAGTGTAATACAGTACTATGTTGTCACCCCATATAAAAGCAGGAGTGAAACATGCATCTTCAAACACTTATTTCCCAAACAATCTATCACTGCCATACCACAGAAGAATGAACTAATTTCACAATGTATCACATAAAAAGCAAGAAGTCACAAAGTTAAAGATCAAATCACGTGATCAGATTACAAAAAGCTTTTGCTAGAATTCAAGACTCCTCCAAAACACTACTACTACTGATTATTTCCTACAAACTCTGGAACACTTTTCTGTTGCTTTTTTTTTTTTTTCAAGCCAGCCAGAACAATTTTTTGTTGTTGTTGTTGTTCATTTAAGCATTTATATGTGGGAGGCACTGCACCATCGTACTTACTCTGTGTATAAATCTTCTATCATTGCAACAACAATGACTATGAGAGACACAGCAAAAATCTGACACCCGGAGCCAATAAGTGATGAGAATATGAGAGGATGACTGGATGGTCTGAAAACATCTCCATGGACCTGCTTCCATCCATATTCATCACCTAGATCTCTGTCCTAGGAATGACAACAAAAAAAATAAAATTTATTCATCATAATTACACGTTATCATAATTAGACAAAGACACAAGCAAGGCACAAATTAAAGATTTAATTTAGTAGATCAATTGTAAGTTTACAGCTTTCCCCCTAGGTCTGATGTGTTCAAGAGAGAAATTTACCCTTCCGATGCTTTCAAGAAGACAAAAAATACTGCTTGAATGCAGGAAGCAGGAAAATCTGTTACATTTCCTTCCTGCCTCTAAAAATTTCTGAAGTGAAGCGCATGTAGGCTTCTGTTAAGTACTCAGAGTAGATCTCATTTAATCTAAATGGGAATACAAACATTAGCACAGCAACAACAGAATTCTGGGTTGCAACCTAGGAGCACGTTGTAAAGAAAATCAGTAACGCTTTCAAAACATCCGCAGGGAGTTGTCTGCCAACTAAAGAAAGCTATCCAATTGCAGATAACACAATGAATGCGTGAAGATAAATTGTTAAACCTTAAATAAAATTGCTAATGCAGATCTTACCATATCATCCATTTCTTCCTCCTTGCTGTATCTTGCATAATCTTTTCGCAAAGTTCTCATTAATATCATAGACACTAGGCCAACCAGAAAGATCACCATCATGAAAGAATTGAAAATTGAAAACCAGTGAATCTACAAAAAGAAAACATATCCTGAAGATTTAGAATCATAAATGTGTTTGAAATCTGTTTCAACATAGATATATTATTGCTCAGCAAGACAGCTTGTCAGTGCTAACTAAACAACAAGCCTACATTACATACAATATTCAGTCTGTAGAAAGTCTCACTAGAACTGGCCTCTGAAACACTACACAAAGCTTTTCAGCAGCTGAACTTCCTCATGACCAAGTTATCACAAATTACTTAAGCACCAGCAAGGTCTGAACAACTCTAGCAAGCCCCCCTGGGCAAAGTAAAGGCACAGCAAAACGCCACCTTACTAATGTGGTTCACACTGGTAAGAGATATGTTCACAGGTCACAAAAATCAGTGGAATAAACAGCTGCTCTGCACAGGACTAAAACATGCAGCAGCATTATTCTGACGCTAACAAGCACACTTTCTGCTTTCTTACTAAGTTCAAATAGAGTGTAAATCTTCCAATTTCAGAAAGAAGCATAGCTCGGTATGCTATCCTAAAGGAAAATGCAGTGACAAGCTTAAATCATCACAAGTGGTATCATCATTTTGCTTTCCATTTACTTCAATCACAAAGTGTACACATTAACAACTGCAGTTATGTTGTGTCTTTAGAACTAGACTGCTTCTGAGCATGTAAATGTATTTACCTGAACTGCCCTGGTATTTGCAGCCCACATCAAACTGTCATGCAGACATTTACTGAAGCACTTCACATGACTGAAGCCATTCTATTTAAGTAACAGAAATATCACTTAAAACCTGCAGACCTAGAGCTGCCTGAGTGCCTCCACACGCATTACAATTAATGCTATAGTAATAGCAGGCTTCAACCTGTACTGTTGTATCAGACTAACAAGAATTAAACTTCACAAGACCTAGCACAGAGAAACATTTCTTTAATAGTTGCTGAATGAGAGGAAAACCTCACTGACCTAAATCTGCAAGCCACATCAAAGACACAAGCAACAGCGAACAGTGGAAATAACTTGACAATCTTTTATTTTACTTTACTCTTTCAAATAACCTTCCTCTAGCTGGTAGCTTTATGCCACATCAACTGGATTCTATGCAGAAAGCTTCTATGCTGCTTACTCTATTGCAATTTAAATGCCAGTAAGCTATTTCAATTACGTTAATTTTCTAATTTGCAAAAAGTTTACTGCACAAAAATACTGAATTTAAGGAGCCCAACATAATTAAGCTTTTTTGTTGGCTGTTGGATGGTCAGTGTTCCAAAGTTACACTCAAAGCACTTCTGGAAAATTTTATTTAGAGATAGTCCCAACATCACTTTGATGGATGTGACCATCTGAGCTCATGATTGTGTTTAAAAACAAACAAAAAAACAAGTACAGTTTCTAAAAACTGTGTGCCACCTTTTGGTCTGACACTCAGAACAGCAAGGTGATGGGCAATTTCAGGAAGCTGAACAACACCATGTATGATGGCACCTCTGCTTCAATGAAAAGGACAACTTAGGAACCTAAAATTAGAATCCAATTTAAAAAAGTAATACAGACAAGACACTGAGGGAACAAATGCAACAAAGAGAGGTAAGTTTAATACCAGTTGCTATGAAATGGCCCTCTGCTACATTTTCTGTACAGTAGAACACTAATGGGGAAGCTGTAAAAATTTCCATTATATCTTCTGAACTAACACACACATTTCAGAGGAATATTTCATAAAGTTGTTTTAGAACAGTACATACTCTGTGCTGGAAGAAAGATGGGTCAAGGTACTTGTCAAATCGATCTTCAAATTTCACATCTGACTTCTTCCACTTCACCTAAAGAGAAAAGTTTACAACTGAGAAGCTTATTATAATACATTCAGCTATAACTACAAAGAAACTGAACCACATTTTTGAAATCATCTACTTCAGAGATTTTCTTCAATATGAATATAGGTTTGGGCAGATGCAAGACCAGTGTTCTTAAAGTCTACAGTCCAGACACAGAACCAACATCAGCCACCTTGCCTTATAGATGTAACCTTCCCTGGGCACGTTTAGGAACAAGGAAGAATCAGCCTCCCAGCTTCTCAGCTGTCTGTCATCTCTGCCTGACTAATCAAAGATGAGACTTCCAGCTGCCAAGCACAACAAACCCTTCTCATGATTACAGAAGGCACTCAAAGATACTCACACTGGTGCTGCCAAAAATAAAATCCAAATAACTCTATTTTCAGTTTTGTCAAATAGTAGTTTGTCCAACAGGTCCATCCAATACAATTTGTGAACTAAACACTGCACAGATGCCAGTCCAAAATTTTCTCAGTGGTTCCAAAAGAGATGTAAAGTTAAGTCTTGAGCTCTGTACACAAGTATTAAAAGGAACATCTAACATCACACTAATTACTGACAGCTACTCAGTGCTGTCCACTTAAAAATTAACAGAACATATGAATTTCACAATGCTGATGGTACTTGAAACAGAAAACTGAAAATTTCTGCTATAAATTCTGCAATAAAAATGATTTGAGAAAGCGCAGATAAATACAGTTATCTGCACTTTGAACGTTATGCCTTGTTCAACATAAGAAAAACAACAGTGGCAAGAACGTACTGTGAAAAAAGATCTTATGCTGACACCTACTGCTAGCACACTGTACAAAACTAATGCATTAAGAACTAGCTTCTGCATATGAATTTGGAGAACATGAGAGAATTGACTTAAATGTCTAATGGACCAAATAAGAAAGGAAAATCTAAGAATCTCACTCATTGGAACAGATCAGAAAATATTCTTTATTCATTATCTTTTACCATAGCAATTCAAGAGAAAAGCAGAAAGCTGCAGAGAAAACCTTGCGAGGCTATATAAATAAGAAATTCTACTGCAATTGGAAAAATAAAAAAAAGCATTAATACTAACTGCCTACAAAATACAAATGTTTAGAGAAGGCTTTGCTGATAGTTCAGAAACCACCTCAAATCCGTAACATGCAAGTCACTGCTACAAGCATTAAGGAAATATATAGCTGCCCTGGGGCCCTCAGAAGTCCTAGTCTCCATGTCTTTTGGGACAATACCTTCCTTTCCTAACAAAACACCTTTCTGCAGATTCTACAAGCTCTGCTATGTTTGAAGTATTTAAAAAATCATCACTTTCATTTTCCATTTACTCTCAGTAAATGGATTTTTCTGAAATTATAAAAAAATTGTAGAATTAGATAAGACACCTTCTTCTAAAATAATTTTACACAGATCCATAGGTATACAAGTAACTATCTTTGAGCTCTTTTATTGTGCAATGTCCCTTCAGACACATGTATTACCGGAGTACTTACGGAATACGACATCTGGATTTTTGTATTTGGTACCAGTTTCACCTTTCCTTCACTGGTCAGATTGACATCCACAATTCTATTTGCATTGTAACCAATTTCAAGTTTTTTGTAAGTCCAAAGGTAATAATCTTCCCCATTTTCATCTGCTTCTCCAACAATGCCTGCACAGGAAACAAGCATACACATCTATCACAGTTCGCTTTTCAAATATTATGCAATTACATTCAAAAATACAGATTTTTGAAGTTTTGGCAGGGAAAAAGCAATATTACTATAGGATCTACTGTGTTCTCTTTGCTATGTTTGCTTTTCAAATGCAATACCTGGACTACACTTCAATGACTGTTACCTACAAGATGTGTTTTGCAATGCCATTATAACACCACAGCACACAGCTACAACTCCTACGTGAGAAACATGAAGTAACGATTCCTCTAATTTTATCTATAATTCTTACCACACAAAGAACTACCTGAATACAGATTTAAAACATACAAACACAGCTTAGCCTTGGACCTCCATATCTTCCCATCATCTTGTTCAGTCTTTTCCTTCATACATTTCTCTTTCTTTACAAAACTCTGCTTTCATTGTGTTTTCCTTAGTTGACCCCTCAGCACACACTTTTTGCTCTAGAGGATCTCTCTCTCAAGGATATATAAAGGTGAGGAGAGTAAGTAGGTGAAGGACATGAAAAAGGCTCTCACAAAGAAGCAGGTACGTGAAGGAATGGCACTTTTTTTTTTTTATTATTTTTTTATTTTCAAGGAGGTATTTTTTCCTGTCACAATTTTTACTCAGGCTCATCTGTCAGAGTTGCCTTGTATATGGCCAAGCACACAGAACAATCCCCAGTTCGTACCTATGCCATATAGCCTAACACCTGGAGTACCACCTGTTCCCATGGTCTGAAGTCATTACATTTAGAAACCGTTATTGAAAGGTATTTTATTCCTGGACTTCAGTAAAGTAGTAATAATCCTTACCTAAGGATTATTTCAAATTTAAATGATTGTGCTTACGTCACAAGAACTTTAACATCAGTAAGCCTTACAACGGTGGAAAACCATGAAGAACCTAAAACACTACTTTTACTAAAGCTTGCTCAGAGACAGAAAGAATGTTACAAAACCATCCAGATGAACTCAGAGAAGGGGCTGATCTCGTTTAAGAACAAAATTAAGCAAAAACTGCCTAGAATTCTCAGCTAACTTTTAACATCATTCTCAATCCTCTTCTTTAAAATCTCCACAGAATTCCTGCTTCATTTCAGTAGCATAAATTCTGCAGTCACCAACTATCAGAACATGTGGTTCTGTTCCAAACAGATCTATTACAAGCAGCTTCTTAATGTTATACTGAAGGTGATACTCAGAATCTGAATGTTTATAAGCTGTAGCATTAGGAATGACTTTTATGTATACAAAGCATACTAGAACATTAAAAACATCAAATTATTCACATTAAATTGGATTTTTCAGTTCAGTTCATAAAATTCTGTGTGTAGAAAGTTTAGTAAGCCTTCTCATTCTTCTGTATTTGAGGCGAGAAGAAAAAAAAAGTTTCAAAATAGAATATGAACAACTAGCCCTGGGGAAAAAACAGTCTTCAAGACTACCTAGTCACACAGGGTATGAAGGTATAAAGGAGAAAGCTTAGCATCCATCATCAGTCTAAAGCTGCCGTTAGTCTAGAAAATCTTTGTTTTTCCTCTTCTGAAAGACCAAAATCATTAAAAAAAAATTGTAACAATTGTCACTTATGGATGCTTTTATAAAATAGCATACAAGAACCATACAAGAAATGTAGCAAAGGCCACATGGATGAATTAGCCCTGCTATAGAGCCACGGAGCAGTTATGTATACAAATCAGCTGAAAACAACAAAGAGGTTAAAAAAAAAGATATAAGAAACAAAAAAAGAAAGAAAGAAAGAAAAAACTTTTTTTAACTAGCATAAATAGTAACAAGTCATCAGGCTCAAACTGTACTTCTGTAGGTGTTGTGGGTTTTGGTTATCTTTGGAACAAAGATGTTACTGTAACACAGTGTTGTTTCCTGGTGCTTTTCCTTTCTATTCCGTTTACAACAGGGAGGTTAGGGCTTGGAGGTTTTGTTGATTGCCATCACTGTAAAATGCCAAGAGCAATGTGCAGAGCACTTCTTTACTGGGAATGTGACTGAGGTACAAGGGAGGGAAAAAGTTAGAGTCTAAATGACAATGGTAATAAGGCCACATTACATTGCTTTAACACACGAGCACTTCTAGAATAGATTAATAATACTTGGCAAGAATAATTTTAAAAATTGTATGGAAACTGGTCAAATAAAACTTTCATATAATCACAGACTACATATGTAAAGCCATCAAAAGCTACTAAGTTACCATAAAAGTACATCTAACAGCTTTTATTAATTAACATAATAATGTCAAGAATGTTTCAATGAAATTGCAATTCATAGACAAACATGGACATTATCTCTGAATCAATTACCATTTACTTGAACATTTAAAAGAATTTAACCCTAACAACTTAGTACTATCAAAGAGATGCTTGAACAACATATCTGTTTTTCCACTGTTTGTGTAATTCATTTGTACTGGTTCTACAACTCCTCTTTCAGAGTAATAATCCTTCAGCTTACTCGTATTACTTGGCTACATAAATTCTACATGCTTGTGAAATTCTTCTAAGGAAGCTTAGTCATTGATGACTCCAGGAAACCCACCAGCACAGTGAGCTGTAATCCCGTAGCTGTAACCTACTACTTAATTCAATCCATCACTCACCCCATATTGGCAAGTCATCAATATACATCTGGTACCAATAGTGATTTTTGATAGCATACACAAAGGCTTCTCTTCTTCCTTTGTCCAAGTCAATTTCACAGTAAGTAGTCTGCATTACATCGTCTGCAAATAATAATAATAAAGCACTATTAATGATTTATTAAAAAGCTGGCTCAAAATGTTCACAGTCAAGCAGATCGAGGAATGGGCACTGCTGGAGTCTTTGACTCCTCTTGGCTACACTGAAGTAGGTAACAGAAAGGACATTCAAAACAGAACTGTCAAAGCAATTACACAACTGTTCATGTAATTCTACCCTTCCAAATACAGAAGTTTCCCATTGTCTGGATTAGGAATGGTTTCAAAGTATCCTTGTGCTATTTTATTTGCACAAGATCAAAATCCATTTATTGACAGTAGCATTATTTGGACAGAGACTGAGAATGCTTTTACTTTAACAAGAGGTATGAAATGATTAACAAATACACAAAACCGTACACATGATTAAGTCTTCCCTTTAGTATCTTCAGGTTCATTGATGGTCCCTGTTAGCACTAGGAACACTCGTCATTATAAACTAAAGTATTGTAAAGTTTTGAGCAATTTCAAAGAAGGAACAGAAGCAGAGAAAAAAAAATGCAGAAAACAGAAGTAGGAACAATGCAAGGTATGCATAAGAAGCTGCATTTGGAAATAAAATAAATCCATCCTTTGAAGCCAGAAAATTATTTTTCAGCATCTACAATTCGTAAGCATAGCACTTAACAACCATGCTTTCACACCTCAATTTCCGTTTCCAGTGAAAGGCAGTAAAAGGTTTTACATGTAGAAGAACTTGTACAGCAATGGATTTAGAGAGGAAAAATAACAGCTGCTTTTGTGAGAACGTTTTCACTCCCCAGAAGTACAAAATAAACTGAATGTAAATAAATTCCTGCTTCCTCTTTTGTTATGACTGATAACTGTGACCTATTTCTAGTAGATACCCAAAGTAAAGTTCTGTTTTGTACTGAGATTCAGTCTGGCTGAGCTCTCCCATATGCTACTAAAATGTAAAGCTTAAAAAGAAAATTGAACTACCTGCACAGAAGGAGCACTGGTAAGTTGAGTATTTCCAATACAAAACATAGTTTCTCTGGTAACAACAATTTATGAAAACAGAATTATGGGCAGTATCTCTGGTCAAGCAAACCTGATGTAGAGAGTAGAGAAGCAGGGCAGCAGGAAACGGTAAGGGTGAAAGTACTTGAAAAAGATAAACCAGTAGAGTCTGATAGATGAAGCACTGCAGAGCAGCAGAGCACAGAAGCCTCCTCTGGGGGAAGTGGTAAGGGGCCAGGTTATTTTTAAGCAGACCTCTATCTTGCCTGCATGGTTGACCATACAGCTACACAAATGGCAGAGGTACCAGCACCACTGAAGAACAATGTAAGGACAGGAGCAAGTGCTACTAATAAACTAAAGCATCAGCTACACATACATTCTTCATTTAGAGATCTTCCCCATTTTAGCTTGAATATGGTAGCCTTTGTTTGTGGCTATTAATTAAAATAAATTTAGTATTGGACTATAATAATCTAATGTCAAGTTCCTCCACAGGCTTTCAGACCCCAGGAACTGAATTCTTGTGCCAGCTGAGGCGCATCATTCTACATTCAGTCCTCTGGAAGGTAAATACTGTCTTCTGCTGCTGTAAAAAAGACTTTGAAGTACCATGTGAAGGGAAAGGACTGCCATGATGTAGACAGCAGCATGCCACAAAAAAGCCGCCCTCCATTTTTAGAGATTTTCCTCCCAGTATTCAAAATACCAAGAAGACCACACAGTGCTATGACAATCAGCTATGGATCAACCATGTCACAAATTACTCCAGTGCACAAAACAAAAGCCAGTACAATTATTAGAAAGACCCTCAGCTAACTCTTGTAACATATAGACATGATTTTAATAGCATACACTTTTCAGCCATACTATGCTGTACAGTTCCTCCCATTCCCTCCCAAAACAGTTCTTCCAGGAACCAAGATAAGTGCTCCTTTCTCGAGTCATTGAGAATGCTGAAGATATAACTTAGTTACAGAACAGGATTAGACTGCTAAACATAAGTGAACTGTGTGAAACGACTAAATGAAAGTAGATTAGATCAGCATTCAGTGACTGGGACAGCTGGTAACTACTTCAGTTTTACTTGATCTAAAGCTTTATCTTTCTGAGATCACTTTTTATCCAGCTGCTAAAATAGACCTGCAATACAGTACAGTTTCACTAATATCAGTAACACAGTAACAAGCTTTTAAAGATAAGAAAGCAAGACTAAGAAGGTGCACTTACTCAGATCACAAATTTTTTATAGTCTGATCAATTAGGTTTCATACAAAATACTGTATCTGACCATCTCCCAGTAGAACACTGAACATCATCCTGAACAGCCACCACAGAAGTAAGAGCAAAATTTAAATATGTTAAAAAAAATCCTTTCTTCTTTACACTCACCTTTGCTAATTGTTACTGTATTACTGGCAACAGCAAAGATTACTTTTCTAATTGAAGTCGCTTTGATGGCGACATTCAGTATGTTTAATAATTCACTGGGTCACTGATGTAATGTATACAGGATGTCAGTTCAAATGCTGAAGTTGGAAGTACTAACCTCAAAAGAAATTAAAACTTAAGGAAAACATGTTCACCTGTTGTTAAGAACCATGAAAGGCAACAGACATACTAAATTGGCAGGGACATCATCAAAACCAAACAACTCACGAAGTACAAAAATCAAAGCACTTTCTCTCTTCTGAATTCTTGTTAGTCTGGAATAAACCTGTATTCAGTGCAAAAGATCTCTCCTAGCCAAAGAGGAATGGTACCAATTTCTGTGTTGAGGAGGTGGAGGTTCAGAGTCACTGAAGATCTACTTATCTTTGTGTAAGAAAATAGGCATTATGTATCTTTTTCTAAGTGTTACATGAGGATCACTGAAACACATTCATTTCTCCATTATCAAAGTATTTTACAGAAGCAGTTGAGACTGTATTCACAAAAGAAAGGCAGAAAAACATTCTGGAAGGATGAACAAGAAACTACAGGCTATGAAGAGGACATGAGAGGAGGCAAAAGACAAATCAAAACTTGACTCTAGTTTATCTGTTCTCCCAAGCAGAACAAGTTTCTCAAACCTAAGTCAGACTAGGGCATCTCTGGGACAGCAGAGGCTCTAGGTATTTTCCATCTCTGCAGAAGAAACATTACCAAGCATTTCAACCAGAGTAAGCCAGTTCAGTTCTTTTCCTTGATGTCATTTCAGCACTCCCACTAAAACTGGACGGGTAAGTTACTACCTCCAGGTCCACAAGGAAAAGACAAGTTGGGGAAGTGCTGATCAGTACGCCCAGACTGCACTAGCAAAAAATTTATAATGACAGGAGAAAAAATTAATCATGGCTTATCTTCAGAAAACAAGCTGGGGGAGGGGGCAATAAAATAATGAAATAAAGTTTGTTTTATGAACAGGATGGGGAAACAGCATTTATGTCATTTTAATCTGGTGCATCATGTAGAGCAAATGCTTGTCTTTGGAATAACACAGTATCTTCACAGAGATGCGACAAAGGGAATAAAAATTAAACATAACAACCTGCAAAAATAAATACTTATTGTATTCAGACAACAGAAGCTTGGCTTAATCTTCACAATCAGGCTGAATTGCTGCCAATTAGCCTCTGTTTTCAACAGTTTGTTTCTGAAACTTTTCTACATGGTTTGGCAGGAAAGCTATTTCCCTCACATTGATTAAAATTTTCAGCAGGCACTAAGTCCTGCAAAGAAACAATGAAACTGTTTTCATAGCTACTTATTCAATTTATCCAATTTATAATAAAAGTATAATCAAGAGATGTTTGATTCTGGATAAAATTTTGTAGGCTACAGAAACTGATGGAAAATGGTCAGACGAGACACTTTGCTTAAGTTCTCTACCCAGTTAAGCACCAATGATGCAATAATAATACCATCTATGTATAACAACACAAACATTGATTTCCAAATTGGATTAAACACAAATGTTAAATTCAATATAAACAAAATAAATCTGTTATCTGAAGTTCTACAACTACTAGTTAACAGCACATGGAAGAACTCTGGGTACCAAAGAACACAGTTCAAAGTATAATACCAATAAATGTATCTGCAAAAAGAAACTAGACCCAATAAATTACAATAAAAGCATTTGCCAAGGGTATTTTAAAGTTGACAACAAACAGATACAGTAACTAATTTCGTGTTAGGGTAGAACTTAGGGATGCTGAGCACCTGCTTCTCTTTTCCAATTACGAAGGACGTGCAAGTATTCAAATCTAGAGAAAAAAAAACTTCAGAATTTATAATTGCACAATAATCCTAGTAAGCATATTTTTAATCATTCATAGATACAAATCTTAGTTTTATCCTATAAAACATCATCAGTTATTTCAGAAGTATGTTATTTTGGATGCTGTGAGCATCTTAACGGGCATACAGATGGAAACTGTAAGCTGAACAGCCAGCAGTGGTAGGCAACCTTGCAGGGCTTTTGAAACAACAACATGAAAGACACCCAGCTGCCAGCAGCAGCTAAAAATTTCAACTCTTCTAATTCCAAAATCTAATTCTGCCTGTTTGTGTGGTTTTGTTTGCTTGTTTTTAAGTGACTGTGTGCATTCACATGCTTACCTTTGAATTTGATGTCAAGACCACTAAATTCCAATTCAACTCCTTGAAGTGCTTCTCCTAGGGTTTCGTGGTAATGGCTGATGCTTTTTTTTGATCCGACACAGAAAGGAAGAGAGAAATATTTGTATGTTTCCTGACGATTGTGATAGGGTCCTACTGTATTCATCCATAAAACAACTTCCTCTTTATCCTGATACTGAAAGATAAAATTAAATGAGTTAGATGAGAAGCCTGCAGATTGGAGACATTCTAGATGAGACATTCTTTCTCGTTCATAAAAGTAGTAAGGCAGAGGAGCTCAATCACAGTTACTTTTAAAGACAGTCTGGCATTATCTTTTGGGTGTCAGGAGATACAGAGCAGAATTTTTCAGATTGCTTTCTGATGAAATAAAGAAGTATCAGAAGAGGGGGTGCATCACATGAATCTGAAAGAGAAATTTGAAGATGTAAAGAGAAGAAGCAGAGAAAAGCAAAAACTGCAAACTAAATTTTTACAAGTCTGGGGGAAATATTCATTAGTTGAAAACAAAACTTCAAAACCTCCACTCAGAGAAATGAAGTACCAAAATCTGTTAAACAAAATCTTAGCAAGCAAATTAGACAACCAACCCACGGTGGCAGACACATCACATTATCCTAAAATACAACTCCTTTTCATTCTTGCAATGGTATAAATCACATACAGAATCGCCAGGAGCACGCAATGCCTTACAGGAAGCACTACAACTCAACTGCGGTGTACTTACAGGAGCTGAAAGACAGAACTGTCAGACAGAAGGACTGTTACCCTGATACATTTCCAACATTCTCACTGAAAAGCCAGACTGGCGATGAGTCTGGTGTCTGTGATGAAATTCTTTGTGGGAATAACCGCCTTCAACTTTCCACAGCTACTGTCAGCCAGCAGAACTCGCTCCCTGGCTGGCAGCCACTAGTCTTTTTTGGTCGTTATTTAAGAAAAGTTCTTATCACCATTCATCTATCAGTATTACAACATTGCCTGAATTCAAGAGAATTAAGTGATTTGAAATTGTAACTTGCACTGCATCTAAACATACCTGGATTAGATATACTAGGTATGCAGATTACAGCCTCTCACCTCCAAAACAAGTCCTCTACTGCAAACCAAATACATTAGGAGGCAATGATCTAGCTTCACAGGCAGAAAGAAACTGCTTGCAATCATGCACGCTGGCAAACATGCGCACCATACAGATCCCAGTTTTGTACAGTACACAAGACTAAAGTATTATTTTAAGGCCAATTTACAAATGCCAAGCACAATGGAAAGGAAACAAAATTCAATTGTTAATTAGCCTATTTCATAGAGTCCAGCTGAGATATTTATATAGCTCTCCATCTCCCTTTTTAACGAAAGAAGTGTTCTTCAACTGCACTTAGAATAACCACTGTCATACCAACAGTTTAACTCAGGCATAATTAGCTACACTTGGTATGCACTAAATTCTTCAGATATGATGCTTAAAAGCTGAAATCAATGATTCAAACAAGTATGTTTTGGGAAATGTATTCCTTCATACAGACACCATCACATCAATCACATCCCTTATCTTTCCGTTTCCAAAATTACACTCTCTTATGCCTGAGTTCCCACAAGAAATACTAAATACCTCACTAACTTCATTCTGAACAGCAGAAGGAGCTGAGAGTCAGCAGTTCCACACAACTGGCCACGAAAGGCACACACACAGTGGAACAACTCCAAAGGGTAAAGAACATCAGCAACAGAGAAAAGAAAAAGTAAACAGCACAGCAAGAGAAAGTAGACATTCCTCCTCTCTGCCAGCAACCAGAGAAGTTACACTAGGGCTGCACAGTTGTCCAATTTCCAACAGATGTTGGGAGAGAAGGAAGAAAGAAAAATTAGTTCCAGTCTCCTCAGCAGCAGAAAGTAGAATGTGCACAATCACACTACCTTCAGCTCTTGCCAATATAGCAAGGGACCGGTTGGCCCATACCTCCTTCTGTTATGCCGAAACCACTTCTTTTTCTTCCTCCAACAGCTGCAGGACACATTTACAGCCCTTTCTCAGAACAGTCATAACTTGTTAAGACAATAATTTACCCCTTGTAATACAACAGTTTACATAGACCATGTTATGTCTCTGTACAGCCTTTACTAATGGAGTAAGATAACGTTCTCAGATCCGATCACTAAGTTTTCCTTAGCTACTTCTTTCTGCCTTGCTTCATACTGAGCTGGGAATCCCGCATTTTTGGGGCTATACCAGGCCACTTGGAAGTGACACAATCCAACTTCATCACATACAGCAGTTGAAGTATCTAGTTGTGGGCAGTGAACTTCCCTCAACAGGAAAACACAGACATAATCAGAGAGACAAATAAGAAAATATCTCTACTCTTTCAAGGAAGTCTGTAATGCAGGCAGTCACAATAGCTCATCTTAAAATTAAGCCCAGTTTTATGATGCAACCCAGAGTTCAGCACAATCTGCCACAAGCTACACTGCTTTTCCATCCGAAATTTGTCCACTTGTAACACATACTGCCAGCCTTTCCCAACCAACTTCTGCATTATGGCATTCTTCTGTATAAAACACATCTTCCCTTTGCTCCTGAGGCCTCAAGAACCAAGCAGTAGTCAGTCACAAAGTCACTGGGACACTCCAGTGAAGCCCGATAACACTTTGTCACTCTTTAGATGTTGGAAGATGCAGGAAGATGCATCCAACGCTGGTTCTATAAAGTCTTTTTCTTTTTTATTTTTTTTTAAGTGGTAGGGTAATTAGGTGTCAAGAAACCCAGTGATACCAAGAAGCATTACTACCTTCACAATGTCCAGGTACCTGCAAGTAGCAGTGGCAAAGCACTTACCAAAGCACTACCACAAAATAAGTACTATTTGGACAAGACAAAGATATAGAGCATCCTCTGCGACTCTTCTGTCAGTTCTGTATGATGATTTCCAGCAAAAACCTCATACCAGGGAAGAGATCATGTAAAACAAGTTGCTAAATAAAGAACACCTGGCTTCACTGGAACAAAAGCATTCAGGTATGCCACATCACTACAGGATTAGGTTGTGGCCAGCCCATTCACCCAGTCTTGCAGAGGTTTCAACTATTGATAGTTCCTTTATAAATTCTTTCAGGGTACTGGAAGCCTCTTGTAGACTGCGAGAAACTGGAGGCCATAGAAAACAGGGAGAAAATTCCATCTCCACTTTTCACTCTTGGCAGAAACAACATACTGAAGAAACTATTATTATATCAGTTATCAGTCACAGATAACACCAAACAAAATAACCAAACAAAATCTTGAACTTCTATATTTTCTACATCTTTTGAGGTTTGAATGCACCAGAGCAAAACAAAATCCTACAGCTGTTTGTTAACTGTAAGAGTGAAGTTGGCAATAGCATATAGGCAATGGCAACATGGAATAAGACAGGGCAGTCTAACAATCTCATTTTAACAACTGTCATTTAGCAATATGAAACTTGTTTAACCAACAGTGTGACAGTTTCCTTCTCTTCCTTCTTCTGCCTCACTACACTCACATCCTCCGTTAGGTCTCCATCATTCTACAAGCACTGATGAATGACAATGAGTGCTATTTTTTCTTCATAGAGGGATTCAATGACACGCCTTTGCCTGACAAGCACTCCATGTCAAATGCTGTTGTGTCAGACTGCTCCACTGCTGCCATCTGACACACAGCAACAAAACGTAACAGAATATTGGTGGGAAGGTTCAGCGACCCCACCAACATCCACCTCTAGGCCAGCATAATAAAATAGGGGGCATTATATTCAGTGTAGCCCTTGCAGTACCGAGAGTTCTCTATCAGTAAAAGCACAGAACAAACGAAAGAGGCCAACTGCAGCATACAAATATCCATGTCAAGAGTCCAGCAAGTTAAATCCTGTCTTCTTACAAGGTATAAATGGAAAGGTCTTACTCCCATTACATGTGCAATAAGATTTTTGAGTCACTGCTTGATTCATTATCATCTCTTCTCTAAAAATCCTGCAGCAAAGATTTCTGTTACAGCTGTATCTAAAAAGCTGAGGCTTACAAATAATGAAATAACATGTCAAATGGTAAAATAATTAGAAGCAAAATTCACCATCTGCAGAGTAAATTCCAGATAATTTATCAGCGCAACATTATCCTTTGTGAAAACTAACTACAACATGTTCCTAATATGAAAGACTTATTTTGATGTATTAAAGCTTTTCAGAGTTTCAGCTCTTTCCTGAATTGTCCACATGGCACTGAACAGCAGCAAGGCAGCTCATCATGGGCCTGGAGAGCCAGCGCCCTGTTAAGCACACAGCTACTGACAAGGGGAATGAGCAGATGCCACCACGTCAAAAAGTCAACAAAAAAGATGCTGCAATCTCCACACTGTTATAACTCAGTGTGTCTCAGCTCTGCTGGTACAACTACGAAGGAGTTTTAAATATGTTTTGCTTCCTATGACTTATGAAAAACATAGCGTGATTCCGTAAGCGTAGCCTTTTCTGCATTAAGCTTAATATCAGTGCAGTCATTTTAGTAACTAAATGGAGTATAAAACAATCTATTCTGACTGCGTAAGAGCACAGTGGCAGACAAAAAACATGCATCAACATAAGCGTATGCCAGTACAACTTGACTCACAGGAGGTACATCTTCAGAAACCCTTCCTCTAACAGTGCTAGAGGACCAACCAGCATGTCAAGCACAACCAGGTACTGGCTGTAACACCCACAACAGTTGGGGATAACCGTCCCAAGGCCCCACAAGATGGCTGTTAGACAGAACCACCTTAACTCTACCCACACTCAAACAGGGCTGCACGCTGACATTCCAGCCCACTGCACAACTGAAACTGGCAGAAAGCCAGCACAGTTTGCACCACCTAAGTGATGACTTCCATCAGGTAACAGTGCAAACCCCAAAAACTCATGCCTGTGTGTCACCTTGAAGCTTAATGTGAAGACAATTTCCATATCTGTGTGGTTTTAAAACAATACAAGCATGGCAATACTGAGTTCAACTTTGGAACAGGACATAAAACTTTCCTTGCTGCTATGCAAAAAGGAAACTCCTGAAAAGTGGAATTAATTCAACATTCCTTTTGTACAACTGTAGATCTTAGCGTGGCAGCCCCGTAAATAAACATTTTGCCCCATAGAACAACTAAGGCTAGATTACAGCCAGTAAGTGAAAGGCTGCAGAAAAGGACGTGCTATCGGTAGGTTACTCATGTCTCTCATCCATTAGAAACACTCTGCAAAAAATGATGGAGGTACAGAGGATTACAATTACCAGACTTTATGTGATGATTCAGCACGATGATTTCAAAACAAGAGTTTCCTTCAGACACCCTGCAATTTTACTCCTCTTCTCAAGCTGAAGCTTGGAGCGAGGCATCCCAGGAAGCATCACTCAAACACCAGCACTTGTTTCAGGGGAAAAAGGAACATTATCCGTTATTGGCAGAGCAAAACTGCAGAAGCAGGATAGGAAATAACACAGGCAGCAGCCAAGACTCAATCATCAAGTAATAACCCAGGCTTCTTGTCCCCTGTATCTTACAGATATTCAATCAGGCTCTGTGATAATGTGCAACTGCAGTTCATATCCACAGACAATTAAACCTTGGATTTCTGTCCCATGCTTTCCTTCTGACAGGACAAGTGATTTCCAGCAAAGTCTTTATATTTCTCTCTGAACATTAGGGCTCACCAAAACGTGGCACATTCCAGGGTACAAACAGTCCTCCTACATCCACAGCTCCCAGCATACTAGGCTGCTCAGCACACCACGTCCTGCTTTCCTGACATCTACTTCACCTCTTCAAAATGGAACCATGGCAACTTCAAAAAGGACCAGGGCTGCTTGTCTGCACACAACTTTGTATGACAACTATTTTAAACAAGTTTTACAATCCCAGAGCTTGAATGTACTCTATCAGGTTGTAAGCACAACAAAAACACTCCTCACAATCATCACAAACTAAGAATGTTGCTGCTAGGTACAGGTGATCTTGCATCTATTTTTTAATATTTGTAATTTATTTCCATGCTTATGAAGTATTAATAACTGAACTGCAGAAGGATTCCAATTAAACGCTACCTACTCCCTTGACCACTCCCCGTGCCAAAGTCTCAGGGCCTTTTATGCTCTTTTTATGGTTTATTTTAATATCAGCTCCACCAAGTCGCAGAAGTTGTGATAGCCAAGTGCCAGAGGCAGCCCAGCAGCCCTACAGTGACCGCCTTGCCTCCACAGGGTCACAGTGTGGCAAGGCCACATCACACAGCCAGTGGTCAATAAACAGCACAAACAGAACACAGACAAAACACAGGTACATCGCATGCTCTGAAGCATGAAAATAAGCTGGAGAATGAGCAGGCAAGTTGTTGGTCTCTGATAAATTCTTCTGTTGTGCTCTGAAGTTACGCTCATGCCCTGTGATAACCAAGGCTGTCAAATCCCAATTTCCTCTCTACTCTCTACTGATTTTAAGTAGCCAAGTCTTTATCACATATCTGCTTTATGTTACCCTTTCCAGAATTTTTAAAGCCCTATATACATGCTTAAGACACAGCATACCTTTTGTAAATGTTACTGATTCAGCAAAGCTACCTACATCCAATATCTCCATAAATGCTACTACCTTGGAACCTCCACCACACAACTCCTGTAGTATTCACTTCCTCAGTTTTATGGTTATAATATAAGCAACGTAGATAAAGCACGATCAGAGAATTGAACGCTATATGCAAAAACACATACCACAGTAAACATTTCATTTTACAAATATTTACATTGTATATTACAGCAGCAATAAAGGAACTGAAGATTAACCAGCTAACGTGTAAGGCAGTACTTCAAGGCACTGTGCACACCTAATGCACAGCAGTCAGGGGCTGGGGAACATGGAAAGTGTGGGACACAGTATCCTGTGCTCCCGGTGGAACTCAGTCTCGAAGTCAGGGAAAAGTCAGAGTCCTGAATCAGTATGTCACTATTTCTCCTCCACTTCCCAAAAGCAAGCACAGCCCCCAGAATACAGCAAGGCACTGAGGTTACAGGAAAAGCCATCTTCCAAATGTAGTCATTTTCAAAACAGAAAATTCATATTTAAGGAACGCCTCCTTCAGGCTGCTAATCTCAAAAATCAGCACACTAATCAAAATCCTCTTAATGTTTCACTTATGCTATTAGTGCTTCCACTCTCCCATGACTCATGTGATATTAAAGGTTCAGAACGTCTAAGCAGGGCCACAGCCTTCCAAAAAAAGCTAACTGTCCTCTTACATCAATTATTCCTAACCTGCCACGTGATGTGCCTGCGCTGGACATCACACAAACTAGAATACTAACCCAGGAGACAGAGGCATGACTTTGAAGGCTTCTGTAACTTAGACATTTTTAAAAATGAACTTGTAATTTCCATTAATAACTGCTTAAGTGCTCATTCAGAAGACCTAAAGCCATCAAGTGAATTCACTTCTGAAGAGAGAGCTCTTAAAAAATAGAAAAGTGATAAAAACTGAATGCCAGCTCTTCGAAGCACTTCTCTCCCCATAGGGCTGCCAACATTAAAAGGAGGAAATCCCAAAAGCAAACAGCCTTTCAATCAAACACATCTGCTCCCCAGAAGCACTTGGCGCTGGCTTCACTTTTCTGTCATTAGCTGCAGCACCAGTAAATCCCATTCACTTTTAAAAAACAAAGGCCATTCTAAACAGCGTTCAAGTCTCATAAATGCAGTGAATAACGCAACCACACTACTGTCTGCGTGCACGCTATTGGTGCCACTGCTCTGATTCACTAGAACACTTATCGCGTACAGCACCAACAGCGAGCTGCAACAGCGGGCCAGGCTGCAGGTGGGGGCAGCGCCCAGCCCCGAGGCAGCACCCAGGGCAGCACCCAGCCCAGCCCCGAGGATGCACGGCCCTCCCGTGACGGGGGCGTGCGGTATCAGTGCCGTCCCGCGCCACGCTCACGCCCCAGCCAGCGCAGCTTCCGCCCTGGCACAGCCGAGGCCGCGGGGGGATACCGCCGCACCGACGGAGCGAAGGCGATGATGCGACGCCATTTACTTTCCAAGGGATGCCGGAGGTGCTTTAGAGAACCGCCGCGGCGGCGGTGCTGCCCGCTCAGACCCGGCGTCGAGCTCAGCGACCTGCCGGGAGGAGGGGCCCGGCGCCGCGCAAACACGGCGGCACGCCTGCCGGACTCCGGCTCCGGGACGGGACGGCAGCGCCCGCGTCTGCCACGCCGCCAGCGGCCAGGCCCGCACGAGAAGCCCCCGTGCCCGCTCTCCCGGGGCGGTCCGCGCGCGCGGCCCGCACCGCTACAGCGCGGCTCCCGGTACCGCTCCCGGTTCCGCACGGTAACGGCAGCAGCCGGAGCGGCGAGGCCGAGCACAGCCCCCCGCCCTCTCCCCGCGGGCCGCGAGCCGCGACCCGCTGCCTCCCTCCCGCCCCGGGCACCTCCGCCCCTCGGCAGCGCAGACAGGCCGCGCCTCGGCCCGGGTCCGCCTCACCGTGTGCTCGTGCTCGTCGGCGCGGGCGCGCGGCGGCAGGCAGAGGAGCAGCAGCGCGGCGGCCGCGCGGAGCAGCAACAGCGCGGGCGCCGCCATCTCGGGCCTCCGCGTCCCCGCGCACGCAGCAGGCCCCGCCGCGGAGCCGGCCCGCGCCCCGCCACCAACGCCGACCTGCGACGCCACTTCCGGTCCGCCCGGCCACGTCATCCGGCCGCACGCCGGAAACGGGGTACCTACGGCGGCCGGCAGGGGCCCACCCACAGCGGAGCGGGGACGCTTTCTCCGCTTTCTCCCGGATGAGGGGGGCGGGGCGGGGCAGGGCACAGCGCTGTCCGGACGTGGGAGACGAGGTGGCTTTAGAGGGAGTTCAGTGGAGCAGAACTATATTTTAACCGACAGAACTGCGTTATGGTCGATGAACTCAGGATAGCGAGCCGTCGTTTGGAATGAACGGGGAACTGCATGAGGCGGAACTCGGCCGCAGAGCAGCGTGCAGTTTCACTCGCACCCAGGTCTGCCGCGATGCCCGTATGAGCACCGCACATTCACAAATGCCATTTCTGAGTGCAAAAATCTACAATCGTGTACAGAGCATGGGCTGTCAGGACAGAGTGAACTGCCGCCCCGTGACAAACAGCTCAGTTTTCATGGAGAAGACAGCAAATCTCTGTAAGTGCTTCCAAGCAGCTCTTGTTAAAGTCCAGAGAACGAACATACAAAGCTAAGGAGCTGCCAGCACGAGGTATTCGCTGACCAGAATATAACCAAGTTTTAGAGGCTACTAGTTGTATTTTAAAAGCGAAACTGTGCCATCTCAAGTATTGCCCAAGCCAACAAATAAACAGATAGTAAGAGATGAGCTGAACACGAGGGCTCAGAGCTTTTGCCAGCCACCACAGCTTTGTTACCACTGCTCACGATCGCCATTGTCAGAGCTTCTCCCTCTGTGGTCCCATACATTCACGATACCCTATATTCCCAGTCTGTTGTCATTTGCAGTAGTAGCAAGGTCCTTTTAGAAAGAAGTATTTGTGAAAACCATTCAAAAACCTTTGCTTATAATTTCTTCAGAAAGAAAAACTTTGCAACTTTGCTAGCACCGTATGTTTCTTCTCAGTCACCTCAGTCCAAAGCAGAGCAGAGTACACCTGGGAGACAGAGTGCCTCAGTGTCTCTGGTTTATTCAGCACTCACGTCCCTCAGGCAGGGCCATCTGCTGCAGAGGACAGCATGAGGCAGATTTCAAAAAGCAAACACTGCCAGACCAGCCAGCTGCCACCTGAGATTGGGAGTAGGCAGTGCTGCTTAATGCTCTACCCCGAATGTTGTCCTGTAGAATTCCCATTTGTGTCACTCATGAACAACAAGAGCCCTGTATTCATTCACCAAGCACAGAAGATTGCAAGGTCTGAGGAAAAAAAGAAAACAAACAAAAAAACTTGTTTTAATCATCCCAGCTCCTCGAAGATGAAGAAGCAAAATAAACTTCTGTTTTATGCGCTTCCTACATTTGGCACACATAGCCCAACTATGAAGATGTCCTTAAGTTTGCAAGCCCTCAGGCAGGAAAAAGGACTGGACACAGCTGTTGCTGATTCATTTTGCTAGAAAGCCAGAACAGTGCAAGCAGAGCCAGGCCCCAGGCAGGGTGCCTGCTTCCACTGCAGCAGCCAACTGTGCAGCTGGTAGCTGTGAGGTGTGTCTCTGGAACTGCAGCGTTGCTGCATTATTCCAGGGCATGAAGTGGAAGGCTTCCATGCTGCTACTGTGAACATGCATAAGAGATAAGAACAAAGCAGTACCACCATTTTCTTCCCCTAATTTAAGAAGTCAGCTGTGTGATTTCAAGTGACAACTCCCACAATAGTTCAAGTACAGCTGTTTTGACACAGCAAATCCCTTACCAGATGCCTTGGGAGTTTTCATGGCAAACACAGCACATCCACAGCTCATTAATGCCAGTCCCCTCCAAGAAGGGAAGGGGAAAGGCATTTTCAAAATTATAAGTAAAATGCATTTGTAAATAAATATAGTTTTTCATCCTCATGTGGTTTAATAATTACTGGAAAGATACTCAATACATTCCAGAATTTCAATACCTGCACACAAAATTTTACACTGAACAAAAGTATATGCACCTGATCCCGCTGTAATGAGAATTCTTCAAAGTATTTGTTTTGGGTTTTTTCTTTTTCAAGTATATTTTCCAGTAAAGCCTTTGTACATTATACTGAAAGTTTTGTTGACAATGTTTATCAGGATTTCATTTCTAAGAGGATGTGTTCTTTCTTCATCAAAGGGAAACTCCATGTTGGTGCAGGGCTGCCAAGACATATCAGCATTCTCCTTTTCAACCATGACTTTTTCCCTTGAAGCCTCAAAGCATCAAAATACTTCCAAACAAAAAAGCTACAGCAGGCTAAAAAATCTCAGTGAAAACCACAGGCAGAGCTACCTGAGCTTCAGGAAGGAAGGAAGATACAAAAACATTCAGTTCCCACTTATAAATAATTTAAGACAAACCAAAAATATCTGTACACACACACACACACATATATATATATAGAAAAATCTCATATTCCACAGATGTTGAGAGATTCAGCGACCTCTTGGGGGCACAGGTGGAGGATAAAAGCCTTCACAGTTTACAGGCCTATTAAAAAAGAACATAAATGCATTAAAAAAAACAAAATATAGTTCTGCAACAGATTGCATGTAATAACACTGTACCTAATAACACTGTACAGCCAGTAGTCACACAAAATGAAAAATAGGCTCTCAGTGACCCAGCAATAGAGCTGATGCCAAGGGACTAGAGCCATATTCCCATGTTTTGTTTTGTTTTTTTGCTGCTTGTGATTTTATCATTACTGGGAGGAGATGGCACAATACTTGTCTGGAATAAAGTTTGATAATTTAGTAGCTTTTTTCTGAAGATTAGTTGAAGATGAATAGGAAAATATCAAAGGCTTCAAATTTTAATTTTTTGTTTTAAACTAATTACAGATAAATTATAGCTGCATTCTTGCCAGAATCAGGACAAAACACAGAATTCACCATTTCCACACATCAGTAATAATCATTTTATCCATTGGAGCATTTTATTAACATCTACTCTTATATAATCCTCCGGTTCCTGACTTCATAGACTTGCAGTGGTTGGATGAAAGGAGCGTTTGCAAGTTACTTAAGTTTGTGGTGGGCCAATCCAATCAATGCAGAATTCCCACACCTTATCCCAAATGAGCTCAGTTCTTACTTCAAGGCCAATCATATGTGCAAACAGCGTGGCTTGGAGAGATCATAGAATACTCAGAGTTGGAAGGGACTTTTAAAGATCGTCTAGTCCAACTCCCCTACAATGAACACCCACAGCTTGATCAGGTTGCTCACAGCCTGGCCTTAAATGTCTCCAAGGATGATACACCCACCACATCTCTGAGCAACCTGTTCCACTGCCTCATCACCCTCACTGTAAAAGACTTTTTCCTTATATCCAACCTAAATCTAGCCTCTTTGAACTTGAAATCATTTCCCCTTATCCTATCACAACACACTCTGCTAAAGAATCTGTCCCCTTCTTTCCTGTTGCTCCCCTTTAGGTACTGAAAGGTCACTTCAGAGCCTTCTCTTCTTCAGGCTGAACAGCCCCAGCTCCTCCCTCAGCCTGTCTTCATAAAAGAGGTGTTCCATCCCTTGGATCATTGTTGCAGTCCTCCTTCAGACATGCTCCAGAATGTCCATGTCTCCTCTGTACTGAGGACTCCACACCCGGATACAGTACTCCAGGTGTGGCCTCATCAGCACAGGGCAGAGAAGCAGGATAAACTCCCTTGCCTTACTGGCCACGCTTCTTTTGATGCAGCCCAGGATATGGTTGGCTTTCTGTATTGCAAAGGGACACTGCTAGCTCATGTCCAACTTAACCATCCACCAGCACATGCAGGTCCTTTTCAGCAAGGCTGTGCTCATCATTTCATCCCCCACCTTGTATTGATAGTGGAGGTTGCTATGATCCAGGTGCAAGACTTCGTGAATGAATTTATAGAACCTCACAATGTTCTCCTGGGCCCACTACTCAAGTCTGCCTAGGTCCCTCTGGATGGTATCCCATTCATCTGGTGTATCCACTGCACCCCACAGCTTGCTGTCATCAGCAAACCTGCTGAGGTTGCACTCAATTCCACTGTCAATGTCACTGATGAAGATATTAAAGAGTATCAGTCCCAGTTCCCAGCACTGACCTGTGGGGGACACCACTCCCTGGATTTAATCCTGCAGCCAGTTCTCTCACCCATTAAACAATCCATCCATCAAATCCATATCTTTCCAATTTCTAGAGAAGGACGTTATGGGTTACCATGTCAATAGCCTTACTGAAGCCCAGATCTGAATTTACAAAGTGAAAATAACTTCCAAAAGAATCCCAGAAAGGAATTGCCCTGCTTTGCATTAAGTTTGTTCTGAGAGGATCTACTTCAGGAAGATCAGGTATCCTAGCTCTGCCAGGTGCAGGATGCTAACTGAACTGGGTCCATTTCACTATGGCAAGCTCTGCGTGCATCCATAGTGCTGCCCACCTTAGGGTTTGTGGGAATTGCAGTGACAGCACTGCAAGAGGAAGGTTACCAACAGGAAACCTATTCCATCAAGACAAGAAAGAAGGATCTTACGGTTACTTACTAGTGCTTGTTTACGCATAACAGTTCGGCAGACTTTGTTGAAAAGACATTCATTTCCTGCCTTAATTTCCATTCACTCATGTATTGATTCACTGAAAGCTTGTTTGAGCTCCCCGTTAGCTTTACTTACCTGCTTGCACCTCGAGGGGGCACTCTGGGAGGCCTTTCAGGCACGGGGAGAGGCAACCTCTCTGTTTGGCTGGTAACAGGGCTGCGGCTTCTGCTTGCTTCTGAGACTTCATTGTCCTACCAAAAAAATTAAAAAAAATCAAGATCCAGATGCTTCTACGACAGTTTGCCCCTAAAGCACACTTCTTCCTCAGCATCCAAATTGGCACATAGTTTCAGGACTGGGCCATCTAGCATATGCAGATACACCATCAACACAATCAAAAACAAAAACAGATGTACTATCAGTTATGTGTCTGTGTACTGAATTCTGTGAAATAAGATTACAAACTAGACCTGGACAGATTCTGAGTCACTTTTGGTAGCAAAATCTCAAAACGGTTGGTACTGATGGCATGAAGTGGGGTTCATAAACATCTAGTCAGGACAGAAGCAGCAGAGAAGGAACTACAGAACAGGCATCAGACCAGCAGAATCTGATTGTTATTAGCTTCCCAAGAGGAGCGCCTACATTTTGCTGTTTCTGAAAATACACTGCTATCCCCTAAAGCTCTTTACTTCAGTATAAAAACAAAGCCATGTATTTAAAGACCAGTGAGTGCATGCAGCCAAGATGAGAGCTTACCTCACTGTCCCCTTCCATCCCACTGCTGACACTCAATATGCTCCGAGTGCTGGAGCGGTTGCTTGCACTGCCTAAGGAGTGTAAGCAAGAGAAAAATGGTTTATCAGATCCTTGTGATTTTCCTGCAAATTGCTGACTCCATACCTCATGTGTACCTTTTGCATTTATGATATAATACTTGCAACATTTCTGCCGTTATTTTTCACATGCTCAAGACTGAAACAACCACATTTCCTACAACACCCACCACAGGGTCAAACCCTTCAGATCTAACTTTCAACTTTCCAGCAGATTTCTCCACTGTCAAGGTCCAGGCTTCAGGTTAAATATTTGGCCATAATCTAACTGAAAGGATCCAGTGCCAATATCAGACCGCAAGTCAGGTAAATATTTTCACAACTGTTACACACTCAACTTTTATGTACATTTAAATTATCAGTCCCCATGTGCATAACTCCATACAGGTTAATGTGATGGTACCCTTAGTCATCTGCTTCTGGAATAACTGAACAAGCCTTCTGTGCTCAGTCTGCAGACACTGTGAGAATTCAGGAATTTAATTTGCACAGTTAAACTTAATAAAACAGAAAAATAATAAAAATGTCCAAATCACTCAGGAGATCAGGTCCCAGAGAAACCAATGAAAAACGCTGCCCTTTATCCATAACATTTGAGGAAATTACAAGTAGAGACCAGTTCCCAGCCTGAAATACAGCAGACACCCCTCAGACCAGAACAGCACATTGCCCACTGGGAGTAAAAGCAAAGGACTAAACATACTTTTTTCCTATTGAAGCAACTATCATCTATTATTACATTATGAGTAACACCCTTCCTTTAGAAGGCTCAAGGGAACACCTTTTGCCCGACTTTCAAGCTTTCCTCCTGTAGAGAGACATATACAACTTGTGTAACTCAAATTCCTTGATGAACCTGGAATTGCTTTTACAAATTTGAAAACAGTTGGTATGCAGGCTTCAGGGTGCCAGTGTCATCACTAGGATTCAGCAACAGAAATCTGGACTCCTGAGCTGGCTTACAGACTCAAGCAGGGGAAATGTTTTCTGCTCAGCCTTCCCACAGAGAGGGGAGATACTCCTGGTTTGCTTACTTGTTGTGCTAGACGTGCTTTCTGTTTTCCAGTCTCCTCTCTTTAGCTCCTTTTTTAGTGGTAATATGTTTTTCCTCGGGGTGTATTCATATATGCCACATTCTGGTTTCCCCAAAGTATTATGAGAACGCCGAATGGGTACTGTAATTTCCAAATCTGGAGGGCAAAATGAGAATGATGAGCTCAGAATGGCCTACTTGAGTCTAATCTCTGTGAGATAGCTTCACACCCCAAAACATAGTTAAACACAATCACATAAAGATGATTGTAATCGTACATGTATAAATCAAGATTCACTCCACAGATGTATACATCCTTTTCTCAGTCTTGGAAACTGAGGAGTAAAGCAACTTCCTCATTTTTTAGCCAACAGGCATACAGATGTGAGCATCAACATATCACATAATTACAACATGGAGACATTCTACCCTAAGAATCTGTTAGCATTGTTATCTTCTTCACTACTGGAGAATGCCAGAGAGACTGTTACCTGCACTTTTCCCTGACTTTTGCTTCTCCATTTGCCTCCTGGTGATGCTGTCTCGTAGTCGTTTCAGATTTTCCTAAAACATTAAAATTTTCTTTTCAGGGCTTTGGACAATGGAAAATGAACAGTTTTGATAATGAAGTAACACATTTCAGCTAACTTTACAACCAATCTGTAACAAAGCTTGTTAAACACTGCTGAAGTACAAACCGTGTCAATGTCTTTTAATCTATTCCATTCAGAAATCCATGTGTGCCTTTCAGAAGCCAAGTGTTTGGGTTTTTTTGTTCAGATGTTGTGTACTTTCAAGTCAAGTTCACAGATCAGGTAAAGTTGCAGATAAGAAGCATGCTGAGTTCAGAACACCCCTGTATTTTCTGTCTACACTGTTACACTAGTACAGAAACATGACACATGTTCAAGTAACTTAATGGTCCTTTCTGTACTAACAAAAAGATAATTCTGATTGTGGGGACAGAGAAGATTTTCACACATCAGATCATGATGGACAACTGAAAGAACAGGGATGTCCCCCACCAAGGCAGAAAGGGGCACACCTGTAAATATGAATGGGAACAAATTTTCTTTACATACCTCTTCTTACAGTAAGGAGAGGAGTGGGGAGGTAAGACAGCTTTTATAGCAGAGAAATAAATACATATGTGAAAGTGAGAAAATCCCCAAACAGGCAGAGAAGCAGAAGGAACACAAGTTGTACCACAAGGCTCCAAAAGTAGCACAGGAGTGCTTTTGAGGGAACTCCGCACTAACAAGATAACAGAAACCTGAAAATGAGACTGCTAGTTCCACCAGTCATTGCATTGCTGCTGCCAACAGTTGAATAGTTTCCTCATTCAACTCAACCACAGCACTTTCACCAGACTTTGCTCAGCTGCAAAGAACAGGCAGTTCTGATGCCACAAGAATGAAAGCCATCAAAGAAAGCTCTTCATATGACCTGAGGAAACATCAGTCCATTTACAGGACAGGAGTTATGGCAATACACTATGTGGAACACAGTCTTCATTGATCTGAAATGGATGGCAACTGACAACTTAAACGTTCATCCACAGAAGTCTCTACCAGCAAGTAGGTCCTAGGTGGAAAGAAAGGTAATTTAGACACCTGGATTATGCCTGATTCCTAGAATACAGATCTCCATCTTAGACTGAAGCTATTACTGCAAGGTAAACAACTGTAAACAGCTACCTGCTTCCTGCTTCATGGAAACAGCCCCTCCAAGTCAGTCCCCCTTCCTGCTAGTGAGGGGACTGTGAGGAGTGTTCCTGCTCCAACCTGTAAAGGAATGTACCTACACTGAAACACTTAGGATGTATGCTTAAAGAGATCACCATATTTCTTAAACAGTGGAATAAACCAGTACCTGCTGGAAACGGAATGATTCTGATCTCTTCTTCTGGTTCAGTTGCCACTCCTTAAAGTGAAGCACAGCTTCATCGACGTTGAGTATGCCCATTTTCACTTGTTCTTGTAATGTGATCAGCTGCCTTTGACCCGGGGTTTTCATTCCAGCAAATGGATCGTATATACTTGATTGAGACAGGTCTCTAACAGGTCTGACTATCGTCTCTGAAGAGAGAACAACACCAAAAATATCACTGAACTTGTGTCATCTGCCCTCCTCGCTGAATATAAAGCAATTCAAGCAGACTTGATGCCCTATTGCAGGCTGAATGTTTCGCTAACTGGAAATGTATTTTGTATTTATGCCTGACACTATTTATCATGGCAAAAAGCTCAAGGTAGGGCATATATCTCTAGTAATGTGCATAAAATCTCTATTCTTAAAATAAAGTGAACAACACAAAAGGCCCTCCTTAAAGTACTCTGTTTCTTCATCTCAGAAGTGTCTCTCTCCCCAGTAATCCATAAAATAGTATTTCACCTTTGAAATCACAAAGCTAGACTTCCTTATCTGTGCAATGTAACTCTAGAAACTAAAAGATCGCCCTACTAATGCTGGCTATTTTTATCTCATTTACAATATTAAGGAGTATAGATGACGATAAAAGATCAAAGACTGTTTCTAGCACTTTGATAATGAACTGGACTGGAAGTTAAAGAATGAGGTCATAATTTTGAAGTGCAGACATCAATAGGAGGCAGTTCATTACAAGTGAAATCCCAGGAAGCAATGATCAACAGGCAGTGAATAAATCCACAAAACCAGGAATAGAGTATCAGCTCCATGAAGCAATACAGGTCAAAAAAAAAAAGAAAAAAAAGGACTTTAGTGATCATTAAAATCCTGCCTGAGGATTAACTCTGAGACAGGAGATACGTACTGTATGAGGTAAAAGAGCACTCCTCACACTCTGCAGATATAAAAGTTTCCAATGGCACATAAGGTCAAGTCATTCATATGGGACTATTATCCCTTGTCTTATAAAACAGTCTGTTCTGTGTGTACACATCTCACTTGAACAATGCTACCTCAGCAGATTTGTTTTTGGATTACCTGAAGGATTTTCAGGAAGAACTTCCAACTTACCTTTCCTCACCCTTCCTCTAGGGACATAGAGATTCTCAGGTCTTTGAGCTTTCTGTGCAAAAACTGAAAAACAAACAATTTTTAGACACTGAACGCAAGTCAGGAAGACAATTATCAGGGATGAATTACAGTAGGCATTCTCCATTCTGCATTGCATTACAGTTTCTGTTAAGCTCCTACTGAACCTTAGTAAGACCACTGGAGAAAACAGAATCCTTCTGTCATCTTCAAAGAATTTAGCTTAGTCACCTCAAAGAGACCTCTGGAAATGCCTTCCTACAGTAATGCAATGGTAAGAAGGAGGAGCCACTGAAATTACTTTTTCACACTCAACTAGAGTTTTTGTTAGTACGTTTGTGGAATACGACAATTTTCACAAAGGGCCTAGGAAACTAAGAGGAACAGTTTTCTTTAGTTTCAATTTAGAACCACCTCAGAATGAGGTTCTATCCTATGTAAATGCCACTGAATCTTACAGAGTAGCAACTTCTCAATTTATTAGCTTAATCATGTCTCCACAATATCAAGACCTTTCCTATTTGGTTGGATTTGTTTATATTGGCTAGGAGCAATCTGTCATTCTGATGTTTTCATTAAGAGCAATCTCAGGCCAAGACAGCATACAACAACTCCACATTTTCAGACTGGACAGAAAATGAAAAAAAGAAACAAGATCCCAAAAAGTAATGCATTTCCTACAGTTGAGAGCCAAATAATCAAAGGCTCACAGAAACCGTGTGTAGATTTTCTTGGCGTTTATGTGGTAACTGGAGCCTACATCAGTGCCATTCTAAAGATGACTGATCTACAGTTTAGATCCTTGTACCCAACTCACTTTTGGAGATGTATAACTCATTGTCTGGCTGTGGAGAGCTGGATTCTGGTCTTGGAACAGGAACTGGAGGTCTGCTAGCCATTTCCTGTGGAAAAGTATCTTTTTCCACTGAGTAATATAGATCTTCACCATACTGCTGGGAAACTCCTTCCCCAGAATCTGGTGCATCCATGCTACCACCTACAACAGAGAAAGGTTTGCAAGCAAAATAATCTATTCACTTCACTGAAAACTAGGTCCCTCCCAATGCGGTATGTATCACATTTTTACCAAGCTGGTTATTTCTCAGGCAAAAATATCCAGATTTGCAGTGAATTATAGTGCCAAAGACCTTCAGGACAGGATTCCATAAAGTCATTCATACCTAGTAGCATGTAAGCATTTGCTACTAAGACTGTACCATGTGTTTTGGTAAAGAAACCACAGGGGAAAGTCTCAAAATCTTTTTAAGAATTAATTCTGACACTGGGAACCAGAAATGTCCAAAGTTCCAGTTCATTAGCAGACAATAGTTAACAAATCAAACAGAGCACTTGTTTCCAGAACATTAAAGAGAATTTTTCTTTCTCCTGAAACAAACTATCACAACCAGCTGACAGGATATTTGACTTCAGAAAAACAGAAGTTAGAGGGAACTGGCTGCTTGCACCTGCACTTAATAAGACCCAACTTCTACTACACCACCTTCACCATCCCCATTTCACTAACATCCCTGAAAAATCATCAAATGCTGTCATATCTAATTTAAAAGTTAGTTTCACACATATGTATGTTGGCAGATGATCAACTCACAATCAAGACAATCAGACTAACTGACTGCAATGTTATCAAGTTGTAAGTGAATAACCCAGACACTGGACTTATTTTCCTTCAATGCTGCTGTACATCTAGCTAAATTAATGCAATGAAATTAATGGAGTATCAGCGCTGGCAGAGGAAATAGAACAAGATGTTAAAAGATGCAGTCTTAGTGTTGCTCTGTGTCCAGCTGGGTCACCTATGTGAGTCTGGATCTCATGGAACCTGGCAAGTTGGGAAAAAGCTTGGACGATTCAGTCATGCCAAGTGCACCAGGGCACATTTGGAAGCCAGAATTTCTTTTTCATTCTCCAGGTTGCTGTTTTCAAGTAGATAGACTTGTGAATAAAGCACCTGCATTAAAATTCATCACTGTTAATGCTGCTCCACTTTATACTCTGGCCCTGCCCATGAGGTGAACTTGCATGAACACTAAGACATCAGAGTTAAATTACAAAGATGAGGACAAAGACAGCATTTCTGAACAGATATCAGCTGTTTATTTGTACTCACTGAAAAGTAGAGACTGCACAAGAAGTCTGCCTTCTTTCATGGAAGAAACAAACCACACTAGTCAAGTCACCTCACAAACTTCACAGGATGCTCTTACTGTTACATTTCATCTGTACCCACTAAAGCAAGGCTCTCTGTGTCAAATGGACACTACTATCCTTAACAGACTAAAAACAAATCTCAAGTTCCATTTAATCACTCCATCTGTATTGCTGCCCTCCTCTCCAAACAGATCTCACCTTCTAAAAACTTGCGAAGCATTGAGTCTTTTGTAGTTAGAGAGTTTTCATCTCCAGAAATTGGAGTGTCTGGCTTGAACTGAAGCATTTCCACATCTGAAAAAAAAAAAAAAAAATCAGAACAGATTATGCCCTTAAGAACACTGAACAATGTGATAATAAAATATGAAATGACATGATAATTCATTTTATAGTGAAAATCAAAGACTAAAGCAGACAACTGACCAGACCCTTGCCACTAAATTGCCACATGCAGTCTACACTGCACAATCTTTTGCCAGCAGTCTGCCACTTACGCTTGAAGAAAATAGATATGACTAACATTGCTTGGTGAAAACTTCTGACAAGGCTCCAAGCAGACACTAAGAATTGCATATAACATTGCTCTGAAGGGCCAGGGGGAAGAGCAAGAGGTGAGAGTACCTGGATGTCAGTCTTCAGAATTTAATAACTAGAACACATTTTCTCAAACAAACTTTTAGACTCCCTTTAAAGAGCTTAAGATTTCAGAAGGGAGCTCAAGTAACACACAAACAGAGAAACATGTAGAAGATGCAACATTGACCCTTTGCTAGAGCTAAAATACATATGCATGTGCACTGTGTAGCAGAAGATTATATCCTCCTCCCTTTAAACATTTTTAAACAATAGGTGTTAAGTATTTCTGCACATGAAGAAAGCTGCCTCTTTACACAGACCCATCCTTTATGTAAGACAAAGGCTTCAGTGTGCTGGTATAAATGACACCCCTGAACTTTATAAGTAGTTAATACTTTGCTGCACAGTTTACTCAAGGAAAACAATAATGCTGCTTTTTCTTGCGTTAACTAAAGAAAAAATAAAAATCAGTGAGGACAGTGTTGAAAGCTTGGTCTTCAGAAAATAAAATGGTGGACAGTAGAACAAGGGTATCTCATCTATCTACTTTTTAGGCGTTGGAGATTTGCAGTTTACAGGACAATTTAATTTATTTAGTTGAAACTCTCAAGGATAAAGGATGAAACTCAAACTCTCTTGGCTTGAGTGTCCATGGTGTTCAGAGGTGGGGAAACAGCACCATGAGTCAAGACTTGTTTCCACCAGGATTTGCCACTGCCAGCAACTGGCTTCACAAAGAGAAAATCCAACCTAAATGTTTCCCCAAGTAAAATGGCATAATAACAAACTTCAGCCTTACGTTTGATAAGTCAGCAATGAGAAATGCAAGAGAAGATTACAAGTAGAACTATCATTCTGCACTCTTTGCAAGAATCCTTTTGTTTTAATTAATCAGGTACTGCAGACACTGAATGCACACAGAGAAACATGGCAGTTCAATTTTCATATGAATCATAAAGGTTTTCAGCATTTTCAGAAGTCCTTGCTCTTAGAGCCCCTCCCATACACTGAGCTCTAGACTACTCACAAATACTATTTTGTAAATATCAGGAGGTGCTGGTGAGGGGAAAGCAGAAGTAGTAATGCATTTATTCTGATGCTGTAGTTTGTAATACAGATTGGTATGATGGAGATAGCTTTCCCTTTTTGCTATTCAGCTGTTGTTTCTCACAATCTGCAAGTGACTCAGCTAAATGATATTTACCTGTGATCTGCACCAACTTACAGCAAATTCCACTCATATTCAAGAAAATCATTTCACACCACAAGTATTTGATAAGGCTAATAAAAGAGAAGTGCTCTTCTGAAGCAGGAATGACTACAGTTGATGATAAGGCAATTCGTTCTCAAAACAACAACAACAAAAAAACCCAGCAAACAAGTTAACAGCAGGAGCTGGTAAGTTCCCACTGATTTGGCTAGGAGTATATAGGAGTACTTTATGATCTGCACTGCTTAGGCTACTAAGACCCAGTCATTTACCACAAAACTTACAGGAAATGCTAACAACTCACAACAGCTGTGTGCAACTCTCTGCAGCATTGGTTTAACCAAAATTGGTCCTTCTGCACTCCCTGTAAACGTTTCTCCAGGAGCAAAAGCAGATAGAAAACCAAAAACCAAAACACATTAAAAGAATTGAAGTGGGATGAAGAATATAAGAACCAGCAGAACATTCTGGTATTTGTTTGCTACTACTTTTCTCATTACAATGGCTCTTTCTTTTCAAATCAGCTTCTACTAGGCAAATTGACTGAATGTTACCAACCTTTCTTTGATCAGTCTCCAAAAAATTCATGGAAGCACATTCTGATTAAAACAAATGGGCACGCTGCCACAATATGCCTGCATTTGAAATAGCCCAGGTATTGTCCTCTGTGCCACAGCTATAAGTACTTAAATAAGGACTACTCTGACCTGCAGAAAGTACCTCAGCAGGAGCTGTTAATAATTTCTTAGGGAGTTTTTCCATTCCCCAAAAACTAAGTCAGTACAAAAACTTGAAGTTTTTATTTGTTATCCTAACTGAACAAGTCCTAAGCTAGCAGCACTCCCACTAATTTTATGTCTTTTACTGAGACGTTATAAATAAGCCATATAGAGTTTTTGCTCAATATTTTGAAACAAGCTCATTGAGTACAGAAAATCTTCTTTCCTGTACAGAAACCATAAATGTCTATTTCCGTGACAAACTTGGGTTTTTACCTGTACATTGCCACTAATCCTGCAGCACACACACACATCAGGAGAACTTTCTGTTGCTGACCCCGGAAACCACTGTCATCCTGCTGATGTGCCTGTGCTTGCAGAAGGCTTCTCAAATTGCATCAGTCTACTGGACTTTACTGCAGAGGAGGCCCCAAGAAAAGCAGCTTGACTGATGCTTCTACGACATAACTTTTCCCATCCATAGACAGCCATTTGTGAGCTCCCCATCTCCATGCCTATCAGCCAAGCAGGCTGTGTATGGTGTACTCCAGCTACAAAATGCCAGCCACGTTCATTCCTAATATCTGTCACAGTAAGTGAAGGCATGAAAGTCTCTACATCTGAGCTGTTAAACTTAGTTTAGCTTGTTTGATAGAAAGTCATATTGAAAGTCAAGTTGAAACTGGTAAGTTATAGAGAGCTTGTGATTCACATCCACAAAATAAAGGAATATCCATTCTACAGTTTCTGGCATTTCTGTATGTCCCAGAAATGGAAGACAACAACTTGGTCTTAGTGGCTTTAAGCACATTTTCCTCTTCTTCAGAATTAGTCTATGAACCCCATTCAGAGATGGGAAAACAGCTCTTGATCTTGTACCCTGGCTCCTCAAGCCTTAGAACAATTTCATTAGCTAGTGTAATATGACAGAAAGCAAAGCAATAACAGCACAACAGCAAAATCCCAGGTTGCAGTGAGTGAAGATTTGCTCAAATGCAGCAGCTGCAGGCAGAGAAATAAAGGAAAGAAGCTGCTTACCTTCAGAAGGCCTCAGGTATGAAGGGATCTCCAGAGAGATACCCATGCCTCCACTTCCAACCCTTAAATGAGGTCTGAGAAGGGGTGGATTCTGGTCTCACCCCACCTGGTCACTCAGGTGCACTGCATACACCTGAGTTCCCCTGGGTTGGCCCTGCTTTCTACGGGTCTTAATCACTGCTTCAGGCCATGACTTAGCATTTCTGGTACAGCCAGCCAACATCAAAACTGGAGTTTAATTTCCTTATGGTAAGAATGGAAAAATTATAACCAGCTTTTACTCTTGAAACTCAACCAGAACATTATTATACAAGAGAGACAGAACAGCTGAGGTTTATAAGCCCAGAATGTCATAGTGATTGTACGTACAGAGGTCTTCTGGGGCACCAGGAACAAATCCAGCCATGGATTCATAAAGCTCTTCATCAGAGCCAGGATTTAAGGAACATTTCATTAACAGGTCCGTAGAAAGATGAGCCATGGACTCATACACAGACTCATCCTCTTCACCTTGCATCAGCTCTTCCTTAATGTGACTCTTCAGCATATCTGCAGTTTCCTGAAGAGAAAGGAGTCCAAGAAGAAAAAAAAATCAACTTGTTTAAATAAAGAATCTGGAGAATAAACACAAAGCAAAATACATCACTCTCCCACCACTAGTGGAAGAAACCTTTCAAGAGCACTCCACCCCCAAAGACTAAGGCATCCCATAGGCGTTAAACCCTTACTACAACTGTCTGGGGCCAGCCTTCACGATCTATGTTGTAATAGTAGGTAATGAAGGTGAAACAAGGAGGTGCTGACTCATTCTGAATAACTGCAACTGCCTTTCTGCTTCTCAATTTCATTTTCTACTTGAGGTAGACAAGCTTCTGGAATACAAGAAATGTACATTCTAAAATTACGAAGGCTTATCAGTAGCAACTTTTGGGTAAGTGTAGGTTACCATAAAGGGGGAGAAGCTTGCTACACGCAGTGCACTTCCAAGAAAACAAAGTTTTAGTTCTGCTGTAGATTCAGTTTCAGCTTTTTGGCAGTAGCAGTAGCATGTAACACCTAGTGGGAGAATACAGACCACTCTTTTCTCTGAAACTAACAGGAAACCTCATAGCAGTCAGCTGATCAAGTAATATCAACAACTTCCAATTCCCAGACAGCAGAACTCTCTCATATATCTGCCACGTGGAGGGAGAGGAAGGGGCTGCAGTTTTGCCAAGATCAGGAGATTAGAAATGTACGTCAGGCACCAGATATCTGCAGAAACATCACTGGATGGATGAACGACAAGGAAATCCAGCATAGCAGGCTCTGCTTCCATCTTTTTTTGTTCTTTCCCCTATGAATTTCCCTGGCTCCAGAGATTAAACCATCTCTCAAGCACAGAAGCTTTCATGGTGGCTGTACATCTGCATCCTACACCCTACCAAGTCACATTCCATGCTTTACTACCTCAGCAGTCCTCAAACACAACACTTTCAGTGACAAGCTTGGTGTCCACACTTGCTGTAGGACAGTGTAGAAGAATGCTGCTCCTTCTTACCACATATTCATCAATGAATTGTCGGAGGTCCTTAAAGCCATGCTTTTCTGCTATCGTATTTGGATAGTGGCCATATTTGTTGGCTACACTGTAGGCCTGCAGTGCTCCAGGGCATGTCAGCAGCAAAGCAGTAAGGTTTTTCAGCCCATATCTTGCAGAAAAGTGAAGCAGTGTTGGCAACTCCTCATCCCTCTGATCTGTGAGAACAGAAACCTGTTAGAATCTAAGTTTTTCTCCAGCAGCAGCAAAGACAGATGAAAAACAAACACCCTAGCAAACACACTGACTGAAGTAGGTGTGAAACCCTGAGAAGTACATATACCATTTTAAAACAGAGCTAACTCTGCAGAAGTGAATTAGCTGAGGTGTCTAAGTACATCTCCAGGTCTGAATCCCATGACCTTTATCAGGGAAATCTGGCACTGTACTAGCTGAACGGAGGTAGAATCATAGGTTTGGAAGGATCTCTTAGATCATAATTCCAGCTGCACATCATGTAATTATACACACACAATTCCAGTCAATCACATCATGGAAACACACTGAACCAACTGCCCACTATGCACTCTAGAACTGATTCACGAAGTTAGCAGAAAAAGGACTAGAGTGGGGAGAAATGACACATGAGACTGAGAAAACAAGTGAGACATTCTGGGGAGCGCTGTCTTTTGAGTTCAGCTGTGGGTGAAGCTGTATACATAGCTCTATTTGTCAAATTATAAAAAACTGAGACAATATGTAATTAAGAAGGGTTACAGAACCACATGCAATCCTCCCTCTATAGGCATTTTCTTAAATTTAGCTTCTTGCCTAAGATTTAAGACTTTTTGAGACAGCCTGTACAGGTACAATGTGCCACAGGTGCTCCAAGGTAAAAACAGCCTATAGATATGAACTGTAAAAATAAAACAAAAGAAATCTTTCATAAGTTCATAAGTTCATAAGTTCATAAGGTTGGAAAGGACCTATAAGATCATCTAGTCCAACCATCCTCCTATCACTATCTCTACCCAACTACTAAATTAAGTCCTTAACGTACTTGTTGTCATATCATCTTCTTCCAGCTGGTTGATTCCAAACAAGTGTAAACCACTGGCAGGAATGTTCTTCTTCAGTGACTCAGTCAACAGTTTGTCCAGCGCTTCTATGCTGTATGGCACAATTTTAAAGGCCTAGAGATAGATAGAATATGATTTTGGTTGAGGAATGCTGGATTTATTTAAGATGAGACTGATATAGCAATACTTTTTTTCTTATATGTACTAAGTAAACAAAACAAGCATAAACACTGAAGGTGCAACTTTTAGAATAAGCAAGGAACATGAAGAACTTCTTTGTCCAGAAATATAAAATAATTAATCTGAACAGATGAGAACTATGCATTCCACAAGAAGAGTGCAAGAAGAAAGTCATGCACACAACTGGAAGCACAGAAGACTAACTTTGTACTACCCTGATGTATATAATCTCACCATTCCAAAGAAGTATTGCAAGTACTTTAAGTATGAATAAATCAATTCTGAATTGCCCTTGTGTACATTCTGGCTTTTGAACTGGTTCTTAGCTAAAGACTGTGGAGCGTGCCTATTCTCCAAGTAGCAGCACAGCCCAGTAATAACTGCTTAATAACTTGAATTAAAAAGGAGGTGAGAGGCTTCTCTGCCACAGGTGTGCTGGTGATCAGGAGGCTTCTGTCACACAGCTAATTAGGGACATGCAAGCAGGGAGTAAAGACAACACACCTGGAGAACACATTTGTGCAAGTTTTACACTATAATAGGGATCAGCTATCCTAACTGCAAAACATCACATGAGAACTGGAGATTGGCTTTAAAGAAATAAAAGCTAAGAATAAACAAATACTTTTATTTTATCTTACTTCACTCGGAAAGTTTGAATTTGTCATCATCATACCTTTTCCAAAAATCTTTGGTTCAGATTTCCAAACATTTGTAGTAATTTCACTTGCATTGTTTTGTCATTCCAATCTTTTCAAATCAAGGTCTAAATGGGAACAGCAGGGCTATGTGAAAAGCCCCTAAATATTGTGTTTCTTCATTTCAAAAGAGCTACCCTGTGGCAAGCACTTCTGATTATATTCACATATCTACTCTCTGAGAAAAGCCATTTTCAAAAGCAGCTGTTTCCTAGAGTTTTTACCTGGCACATGAACTGTACTGGGTTGGCTGCATTAGCCAACAGATTGCTGATTTCCTCCATGTCAGTATGATAGGTGACGCTCGTTTCTCCCACCATCAAGTCTCCTGAATATATCTGCAGAGGCACTGTCCCAGAAGTTAAATCTTTGAAAGGGAAGAGGAGAAATCATCATTAAGAACAGACAAGGGAAGCAAGTCTTCAAAGACCATGAGGATAGGAGAAGTTTGGAGATGCTGCTAACTGGATATCAAAACAGTATCTTTTGCATAGAAATAGTGAAAAGTCATGAAAAAGAACTGAAATTGTGTTGATTTGAATATCAGGTAGGAAAGTACTTTGGAACTGCCTTCTTCTTCAGGTATGTCAATGCCTATCACCTGCTACACTAGTCTGAACTACTAATGTTAGCAGTACACCACCTCAAATTACAGAACCTCTTTTCTTTCCACTCCTGGCTTTTTCTGTAGAATTGTCCATACCACACTATTAAATATGAGAACAGGGGAAGAGGAACCTGAGAAGTTACTAGGCATCCTGCAGCCTTTCTCAATCTCATTAGGCTCCAAACAAAATCAGCTTAAAAGAATTTCAGCTTTCCAAGTTTACCCAGGCATAGGATTTCTCCCATACATGCAATCTGAGTGCTTCATGATGTTTTACCCAGTGTATACTGATAGGTCTGAGACTTCTCTCTGAAGGACAAGTACATGTGCTTGGCTGTAACAACTAAGGAATCAATGAAATAGTTACTGTCATGCCTGAAAACAAACAAAAAAAAATCTCTTACTGTTAGAAAACACAGAGCTAGCCTACTTGTACATTCCATCAATGAGAAGAAACTGTTGGGAAATGGGAAACTGTTATCAGTCTGTAGGGCTCAGAAACCTTGCCCCTAAAGTTTAGTGAACCTAAAGTTTAGACAACCTAAGCTTTTGTAAATATAAACATCCAGAGGGACAGAACACATTGAATAAAAAGGCAATTCAGGTTAAACAGTTTCAGCTCTAATCACACAGATTGTGTAATTAAAAAGTTATCATAGCAATTATTTACCTGCACTTCTCATGATGTCTGTGAATACTAATATGATTATAACCCTAACACAGTTAAGTTCAAAGTGCTTTACACAATGTCACCCACCTTCAGAATTCTCACTAAGGTGTTTCCACATTGTAATCCTGACAATGTGGCTGGGAAATCAAAGATGTCAAGTAGCTGTCTTCTTGGTCTCACACCACAAAAGTATCACAAACAAGAACACAAGTCCAAGATTTCCTGGGTCCTGTTTCCCACATTGCAATCTCTACTCTTACCCCTCTGATATTCTTCAGGACAGATAGGTTGGGAGAGAAGAGAAACAATGAGGGGTGGGGAAGTATGAAACCAAATCTCAGCCCATCTTACTTGGAGCCTCCACAGATATCGTGTATTCATTCTCCATCTCAGCCAGCACACGCACAGATGATGAGTTCTCTGGAGAAAATTCAACTTCAGTTTTCACTTTGCTATCTAGTCTACATTTCATGATAATATAAACGGTGGTCTGCATCTAAGAGAAAAGATATCAGAAAATACAGGTTTACAAAATAAGAACATTTCTTTAAAGCCTATTTTCAATTGATTTTGTTGTAATTGTGACTAATACAAATTAATATGTAATTTCCACAATCCTGAATGGCTTTCAGTAATTCTTTCCAGTTATGGATTAACTGGGCGGGTGCCTTCTGTTACATTTTGCAATAACACAAATACAGACACCAAGCTGATAAAAACTCTGTGATGCTATTTAAAAACTGACTTAGTTTCAAGGACAGCAGCCTCTTCCTTCAAGCAGAAGAGCCCTGTTCTTAACAAAGAAAGGAGCTTAAAATTAATACATTCTGGAAATTAAAGGACTTGCAGAAGTTTTATCCAATTACTCTTATTTTATCTACCCTGCAGTACGAGTCTTTAGCCAAAACTTTGTTTATAAGTCTAAAATTTCAGGTTTGTAAAATTCTTATTGACTCTCCTTTTAGCAAATTAGTTATGACATTAAATAACTCTAATACTTGATTACATTTCAAGTCTTTAACTGTAGCCTGAGACATATCTAACATCTACTTATGTGAATTATGAAAGTGAATTTCTGGAGCAGGTCCTCAGTTCTGGAAACCAGGAGATCTCCTGGGTTGTGCCATGCAGCTTTTAATGCTGCCAACTTAATACTGCTCAGTTCACATCCAGTCAGGATTTTAAAGATCAAAGACCTGACTTGTAGCCATTTACATGTCTTACTGCACTGGATATTACAATAACATATCTGAAAGAAACCTGAAAATACTTTCTTTCCCCAAGCTTATGCTAAACATAATAAACCTCGCCTAGATCAGTGCGAGCAGCCCAGCAGCAACAGACAACTCAAGTGATCAAATGAGGTGAGTCTTCTTCCAATGAGTTCTAGAGTTTGTTCCTACCCACTTCTTGCCACGCTGCAGTTAAGGTATTTATCCTTAACTTAAAACACTGACAAGCCATGGTATAGGAGTTGTATCTTCCTCGATATCATTGTAGAGGATACTTCATTAACATCACAGAATCATAGAATAGTCTGGGTTGGAAGGGACCTTAAAGACCATTCAGCTCCAACCCCCTTGCCATGGGGAAGGACAACTCCCACTAGATCAGGTTACTTCAAGTCCCATCCAGCTTGGCCCCAAACACATCGAGAAAAAAGATCTATCTGTCACTAACATTGCCACCAGCCACTTAATGGTGGTAGGCTTAGCCACCAGCACTGGAGAAGTTCATCTTGCATGGAAGCAAAGACATCAGGATATTCAGCCAAGCTCTGGAAACATACAGAGTGAACGTGCTAACAGTTGCCTAGTAAATACAAAGGGAAACAGCACCCTTCCCATTGAACAAGCTAATAGAGTTGATAGAATAAATAAATAAATCCTCCTGGATACAGTTTTCTCTGTGTTAATTCAACAACTCTGTAAAAACTGAAATCAGTCCAGTCTGATGACTTCTCAAAACATCCTTTCTGTGATCAAGTCACACACACACACACCAAAGAGGGAACACAAAACGTTTAGGTAAGGACACTTCCTAAAATGTCTGATTCTTTATGTCAGCCTTCCCACTGCCATGATAGAATGCCACTTATATTCTGCTCTCAGACTGAAGTATCTATAATCTAAGGCACATTCAGAAACTATCAAAATAACCCAGCACTAAACTTCCATGACTCTGGCTACAGGCTCAGATGCACTACAAACCCAGTATGCTGCAAGGTACACACACACTGTGCAATAAATTCATCTACCTGTCTATAGGACTTGCAGTTTCATTCTTATCATGTTGAGCCTCTGAAACTCTACTTGACAACTGAAAGCTCCTTCCCCATCATAAGATGGCATACATGGGACATCTTATCTCAGGGTATAGCCAACAGCATTTCAAAATTTCTTCACCAAGTCATGAGACATGCTGTTGCTACCAAATTTGAGATTTCATTCTTTGTAGAAGTATCCCTGTAAGCATGAAGGTCAGATTCTAGCTAAAATCAGAGGTTCCCTGAATTCATGCTTTAACTGGTGCTTTAAGAAAAAGCACAAAGATGCAAACATTTTGCTAACTTGTGGGATAAGGGAAAAGCATCAAGAGTTTTGTTTCAGCGCACTGGAGCACGAGCCTGCCCCAGGAAAGGGGATAGAAGAGGAAATAGTGTAAAGCAGCAGTAACACTGCAGTGAAGCATTGCTAAACTGTTAACTGAAGTTTCTTCTGACAATCAGTCCCTCCTACACTTGTGACCCATGTCACAAAACCATGCTACGGAAGCCCAACCACAGTGACTGAAAAGTACACCGCAGAGGAGGTAAAGCCACTAGTGCCTTTCCCTGCTCTCCTGGTCCATGGTACACTGCTTTCCATCTGAAAGGATCTCAGAGTAAGAAATGCTGTTTTTTCAGACAGGAAGCTAAGATCCAAGCTCTCTGGAGTCACTTGCAGGACAAGCACCAGAACTGCCATGCTAAATTGCATCCAGGTCCTGGAATTAATTGGTTCACTACCATCACCTTATTGCACTTGTCTGCCCTAAATCTCACCAGAAAGGAAAACAAAGAGCCAAGAGTGTGAACCTGCTTCATAACACAGAGGACATGCAGCCACGTCAGTGAGACTATCCGTCAGTAAGTGATGCCACAGCTGAGATGATAACAGGCACTACACATCACCAAGTTATTTCTGGCATAGGAAACCAAGCTTACAAAGTAAAGACACTGAGGATAGGAGCCTGAGAGGGAAGGGAACAAAAAATGAATTAGGGACTACATTCCACGTTGAAAAGCTGTCTGCTGCAGAGTACATAACATGTTTCACTAGCACACAAGAACGTTGCCCAAGGAATGGCCATACAGTACCCCACAGCGTATGCGATCGGGCTGTACCACCAGATGCTCCCCAGTGCTCTTGGATGACTCATGCTCTTCATTCATGGCAAGTTGGCAGGAGTAAACTGAGTTTTTCTCGTCTTCTGTTTCTGTATCAGTTACAGAGTCGCAGCCTGAGTCTAAAATAAAGCATACAGATTCCCATTAGATTATTTTAATTTTCTGAAAACACATTGATATGCACACATCAGACATGAGAAGCAGCTGCAGAGGTGAGGGAGAACTTGCTACACTTCTCAGAGCAAAGATTAGAAAAGGGGATCTAATTTTAAAAAGGGAAACTACCGTTTCCTCATTCATTCTCCTAGGGGGACTGGTGGGGAAAATTCAAATAGACATGAAAGTGCTGGAGTAGCACTGCAAATGCTTACAAAGCGAAAAAATAAAACCACTGCCTGATGAGATGGATAGGTTTTTTTTTCTCATGTTAGATAGGAAAATCAGTATGTCAATATCTCATATAAGAAAGATCAGCAAATGGACTCATCTGACTCCAGCCACACTTTGAGTGCATTGTAGAATGGATAACAGCCTTTGAAGTTCTCTTCTCCTAAAGAGAATGAAGGAAATCTACTTTTATTTCAGATCAGCAGTATCTTTAGTTATCTGGATCCTGCTTGCTCCAACTCCTAAGTTCACTATTGTGTCTATAAGCAAAACGTAAGGCAGTAGTCTGAAGGGATTCTGATCCTCAAACAAGAAAGCGAATATAAGAGTGAATACGAAAAGCCAGAAACATACTTTTGCACGGAAGAATCACAGTACTCTGACCAAACTGAGCCAAGTGAAGTAAATTTGCACATACAAAACCATGCTCTCACTCCTGCCTCCCAGTAACAGCACATATATTTATACAGATGGATGAGCAAACAAATTGATAACACAAGCAAAAAAAATTAAATTAAAAATTAAAAAAAAAAAGCAAGAAAAACAGGAATTAAAATAAATGCGAGTTCTCACACCCCTGCCAGGAAATACTTTTCCCAGCTGAAGATTTTCTCACAAAGAATGGCACATACAACTTCAAGCTAGTGAATTGTTCCAAGCAAATAAGTACTCACATGAATACAACCACATTATTGTTTTAATGTTTGCTGTAGAAAGAGAAGAGCTAAAACACTCTACAGTTCAAGTAAGGCATCACTATGAATATCAGTACTTCTTAAAACTAGAACAGTATGTGTAGATAAGGCAGATATTTTAAAACTGCATCAACACAGATTTTCAGATTTGTCCATAAAGAAACTACCTGGACACAAGGCTACGCACCAAAGGGTGTTTGCATTTTTCAGACCACAGCACTAAGTACTGCAGAAAGTAGACTGAGGTTATAAATTTCTTAACTTGGTATTTCAATGGATGCTGTCTGAAGTCATCAGCCAGACCCCACTTTCGGGAACCTTTGTCTTGGGGAAAGGTGGAATGCTCCAACCTGAGAGTGCTGGGCAGCCCAGTGACACAGGAGGAAATCAAAGCACTAGTCCCACATCCTTCCCTTTCATGATAGCTATCACTACAGATGTATGACGTACACAGAGCAAGACAGCACACCCTTTAGGAGGAATACAGGCAATTGTTATTAGAATCAAGTCTCTAATCTCTTGATTATTTCCAATATGACTAAATCAGAAAGACAAAGCTCAATACAGATAACTCAACCAATGGTATGCAAATCACAGCTAAATGTTAATATTCCTCAACCAAAAGCACAAGCTGACACTTGCTGGGATCCTGACCCTAAGTGCATCATCTTTCACAACCTAACATGGAGCAAACAGAGCGGTAGCCTGCATCACAGTATCACACAATTGTAGGGGTTGGAAAGGACTTTTAGAGATTATCAAGTCCAACCTCCCTGCCAAAGCAGCTCCCTAGACCAAGTTGCATAGGTAGGTGTCCAGGGTCTTGAATGTCTCCAGGGAAGTAGACTCCTCTCCAGAGAAAGAGACTGTACATCACCTGCTCAACATATGGTCCATAAGACCTGCAGCTGTGGATCTCAGCTACATCTGCAATAAGTTGGGAGAAGAAAGGAGCAAGAAGAAAGCAAGTCTCCAGGCTTCTGTGCTTTAATGACATTATTTAATACTGGTACGAAATCAGCAGATAAAGGACAACTGCAGGAGTCCGCACTTAAGCTTTTAAGAAGTTCAGTCATTGCTGGATTTCACCTTGCACTTCTGCATTTCTGTAACAGAACTGAGTGCCTGGAGGACATACGTAAGAACAGAGCTGTTAGTTAATATGGGAAGAAGCATTGCTAATCAGTAACTGGATTAACAGCTGATGGAACAAGCACTGCAGTTTCGGGTATTAATTATTTATCCATTTCTTTATTCAGAAAATTCTGAAATCATGAGTTATCATCTTCTCCTATGAATATCAGAGTGATGCCATGGTTGTCTTGCACATTCAGTTGTTTTGCACATTGCATATTGGTACAATTTTGTGAACATGCAAGCATCAAGAAACCATCCTATTACATTCAAAAGTACCCATGCTCTGAAGTGATGCATTGTTAATCAGGCCTTCCATTTACTAGGACACTTGACTAACGACAATCAATGAATTGATTGAAGTTCAAGATTGAGGATACTTCTATCAATTGATTGATTCAGCAATTGTCTTTTAGTCACAGTAGCTAGGTTCAACAGGCCATCACAGAGGAGATTGGGCACATTAGAAAGCTATAAGATTACTTGAATTGAGCTCCTCTATGAGCGGCTACCATAGTTCAATAGCTCATGGTTACCGATGGCTCTGCCTTCACTGGAAGCCCTTTCTATTCCCCTTTAAATGAAGGCTACTTCAGGCCACGCCTGACAGTCTCTGAAACACTCATGAGAACAGCAGGGGAGGAGATGCGGTCCAAGAAACCTAACCACATTTCCCTTCAAACAGTGTGCCCCCCAGCAGGAAACGGCAGCACAGAACTGCAAGCTCCACCCAGGCCCCTCTGCCCTGTACCACTCTGTGTGCAGGCTGCTTCCCTGCTGGGCTGCCAACACTCACACCCAGGGAAACCCTGGAAAATGCACACATGACCACTTCATCTCAGGCCATTTATCAACTCTTAGAGACCAACACGAAGCAGGCAGTTATTTTGATATTTTGCTGTAGGCAGCACGCAGCTCGCTCTGTCATCCATTTCCTCCTGGCTAAACTATGAGTGTCTGTATGGAGCTGACATCTGTGGTTTCTCAGAAGTCAGTCCTGACACTGCAGGACACATGAACACTTTGCTGGAGTCAGCAATCTACTAGCTCTGACCACTCTGTCATCCAGATACAATGCAAATGGAGCAACAACTTGTCCCTGCAGCTTCTGTGTGAGCAATTCCAGCTGCATTTGCAAGAAGCAGCTTGTTGCTTAAATCTACATGTAAAACATCTGAAACCAGATTCTCAGTTCTACAAAGAAAGCAGTCACATTTTATTTATAGCTATAGCTCCAAATTTCCATTAAGAAAACAAGCTGTGTTTTATCAGGCCAAGATTTGCTTGAGCAAGTGTGCACATCTCTTAGGGAAGTTGTTTTCTTATGAAGGACACAACTGGCTTATTCAGAGACCTCTCAACAGGACTGGTGCTTCAGCAAACCATGAGAAGTCAGAAGGTATGACTGTGCTTACATTTATAACCTACTAATACAATACACATCCGTAACACTCGAAAAAGATACATTACTCCATAGTTCCTCTATAAAGCACAATTCATCCTGACTTTTAAGAATGAGTCTTCTTTTATAGTATTATAGACCTACAAACACGAAGCTCAACAGAGAAAAATACCTTTGCAGGAGAGTGTAAGAGGTTTTTGTGACCTTCATTAATGTTTTAACCAAGTGAATCAATCTATTCACTTTTCCTGTCTCAATATTCACAAACGTTGCTATTTTTTTTATTTAATATTTGAAATGAAAAAGTCACCAAAATTTGTTCACAATGCCAAAGACAACTCCACATCACTCACATAAATGCCAGAAAGTAAGGATGAGAATAAGGCCAGCAAATACCATACACCTGGGTTGTAGGAACGGGAAACCTGGCATGTAGCCCTGGAAACAGTGATGGTAAAGCCTCAAAAGCCAGAAAAGTGAAGAAGATGACAAAAAAAAAAAGTGAAGAAATTTGATAGTCTGGGAGATTAATTAAATGAAAACCTCAAGCAGATTGAAATGGACAAAAAACAAAAATAACATGGTATCAAAGGCACCTTCTGTTGAAGTGTTCCAGTTTAGGGAAAAACATCAGGAATAACTTCCAAACAGCTGCTTGAGGTAGCCTCAGCTTTTAATTATTCACCAGCGTGCAGCACTAATTAGAAAATTGCAGGTTTACGTTATGGTTCCAATCTTGATCCCATTGTACTGTAGACACAAAGTTGATCTTTTCTCCTTCCAAATTCTACAGTCAAATCTCAAGTCCAGATGGAGAAAGTCAGGAGGTGGCACTTGAGACACCTGAGGCTGACAAAGCAATATCAGCAGCAAAGCAATTGTGATCAGACTGAAGCACACATCCCAGTCAGCATTCCCTGATGTGCAAAAGCACAGCTAGGAGCCTGTTATAGGAATTCTTTCATCACCAAAGACAGAATTAGGAACTAGATTAACACACTGCTGAAATTCTTCTCTTGGATCCAGTGCCTCAGAAGGAACAGCTGGGAAACTGCCCAGCACACTTCATTTGCCCTAGCACCACTTCTCAGCCTTCTCTGCTTTGACTGCAGATGACTACAGTAAGTACCTCAGGATCAGTGGGATGCAGCCCTCTCTTCCTCAGTAGCTCAGGAAAGTACTCTCTTTATCTATAACACTTCAGGCTGTACCAAGACAACATTCACAAAGATCTAAGCACAGGGGAGATTCACAGAAACTTAGCCATTTTCCCAGGATAACAAGATAGCACTAAGTAAACCCATCACAGAAGAAATAGCAGATTGCAATTCAAGATTGTGTGCAAAACATTGCCTTTTTTGAACTTAGAGCTCTCATTCATTCACTAGCAGCCTTGAGCTGAAGGCAGGACCTTTAAAGAGAAGGACTGGATGATCTGAGATCACAGTAACTCCATGAGATACAATGTGCAAGACCGCGGGGAATACACAGTCTGAAACCAGCAAGTTTCCCAGTAACAGAAAGACACTTTCCCAGCAGAGACCCCTCAAAAATATTTTTTGAGTCAGTGTGTGAAATTCTGCTATTAAAAATCCTCAGGTGACCTTTCACAGTTGTGGAAAAGAAGTGTCATCTTCTATTGCCTAATTTAGCATGAGTAAAAAACTTCCCCCTACAGCACTGTTACTTGTCCAGAAAATATTGTTTTGGCTCAAATGTATGTCTTCCTTCAAAGAAGTAATCACAACTTAGCAAGAGTGTTAAGCTGGAAAAATAACTTCTGCATTGACTGGAGGGCAGATGTTCACAAAAGTAAAAACTACAGCACTTTAAAATATAATTGCATTCATTGCAGCCCTCTTCCCAACTCCTGCTTCCCCTTCTTGTCTTTATTTCCACCAGAGACTGTGACCCACACAACAAAGCCAGCAGAAAAGAACACGTTTGGCTGTGTCAGCAAGACTCAAGCCCAGGATCTTTGCCTGAGCATCTGAGAACTGGGAGTTCAGGCTGAGCTGCCAGCCCCTGACCTTTGGGATGCGGAGGAACTTCTATACATTTCACTCCTGCATATACACTAACTGTCAGCTCAAGGGTGAAATGCTCAGTTTTTCTCACACCATGCAAGATACATATGCTGTATCTGATCTAAATGCAAAGTATTTATGTTGTAGCAAGCATTCCATACTACAGCTATCTCAAGCTAAAAGCACTGGTTACAATAGTTCAGAAATCACAAGAGAGTTTGTCACCACTCTCAGAGTTCCTAGTGTTAGTTCTAGGACTGCACAGGACTAATGTTCAATTTGTGATAGCATTAAGCACATAAACCTAAAGAATTAACAGAGTGCAGGGAACGGACAGAGATCTTCTGAGGAAGATGCAGAGTTCTGGTCTCCCACACAACAGACATTCTTTTGTCTATTAATTAATAATTAATTAATTATTAAAAACCCAAGAAAGGGGCTGGGACAGTTCATCTTAACCATATGTGCCAGGAGGAGACAACATATACTGAGGAAGTATATGCATAGCTGATGAGAATGCTGAAGTCACATTATATCAGTCGTTGACTCAACAGTGTTCTTGAGCAATCACGTGAGAAATGTGAAAATCCAACTTCTTCATTAATTAACCTTGCTTGAATTTAAGCACAACGCATAGCTCTCACACAAGAGAAAGCTGTTCAGATGCAAGTCCACAAAGCTGAAATTCCACCTAAGAGAGCTGTGTAGCTTCTTAGAAAACATTCCACCAAGAGAGCACTGCTTGATTAGGCTTAGATCTGCTGAAGCATGTAGAACCACACCTTCAGACTACTACTAAAAAAGCAGTTGTGCCCCTCTCTTCTCCATACAGGCTCTCTTGGAATACCACCCGTGCAGTCCTACGCTGCACCAGACCACTCAACTAGCTGCCAGAACAGAGGAGGAACGTGAGGCAGACCATTTGTTTTTGCAGCAGTCCGTGCTGATGTCAGCCTCTGCCAATGAGGTAACCTCCCCAAGAAACCCACTAGTACTCATTAGTCTCTTATTTTTTAAATGCTTCCAGAGTCTTCTGAGCTAACCATGGATCCACCAAAATCTTGCAAAATCCTAGAAGCAGTGCAACTCTCCAAATGCACAGCAGAGGTCTTTCAAACAATCTGAAGTTCATCTCTTCAGACCTGTTCTGTATGGTATCTTTGTTCTGACCACAAACTTCTTCTGCAAAGTTTTTGCAGAAATGAGTTCAGCTGTCTCAGCTTGGAAGAAACCATCAGCAATAGGGCTGGGCTCTTATTTTAAGCCTTGCAGTTCACACTGCGGATATTTAAAATTAACCTTAGCCATCACCTTAAAACTACCCACAGGGAGATTAAAAATACAGAGAAATATGGTTAGCATTAGCAAAGTGTACGGAGTCTATTATAACCTGATGCTTCCTAACCACACCAGTTTCTGTACTTGAAAAGTTCTGCACTATAATTTCATTGCTTCAGCCCAGAAAGCCGATATGCACCTATGTAAGCCAGCCCTGTCTGAATCTCCTGCTGCTGTGGAAGACAAGCTGTGAAGCACTGCTGTTGCATATAAGCCTGGAGCTTATGAAGCACCATAATACAAACAACACTTCCATATCGTAACTGGGGAGTTTGCTTCAGCTCCTTGATTCTGTCTGCCATGGATGGATAAGAACACTGATGCATTTCTCTCAACATCTCTTGGGGGCTTGATTAAAATTTCTAGCTGCTTTAACCAGCTCTCTGAAATATGCGTTTCCAACATCAGTCATTTATAGCTACACTAACATCTGCAAGGAAGGGCATGGTAACTTATGCTCTCTCAACCTTAACTCCTGTGCAACGTCACAGTTTCCTCTCCTTGGCAGGCTGAGAACCAGCCAGGCAGCACAGCTCCCATAAGGGGGAAGCACACTCTCACTGCACTCAGAGGGCTGACTAATACATCACCTGTTCCTCTTCAAAGAGCAGGGTCAAGGATGCATACCTTCTATTTCAAAACAATTCAGCAGAGAAAAATACAGTTTTAAGAATTCACTTAATTTTGCCCCTTCAAAGAGGGAAAAAAAGAAAAAGGATCAAGGAATGAAGGAAAGACTGCAGTAGAACAGATAATAGTGAATGCAAGGCCACTCCAGTAGGCAAGCAGAAATACATGCTACTACATTTAGCATTTCGTTTATTTATTATTTATCCTCTCTGAGAAGACCACTCAGAACATGCTCCTCCACAGACCACTTACAGTCAGAATAGCAAATAGCACCCTGCTTTCTGTCTCTCTGTCCCTTCAGGTATGTACATTGATCAACTTCTGTCCCTTCCTATCTCCAGTTTGCTGCTTTTAGTACCCCTGGAACATCCAAACAGCCTCTGAAGATGCAAGCAGAAATTAGAGATGTGGCACAGACATCTCCCATCCAATCTGCAGTTTCCGGAACCTCCCAAGTGCCAAAATAAGATCACAGTAAGAGATCTGATGGTGAGGAAAATACAGTAGGAAGCAAAGAAAATACAGAAAGGCAAAGAGACAGCAGCAACATTTTAAAGGATCACTGCCTAGAGCCTCAGAGGTACAGCATTAGCTCTCTAGCAGTGTAACTGATCCCAAAGGCACCCACTTCTGTAAGGTGAAAGATCAAGGAGGCAGTTTCATAGAGACATTCTGTGTGATAGATAGCTTCACAATTCTTCCCTAAAATGATGACCAAGGATGTCAGACTAACAGCTCTTTTTGGCAGCTTTGTGTCTAGGATTAGTCCTCTAAGAGGGCAGCAAAACTTCCCCATGAATTACTTGACATCACCAAGTCTCTTCCTAACAGAATCCCTTTCCAAGTCCAGCTTTCCTAGAAACAAGGCTCAATGGCCTGGCCTTATGAAATAAGTCAAGAAGCACAGGGAATAATTGTTACAGCAGATAGGTTTAGCTTTGCCCCCAAATGCAACACTGGAAATCACAGTACACCACTTTCTGTAGGCATGTGCCTACAGGGCAGAATGAACCTGTGGAGGGAGAGAGACATTGCAATTCCTAGTTTATAACACCCTCTGCCCACAATCTTACCTGCAAGTGTCAGTGAGAGACAGGAAGAGGGGTCCAGAGAAAAGTACTACAAGCCAGAAGTAGACAGCACAACAGCTGCTACTGTCAGAGAAAGAGGTACTAAATCCACAGTACAAAAGAGAGCACCTACTGTTCAGTGAATTGTTGTACTAGGCATCTCATGATCAGCACTGTCCTGTGCTAGCGCGCAGCTGTTACTGGCTAGTGGCTTCTGTGGTTTCTAGTGAAAAGTTGCCCTTAAAAGCATTCAATTGGAACTAATATTATTAATAGGGGGAAGAGGTAGGGAAGAAGGGAAAGTGTTCAAATTTATCCACAAAAGCCACAGATTGTTCTTCTGGGCTACGATATTTGCTTTGTCATTCCTTAGGCATAAGTGTAGCATATCAGATAACAATGGATTCCATTGTGGTTGCTGTGAAATAGATAAAAGCTAACAGAGCTGTACTCTCCAACCTGGAGAAGACAAGGCTCAGGAGGCCTCTTCTCAGTGTGCACCTGATGAAACAGAAAGGAACAAGACTCTACAATCCACTGACAAGACTAAAGCACATGAAATACCATCTGAACACAAAAAAACACTTTTTTCCTTTTTTTTTTCCTCGAGTAAAAGTGGTCAAACACTGGAAAAGATTGCACAGAGAAGATGCAAAGTCTTCTTCTGCAAAGATACTCAAAACCTGACTGCACATGGTCCTGGGCAACATGATTTATCTGACTACATTGGAACAGGGAGGTTGGATTAGACAATCTCAAAAGGTCTCTTCCAACATCAGCATTCTGTGATATGTTCTCAAGTTTCATTCATGGTTTATTAGTTAATTCAATTCCTTGTCATATACAGGAGAGCAACTGATAATAGTGTGGTTTCTGTTGCACCATTTCTCTTCCAGCAGATTAATTAAGCTATTTATAGTGTCTCCTTTTGTTCCTTGTAATGCCAAGCCACAAGTCCTTTGACAGGCAAATAGTTTCTGTGAGTTAGGTTTTCCATAGTCCTGACAAAGAAACAAGAAGACAACATCCAAAAAGGCTTCTGTTACAAAACTACAGGTTATAAATATCACAAGTTTCTTTAGCCCATGATTCCAACTGGAACAGATGAAGTTCCAGCTCTGAGACTCTGGTTTTTGGGTTTGTTTTTTTTTTTTTTTGCATCTCCTTCCAGGTATATCACACAGTTCCTAGTAGTCACTTCTGATCCTCTTGATTTGCAAGAAGTTTGCTAATACTGATCTTTCTTTCTCATCCACTTCATTGCATCAGTACTCTGCTCAGTCAAGGCTGCACTTATCTATCAACAGCATGGTTTATAACTGCTGTTTTGTCTGGTTATCACCTTAAAAATTTCAGGCAGGTGCTGGTTTCCCTGGAGTTTTACCTGCAAGAGTTTGCTCTCACAGAAAAGTTCAAAGCCACTGATTAATTAGTGAGCATTTTGGAAACAGGCTTGTACAGCTAGGCATTTGGAAAAAAAAAATAAGACAAAGGTAGGGTCTGAAATGAACTAGATAAATCCAAATGTGCATAATACAAAATAGATGGAAGTTGTGTTATGCCACTGCAGGAGGAAGAGGAAGATAACTGGCTCCAATACTGAGCCTCCAGATGGACAAGATGGCTTAAGCCTTAAGTAGTAGATTGGTCACTGCACCCTGGCTGAGAATTACACTACACCATAATCAAGTTGACTTGTACAGCACCATGCAAAGCATTTTCATGTTCTCAGCACAGTTAGAGCATAGTCTGAGAAACAAAAACAGGAGTGCTTGCAAACAGAAACCATTATGACCTCTGTAGTTTGCCACAACTGAGAAATTAAAGTAAAAACCACCCTGCCTACCAAACAGCAAACATCAGTGCCAACACACAGTTTGTCCTCAGCAAGGCTAGATGAACACTTCCTCTTTTCTGACATTCTACTAAACTAATAAAAATTAAAATAGCTTTCAGTGTGTGATGTCTGCAGGTGCCATGTTCCCATGATGCCCCAAATAAACCACAGCCTAACAGCTGCACTGCAGACAACAGAATAACCTGAACAGGGCCAATATACAGATTCTAGAGAGATATTAGTCTCTACTGTGTCCTGTGCTGAGTGGTTTGGAAGCTGAACTCAGCCTGTGGAAGTAAGTATTTCCAGAGGAAGACACCTAGACAAATAATTTCAAACATGGTCATAAACTTCCTTTGCTAAGTGCTGCAGGAACTGAAAGATGCTTTTCTTGGGAAAAGTATATGGTCTGTTGTAGAGAACGGACTTAACTGACGTCTTCTAACTTCCAAGCCTTTGCCTAAAACCTTAAAAGTGAAGTACTGGGAGCAGAGCACAGGTTGTGGTTCTCTTTAAGAGAGGTCAGCTGTTATAAACTCTTACTTTAAGCCTCTCATTCCAGAGTTAGCTACACCCAAACTATAAGGAAGACAATGATTTATTTCTAGTACCAAGATGAAAGTTTTTGCAGTTTCACCCAAAAAGACAACACCTGGGGTTGTCTTTTCTCCAGAGGATACACTTGCATTTGAAGCTATTTAAAAAAGCTTTGTCCACAGAATCATAGGATGCAAGAGATCATCTGGTCCCTGTGGCAGAATCAGGTATGTGCATCCAAGTGCTTTAGCCACAAATCCAGACCACCTAAAGTAGATTCCTCCTTTATAGGAATCAGTGACACTGCTTGCCTTGACAACCACTCTGATTTGCATGATCAAACTCTTCAACATTACCCAACTCATGCACAGCAGACAGCTTGTATCACATAGGGCTTCTGTAATAGCAAGTCCAGAAATCCTGACTCTTCATGTACCAAACCACTTGGGAAATGCTGCAGAAGGCTCCGTAGCAAACAAGAGCTTGTTTTTATCTCATTCTCTTCACAGTGAAATATTTTCCAGATATACTAAAGCTAGTATAAGATCTATGCATGCTCCTTCCTTTCTTCGTACATAGAAAATAATCTGCATTATTTTTGTTATGTAGAAACAACAACAGAAATCCAAACCATAATCTCCCTTTAAAAACACAGTTTATATGTAGCTAAAGCACATGCTAACTTCCAACAGAGATCATACCTCTGCAGAAGTCTTCCAACTGAAGGAAAGTAAGAGCTGGCTCTGGGAAGAGGTTTCAGAGTCAATATCCCTTCGCACTTTCACTCTGACAGTTCTCAGTTAATAATTAGTCCCTAGTAATTACAAGTTTACTAACATTCAGAGAGATACTGCTTATATCTACCTAAGTTTGAAAGGCATATATGAGAAGGAAATAAAAACACACATTATTAAAAAATCACTTAAATAATAAAAGTACTTGTGCTATGCCCTCAGTCCAAGTTTGGAGGGAAATAGTAACCAAGTCAAATTTGGGTTTTGTCAGAAAGCATCAGGAAAAAAAAACAACACAACTGACCAGACACTAAACTTATTAAGAGTATAAGAATTCAGCCACTGTTTTCTGTCTTCTTTCAGGCCAAAAGAAGGGAGCCAGCCTACATTAAGCCTAGGTTATCTGTCAGAAAACCAATGCAGGTTAGAGTTACTTGAAAGAGGGATACAAACTTTAGTTTATGCTGGTTGATAAATTGTACGAGGAAACATCTGTAGTCACCTATTCACCTGAGAATGTCAGCTCCACACAACCTCTAAGCAGTTTTTTCAGTAGAATTGTTTTGGCAAAAACATGACTGACAATATCTATTTTTACTGCAATAAGTTTGTCATCACAATTATTCCTCTTGTTATTCTAGCATAACACTTCTTCATATACATACAATAGCAGGTGTACCAGAAGACTTCATTTTCTTTATGCTGTTAAATATAGATAAATCCTAATCCAAGATGTAGCCATGGAATTCCAATTCTGCTATGGATGACAAGGAGCACTCGGTGCAGCAGTGTCACAGTACTGTGCTCCCTGGAGCTCTCCACATTCATTTCTACAGATACAGTCAGAAAAGAGTACCAAATACTCTGCCAAAGTTTAGGAAAGTTCAGATTTGACTAAAACTCCATTAATTGGCATCTCTAGTCTCCAGCTGTTAACATTTCTCTGCTATTACTGCCTCTGTGCATATTATGCAGTGATCACTTTCAGAGCATTTGGAGAATTGCAGATAGCTTTAAAAATAACCCAACTACTCTGTGACACTCCATCCTGGGTAACAAACTCATCTTTTGCCAGAATGGTTCACTCTCTGACTTCAACCTGAGTGCTAGAGAACTTTACATTAGATAGAGAACTTTAAAGTGCTACACATTAAGTAACCTTGTTTTGGCTCTGGTATGACAGGAAGTCTGAAGAAAAAGATAATTCTCTCTTGATTGGGATCAATAAATTCCAGGGTACAATATTTACAGACAGAAATTTAAAGATGCTAAGTTTATAATTTTCCATTTGCATTCAAAAATAAAAACACTTATGATACACAAGTTCAGACATTCTCTGTGTTAAAAAAAAAAAAAGATGAACAATATCACAAATATCCCTCCTCCAATCGCTGAGCACAAAGCCCAGCTCCACAATCACTATCTTACCTTCTGAAATAGCCTTCTTGACAGCTTCTAGGTAAGCATCAGGCTCATCATCATATGTGAGCTCTTGCCACTGATGCCAGTCCTCAAAAAAGGTCAAATAGTCATCACAATCTGTAACACCACAGAACAGTTTGACTACTTTGTGTGGGGGCCATAAAGCTTTCTGAAGGCTTTGCAGGACAGAAGGGAGATAAAAGCTCTTCACCAGCTCAGCAGACAGCAAAATAATGATGCTCCGACTTCTTCTGAAAAGGTCCAGCTCTTGGTTAGAGATAGCAGACTCGTCTTCCAGCTGGTAGCTCCAAATCTGATGCTTTCGGGTATGCCGAGAAGAGAGGAAGAGGTTCTGAAGATACTGACACCACTCAGCAGCGTCACTTGCATACAAAATCAGCACATCATATCCCCCATGGGTTCCTGTATCAGTACGAGACCGTAATGGGGAAGGGAATTAAATACAAAGCAAGAATGGACCCTTAGTTTTACAGTAAAATGATCCACAGAACCGTCCCTGTAATTCATCTAAGTATCTCTAAAGCACTTTAAAAGCACAGTAGATACATCCAAAGCAAGCAGACACAGAGCAATGCTAAGAGTGGCTCAATTCATTCTTGAATTTACTCCACTATACTTTTAAGTCATTTTTACTTTCTCAAAAACCCTCTCTGAAGAAGGGAATTTCTTCTGTAGTTTCAAGTGAAACAAACCACATGAGGAAATTTTCAGATTTAAAGCACATCAATAGGGAAAAGAAAAAATAATAATACTCAGCATGAAAATGAGATTTCACCTGTGGGTGAGAATCAGAATTGTTTCAGGCAAATACAGAGGCTTTGCAACACAACTGTAGACTATCACATGCTCAAGTGGAGCATTCATTAAGCCCAGCACACCAAAGAGAAGACAGGCCTTCATTATTTAAATGAGGTCTCAGTGTTCACAGGAAGTCACAATGGCTTCCATGGTTTTAGACATTTTTGCAGTCACTGCAGCAGAAAGCAAACTGTCTACAAAGTAGGTGTGCAACTAAAGGGTACACCAGCCCCAGTGCTTGCAGCACAGCCCTATCATCCAGGTTTCAGAGACTTTGCAAGCTTGCATTGAAGCCCAAAACTGTTGTACAAAGGCTTCTTGACCTGTTTGGCTTGAAAAAAAAAAAAAAAACACCTCTCCTCAGAGGGAAGGAACTAGTACAATAAGTGGCTGCTATAACACAGCCTGAAATAAGCTCACAGTTGACTTATTCAGCATCTCTCTAGAGACATCTCCTAACTACACCCTCTAGCATTTGTGTTCTGGACTGAAGGCACTTCTAAATCTGCTTCCAGTTTGCTAAGAAAATCACATACAGACTGAAGCAATGTGATGTGATCGTGCAGTGCTTTCTCCATAAATCCCCCCAAAATGCTGATGTCAAAGTTTAATTTTTCCATTCATCTATAAACAAATTTACTCAAATTTGAATATTATAGCTCTGGTTCCATTGCAAATTTCAGTGCTGAGCATTTCAAATGTCATGAGCAAACCGCCTTCTAATTCCAGTTCAACTTAAAAGTGCCAACATTTCCAACTTACCTCCATCTAGAAGCAAGCAAACAAAGGCAGATTTTTTTTAATTAAAGTAGAAGGCAATGTCTAAAATTTGGCATGCCAAGAGCCTCTGCAAAGTGCGAGTTTACTAAAACTGAATACCACACTTTTGCAGTCATCCTATTAAATTAAATCACAATTGAACATCCTCCGAAGACTGCATTCTGCCACTTTTCCCAGAAGCTTCAGTACAGTTGGAAGAAGGACTAAAATGACATCTTGGCACCCCTGCTCCAAGCCATACAATTACAAACCCTGAATTGTAGCCTAGCAGAAGTGATGCCATTGAGAAGTAACGTGCAGAGATGTGACCTGTGCTCAAGTCATAGCATTATGGTTACCTGTATAAATGGAAAGACTCTAGATGTTCTGGTTAAGGAGAATACATGCACTGCAATACTTCAGTACTCAAATGGATAGCTACATGTTTCCGTGTGAACACAGCTCTCAAACTCCAGGTGAGACCTCGTAGGGAAAAGCATTCTTTATTAAGTAGATCCAGCAAAATCAAAAAACAAGCAAGCAGACCCAAAGTCTGGGGACGTTTAGGTTAAGAAAGCAGAATTTGTGCAACTTTTTTTATTTTTATAAAAAAAGATGTCTTACATGCCAGCAAGAACCCCAGCACATGGGTGTGGGTGCAGTTGGGAAGCCATTGATTTTAAACACTGATCACTGGGCCACAGTGAGAAGCCTTCCTTCTCCAAAAGGAACACCAAATATGCCAACTTGACAGACTCTCTGCAAGTCCTCTGATGGCATTTATATCCCAGGAAATCACCACTCAGAGCAAAGCACAGAGCAGGAACAAACTTCACCCAGGAAGTTTAGGAAAAGTATGGATCCTCTAGATACCACTGCTCTGCTGGCACACCGCTCCACTCAACAGAGCTGTGCCAGCTCTTCCCAAGCTCTGCTACCTCCATCCCGTACCCTTTCACACATGCTTCACTAACAATGGCCTTTAAAAGGAGAACTGTAAAATGAAATTACTGACCATGCTAAGAGTCAAGGCAATTATCACAGTTCATAAGCAAAAATATTGGAATTAAGTCCAAAAGAGCTACCTCAGTAAGCTTAAGTTAACAGAAGGGAAAATCTAGACGCCTTTTCAATTACAATGCTCCCTTCTTTTTAAATAAATAAGTTAATAAAAGATGATTAAACTCACTTTCCTGGATTATGCTGCTTTTGTCTGATCAAATACCTTCCTTTGCAGCACCAACTACTTTCTAGTCCTCAGGGGAAAGCGCAACAGAGGAAATTCAGGACATATTTATGGAGGATGCTCTTCATACATCATTTACAGTAAGAACTTGCAGAGCACGCTCAAAAGCATGATGTAAACCCTTCCTATTGTGCATACAAGGAAATCTTAAGTGAATACCAAGCACCTCTTTCAATACTGACCTCAGTCGCTTTGACAGTGCTTTCAACAGGCTGATTTTACAAAAACAAACATAAGTAAGCCTTTAGTTCAAGTAAGAAAGCTGCGAATAATAAACATGCATTAGCAAGACAAGGAAGATTTGTGCCACCCAACTGTTCCAAAAATCTTTCACACATAAGTGCAATCCTGTCTGAATATCAGCAATATCTTGTTTCTGCATTCCTAAGTTTAGAGTAAAAAAATGATTCTTGCTTTTGCTTATAAAATGTCATCAATATTAACAACATGCAATTAAACATGCAATTGGGCATGTTTAATTATTTATTTCATAGAAAGTGATCCAAGTACAGTTCTGTTGAAGTTTGCAATATAAAACATAACCTTTGCGCTCCTTTCCAGCTGTAACTTCTGCTTTGGTGCTTAGATGTACATTTAATCACACAGTAATTATATAAAACTGATGAGATTATGGTGTAGCACTGTAGAAATACCTAAGATCTCTGAGGCTGAAGTCCCACAGACAAGATGGCATACAGAAAGAACAAGATAAAAAGCTTTCCCTACTTCTTGAACTGCACGTGAAATAAAAATGGATAAATCATAACAGCCGTAACCTAAGAAAGTCAATGGCAAGATAATGAAAGCATCCAAAAGGATATACTGTACCATGGCTTTTCAAGGCCTCTCTTTGAAAATGAACCACAGTAGGGAGGTGACAATCTCTGAGTTTAGAATAAATATGGGATAGCAGATCATGGCAACATTGGAAGATTCTGATTAGCGCTGAAATAGCTAAAGCATGCTTCAGGAAGTCAGAGCTGGGTAAGATCACATCTTCCCACTTAACACTTCACACTTCTGAATCTGATAGTTTCAATGACCCACTGCTTCATTTTACAAACCAAAATGTTTAACCTTTTTGATTCACAGCTCATAAGTAGTTTTCCATTGTACTTGTCTGCCTTGCAAAGCAAATACTAGCTTTCTAAAAATACATAGCTTTTCTGTGTCACTTTTTTGAATCCCTCTTCTATATAGACCACATCTTCCCAGGGTCCATAGATCAACCACAGGTAAAAAACTGACAGTCAAATCCTTTCCGCCTTCTTAGAAGACTGTATGTAGCGGAAAGTAAGTCAATTTTCATCTGCTAGATCAAGCCTGTCTCAAGTTCTGACAAAATGAAGAAGCTGCATAGTCTGTTATCTATGTCATCATCAATTTGTTTTGGTGTGTATGTGCACAGAAGATAAAAGAAAAAAAAACACAGCAGTGTCCAATTCCTTGATACAGAAGGATGCATTCCCCGTGGTATCAATTAAACACAACCCCAAGACATCTTAAAAATCGAGTTCTTAAATGAGAGATCTTCCAAGAGGTGTTAGAAGCTGCTGGTGGGCCACTGAAAGAAGTAACTTTCATCTTCCAGTGACTACGGCATAGGTATTTAAGTCATGTATGAGGAAATGGATTCTTCACCCAGCTGGAACGCGTGACAAAACAACAGCGATCACACGCAGTAATTATTAACAGGCTTCTGACACCTCTCACTTTGACCAGAATAGAAATCTTCCACTTAAACGTGCTGCAAACAAGCAAGAGGAAACAGAACCGAACTAGATACATTTTGTTCCTACCACTGCAGTTTTCTTCACATGAGATTTGCATTATGATAGGTGACCTTACAGTCGTTCCACTTTTAGGAGTCTTTGTGAAACCATTTTCTCTCTTTAAGGAGAAAAGAGAGTCTCCAGAGGTCCCCACGTAGCTGATTTTACATCACAAGGAGATACGCGTCAGTGAAACGCTGCCGTGACTTCACTCTCTGAGAAAGGCACATTTTCCCTTTTTTAGAGAGGACGCGTGCACTTCCCCACAAAGGGGGAACTTGCAAAGTGGGCACTAGTGAACTTGCACAAGTTGGGTTAACCCCACCTCCCTCTGGAGATCGCCAGCGTACTTTAGTCAGTTTTATCCACACGCGTCAGCTAAGACTGACGGCTACCTAGCACACCTTGTGACCAGCCTCACCGTGGCAAAAAGCAGCAAAATCGTACCCTAAAGAGGGAGCGTGCAAACGGGTGGGGAATAAAGCAGCACTTTGGAAGAGCTGCCTTCCCTACAGAACATCGCAGAAGGCTGCAGAAGCGGCTGGGGCACAGCAGGCCCAGGTTACTCGGCTGAACACCCTCTCTCTCAGTAGCACAGCTCAGCCAGCGACCACAAGCCAAGCAAGACAGGGCAGAAAGTGCGGTGACCGGCCCCTTCTGTTAGCTGCCTTGGGACACTGCGCGACCCCAGTGCTCCGGGAGGCATCCTCCCTTCTTCTACCTGCGGGACGGGCTGCGACTGGAGCAGCTCCGCGCTCCGCTCCCGCCCCGCTCAGCGGCACCGCCGGCTCGGTCCCGCCGTCCCTGACCGACCGACCCCGGCCGCTCCTCTCCCGGTCCCTACGGAGCGGCCGCGGTACCTACCGGGGGCCGTCATGTTCCGGGGCTGCTGGCAGCGCACCGCACCGCGCCGTCCCTCCCGCGGTCACTTCCTCGGCCCGGCCCGAGACCCGCTCCGCAGCCCGGCCCCGCCCGCCCCGCCGCCGGGCAGCACCGCCCCTCGGGCCGCTCCGCAGCTCCAGCCCCCACGGCAGCGAGTCCTCACTCGTGCTTGAAGAGCTCAAGCGGAGCCCCGGGCGCTTCTTTCTGCTCCACCGCTGCTCGTTTTCACTTTCCAGCGCTTTTGAAACCCAGGTGCTGAAGCGCTGCGGGGCTACGCTTCCAAAGCGAGAGTTCAGGATGACCGCGTTTTTCTTTTCTCTAGGATCCCCTCGAACCGTCTCTGTTCCTGCTTCCTTTCACCTAAAACCACTTCGGCTCCGTAGGGGTTACCGCTGGCCGGTGGGACGGGAGCAGAAGAGATTGATACGGTGGAAAGAGAGCATATAAAAATGAAGTGGTAATAACAAGGAGATCGTACAGCGATTAAAATCAAAGGTGTCAGCCAGGAAAGGTGGAGCACGTAAGAATCACAGACGTGATGAACACACCTTGGTGCACTTACATTCACCAGCATCCGTGCTTATACTGAGCACAGCAGAAAGGTTCTGTAGGAGCTCAGATAATAGGACTCAATTTCGTTTGTCACTCAGAACAAACTAACAGATTCTGCTTAAATAATTATTTCAGGTTATTCCCTTGCAAACTTGGATAAAAAAAACATATATATATATGCATTCAGAAATACATTTCTTTGCTGAGAGCCAGTGAAATCTTTGTTGTTGCACTTTGGTAAAGCAAACACCAATTGCCCTATGATCTGGTGTCCCACTGAAGAAAAAAATCACTCGCATGGAGTACATTCTGCATGCAGCTTCCCGCCATGAACACTGACATTAAAACACAGCAGTTAGCTAGTTACACTAAGTAATCCAGCCTGATTCCTGCTCATCCACTTCATCTTCAAACTAAACTCTCCAGATACCTCCAAAACTTTCTTTGTCTAAAACTTACTCTAAGCGTGCAAAATAACTACATACTACAGCTTGTCTTTCTTTAGGGGAAAACTGACAGTCTTCCCCTAAAGTATTAGGACAAATTAAAACATCTTGAGGATACAGCCTTATGAGAAACTGAAGGTACGCAGAGAAGAAATCAGCACTTCCCCAAATGAATTCTGAATATACACAGTAGAATAAAGACCATCTGGGTGCTGGAGAAATTTGCAGCTACACAATCTACAAAAATTACCAGTTGGAAGCTAGTCTCTATCCAATTTCTGGATATCATGGAATAATACTTGTAAATTTGGAAACACAAAAATAGATGGATAAGCATGTATGTGACTTTATAATTATTGTCCCACATTATTTCTCTTGAAAATCTGCTTAATCTCAGAATAAAAAGTGTAAAAATTACCTCAAAATCATCTCTCTGGTGTTAGATTAGGATTTCAATGTGCTATTTGAAACAAGCTCTTGTTTCTCCTTTTAAAGCTTTGCAGTGTCATATAAACAGCAAGCAACGTCATCTTCTTGCTCAATGAGAGAGAATCCATGGGATTTTACAGTATGCATCAGTGTCACCTGGGGTGACATTTAATCAATGTAAAACAGGAAATCCCTTTGGCCTCTAAACTACAATAAATGTGCCTCACCAAAGTAAAGTAACTGTCAGTGCACTGTTTCAGTACTTTACAACAACCTCCTCCTGAAAAATCAGATTACAGATGGATACTTTACATGCTAGGAATAAAAAGGCATAAGTCTCACTTCCATTCATGGAAAAAGAATTTGTAGGTGTAGGGTAAATAACTCCTAATGACGATACTCCACCAGGGAATAGTATAGAAGATGGTATATTTTAAGTAGTTCTATATAAACAGTTATACAGGTAATACAAAAGAGAAGATGGCTCACCTTTAAGATGACAAGGCTCGCAGAGAACTCCACATGGGAGGGATCTCCAAGAAGAGATCCTTCCCTGGTGGTGGTCAGCCCTTAAATGGGGTTTGAGAGAGGAGGAACTAGGCTCCACCCCTTCCACCCACACAGGTATATCACCTTCACCTGTGCCCCCATGGCTGACTTGGTGCTCACCTCAGGTGACCAATCAGTGGTTCAGGCCGTGATTCAGCAGTTCCCATACAGTAGGTTGGGAAAAAAACAAAAGAAATGCCTTCTTATTCTACTGAGTAAGAGCCAGGTCATTTCTCTGCAAGTCTGGCTCTCAGTCCTCATTTAAGACTGCAGCTCCATGCACAGCAGCGTGCTCCTTTCTATAGGAAAACAAATTTCACCACTTTAATTCAAGGAAAAACCTGAGCCGTGCTGAGCCAGTTCTTCATTAGAAATCAGCACAATCTGCACCTTCCACATAGGAGCAGCACTTCTTCTTAAGCCACCCAACAGCATAAGAGCCATACTGCCATGGACTTAAAGAGCAAGGGTGGAAAATTCATCACATATTTTCTGTAATTACCTGCAGTTCCTCAGTTGCTTCCAGTTCTAGGATTCCTGTTTTGCCTACCACCACATTTCCAATACAGCACTGACTAAAGCAACACTTGACAAGAAGATGCGTCACTTGCTTTTCCTTGCTCAAAAATCTGTCCCACAAAATCCACCACTGAGGTCAGATCTTGTAGCAGCCTTAATTGCTAGAGCTGCTGCTCAAAGCCAGTTTGCTGATGTTAAAGGCAACTTGATTTGTTTGTTTGACAGGGAGACAGGACAGGCCCTGCTTGTGATCCCCAAAGCAGACACACATGTAAGTCACTAACATCTGTAATACAGAAAGATTTTCTCTTGCCTCCCTTTTACACAGTGAGATCTGAACTAATTTATCTTCTCTGAAATTCTTTAAAGGCAATAGAAGAAAACTTAGTCACATCTTACCTATTCAAATCCTTAGCTTTTCAGCTCCACTTTGCTGAACATAAACATTAATTCCCTTGTCTTCTCACAGCAGAATTACTTAAGATAGCAAGCTTTAAATAAAGACAATTTATCAACAATTGATGCAGTTCTTCTTTTCTGATGCAAAAGCAAGCACCTCACATCTGAGTGATTCTGTGTACAACACGGGCAGATCAGAATGGGGGCATATGAAAGCAAAGTGCAATTATTTAACAGAAAAAAATAAAATAGCCTTTGTCTCTAAGTACACACAAGAGAACTTTAGTAGGATTAGAGAAGCTTACAATAGTATCATCCCAGCACAAGTGTGAGACCTTCCAGAAAAAAAAACAGCATCAAATGTGATATTCCTGCACACAACAAGCATTGCCTAAATAGGTGAGAGGGACAGGACTCCCACACAGTTGGGCACAGCAGTATTTAAAGAGCGTTACAAAGGACAAGGCAGTAGAAACATCAAGAGCATTAACGCTACTCCCTTCCTCCTGCTTGTTCCCCACTAGCAGCCCTAACTTAGGACTCTGAGTACAGAGCTCTCTCTCACTTGCCCTCAACAGGCTTTGTAACAGCAGAACAACAAAAACGTCCCTAACAAAAAGCAAGATTAGAACAGGGCATTCAATTTATCAGCAAATACATTGAGGCTTACAGACAAGAAAGCTTTTATTGAAAAAGAGAAGTAGCTAATTTAAAGCCACTGCACTACACAGTCGCTGAATGCAATGTCTCACTAGAGCCCTGGGCTCACTAACAAGCTGCAGTTGTTCTGATCAGCCCCACCTATGAGCTCCACCCCACACCCTTTACTCCCGAAGTCCCGGAGTTCAATTCAAGCTCTGGCCTTGACGTTTAGCATATGCTTAGTGGTTCTGGGTTCGTTTTGTTATTATATGCATCTTTTTCAAACCTTATCTTCAACCTTACACGCCCTTCAGACCCCTCCCTTCCTGTTGCAGGTAGCCTTATTTCTAATCCCTTCTCTAGTTCCCCTTTATAGATCGCTCCCTTGGGCCGAGCGGTGCTTTTTCTTGCCCCATCTCCTGAACGCTTCCCAGGAAGATCTGCACCTGCTTCACGTGTGACATTTCCCAGCGCTGCGGGTGCCCCTACCGCCAACACGCGGCCCTGCACCCCTGACGGGCGGGACACGCCCTCACGGAGCAGCCTGTTATTCCTGCCCCTTACCATTCACATCTCTCTTTTAACGGATCACGGCTAGAGAGAATCTGATATAAGTGAGGAGAGGGATAAAGCGAATTTAACTGCACTGAAATGTTCAGTATTTTAGTGCTACGCTCACATTTCCGCCCTTCTCCAACATGGCGGCGCGCCCTCACCTCAGGGCGCAGAGGAGATGCCGCAAGCCGCCGGCTGCACGCACGCACGCACTGGTGTACGTACGTACGTCGTCACGTCACCGCGTCGGTGCGCGTGCGCGCAGGCGGCACGTGGCGGTGCAGCATGGCGGAGCGGCGAGCTGTACCCAGCGACCTCTTCCCCTTCGTGCTCGCTTTCCTGCGCGAGAACCGCTTCGAGGGCGCCGCGCGTGCGTTCGCCAAGGAGGCGGCGGCGGTGAGCGGGGAGGGGTGACTGTGGGGAGCGTGGTGTGTGTGTCGTGTCGTGTCCCCGCGCTTGCGGCTGACGCGTGTCCGTGTTTCCCCGCAGAAGGAGCAGGACCCGAACGCCGCCTCGCTGCTGGACATCTTCAGCTACTGGGTGAAGTGAGTGCTGCCCGGGTGGGGGGGGGAGGGGGCTTTTGCTCGGGGCTGTTTCCCGGAGCTCCGTCCGTCCATCTCCCTGCAGGTCTCCCGCCGCCAGGAAAAGGAAGCTCGTGCCCAACGGGTCTCAGGCAAAACGCACGGCTGCCTCGAGCAGCAGTGAGAGCTCCAGCGAGGAGGAGGAGGAGGCCCCGCCTGCCAAGAAACCAGGTGAGGGGGGGAAAGGGGCAGTGTTGGGTTGGGAACAGGGCCCTGCTCTGGGTGTGGCGTGGTGCCCGTGGCTCAGGTGAAGTGATTCTGCTGCTGTCAGAGAGCAAGTGCCTGTTCTGGTCTTAGGATTATAGAATCATAAAGGCCAGCTGGGAAAGGCCGTTAGGATCATCTAGTCCATCAGCCCATCCCCACCGTGCCCACCAGAGCACCTCCCTCAGCACATCTCTATGTTTCTTGAACCCCTCCAAGGAAGGTGACTCCACCACTCCCTGGGCAGTCTGTTCCAGCCCATTACCATTCCTGCTGGGAATTAAATTTTTCCTGATTCCCAACCTGAACCTCCCCTGCCACAATTTGAGGCCATTCATCATTTGTACGTGGGAGACCTCCCTAGTCCTGGTGTCTGTATTGTTTCTGATATGAGTTAGGATGCCACTGGTGGTTCAGCCAAGTGTCAGCCAATACCTCCAGATCCTTCTCCATGCAGCTTGCCAGCCACTCTGCCCCAAACCTGTAGCAGTGTATGGGGTTCTTGCTATCAGAGCTCAGGATCTGGCACTAAGTTTTGTTGAAGCTCGTACCACTGACCTCAGTTCATTGATCCAACCTATCTAGATTCCTCCAGGGCCTTCCTACCCTCTGGCAGATCAACACTTTCTCCCAACTTGGTGTCATCTGCAAACTGAGGGTGCACTCAATCCCTCAGTCTTTCTTCCTGGCAACAATGCTGTCTGTGCTTCTCATTTCTGTTTATGATATATTTTCATTCTCAGTAAGCATGAGCTGCTTATCCAGGTATAAGTTAAAAACTGTAGCACAGCATTGCGGTGATTCTCTTTGGATGTCTGCAGTGGTTTGTTGTCAAAGCTGGAAGGTATGCTCTTTTGACAGCATTGTCCATGTTCTCTCAGTTTCTGGGAGCACTTTTCCTGCGGGGTGTTGTTGCTGATAAGTTTGCTTTTGAATATGTGAATGATAATGAACCTAGAACTGTTTTGGATTCTTGTATTGCTCTGTACATGGCAAACAGAAGCCTGGGTTACAATCTTCAGACATAGTTTACTGACCTTAATAGATCATCTCACCATGATATAATACTAATGTAGGATATATGTGGGAAGTGTGAATTAACTGATCAATATATTTTGTTCCTTACTTACAGCTAAAGCAACAGCTGTAACAAAAGCAAAAGCAACTCCTCCAGCCAAGAAGGCAAAGAGCAGCAGTGAGGACTCCAGTGATGATTCAGACTCAGAGGAGGAGAAAAAGCCAACAAAGGTCAGCCTTCCTTTCTAGCCTCTTCAATATGTGCTAGATAATGGTGAATGATAGCAAATTTGAACACCAAAATTCTCCCTGAAATTGAGCTTGCTTTTCAAACACTGCAAAGCACCTGGACTGCTGGAGATGCAATGTCATAAGGTGTACCATTTGGATGGATCTTTGAAAAATTAATTTAATGTCCAGCAGCTGTTTGCTTCACATCCGTGTCTATTCCTGGCTCTTTTCCCAAAACTGTCAAATGCTTGCTTTTTTAAATTATTTTTTAAGAGAAAGGTCACTTACAACTTATATATGTAAACAGAGAATTTTCTCTCTTCCTTTTTTCACTACAGTCCTGATCTTGAGAAGTAGAGGTAGGAAAAAGAGTGTTGCACTTGAAGTGGCAGACCAGGGTTGCCTCAGCAATGTGTTCAGTCTTCAAACTAGTCTGATCCCCAGAAAGAAGAGAACCCGGTGCTAGTCCCAAGCTTTCCTCCTTTTGAGGGAGAAGAACTCAAGACTGAAGAGCAAAGAATGTGTTCTGTGCCCTTCTGTGAGGCTTCACAGAGCAAAACCAGAAGTAAAACTGTCATTTTCAAAAAGTAGCTGTTAGGCAGTGAGGTTTCCAGCTGTTTAAACTTGCTGTACGTGTCCCACTTATCAGTCTTTTTGCTACAAAGGCTACTCAGTTTTCCTCCTTTTATTTAGAAAGGTGCAAAACCTGTAGTGAAGCCAGCTGTAACCAAAATCCAGCCTCAGAAGAAAGCAGAGAGCTCCAGCTCTGACTCAAGCAGTTCAGATGAAGAAGCACCAAAGAAACAGCCACCAAAGCCAGCGACACCTAAAGCAGGTACTTCCTTGGTTGTATTGCTAGTCTGGGTGCACAAATAATTAGAGGAGTGAGGCATATGTGTTAATATAGTCTGCAAATCTACTGTCTCTGCAATTTGGTTTCTAGAGCAGTCCATTTCCAACGTGGAGCCATGTGTAGAACTGATTGTAAGTGGAACATTGTCATAAATGAAACATCATGTCATAAAGGCTGTATTATTTGCATAAGTAGCTGCAATCAGCAACCTCAGTTGCTTTAGGCTGTGCTTTTATCATCGTCTTCCCAGGAAGAGCAGAACTGGAGAAGGTTAACATTTAATCTTTGATCATGGAACTGTTAATACATTAGAATATATATCTTACTGAAAACTATCCATGAGCTTGAAGAAGAGTAAAAATTAAAAGTTCACAGTGCTTAATGTAATGGTTTCTTATTGTCCTTTCCTATGTATTTCTCTCTATGATACTTTATGCTGAATGTAATGACCCCTCATATTGCAGAGCATATTTCCTAGTGTTGTTTTTTTACTTGTCCCAAAAGGAAGTAAAGCTGTTCAAGCAACCACCAAAGTGGTCAATGGGAAAGCACCAAGCAGCAGCAGCAGTAGCAGCAGTAGTGAAGATTCTGATGAGAAGAAGGCTGCACCGAAAAAGGTAATGAGGACTTTGAGAGAGTTTTAAATGCTGTAGTAATGTAGTAAGGCTGGATGCATCTCTGTATTTCAGGGACTATGAAACAGATAAGAGTAGGGCACAGACTGCATCAAAGTATTTATGGGTCTTAAGAAGCTTTATCCACTTTATGGTGGGATTATGCCACCATAGAATGACTTAGGTTTGAGGGGACCTAAAGGGTCGCTGAGCTCCAAGCCCCATGCTGTAGGCCAGTTGCCACCCACCAGATCTGGCTGCCCAGATCCCATCCAACCTGGTTGGAACACCTTCAGGGATGGGGCATCTGCAGCTTCTTTGGGCAGCCTGTGCCAGGGCCTTGCCACCCTCTGTGTAACGTGTTCCTAACAGAACATCTCCTAACACATCCTGTCCATGCCGACTTTCCTCTGTTACTTCTACAGGAAAATGTCTCCTTATCTTAACCATATTGTAGTCTCCCTTGTATGTCCATTTTCGTGTGAATTCTCTGTGCTTAGACCTGTGCTCTTCAGCCAGATGAGCTCCCAGTTGAGGATTCGTGTAGCAGAAAATAACAGCAGGGTGACCAGAAAGATCATGATACTCATTTGTTTCCTGGAATTTGCGTTTGAGGATCTTCATTAATTTTTCTTCTTTTATGTTCAAAATTTGCTGCCTCTTAAGTGAGATGTATAATTAGAGAATTCCATCCAACTGTCCACCCAAGTTTTCAGTAGTATGTATTTATTTTTTTTAATGTGTATTTCTTTCCCTCTTGTGTTAAGGCTGTTCCCAAGAAATCTGTGCCCAAACCTGTAGCCACACAGTCATGTCCGGGTAAAACCAAACCTGCCAAGGAAAGTTCGAGTAGTGAAGACTCTTCTGACAGTTCAGATGATGAAAAGCCACCTGCAAAAAAAAAGCCAAAGTCTGGTAAATGCTAAATACCATTGCTTCTGTGTGGGAGAGTACTTCTTGTAGGAAAGCACTTAGGAAAGGACTTAGCAACTGACAGCCACAGGCAAATCTTGCTGCACACAAACTTCAAAGCACTGCTGGTTTCTTGAACCAGAAACATAGCAGCTTTTTCCTTGTGTGCTTCTGGGGATAAGCTTAAAATTCAGACCTTCTCTCAGCAAGGAGTGGAAAGTGGGAGAGATTCTGACTCTGCTTGCTTGACTGCATATCCAGCGTTCAGACAGCCTTTTAAGGAACTTATAGGGTTCCTGACTGTCAGGATTTGGGAAGTAATTACAATTCGGTTATTCTGTACCTGCAACTTTTAAACTATTTTAATTTTTCCCTGAAGTACTCAGGGCTGTTAAGTTGTGGTCCAGCTGATGGACTAAATGAGTCTCTGTTCAATATAGTATAGTGCTTTTAGTATTCCCTAAGAGGGTAGCAGTGGAGTAAGTGTAACATTTCAAATTATACAGTGATATCTTTGTACACATAGGAGAGGGGTAAATGGAACCAAGTAGCAGAAGTGATTTGTTCTAACTGTAACATCTCAGACATGTTGCTTGCATTATCATATGGGCATCTGAATGCTGTTTCTCTCCAGGTCAGTACAGTGCTGTACCACCCCCTCAAGCTTTGCAGACAAAGAAAGTCCTTGCCAAGGCTCCAGCAAAAAAGGCTGACAGCAGTGACTCTTCAGACAGTAGTGATGAGGAAGAACAGATGCCTCCAAAGGGAGGAACGGGTATGTTGTGACCAGAGGAGACTTCAGAAGTGCTACATGGTGTAGTCCTCAGTGTTCTTGCAGGCCTTTGGTTTCCATGAAAAAGGCATATGATCTATGTTACTATTTGTTTCTCTGGAAGTTTGAGTGATTTGAAGCTATCTCATACAGAACACAGTGTATAACCTCTGTATATGACTCTGCAGGTTGGATTATTTATACATGCTGGTGTGAAAAGTCATTGGGATCTTGTTTCACTAGGATGAGTCAGGTCCACTGCTGGAACTGGTCAGGTCCTTGCTTGGCTTCTAGTGTGCTGGCTGAATGACTGATACACTGAACAGGGAGCTTTCTGGAAAGGTTTGAACCTCAAGACAAAGATTTTGTGTTGATGTCACCTGTATTAATTTAGACTGGCTTTTGCAGGCAAAGCAGCAGCAGCTAAAACAGTTGTTACCCCAAAAAACAAAGCTGTGACTGCAAAGAAGGCTGAATCCAGCTCAGACAGTGACTCAGGTAATTCAAGAAATCAATTGGTTTTCTGCTAATGTTTTTGTTGGCTAAGTTGTTCTGCCGTGGTGTATCTGTGAAAAACCTTGTACATGTGAGCTTAAAAGTCTTGCAGTCTCCACAAGTTGTAAAATTGAGAAAGAACCTGCTGTGCAGAGGGCATCCTGATTGTGAGGCACCAGTGAGACCATGTGGGAAGGGTGGAGGCATCATGCTTCTCTGGGAAGGTTCATGGTTAATCTTTTGAGAGTCCATATCTTAAGCTTTTCACTTTCTGTTATCCTGTCATGGGCTTCGGGAGAAGATTGGAAAATAAAAATAAAAAATAAAAAATACTTGCACCATACCAAGCTCAGAATAAATTCTGAAGATGCTTTATAATGTGGTCCAGCATAGCACATTTTTTTCCTCATGTTTAAAGGTCTCCTGATTTCAACATCTGTTATGCTGCAGTAGAAGGTGTTCAGAGGTGCTGGAAAAAGATCAGGCATAGTGTTCCAGATAACTGACAGAAAAATGTAATTGTACACAAATCTCCAGTCTCATTAGTGGAATGTTGCTAAACACATTTGACATAGGAAGTAGAAAACTAAAATGAGCTCCTGTCCTGTTGCCTCTTCAGTCTTCCTCCCTTCTTAATTTCTCCCCTGTTCTTTGATCTTTGTTGCTTATTTTCTTAATAATTCTTGAGTTTGTTTTTGGTGAAACTTGTAATTCCTTTTTTCTCCAGTCCCTTCCTCCCTGCCTATTCTCCTATACTATTTAGCAAATATTTATCTGCTTCTTTGTGTATGCATTAATGGATAGCTTAAATTTCTATTTGTGTTCACTTCTCCCAAGAAAGAAGATAGATGGAAAGGTGAATGCTGTCTTCTTGTTGCAAATTATCTGTGTTTCAGCACATAGCCACAACCAATTTCACTTATTTTCTCATGAGTTAGGTACATGTAATCACTAAGGTAACTTGTACTCCAAGGTTGTTAACTGAAGGAATGTACTTCTTTTGTTCAGATTCTAGCTCTGAAGATGAGGAGAAGGTAGGGAGTAAGCTCTCAGCTAAACAACCTGTGTTAAAGAATGCTTCCAAACCAGCAAAAGCAGCTGCCAAGCCTGGACAAGCAAAGAAGGACTCCAGCTCCTCCTCAGACAGCTCAGGTATTGGGTTAAGAGAAGAAAGAATTACTGTATGCATGCTGTACTTGTGTAAATCTGTGTTTCCAGCCAAGGTATGAGGTTGCAGTTGGATAGGGATTGCCTGCTGCAGTATTTTTTCAAGCAGTTAACAAAGTGTACTATGTCAGCACTGAGTTTGGTTTACGTTCACACTGAAGGAATAGGGCTGAGTGTTGAATTCTTGTTTTCATTCTAGATTCTGATAGCTCTCAAAAGAAGACACCTGTGAAGCCTGCAGCTAAAGCAGCAGCCCCTGCAGCAAAGAAGCCACAAGCTACTGCAAAGAAAGCACAAAGTAGCTCTGATTCAGATAGCAGCTCCAGCAGCTCTGAGGAGGAGAAGAAGAAAGCCCCTCCAGCTAAATTAGCTGGCAAAACGAGTAAACCAGTGCCCAAACCAACCCCAGCACCCAAAGAAAGCAGTTCTGACTCTGAAAGCTCAAGCAGTGAGGAGGAAAAGAAACCAGCAGTAAAACCAGTCAGCAAATCTACAGGGGCAGCAAAAGCAACTGTAGGGAAGAAAGCGGCTGCATCTAGCAGTAGTAGTTCTTCTGATAGTTCCAGTGAAGAGGATGAGAAGCCAAAAAATTCTGGGAAACGGGCTCAAAATGGTTCTCACACTGCTGCCTCCACAGAGAAAGCAAAAGCATCCAAGCCAGCAGCCAAGAACCAGAAGTCTAAGCCAGCTGGTGACAGCAGCAGCAGCAGTGAAAGCAGCTCTGAAGAGGAGAAAGGAAAAGCAAATGGAGGTATTGCCTATAGTCTGGGAAGTGAGTCTGTCACTTAATTTGTTACAGAGCTAAACAGCAGTGTGAACCTTTCTTAAGTGGTATTCAGTCTACTTTCTATGTGATGTATCATTTGGTGCAGTACAGAGAGGGAAGGACAATTTTTTTATTCTGTTCCTTTTTGTCTCTGTTATGTATCTCCTGGCAATGGAATTTATGGGATATGAAGTTCACTTCTGTACAGTTGTTGTTAGTTGCTGTTTGTGCATGCACAAAGTTATTAGTAACAGCTAAGCAGACTGCTGGAGGACCCTCATCTGTGTTGTGATCACTGTAGGTGTTGCTCAGTGCACAATCTTTGTACATACAGAAGGGAAAAACTGAATGAACTGGAGATGTACTCAAGTATGTACTGTGCAGCTCCAAGAAGTGGCAGATTTTAACTGACTAAACTTTCTCAGATTCACTAAATCATTAGTGTAGAGGTACTCAATTACACAAAATTCATCTTCGTCCATTTGGATAGGTGACAAAGTCCTTGCTGCTCAGGGTGGCTGTTGGTGTCTGGTTTTGGTGTTTTTTGTGGGATAGCGTAGAGATTGATTCTCACACATCTCAAGACTGCATTTTGGGAGAGAGGTGCCACTGCCTATTCCAACATTGCAGTTACTTAAAAGTTCTACTGCTCTGCATCTAACAGGCATAGTCAAGAAGAAACAGAAGAGGGAAGATGTTCAGGAGTCAGAGACACCGGACAATAAAAAGGCAAAGAACAAACCTAAAACACCACATACAGTTCCAAAGGTGAAACGGGTAAGAGTGAGCTGCTGATCAGCAGGAGAGGCATCTTTGCATGCTGAAGTAGGAGGGTTCTTTTGTGGGATTTCTTTTTTCTTTGAGCTTGAGTTACAGGAACTGCTTATATTTTTGTCCCTTCCTCAAGCACTTGAATCTTACCTGGAGAACCCTAGTTAATGCATGTAATGTTATTCTGGCAAAAGCTGAATGGATGTGCTTGCACAGGAGCATCCCTGTGCTACGTGATCTGAAGAATGGAAAATATTATGAATCTTAGAAATAAAGGTTTTAGTTGATCCATACAGGGACAAAGAGGGAGAAGGAGGTTGTCCCTAAGTGAAAATCATGCTTGTGTGTGCTTAGTGTGTCTCATTTTCTTAACAGGCAGCTTCTCCTTTTCGACGTGTAAGAGAAGAAGAAATTGAGGTGGATTCCCGCGTTGCTGATAATTCATTTGACGCAAAGGTATGTGGTATGTAGGTGGTGCTCACAGTGGTAACACTTGACCTTTCCAAAGATAGGTCTCCAGTGCAGATTTTTGGGCAGTCATATGGTGGGAACTTTTTCCACCAGGAGGTGCTGTTAGTAGCACTGGCTGTAGGAGTGCAGGAGTGTATTGTCAGCTCCAGTATTCCTATACTGGCTCTTACTGAGCAGGATGAAGGGTAGAGTTTTTCTTCAGCTCTTTTTGATATTTACATGAATTTCTCTTTCCTCTCCCTCTTCTTCCCTCACAGAAAGGAGCAGCTGGTGACTGGGGAGAGAAGGCTAATAATATCCTGAAATTCACTAAGGGCAAATCTTTTCGCCATGAGAAGACTAAGAAAAAACGAGGCAGCTATTGTGGGGGCACTATATCAACCCAAGTAAATTCAATCAAGTTTGAAAGTGAATGAAAATGTTTCCTTGAAAATCTGTAACCGTCCGCTCGCCAGAATCACTTGGTTGGGCACATGGATTTTATGGACATCAAGTCATCCTGGAATGCAACCTTCCACAGCCCCCTGTGGGGCAGGCAGCTTCAGTATGGGGATGTGGGAGAATGGTTGGACATTTCCCTCCTTCATTTGTGTCCAATACTGGTTTAGGCCCCTGATATGAAACCATCCTTGAGTTGGTGTTAAACACCACTAGGGTGACCTCCAAGACTTAAATTTTCTAGTCTTATTTTAAAAGACTTACAGTAATTTTTATTTTTGTTCTAGTTCGCTGTCATCTAGTGGAAGGGACAATTTATTTCCCTCTAACCTTATCTACTGTTGTCTTTTTCAGCTAGTTTAACTTGGATACCTGTGAAGCTGCAAGTACTGTGACTTGCCTTTGGCTGGTTACACTAATAGTGACAACCCATTTGAACCCTTTGGCTGTAATCCCCACCCATATCTGACATTTCACGTTCACAGTTGCATTGTGTCTGCGTTTTTCTTTTCTGATGGCTTCGTATTGCAATAAACTCTTACCTTCCTTTTCCTATAGAGGGCACTAGCCAGAGCAGTTAAAGAAGCAGAGTAAGTTCATCTCAGTAGCTGAGGAATCACATGGCTTGGATTTGCAAGTTGGCCGAGGTCTTTACTACTGTGGCACTTTTGGTAGGGCATACACTGGGAATGTAGCCAGGGAGTGGAGATAACAGAAATTGTTGATTGCATGGAGACTGCCATGTTAGGAGAAGTGTCTTTGGCTCAGTGGGAATGCTTAAGGAAGTAGGGAAGATAAGGTTTTGGGGTATTTTTGCTGGTGGTGCTTTTTTAGTTTTTTTTTTTTAACCCAGATCTGTTTTTTGCTGTGATTTGGGTTTTTTTTTTCTGTTTTTCCCTGAGGCTTTGACTGCAGCCTGACACCACTCTGTTCTCTCTGAGCATATAACATGCCAGTTTGTGCTTACTCAGCAATGTGCCACCCAGACTGATCGTAGATGAGGTGAATGTAACACTGATGCCTTAAATTGCCTTGGGTTAAGTCCCTTGCTCTTTTCAGTTGTTTTCTAATTGTAAAGTCCCTCTGAAGAAGCAAAATGCCAGTTTCCCATTGACTTCTATATAGGTTGGTGCTGTGTTGCACCACAAGTTTGTAGTATGAGTGGAGTTTCAAGTTCAGTAATTGTAGCAGAAAGCGAGATTTCATGAGCAACTGAGAATGGTTTGAAGGCATGCTGCTGTTGAGAGATTTCCCTTTCTCTCCATTATGTGGATTAAGTTAATTTTAGCCTATGGAGCAGTATGCTGAGCACATAGCCAGTATGAGCTGAATGGTGTAGAACATCTTTGGGAAAGAGGCAGTGGGCTGTGAAATCTTGCCCTGTGCTGTGACATTGCTGTCCCTTAGAGGCTGTTTCTGTGCCCTGCCAGGGGGTGCTGATGAGAAGAGCCCTGCTGCTGCAGGACGCCACAGTTGTGTGCAAGGCAACGTCTCATAATTCAGCATTGCTTGCAACTGATGAGGCAACCTGGTGTGCAGATGCTGTAACTTGTTTCTGTGAGCATTTTCAGGACTTCCCCTTGGGCTTGCACAACCAGGCTGCATGCTTGTGGGGTAAATAACTCCCAAGGATGGTACTTCACAAAGAAATAGTATAGATGATGGTATATTTTTAGTTCTATATAGATAGGATACAAATAATACAAAAGAGAAGATGGCTCACCTTCAGGATATCAAGGCTCGCAGGGGACTCCATGTGGGAGGGATGTCCAAGAAGAGATCCTTCCCTGGTGGTGGTCAGCCCTTAAATGGGGTTTGGGAGAGGTGGAGCCAGGCTCCACCCCTTTCAATCACACATATATCACCTTCACCTGTGCCCCCATGGCTGACTTGGTGCTCACCTCAGGTGACCAATCAGTGGTTCAGGTCGTGATTCAGCAGTTCCCATACAATGCTGGACCCTGGGCAGCCATGCAGATGGGCCTGGGGGGCACAGCTGTCACACAGCATTCAACACTGGAGGCCGAAGGAAGGTGGGAAGAGTTGTCACCTGTGCTAGGGATATGAACAAAACCTTGCTTATAGTCTGTCATTTGCCCTCTTCTATTTGAACTCTCACTTTGTAACTGTTGAAAGAAACTTTTTAAAATCTCTTGTGCTTGGGGTATTTTATGTGTTGGCACTCATGTGTCTCCAAAAATAAAGATGGCTGCCTTTGTAATTTGCGTGCATTTGGTGTGGGGTAACTGGTGTGATGTGGGAAGGGGTGGGTGCTGTGTCTCAAAGCTGTGGCACTGAGGCTGACTGCATCTGCACCCAGTTCTTGTGTCCTGAGTTGGGTGCTCAGCTGGATGTCACGGGCCTTCAGAAGGGACTGGTGCTGCTGCAGGAAGCTCAGAGAGAGCAAAAGTTAGGTTATTTACTGATGTCACAAGAAGCTGAGGCTTCTTGAGTCCCCGTGCACCAGCTCAAGTTTCTCAGCTCCTTAGTGCTGCTGCCACGTTAACGTTATGGTGTTTAGCAATACAGTTATGGTGTTAGCACCAGCCTGTGGGAGTAAGAAACAATAGGCACAACTGGAAAACGTGGATACTTATTAGAGGTGTAATTTGTGTTCCCTTTGATGGTTTTCTGCCCTGTGACAGCTGCACAAGGTAAGGGAATGCCCTGATGAGCAGGGCCTGCTGGAGGTCTTGTGCCGCACCTGCAGGGAAGGCTGGGAGAGCAGAAGTGCCATGCAGGTTGGCACTCAGTGATTAATGCCATCCACCAGTCAGTGTGTAACGACATCTGCCGTAGTGGAGCCGCTGCCCTCCATCTCGTGTTGTAGGAGGAGGTGGTGTAATGCTGCACGTGGTCTCAGCAGCACACGCAGAATGTCACGGGCCCCACCGGAGGAATGCCCCGGACTGAGCAGCGCTCTGTGGCTCTCCTAAGGAGAGGCCGCTGCAGGGCAGGCTCAGCCTACATCTCTGCTCTGCCGCCGTCCGGGGTTAACCCGCTTCCCACGAGCTGTTTCAGATTCGCTGTAGCCGCGATTGACGCTGAACAGGACTGACGGGACGGTCTCCCCTGGGGCGTGCCGGGCCAGCGCGGGCGCCCCGCTGCACAGCCACCATCCCGGCCCGGCGAAGGCTGCTGGCCCCGCGTGCCCGAGCAGCTGCAGGGCCCCCGCGCCGCCACGTCCCCGCACGCCGGCTCTGCCCACCCGCGGCCGCGGGGGCGGCCCCTCCCGGCTCTCCTCCCGCCCATCCTGGCGGGGCCGGGGCGGGGCGGAGCGGAGCAGCCCGAGGGCTGGGGCCGGCATGAAAGGGGAAGGCGGGTGGGAGCCGGCCGCTCCCTTAGCTCTCCTCCGCCGCTCGGGCCGCGGCTCTGTGCAGGTGGGTGCCGGGCTGGGGAGGGCTGCGGGGAGAGCCTCGGGGGCCCGTGCCGTGCCGTGCCGTGCGTGTCCGAGCGCTCGCGGTGGGCGGGACGGTGCGCTGCGGGGCTGCCTGCCTGCTCCCGGGGCTGCGGGAGCCCCGCCGCCTTCGTGGGGCTGCTGGAGGGCACGAGCTGTGCGGGTCGGAGCCTGGGTACCCTGGCGCTCCAGCGTCGGCACCGCTTGCTGCATCTCCTCCTCTCGGGGACCGCATCTCAGGGCGCCTTCCCTCCCTCCCTTCCTCCTCCTCCCGTTCAGCCCTTATTGGTGGCAGCTCCGTTCCCTTCCTGCTGCGTCCTCAGAGCTAAGTAGGCTTTTTGTGTTTGTTTTTTTATCGATTTTTTAATTTTTATTTATTTACTTATTATGCGAAGGTGTCAATGGTTTTACAGAAGATGAGTCTTATCTCCAGCTTCTCTGCCTCTGTAATTGGGCTCAATGTGGCCTGACTCGTCTGGCAGGGCTCTATCAGTCCCAGGTGCTTCTGACACAGGTTGTGCAACCTTCTGGGATGCTTAATGACTTCTTCCTTTTATTGTGGCACTCCTCCTCAGCAAGGAGCCGAAATGACAGAGCAGGGAAGGCTCTCACTCCTCCCATCCCTCTGAACGCTCCTCTGAAGCTCACTGCTCTCCTGCCCCTCCGTTTCCTTCTGCAACCTTGGGAACCTGTTTGACCTGAGCATCCTACAATTTTAGCCCAAAGCGAGCACGGAGCTGTTATGTGTGCTTAGCTCAAGTCTGTGGCTCACGTGAATGTTTGAAAACTGCTCTGGCTGTTCGTCCTTGATGCTCGCCAAGAGCCTTGCCTCAGCTGCTTCTGTGTCTTGCAACCACATTGCAAACAAGAGGGGAGCCCTCCTGCGAGCACCCCTGTGCAGCACACAGTGCTGCAGAGCTACTCCAACCCTGCCAGGAGGCATCTGAGAAGTCTGTGCATATGGAGTGGGAGAACCCATCCTGCCATATGGACAGGTTTAGTGTATGGGCAGAGGGGAAGCCAAAGGTCTGGCACTGGGCACCACCATGGCTAGCCTGGGTTCTTGGAGATGTGTGTGCTTTCAGCTGGGCTAACAAACCGACACACAGACTTTAGTTTATCTTCCTGGTTGCTATGGATCATCTATTCTATTCAGTGCTGTGGTTCCTGGTTGTGCATTACAGGCTGCCAACGTGCTGCTGGCACACAGATCACCTGCTGTGCCTACACAGCTTCCTCTGTACCAACTTCATGACCCGGAATGCTGTTGGAAATGGCCCCAGGACCTAAGAGTTCTAAACTGATGCAGGGCTGTGTCACTCTGTCCAAAATGGATGAGGATGAGCAGAGCATTTCTGATGCTGTTATGTGGAAGTGGTGCAAGGCATTGGTTGCTCTGATATTAGCTCAGTTGCTGGTGCGGTTCTCCCTCTGATTTTTGGGAGATTTGGGCTTTCCTTATTCATGGTGTTTCCTGTGGCTGCCGTGAGGATGTCAAATGAGAAATGCCAGGAAGGTTCACTGCTCACTCTGCAGGTGAACAACATTATAAAAACAAAAAACAAACAAAACCCACAGGGCTTTATACAGCACTGTATCCTCTAGGTTTTCACCAGAGGCTCCCCAGGGCAGCTCCCACCAGTAGCAATGATGTCCTGCAGCAGCAGCACAGTTTTTAGCTGCCTGCTTGCATGGGGCTTGTATTTCCTTCCATTAGCCACAACTGAGTGGCTGCTGTTGGCCTGGAGGTAGCAGGCTGTGCTGTTTTCTTTGGATTACACCCAGCAGATGAGGCAAACTTTTGTTTCCTGTTTTGGGAGTTTAGAGCACTCAGGTGAAGATGCCTTTTAGTCTTTGTTAATTCTTGAGAAGTTTACAGGGAAGAGCACTTCCACATAATGTGGACAAGAGTGAGGTGGAGATTAGAAGGCAGAGGAGGAAATAATGGAGTCCTGTGCATTTGGTTTTCCCAGTTCTAGTCAGGGACCAGATGATGCAAAATACTGAAGGGGAAGGAGAGGTGTATAGCACAGTTTTCTTGCTATGGGGTCTTTGTTCACCACCCTATCTTTGTGAGCATCTGTCTGGACTGCTCGCTGCCAAAGGTTTTAGTGCTTCAGCCTTATACAAAGCACCCAAATATGAAGCATCTTTCTTTAGGTCCGAGGCTGTTGGTTGCTTCAGCTACGTTGATATTATATTTCTTTTATGTTGAAGTCCTTCCCTCTCAAACATACAGCACGAGGCTGATCTCATCCTTGATGGAGGTATCCTGGCCTGTTAGTGATAACTGTGCTGTTTGCATGGTTTTGCTGAGCATTTGTCATGCAAAGGAAAGGGTGTGTTTTGTCTCCTCACAAACCTTTCCCTTTCTGTTCACTGTTATTTCTCACAGTATTCAACCCCAACACTTCCAGACCACAGAAGCAAATCCATCCCCAGCAGAATCTCACTCTGGTGCCCTACACCTTGGTGGTTCCTTGTTGAAGACCATTTGCTCTCAGACCAGCAGTAGCTGTGGGAGCTGTGTTGTGCAGCTGGAGGACTGGGCTGCACCAGTGCCTGCAGATGCCTCCCTGGGCACAGGCAGTGCAGAAAGGTGTCCCAGGGCCTGCAGCCAGTGCTGCTGGCTTTGGTCAGCCTGCTCCTGCTGGCAGAGGGATGGGATGCTTTTCTTAAGGCATTTCTCTTGGTTCACATCTTGCTTCACCACATCCCCACAGCCCTTCTGGGGCTTAGTGTGTGGGGCCATCCTGCATCCACTTACAGTTGTTCCCATTGTAACTCCTTCCCCACCCCCTTCTCAGCATGTCTGAACTGAGTCCTCAGGACATAGCTCCACTTCTGACTGTTCCCAAATAATTATCATGTAATTCTTCTCCCAAAATAATATGAGGTGTGGGTGAGGCGCGTTTGCTTCCAGTGATGTAGCAACACTCCTTACACAAGAGAAATGCTGTGTTTCACTAAACTAATGGGGTGACAGCTGTAGGAGTGTGACTAAGGGGCATCAGTGTACCCTGGGTGTTGCACTTTTTCTCTGGGATTGCTCTCTCTCTCTGCGTGGATATCCCAGCACCTGCTTCATCTTTCCAGCCCTTTCCACTGATTTTCCACAGCTGATTAATCACTGGAGAGGGTGCAGCTCTCCATTGAGAGCCCTTCTGCACTCTCTGAGGTTGAGCTTTCTCCCTCAGTCCTGCCAAGGCATGGGCTCTCTCCTGCCCTGCCTGCACCAAGCATGGTGGTTTGCAATGTTAAAGGTGGAGCATGCTGCCTGACTGGGCTCTGCAGGCTTCCTGGGGAGCATGTATGGCCACCAAGGGCTCAGAGGGAGGCAGAAACAGAAACGGTCCTGTAGTGATAAACAAGGATGGAGCAGCAGGTGCCCCAGTTGGTGCTGTGACCCAGCAGGGCCCCTCTGATTGGTGCTATCTGCAGTCAGCCTGCCTGTTCTTGGGCCTGAGGAGCGGACCAGTGCAGAGAAGAGGCTTTGAATTTCTGGAAATTCCACCTCATACACCTTAGTATCTGACATTTTTTGGTGGCATTATTTGTGCTTTCTTTCCTTTCTCCTCCCTTTGGTGAACTTGACACTACTCCCCCTTCCCACCCCGTGAGCTTCTGGATTGTGGCTGCAGTCCCAGTTGTTAGTTGTCCTAGCGTGTGGCTGAGCTTTTCGTACTATGTTAATGGCACGTGTCTCTCCTTGCAGTAATGAAGATGAAGATATCCCTGTGCCCCGCTGCTCTTCTCTTCATAGTGGCTGCGTTCAACCTGGAGCCATGCCGCTGTGCCAAGGTGCTGATCATGCCCACCATTGTCTTTGACAGCCACTTGCGAGTCTTCATGCGAGTAGCAGAGGCACTGACTGAGCGGGGCCATGACCCTGTGCTGCTGCTCCACGAGGGTCGGGATGTGGAAACCCACCTGCACGCCTTCCGCGTGCAAACGTACTGGGGCATCTTCAGCACGCAGAGCGCAGATGCATGGGTGCAGGAGAAGATAAAACGTATCTTCCAAGGGAAGATGACCTCTCTGGAGATGTTCTCCTTTTTGGAGAAGTACCTGGAAAACTGTGACCTTGTGCTGGGGAACTCTACGCTCCTGTGGAAACTGCGGCATGAGCACTTTGACCTGCTGCTGGTGGACCCCAATGAGATGTGTGGCTTTATCCTGGCTCACATCCTCGGTGTCAAATACGCTGTGATCTCCACTGGCTTCTGGTTTCCAGCAGAGATTGGTGCCACTTCTCCCATTGCCTATGTCCCTGAGTTCAACTCCCTGATGACTGACAAGATGAGCTTCTTTGGTAGGACTTGGAATCTCCTGGTCTACATGATCACTCGCGTGGCCACAAAGCTGGTCATCCTGCCCAAATTTGAACATCTCATGGAGAAGCACAGGGTGGAGCCCAAGGTATCTATGCTGGACCTTGTCCATGGATCAAGCCTCTTCTTCCTCTGTAATGATGTGGTGCTGGACTTTCCCCGACCAACGCTTCCCCATGTAATTTTCACAGGAGGCATCCTTGCTGAGCCTGCAAAGCCTCTTCCAGAGGTAAGTGCAGGAAAGTTTTGCGCCATGGTTGCCTATTAACCTGGCGAGATACTTGGTGCAAACTTCTGAAGAGCTGTGTAAGTGCTGTGAGGCTGTTCTGGTGCCAGCATGCAGTAAGGAGGTAGCAAACACTGAGGATCATGGGGCTGCAGGGAGGGTACAGAGTTAAGTTGTTTGCCCTGAAGTAGGAGTCAGCTATGTTGTCACTGTAAAATGATGTGTCCTGTAATGGGAGCATTGTCTTTGGGAGTTGTTCACAAGTAGATTGTTCCTACAGTTTAAAAGCAAGCAGGAAGAGCAATCAGTCTTTATTGCTTCATCATTGCCTTAAATTAATCCAAAATTTCTTCCTTAATCCAGTTTTCTCACAGGGTGCTTCTGCCTTCAAGCTTGTAGCCTTAAGAACAAATAGGGGAGAGTTGTGTATGTTTTCTCATCAGATTCACTGTAGAGTCCCAAAGCATGCAAAACTGAGGTATATTGTTCTCTCTTTTTGTAAGTGCCAGCCCTGAGGAAAGCTCCCAGGCATCTCAGAGGCTTTCTCTGATCTCACTATCCCCAGTAATAAAATAAGAAGAACAAGCCATTAAAGCCTCCAAATGAAGACAGCCCTGGAATGGAGCAGAACCTGTCTCTCATTCCTCCCATTACTTTACCACTTTTACAAACAGTATGGGGAAATAGGCTTGAATAATAGCACTCAGGTAGTCGGCTTGTCCTACTACCCCAACTAATAGACTGAAATAGAGATAAGATTCAAGTTTCACCTGATTAAATGACCATGAAGATCTCTAATAGCAGTTTTAGTAGTGGCTGTGGTTTCCCTTTTTGAAGTTAAAAGGAAAAAGTGAGATTAGATGCTTTGAATCAGAAGTTCCCCAGATAAGTATGGCTGCATATTACCCTTTCCCATGTGGCATGGGGTGCAGGTAATGCAATTCATGTAGGATGCTCCAAAAGCTGTGTCAGAGAGTGACTGCCTTGCAGATCTTGCAAAACCCTAGTTTGGTCCAATCTGGACGCATACACACCTGCCTTATAAAGAAGGGAGTTGTTTGCTGTGGCATTACTCATATGCTTCACAGCTTCCAGAACCCAGGACACCTAAGGGAAGAGTGATGGAGATAGACTGGAACCTGGTGGTAGGCGGCAGCTGTCACGCCAGCAGGGTTGGTGCTCAGGTTATAGGATGGCAACAGGAGAGAGGCCCTTGGTAGATCTAGGTGTAGCTTAAGGAATTTCCCATCTCTGCAGGTGCTGAGCTATGTAATTAAAGGATTTATTTCCTCATATCTGAAACACTGTGGTAGAGAGTTCCTTTAATTAGGGCACAGTGGAATATAGATACGAATTTCAGAGTTAAGAATCTTTGGTGGTCAACCATACTTCCCTTGGCAGCTTTAATGCTGTTTCCGAAAGCCAGATGTGAAGGCCTAACTATAATGGATAGTGTAATCCACTGCTTCGTGAGTCATAGCAGCTCTATCAAGCAAAGCCAAGCTAATACTTCCTCTTCCTTAACAGTTCTAGCAATTGTATTGCTCAAAAGGAAATACAGGATTCAAGAGAAACATAGGATCCATGCGAAATGAGAAACCAAAACTCCCTTTTGAAATCATCTCAGTTCTTGGCTGCTGGATGGGTTTAGGGCTCTTTACACTCTTCTGCAAAGAAAGACTTAAGTCCCCAGAGGGTAACACTAAAAGGTACTTTGTAACTCCTGTATACCTGTGATACTCAACCTTGTAGACTGTTACTAGTAAAATATTCTGGTTTAACCACCCTATTTTTCTCCTTAAAAACAGAGTGAGGTTTGTGTCCTTTTTGCCCTCCATATTTTTAGAGTGTGTGTGCTTTTTGGTTATTTTTCCTCTTCCCCTCCCCCCCCCCCCCCCCCAAAGAAAGTATTCATATTCAGAGAGTTTTTGAGAAACTTTCCTAAAATGCTTCTAACAGTGACTAGTATGTGGGGAACTTGAAGGCAGATAGCATCCATAGTGAGAAGTGCCAGCTCAGTGTAAAGGAGGAATACTTTGCTTCACAGCAGTTGTACTGCTCCCTAGTTTCCTTGCTTTCCACAGTTAAAAAGAGATGGATTTGGCTTCATCTTCTCCGTACTGCTCTTCACTAGCAGAGGCAGCAGGGGGAAGGGTCTTTCTTTCTCCTACAAGATTTCAAGGCGTCTGTGTGTGTGTTTTACCCACAGGATCTGCGTCTCTGGGTGGAAGCAGCAGATGCAGGTGTTGTTGTTGTCTCCTTTGGCATTGGGATCCGAGCTCTTCCCAGTGACCTGATGGAGAAGATGGCTGGTGCGTTTGCCCGCCTCCCACAGCGGGTGGTGTGGAGGTGAGGAAGAAAAGGGATTCCTTTTTAACTTGTGTTGGATGATAATCACAGTTTCCTTTCCCTGTCTTGATCTGATCAGGGCAATCTTTCTTTTCCCATCTTGTTCTTGATGTCATCCTACAGATGTTTTGGACAGAAGCCAAGAAACCTAGGTGAGAACACGTTGATGATGGATTGGCTGCCCCAAAATGACCTGCTAGGTAAGTCAGGGCTGTGTGTGTGTGCGCACTGCTGGCAATGTCCCTGAAGTTTAGTCCAAACTACAGCAAACATGGAAAACAGCACCTGCGTGGGTCAAAACCTCTCATTTGTTGCATGTGTCATCTATAAATAACACGACCTTCATCTAATACCTGTTTTGAAGCTATATCTTGTCCCATATCTCCCACCTCCTCTTGGCTCTGTCCAGCAAGTTTTGGGCTGCCAAGGTTAATGTTCCATCTCTCTGCTCAGCATGCTTAGTTTTCACATAGAGCACACAAACTGTGTGTTTTGAGGAAGCCACCAATAGCTCTGATTTTGTGCAGAAGGCACTGATCTGCTGCTGTTTCTCTGCCTGCAGGCCATCCCAATGTGAAAACCTTTGTCAGCCACTGTGGGATGAACGGAATATTTGAGGCCATATATCACGGTGTGCCAGTGGTGGGGTTCCCATTCTATGGAGACCAGTTTGACATCATGACCAGAGTGCAGGCAAAGGGCATGGGTATCCTCATGGACTGGAACAGTGTGACAGAAGAGGAGCTTTATCAAGCTGTTGTCACAGTTATCACTGACCCCAGGTAAGGCATTCAGGTGCATCGAGCTCATCCTTGGTGTGGCTGTGTGCAGTGGCTTTCCAAGATTTGCTGCAGCACAGTGACACAGTGTGCCTGCTGTCTAATTTGACAGGCACTCCAAGAGCTTTACTTTTTTTTTTTCTTCAATCAGCTGTTAGGAGCCCTCTACTACTGACCTCAGAGTAAGTAGTTAAGGCATTAGCAGTTGGCAGGTTGAAGGATTTGGACAGTCACCAAATGTGATTGGTGCTGGGTGAGGCCTTCTGGCACAGACTGCCTTCAGACAGCGATGATCCACCTGCAGCCACTGAGCAGCCATTCTACTGAGGGACTTGGAGCTGAGGGAGCCTTGCTAACATGTAATGTGCTCTCTGCCATCAGAGCAGCTTTATGGGCAGATATGAAGAAAATCATGGAGGAACTGTGCCTCTTCCCAAGGAATCATTTGTGCCTTGAAGGCATCACTGGATGTATCAGGCCTCTTCACAGCTCTGAAGACCCTGTCAGAACAATAATTTCTTGTCTTCTTCCCTTGCAGCTACAGAAAAGCAGCTAAGCTCATATCAGCTCTGCACCTGGACAAGCCGATGCATGCTCTCAACAGGACAGTGTACTGGCTGGAGTACATTCTCCGTCATGATGGGGCACCGTACCTCCGCCCTGCTGTCTATGACCTCTCCTTGTACGAGTACTTCTGCCTGGACATCTTGGCTCTCCTTCTGCTGTGCCTGGCCAGCATGGGATTTGTCCTCTACAAGTCTGTGATGTGGTGCAGGAGGAAGGCTGCCAGCCCTGTCTACCAGAATGGCAATTGCATGAAAGGCCATTTCACAGAACAGAAGAAGTTGCAGTAGTGGCTCAGCATGTTCCAGGGCACATCTCTTCACTGTGAAACAAGCTGCTGCTATGCCAAGAAATGTACAGCACGCAGGCACAGTGAGAAGCCAGAGATCAGCGGGTCTGGATGAGAAGAGCTGGGGGGAGGGAGTACTATTGCGAAGGCCGATGTGCACACCTCTGTGTACAGCACTGGTGGGCGGGGATGTGAATTCAGGCATGGGTGGAAGTACTTGGCCAGGACGCTGGGAGTGGGGCATGGGTAAGGGAGACTTCCAGGGAGGAGCGTGAGCTGTTCCCTTCTTGTTGCGTGTTGGTTTAGGTGCTGGTGTTGCTCTTCTGTCTTTCTGCATCTCTGTGGTAACTCTGGAGGTAGGAATAGCATTTGGTTTGAGTCAGGTGCTGTTTCTCCTCTGGCTTGTTACCAGGAGCCCTGAGAGCCAGGATTCCTTCATGTGCAGGTGAGAACCTGAGCAGAGCTGTGGGCAAGGAAGAGGGCACTGGAAGGTATCGCTCAAAAGAGAATGAAATTGGTCTGTTTGAAGTTCTGTGGGTAAATATTGTTCTTCCTGCTTCCATCAACCCTTCGCAATCTTGTTTGTGTTTGAGCTAAATTATTATTTTTTTTAATAAAGTTATGTTCTTTCCTTCATGTAGCAGTGCCCCAGTCTTGGTTTAATGCAAGTCTCTAAGCCTTGTAACAGGGTGTTCAGGCAGATGCACATGCTTTTCCCTTTTTGTCACCACTGCCACTCCTCTGTGAAGCTCTCAGCCCCTACACAGCATTGTCAGCAGCTCCTCTTGGCCTCTTCACAGCTCTCAGTCTGCCTTCTCTGCTCCACCTGTACATAACACATCCATGCCCATAGAGCCTGTAAGAAACAGAGGAGTTTGGAGCAGATGTGTGTGCCTGGGCCATGGGAAGGGCACCCAGTAGCTCAGGGAGCTGCTCACAGGCAGTGGGCCGTACAGGCTGCTTATAGAAGCAAGGAGCTCTACTCTGAAGAAAATGTCCCTCTCATTTCAACATGAGCAGACACGCTCTTGTCCCCACCAGGGATGTGGTGTGGAGCTATACCCACGTGTTTTTACTCACCCTCAGCTCTGAGGCAAACCCACGCCTGGGTGCAGTTGCACAACCTTCCCACAGTGCTGGCTGATGGCCCCACTGGTGATGCCCTACAGTAGTGAGGGGCTCTGCAGAGCTGCCACAAGCTGGAGAGTAACCTCTGCCACGTCTGCCCTTGCTGGCATTCCTAGGCTCTGCTCCTGATAGCTTTCATGTGTTTCTCATTCCAGCTGAGGTGCAGCACAGTGTGTAACCTAGCGAGCAGTGGTTTGGCTGGGCTCCTGGGGTTGGGCAGTGCCCAGCTTTGACTCTGCACTTCTCTGAAACTTGGCGGTGTTGCCTTCCTTCCCAGTGGCAGTGGTGGGCTTGGTGACCTGTTGGGCTGCTACAAAGCAAGGCCTATGTGGCTTTGAGATGAGGACATGGAATGCAGTTGTTCCTGATGAGGGGCATGAGAGCAAGGTCAGCTGCTGTAACGAATAGGAAATGTGCATAGGTGGTGGAACCATTGGCTCCATGGTACCTTTCTGCCTCCAAGTTTAAGCTTCAAGGTTGGTGTTTTTTGTGGAGGAAAATATGTTGGTGTCAGTTCTGCAGCATGGCTGCAGCTGCCCTGTGGTAGTTTTGTTGTGGTAGTTTTGTCATCAGCATGGGCACCAGGGCCTGGTGGGGGCTTGAGATTTGTGCCTTGTTTTGCTTACAAGTGGAAGAGTAGGGAGATTTTTATGTCCCAGGGAGCCCAAGCAGGTTTATAAAAGCCTGGAGACTGTTTTCCAGCTTGCTGGCAATGCTGCCTTCTTGCTGTTCACAGGTTCAGAAAGATTCGGGACAATAAAATAAAAATACGGCACCATATCAGCACCAGCATGTTGTTTGCTGCAGTGTCCTCAAGTTCTTCATGACTGCTCTCATTTCCAAATGTACAGCAGAGTCAGGAAGCACATCCAGCCAGGGTGTTAAAATATGCATATGAAAAGTCATTTCAACAACTCTGTGAGAAAGCCACTTTTAATGAAAATAAGCATAAACCTGCACAAGAATCTCAAGAGCAGACAGGGGCCATTCAGAATGCACCCCACAGAGGAGAGTCTTCCCCAGGGAGAGCAATGTATGAGTTTGGAAATGGCCTGGAGATGTTCTTTGAGTCATGGGGTGGTTCTCTGGAGGTATTTGGATTAACCTGTCAAAGATAAGGACTCCTCTAGCTTTTCAGCTTATTCTTAACTTCCTTAACTCTTCTGTGGTCCTGCTAAAGGCACAGCTTTCTCTGTTTGGATTTTTCTAATTATTATTATTATCTAGTTATTCTTTCAGTGCTGAATACAGAGGGAAAGTATAACAAGGCTTGACAGTCTCACCAATGCCCACAGACCCCTGATAGGGCTCTGTGGGCAGGGAGGCACAGGGAGAACACTTTTGAGACTTTTTAAGTTTGCCCAGCCCCATGGGGAATGTGCTCTGTGCTGGGGAAGGTGGCCCTGTGAGCCCAGCTGGCCTCAACTGCAGGCACTCCAGGACTGCAAATGAGTGTTTTCCAGGGTCATGCTCTGGGCTGCAAACAGGTAGGTGTGAAGGAGAAGCATAGCAGGATTTGCAAGCAGCTTGTAAGATAATGCTGATCATCACCAGTGCTTCGTATGCAGGAGGGTCCTGGTGTGCCTTCCATGTCAGCATCCCCCCAGGAGAGCCTGTCCTCAGCCCATGGTGATCACATCAGCTCCTCGTCTGGTTTTTCCAGTCTGGGAAGATGATGGCACCAAACTGTGTCAACAAAATTTGTCTAATAAGGGGGAGCCATCTCCCTCTGCAGGCAAGTGTGAAATCACAGCGGCCGTGGGAGGAAAGCGTCCAGGATGGCTCCTTGAAGACTCCAAGATTTTGACTCATCCCATCATTAAGTGTCAGTGAGCAAAGAACAAGGGATGAGGGAGTTTCCTTGTATCTGTGTGCCAGCAAACCTTCCCTTTGGCTGGTGCAGGAGCTTGGGCATGGCTCAGCCCCAGCCACTTCTCACCACATGCGGGCTCTGCCTATGGGCCCCTCCCTCGTAGTCCCTGTGCCTTTTATTGATTCTCTTGAGGATATGGCAATGCCTTCTTTTGATACTACCCCATTGCAGTTATTTCTGACTATCTGATCAGCCATGGGAAATCTCTTCTCCAGAATCATGGACTCCTCCAGCATAGAGGGCAGAGCTCTCCTCCCTTTAGTCCCACACACACGTTTCTGGCCCTTACTGTGCCCATTTGGCCAGGCCTGGGGAGCAGCTGTGCAAGCAGGAGGCATGGGTGTCTGGAGGATCATTTAGTGTTCAAGGAACGTTTATATGTTGTGTTGAAAGACATAGTTTAGAGAGAACTATTGGTGACAGTGGATGGTTGGACTGGATGATCTTGTAGGTCTTTTCCAACCTTGGTGATTCTATGATTCTATGAGAAGAATGGCCCCAAGTGAGTGGGACACTGAGGAGCATTCCCAAGCCCGAAGTGAGGCACTGAGCCCATGACCAGTGGGTGTCTGCACCTGGCAGTGCCTGTTTGGGAATCAAGGCCATAGAGGGTACTGCACAGTAGGGTTGGCCCACCTTCAGCAGTGCTCTGGTGCCTGTCAGCTGCCCATGGGAGGTACTCAGATCAGTGCAAATTTCCCAAACACAATTTACTCCAAGAGAGAGGTTTCTGTAAGGGGACCAGTTGGATTTCAGTGTTGGGACTAATTGGCTATGCCACAGGGACTGGGGTGCTTTAGGCCATGGCAGTACAGCTCATCTCAGCTCTTCCCCCACCATGTCAGCTCCTAAATGAAGCTTTGATCTCCCTAGCAGGTTGCAGTGCCATCCCTCCTTGCTGGCAGTGGACAGGCCAGGTGGTGGTTGCTGATGTGGTGAGGGAAGGACAGAGCCAACACCAGCCCTGGCAAAATGTGACACGGAGGCAAGCTGCCAGCAGCAGGCTTGGAGGCACAGGGTCTTCTCCATGGCTAACTTGCAGCAACAGCCTGCTGGGGGTTTCCAAGCCTACAGCCAAGCGATGGGTGACACAGAGACATGTTCCCTCTTGGATAGAGGAAAGAACTGTGCTGTAAGAACTACAGAGGATTTTGCTCCTTGTTCTTTCTAACTTTGCCCCTCCTCCATTCCCTCTCATCCTCCTCTTAGTGGTCTCTTTTGTCTGAGCTGAAACAAATTCCTGGAAAGCCACTTCCTATGGCTGCTCAGTGACAGGCACAAACACTACTTAGGTTGTGAATTTAACTCTTAAGCTATATGAGTATTTAGTCTCAAGAGTAATAAAGGAAAGCAATTAGTGCCTTTGTTGTCCCTAAAACATCAGAATAAGGCTGGTCTCATGCTTCCCACCCTCCAGCTGAACCTGCTTACCCCCAGCTAAGCCACTCTACCTGCTGCTGTTAGAGATTGCAGGTGAGGTGCAGCTAGGACTGCTTCCTTCTAGATTACTTGCAAGTAGTCTTAGTGCTAGCAGTAGTAGTTACGATTGCATGGTGATCCTCTGAAGGAGAAATTCTGAATTATTATTTAAAATGAGGCCTTTGCATCAGCACTGGAATAGTGTTCCTGTTACCTAATCCCTGTCTCCTCCTGTAAGATAAGCTCTCATGAGACCGAGTATGTTCTGATGTAAAACTCAGTAACCTCCAGTAGAAGCTTTGCAGTGTAGATATTGCTTCTGTTGCTGGAAATCCTGGAAAACCAGAGTGATTCCCACTCAATTGTGAAAAGGTGATTGTGCTCAAGGGGGAGTGTGGAATCAACAGTAGTTCAAAGAAAACAAGATGACTCTTTGTATGTATCGAATCTGAGGGAATGAGGAATCTTGAAGGACTTGGGGAAAGCAAAGCCTTAGTGGGTGAGGGCAGCCCCACATACCTAATCTCTCTTGTTAGAAAAGTGTATCAAGGATGGAAAAAGACAGATTAATTTTTCTTGAACGCACTACAGGTTAAACTGCACACCTCACCAAAACGTGAACTGGGCAGGGGCTTCAGATGGAGTTCTGCTTCAGAGCCCTTTGTGCTATACTCTGAGTGGCATGGTCTCAGTTCAAGCAGTGGCGGTGCAGGATTTTGTGCTCCAGCCAGGAAATGCCTTGATGGCAGGAGAATGGTAAAGAAAAAGGAGGCTGACAGAGCCATGGGCCACATCTGGCTACATGAGTGGCATGGAGGAATACTCTGTTCAGCTGTGCAAAAGAGAAGGTTTGGTGTTTAGTGTTTGAGAATGCAAGGCACATATTGTAAACAATGTAGGCAACAGGCCACATGGTGGTTTGGTTAATTAGCCTGTCATTGTGATGTAGTTCATTTTACTTTTTTCACCTAGAACACAGTGCTTTAAACAAAATCTGAACGTTAAATACAAAGTCTTTCTAGCTGTCTTTCTGTGTTCAGAAGACACAGCTGGTGCATTCCTGAATTCTTTGAGCTCAGCCCCCGTTCTGAGACTTCTGCAACAAAGGTGCAGCTGATCAGGTTGCTTAAAGGTTGCTAACAGTCTTGATCAGGAGTCCTTCAACAGGCTCATGAACCTGCCCCATTTCTAGGACAGTCAGACCTAACTGGTGTCCTCCAGCCTCTGAACTTCCAGCTGTGGAAACTTGACCGTGATGAATAAACTGAGCAACTTTCTGGTAACATTATGTTCTCCAGATTCTGAATATGCATTCAGCCATTGTTTTCAGAACGAAGTTTAAAAACACAGTAACTCCAGGCAAAATCTCACTGGCTCACTCAGTTCACTTTTCTTATTCTCTATTTAAAAGTACCACCAAGACTACTCATGGGATTTAAAGACAAAGCTGTGTAGATGGTATCCGCTACCATGCCACCAGGAGGAGCACTCCTTGGGGATGATTTTCAGAATCAGTGTTTCATATGGGATTTGTAACACTTAACTCAGAGCGGAGAAGCAGATTTGACAGCATTCATGAAGAGAGCGATTCTCTCCCTGGGCCTGATGTCCCTGCTTCTCCAAGGGGAGAAGGGCTCAAGGAGGAGCAGCCTGCTCCTGCCTGCCCTTACTTGCCATGCCTCCCTGCACATTCCTGGGCTTTTGCTCCCCTCTAACGGCCGAAGAGGCCCTTGCTGCAGACAATGCTCTCCCTGGTGAGAATGCAGGTGGACTTGTTTCACACATTACAGGGTTATGTGGGCATCAGCTGAATATTAGCCTTGCTCCCTGGGTGATTCCTTCAGCATCGTCTGTCACTGTGCTCTGTGGAAGGACAGTGGGATCAAACAGATGATGGAGAAGAAATTAGATTAGAAGGATTTTCAGGAAATAATTCTCAGTGTTTTCTGACATTGACTGCATGCTTTCCTGGAAGGTTTACAAGGGAGCTAGATCCTGGTTTACTCAAAAATGTGGCAACTTCAGAGATCTGTATGAAATACAGAATTTCTGTTCACCTTGGCTAACTCACAAATTTAATCAGTGCAGATGAAATAATAATTTGAGCCCAGAACCTTAGAATCCTTCACAACCAAGTGCAAAGCTATGACATATAGTTACTTATAATGATCCTAACTGCATGTTTCTTCCTTGTGAGCCCTGAACAAACCTGTATTTAACTGAAAATCCTACTGAATTGTCCTACTGAGTCAAGACAATACATGAGTCTGGAGTTACTTGTTGGTTTTTGTAAAGGGTGTTTGGAAGACAGGACTGTGTCAACCTCCTGCATGGTTTCTTGGCTTCCTGGGCAGTTTTGTCCCAGCAGAATCCTGCATATCCCAAGGTAAGTAAAAAAAAAACTGGTTGGAAACCCAGGCCCAGAGAGTTGTGATGAATGGAGTTAAAGACAGCTGGCAACCAGACACAAATGGTGATCCCCAGGTGTCAGTATTGGGGCCAGCCTTATTTAATATTTATTATTGATGATCTGGACAAGGGGATTCAGTGCATCCTCAGTAAGTGTGCAAATGACACCAAGCTGGGAGGATGTGTTCATCTGCCTGAAAGTAGGAAGGCCCTGTGTGCCCAGGTGTCCAAGAAGGCCAATGGCATCCTGTCTTGTATCAGAAAGAGTGTTGGTGATCACACCCCTGTACTCAGCTCTGGTGAGGACACCATACCTTGAGAACTGTGTTCAGTTTTGGGTCCCTCACTATAAGAAAGGCACTGAGGCCTTGGAGCAGGTCCAGAGAAGGGCAAAGAAGCCGTGAAGGGTCTTGATCACAGATGTCATGGAGATCAGGTGAGGAAACTAGGACTGTCCAATCTGCAGAAGAGAAGGCTCACGGGAGGCCTTATCGCTCTCTACAGCCCCCTGAAAGGAGGTTATGGTGAGGTGGGGGTCAGCCTCTTCTCCCAGGTAACAGGATTAGGACTGTTGAGGGTATGGACTCAAGTTGTGCTAGGGGAGATTCAGGTTGGATGTTAAGAAAAACCTCAAAAGAGTAGTAAAGCGTTGGAACAGGCTGTCCAGGGAAGTGGTCACCATCCACAGAGGTGTTCAAGAAAAGTGGAGATGTGGCTCTGAGGGACACGGTTAGAGGGCATGATGGGGGTAGGCTGATGGTTGGACTAGATGATCTTAGAGGTCTTTACCAACTTCAGTGATACTATGGTTACTGAAACATACAACAGGACCAGATCTGGTAATGTTCCCTCTTCATCTCAAAGGCAAGCTGCTTTAGAAATGAACCACCACATCACCAACACCTCCACTAAAGACAGCTGAGATTGCTGCTACCAGAGGGAAAGGATGGCGACTCCCAACCCAGGCAGCTTCTCAGAGCGGCCAATGTGGAGAAGGAAATGAAGGGGGTAGAGGGGCTCTGGCATAGGCCCTGCTTTGCACTGAGTTGATGCACAGAGTTCCCTGCTGTGTCCTTTCAGGTCACGCAAGAAATAGTTTTTTTTCTGTGTAAACTGTAATGCTTCCCTCTTCAACAAATAAATAAAAATTACTAAACTTTGACCAGGGCTGCTAAAGATTGGAGTGCAGGAAAACTCAGCAGAGAGTTTCAGCTTGGTTCTGCCAAGGGCACAAAGAGGAGCAAGAAGGAAAGAGAGCATGGGAGTGAAGGGGGATGAGACTCTGCAACAGGTGTTTTCCTTCAGGGTATGGCAAAAGTACTGCTGATCATAAACTTATAAGCTGGCTTTCTTGAAGTAACCTGCAAGCCCTTTGGAAAGAAGGGATTAAGGTGGTGCAAAAAGAACAAAGGGATTTTCATTCTTGCACTGGGCTCTGTCTGCCCAATAGAACAGAGAGCAAATGTTTCATGCAGACAAATGTTTGCCTCCTGTTTGAAGAAGCAGCTGTTTGGTTTTTTTTCTACCAAACCCTTATTTTGGACCTTCCTGTAGAACAGACTGGCTTTTCTGCTCAACTGTTCTCTAGAAGTGTTACAGGCACCGCCTGTTGAGGTAGGCTTGAAGCTTCTTAAACAAAAGGCATTGTGGTTTGTGCCTTCCAAGGAAAGGCAGAATCTTTCCTACTACTTTATTTATGGAGCCTTGGATGGAGGTGAAGTGATTCTGATCTTACCTTGGATTTTCCAGCTCAGGGAAGAAGGTGTTTCAACCAGGAAGGTGGTGCTCAGCTCTGGTCTACTAAGTCTTGAGAAGTGGTCAAGTGGTATGTGGCTGGGACTAAGCAACCAGTGAGAAACAAGTCCTTTAACAGACCCACCTGTTGGCCTCCCTGATGCACCAGTTTGGTTCTGGTATCTCTGTGAGTGAGAAGCAGGACCTGAGCCTCTTTTTAACTGAGTAAGTTTTCACAGATGCTTTGTTATCTGAAGTCCACTTCCAGCCATTGTAATGATGACCTCTTAATTGAGAAGAGACAAAAAGCAAGCAGTTGCCATGCTGGCAGGGAGGAGGAGGTGTGGATAACAACAGAGAGGAGGAGAGTGCATGTATGTTAGAGCACATGATGCCGTCCAAGATGCTGGCTGTCCAAGCACTGATCAAGTGCTGCTCTTTTCCTGTTACTGGCTTTCCCTCTGGGCATGAGGTCATGAGCAGAAGCTGATGACAACAGCTGGACAGGGAGCAGCTGCATCCAGTGCCTTGACCTCTGCAGCACAGCAGTGTTATGCAAGACAGCTAACAGTGGTGATTTAGAAACAACAGCTCTTGAAAGCAGGAAACAATTTGTCAGAAGGACTGTTTTTGGCCATGTTTCTGGGCAGACAAATCCTGGATTGCAAGTTCTGTGAATGCAACAAGTTGAAGTTTAGCAAGCCATCCACTGCATGGATGTAACGTGATGAGCAAATGCTCGGTCTTGGCAACTTAGAGGTTTAGAATGACGTTTCAGTTTTCAGGAAATGGTCTAAGAAACTGTGAAGACTTTGAGTGTCCAGCAGAGAAAAGAGGGCACAGATCTGTGTGTCTGCGTGGCATTTGACAGCAAGTGCCATGAGCAGGGTGTACACATGGCACAGAGCTGAGAGCGTGGTGGCCGCCCCATTGACAAGTATCCAGGTGGAAGTCTTGGGTGAAACACGGGAACCTGAAGGAGCAGCGTCTGGGGGCACAGCGAGGCGTGCTGTGCTCAGCGCGTTTTGGCTCCTCTCCCCGAAATCTGAATGCAGATCCCAGGCCGGGGGCGGTCCCGGGGCGGTGCCGCGGTTCGGCTCGGCGCCGACGGCTGCGGGACGGTCCGGCCCGGTGCTGGGCGTTAACGAGTCGACGCTGGCGGACATGGAGCAAAGCTTCAACGAGCAGGAAGCGATCAGGTGGACGCAGGAGAACTGGTGAGCGCTGGGCGCGACGCCGCGGGGTTGGGACGCACCTCTGCGGCCGTGCGGGGATGGGGCAGAGCAGCTGGGGCTGGTGCATGGTCCAAAACTACTGGGAAAGGGATAGTGGGTCCTGACCCGACCCCATCTGACCGAGCTGCAGTGTGAGAATGAAAAACTTCTGCTAGCATAACCTCCTGCATTTGCACTGAGGTTGAATCTGTACACCTGCAGCAAACTGCTGCTGTCAAATAAGTTGGTGCCTGCACCATCAGCCTGAATAGTCAAGCTTGGTCCACCCAGAATATCCCCAGGGGCTTGGTGTCATAAACATTATTCCATGTGCAATTGCTCCCCTGGTTTCAAAGACAACGTTGGAAAGCAGCCTTCTCTCCTCAGTAGAGCTCGTTTAAACTATTTCTTCCTGCATTTCTTTGGGGAACTCGCTTTACCTACATTGACACACCCACAAAGAAGCCAGCTGAGCAATAAAGAAATGTGCCAAGTTTAGTTACATCTTGTCCTGAAACTTTCTCTACCTGGTAAGGGGCAGATCTCATTTGCTTTTCTCATGGCTGCCCACCATTTCATATCACCTCAATAAATGCACCTCCTCACTGTTTTCCCTTCATTGCAGGGGAAACCCCAACAGGTTGCCTTCTTTCTTCCAGCGTGTTACTGGCTCGCTGTACATGTTACACTCTGACTTCCTAATGCTTCTCAGCTTCTGGAGCAACTTGTTGGCTCTTACCTAAGGGAATTTGGGGCAAGACAGCAGCTTTCCATTTTATACTCCAGGTGTTCTCAATTGTGGTGTATTGGTGTTGGTGACTACAAATGCTGATTGCTAGCTTGTTTCTAGCAATGCTTGGCTCTTGCTTTGTATTTCAGAGAGGACAGCCTGTTTGGTTCCTGAGCACCAGGAGAAAAGGGAGTTTTTCACAGCCTTCCCATCAGTCAGAGGAAGCCTTTTTGACTTGTCTTTCTTCCCTTTTACATATGATATCTCCCAGCCGTGAGGAGCAGCTGTGGCTTGGGTGGAAACCTTGGTGGGGCTGGGAGCTGGTCCCTTCCTCTTCGTGCGGTCATGGTATCCCTTGTCCCTGGGGAGACAGCACAGCAAGTGCCTGAGGAAACAGGCTGGCGTGTAGAGAGCAGGGGTAGCTGTCAGAGGACAAGCCCGGACCTGTTGAGGAGAGCTGGGAAGCACAGCAACTTGTCAGCTGCATCTTCAGCACTGCTGCCAGGAGAATGGCTTGCTGGTGGGTTCGCAGGCTGGAGCTGGGCTCCTGAGCCCACAGGCAGGGGTTTCTTAGGACAAAGAGCATATGCCCCCTCCCAGGAGGAAAGGGCTGGAAAGGCTGGGCAGCAGCCCAGGCCCTTTCACCAGGGTTCCTCAGTGCTGAGACACTGCTTGAGCCAAAGTCATATCAACAGCAGCTTATGCTCCAGTAATACTTGAGGCCAAACCAGATGATGCTTCCCTCTTCATCATTGCCCCAGTGTAATGATCGCAGGCTTAGCTCCTGCAGACATGCCTCAGCTTTTGCTAAGGACTAGATTTTAAAGAGGCTTGATTATATAACAGTTCCTGGAGTAATTGCAAATCTTCTTTGCCATCCTGCATTTTCCTGGCAAGTGGCTGGGAGGTGGAGCTGGGCTCTCTGCAGTGCTTGGGGTCACCTGCTCAGAGAACTCCGATGCTATGAGCTCGGTAGAGCTGCAGAAACCTCATCCCAGGGCACCAGGCTGCCAAACCTGCTCCTGCAGGGCAGTCAAGGGCTGTATTTTGTACAGGGCCATCAGAATCTGCCACCCAACCTGTGCTGAGGGTTGGACTGTTAGGGTTCTGTCTTATCTCCAGGTCTGCTGCTCCGCTTGGTTCTCTTCCCACTGCTTCTTCATCCCACTGCATGGTGGAGCCAGCAGGAGGACAGCCCTGCTCCACCTCCACACTGCAAGTGGTTCCTTTGCACAACAGGTGCACAAAAAACAGAACGCATCAGCCTGTTTGCGTGTGATCCTTCTTGCAGGTTGATGCGTCCTTGTCCTGTGTGGTCCTGCAGAAGCTTGCCTGGTGGAACAGCTCCCGTTCTCCCTTGTGATCCCAGGACTTCTCACTTACTGCCAGGAGATGCTTTCTGTGACCAAGCCAACCTTAACATGAGAATGAGCAACGTTTTATTCTTTTATTTCTTATTGAGAGCTCTGCTGGGGCCACAGAACCCTGCTGCAAAGAGGAGCTCAGCCTGGCTCTTTCCCTGACTGTTCCTTCTCTTCTTGCAGGTATAAGACCTTCCTTTTGTCTGCAGCTTATATGATTCTGATCTTTGGAGTCCAGTATTTCATGAAGGAGCGGAGAGGCTACAGGCTGCGCACACCACTGGCTCTCTGGTCCCTGGGGCTGGCCATGTTCAGGTAAGAACTTTCAGCATGGCGCTACCTGACAAGTTTCAGCTCTGGTTTTTAGTTTATTTATTTTATTTTGCCATGCAATATATAAAGATCAATCTAAAATACTTGTTTTTTAAATAGTCTGGTCTTTTGGTGCTTGTTTTGTACAGTAACCGTGAGAAATTTGCAGTTTCTACTCTGTATTTAAGTAAGTAGGCTTCACATTTCCAACATTGCTCTTATCTCCATGTGTCTTCTGCCTGGTGGGGGAGCACAAAGCAAGCCCGCTGCCTTGCCAGGCACTAACTATATAGGAGCACCTCTGCCTTTGAGCACAAGTTGGCCTAGAATGACCACCCGTGGTCTGTTTGGAGAAGTGATGAAATGTGTAAGCTGATAGCAAAGAAGCTTTTTGAGGGTGGACTGGACACAGCTTTCAGATCTCTGATTTTCTCGCAGCGCCATTGGGACCCATCGCACCTGGAAGCACATGATCTCCATGATGACTACTATGGGATTTAAGCGATCAGTGTGCAATCAAGCCTTTTATGTTGACCCCGTCTGCAGGTTTTGGGTCTATTTATTTTCTCTGAGCAAAGTCCTGGAACTGGGTGAGTCTGAAACCTCTCCTTATGCAGTGTGTTCAGAACTCATTTGATTTTACAAGCAGGCTTTTCTTCATGGGTCTTTATCTGGAAGTTATTCAGAGAACAGGACTGTCTTGCATCGCATGTCACTTACTTTTCTCGCTTCCTGTTTTTCAAATGAGACAACACGTTGTCTCTCTACAAGGACACAGCCTGATGTTCTTGCACTGGTTTCACCCTCTTAAGCCAATAGGTGGTTCTGCAGGGGGAAGGCGGCAGCAGACAGGAGAGTGCTGGGGCATTTGTGCAGCCCCATGGGGTTTTCTTGTATTGAACCTGCAAGAGCTTTCTCTCCTAGAGTGGGAGTCTGTTGGAGTGTTTATGGTAACGCTTTTGTTGGCAACTGCCAAGTGTTAGGAGCAAAAGTGCTTGCAGCAACGCGCAGAGGGGTTGAAGATGTCAGTAGGAAGTTTCTTCCCTGTGAACCACAGGTGCCTACATGGGCAAATTTGACACAAAGCTAGTCTTTGGTGGGCTTAAGCCAGGTAATGGCTTTAGTGTTACAGCTCTCTCATTCTGCCTCACCTGAAGGCTTGCACAACTGCTGTGATTTGCCTGACTGATGATATACCTCTTCTCCAACCAAGGTGACACTGTGTTCATTGTTCTCCGGAAACAGAAGCTCATATTCCTCCACTGGTACCACCACATTCTCACGCTCATCTATACCTGGTACTGCTACAAGGAGATGTTGTCTGGTGCTGGCTGGTTCATCACCCTAAACCTCACTATCCACACGATCATGTACTCCTACTACACCGTGCGAGCAGTGGGCTTTCAGTTACCCCGCTGCCTTGCCATGGCAATCACCTTTTCACAGATTCTGCAGATGGCCATAGGTGTAATAGTGTGCATCTTGCTCATCTTCTGGATGGAGGATGGGGTCTGCCTTTCCACTTGGACAGACATTTCCTTTTCATTACTAGTGTATGTCAGTTATTTGGTGCTCTTCTGTAACTTCTTCTACAAGACTTACCTGACAAGCATTCCAAAAGTGAAGGGAGAATAGAACGGGGAGAGAGGGAGGGAGGGAATGAGGGAGGGAGGGAGGGAGGGAGGGTAGGGGGAATTTTTCATTTCTGGGAGAGCTCAGGCAACCAAGGGGATGGGGGATGATGGGGGTCCCTGTAGATGACAGCCCTCAGGTTTACTTGTTTATTGGCCTTTGGCATGTCTCCCTCCCAGTGGGGACTTGCCAGAGTGAGGCATGGGTTGCCACATGCAATGCAAGGAGAAGGGAGACAGTCAGAGCTGGGGATTCCTTTGGACTGGCTCCTGGCCCTATGATGCTGCCTAGTCTGGGGCTCACTCTGTCTAAGGAGAGAGAAGGAACCATGCTCTAGCTCATCTGCTGTCCTTGGTTCTATTGGTGATGAAGAATGCTCTCTGATGATAGAAGGAGGGCAGTGAGTGGCTGCAAGTCTTCTCTCCCCAGCTGTTTGCAGAGCACAGAACATACAGCTGAAAAGCAACACAGGCCTCTGAGCTGAGCTCAGGTTAATGCCTTACCCAATCTGCTATAAATGCTCTGCGTGCTGACACAGGTTCAAACATCACCTCCCATAAGGCTGCACCTGGAATCACGCAATGAATCACACCATCATTAGTGGCTATTACCACGAGGGTGCTGAGCACTCTGACCAGGACAGCTGCTGCCTGGGCTCTGAACGGGGCCGGCTCTGCCAGCCTAGGGCCAAGTGTTGCCGTGGGTCCTGCCAAGGGACAAGGAGGCAGAAGGGTCTGAAAACTCCTCTCCGGGTGCATTGGAAATGGGAACGGTGATGCCTGAAAACATCTAAAATAAACGCTGTTGTGTGCGGGTTTGCTCATTCAATGCCTTCGTTCTGAGCCGCGGGGGAAGCACTATTTTCTCCCCGCATCCCGCTCTCTTACCCACAGCACGGCACCCGCCGGGATCCGGCCCCGTGCGGTGTTTCCACCCGCACAGGCCGAGGGGAGGGACGTGCCCGCCGCGCTGGTGGGAGCAGCCGCTAGGTGCCACCACCTCACCTGCTTGTACAGGTGGCCTCGTGCTGCCCCGGTGGCAGCGGCGCGGGGACAGCTCCCGCGTGGGGGCTGAGCTGCTGGCCGGGCGGTCACGGGGGAGCCCCGAGAGTTGCACGGGCACCGCAAAAGGAGTGAAGAGGAAACGGGCGGCACGAGCCGTGCGGGGGAGCAGAACCTGGGCAAAGTAACATGCTTTGCCCCCGTGGCAAGTAAGGGTGAGGGGAAGGGGAGCCCTGGCTGCTATTGAAGTGGATTTTCTAAGGTTTCTGATGCTGTGTCACGTTCCAGGCTCTCGAGAGAGCTTTCATACGTGATGTAGGAGGGATGTTGGGTGGGGGCAAAATCCATTATTATGACTAACTGTATCCAGAGACTTACCTGTGGTTCACTGCCAAAAGGAAGAGCTATGTCAAGTGAACGTCAGCGACACCTATCCCAAGGCTGGTTTGGTTAACAATCTGGATGATGGAAGAGAATGTGTGCATGCTCTGCCTGCAGACTGGGAAGCTTCCATTGACAGGGCTGTAGAATAAGCAGGAGCTTGCTAGAACATGCCTGCTTGGGTAGCAGCACCAGAGACACAGCTAGGGAAGTGCTGAGGGGCTGCTCCAGGAAGGCAGGTGGCATCGAGAAGGTGGGAGACCTCTCCCAGGGCTCACTGCTGCAAATGTGATCACTTTGTCATCTGTTTTTGTCATTTCTGATGTCTACAAATTTTATGTTTTTGTTTGTTTGTTTGTTTTTTTAATTTCCCAGGGTGTGTCTGTTATTTGGTGCCAGCAAACAAAGTGCTCTCAGCTCAGAGCTGGCATGTGGCTGCTGGGCCTGGGCACTGTGTGATGCTGCACCTCTGACTGCACAGGCAGAGAGGTGCTTCTGGCTTTGCTGTGTTCCCACCCACACTTAGGTCAGCGTAAGGTGGGTGCTGGAAGTGCAGGAAAGGAGCAGCTGTAGGAAAGGCCCTGTGCCTTGGTGTAGGACTGGAGAGAGCTGCGACAGCACCTGGCTGTTGCTATCAGTGGGAATTAGGTGCAGCTGGGGGTTAGGGTCAGCTGAGGAGAGGAAATGAGAGGGGCTGGGCTTCTGCTCCTTCCTTTGGGAGGAAAGACAGGGCAGGCAGGGGAGTCAGTGTTAGAGCATAATGCGTGTGCGTGGTGGGGAGGCTGCAGAATGGAGGTTTCAGGGTGGAGGAATGGAAGCAGCATCAGCATCACTGGTATCCAGCAGAGAGGTAAGAGTTTGGTCTTGTCTTGGGTGTGCTATGTGCTTTAGATATTGATGCTCTGTCTTTGTGTGCATGTTGCAGGTGGAACTGTGCTTCTAGAAGTAGCTGTTTCAATGCAGGGGTTCCTCATTTTGATTTAGCTCAGAGAGAAGAATAGTTTAGCTATAGTGTTATTGGGTTGACATCTGTGACTGCTTTCAGCATCTGCTCACCAACACCTTCCACAGCAGCCACTCTTTGTGGAGCAGGCTATGGTAAAGGTGCAGTGGTTTATATGTTGTACAAAAGGGACTATGCTCTTTGTCTCTTAGCAAGGATCCCTTCCTAGCAGAGTTTGCTTCTTTGGTGTGTGCTGGCAGTGTTGCAGAAGCCTGGTTTGTCCTGGTTTTGACTGTCCAACTAACCCACCCAGGATGGTTTGTCTTGCTGATGTACCAGGGTTGTGCTTGCCCCTGAAGTATGCATCCCATTTAAAAGGGGCTGCACTGAGTGAGGATGTCCCACTACCCACTGCTTATGTAAGTTTCTTGAGTCCTTGGAGAACTCCGCTTTGTCTCTCTGTGTAGGCAAAAGCCACAGGTCCTGCTGTATATGCACCTTTCAGGAGTGCAGTTCCTGGAGGTGCTGTTTGGAGGCAGGAGTGCTGCAGGGACTCAGAGGCTGGTCCCATGCAGCGTGATGGGGAAACCTCAGCACAGAGTGCTCAGCTGGCACCTTCTCGAGATTTGGACTCAGTGTTGTTGCTTGCTTTTTGAATTTTTAGGCACAAGGTCATGTTCTCAATAACCAGGCAGGCAGGAGCTTTAGAGGGACTGTGCCAACTTTTATTTCCTTGTTTTGAAATGGGATTTGAGGAAGGTATGGAGATGTGCAAGGGGGAGTTGATTGTTGCAGAAGGGGATGCTTTGGATGTATACTGGCAAAGGTATTCCTGTCTGACTGGAAATGAGTGGAGCTATGTAGCACGGCAGGCCGCACACTACCTCGGTGGACATGCTTGCTTTATGGGATTTTTGTTTTTAAATTCTACTTCACAGGTTACTTCCTGTACAAAACAAAAAGGTGCATTTTAATGTACAGGTCTACATGTGTGTATGTAAATATATAGGTATATATGCACACACATTTTATTTCCTTACAACTCTCAGTTCCTAAAGGCTTCAAGTCTGAAAGGCCATGTCTATAGATACATTCTCATGGGATGTCAATCAGCCAAGACAATGACTGGCTGCCTGGTAAGTAGGTGGGCAAGATGTTCTGCACCAACCCTTGTGTGTGGGGGGGGAGAAGGAAGGGGTTGGCCAAGCACCAGAGTGCAGCCTCATGTCATCCCATCGCTGCATCCTAATGTGGTGGCACTCGGCTGTTTTGGGGAGGGGGGTTTAGAGGGACAGGCCAAAATACGCTGAGTTCAGTTTCCCACGGGCTGGGCACGCTGCTTGCCAGGGCTTCTGCTTCCCCATAGTGCTTCCAGCAGTCTGTTTTGGTTTCTTTACCAACAGGGGTGGGGGTGTAAGTGTTTAGTGGCCAGGAAGGGAGGGGTTTGGGGAGGGGAAGGACAGTCAAAATTCACCATACGATAGTTAGACAAATCTTCATAGAGGTCCATCTGCCTGCTTGCTGCACGCTCTCGCTCTGTCATGCTCTTTTGCTCTCTCTTGCTTCCATTCTCATTCTGCAGGATGTACGCTGTTGTAGGGCTAAAGGTCTCCTCGTGTCAGGCTAAGGTCAAGTCCCCAGTGAGCAGAGAGCAGCACTTCATACAGGCCTGTCCACGGCGTACTGGCAAGGGCTCAGGTTGGAAGCTGCTGTCTGCACCGCTGGGTAGGTGAAGTTGGCATGCTGTTTGGCCTTCAGCCTCAGGCTCGCCAGGCTGGAGTTGCATGTGTCCCTGTACATGTAGGGGCTGGCTGTGGAGGCATAAGGACAGGCACTGGATGAGACAGCGGAGTTGAGGGTCGGGCTGTTCAGGTTGTTGATGTTTCCCAGGTTGTTGAGGCTGGAGGCAGGGACGCCAGTCACTGCAGAGGGAACCATGGACGAAGGCATGGTCATTGAGGCGATGGAGCTGGGTGGGGAGAACATGGGCTGGGAGGAGAGGGGGCTGACGTTCATGGAGTTGAAGAATGGGAAGCTCTTGGCTGAGAGCGGGCTGGTGGCGAGCCCTTTGGTGGCCCAGTTGTTGTAGGAATAGCTAGAATACATGTCATCATAGGGCTGCATCAGTCCATTGAACTGGGCTCCAAAGCTGTTCTTGCAGAGCTCAGCCTGCTGGTTCCTCTCCCGTTTTCTCCACTTAGCCCTGCGGTTTTTGAACCACACCTGTAAGAGAAGAGACAGGTGGAGAGTCACTCTGGGCTGTCCCTTGGCCTGTTTACCCAGCACAAGAGTGGGTAAAGGGTTGGGTCTGTTCCAAGGGAGGCTGGGCATCAGAAAGGTGCTGCAGTGAGGTGTCTGAAGTGTAGGATCATATCCTGGGGAGTTACCACCTAAATCAAAACCCAAGCAAGATGGCTAGAGTGCACAGAATGACACTAGGTGTTTGAGACCACCTGAAAGTGGTGCCCATGACTTATTGCAGGTCCTACATATCTGTGTGGATGCTGATGTCAGACAATAGTGCTGGTCCTGCACAGGCGGCGTGTTTAGAAACTGCCTCAGGAAACCTTTCTTGTCTCTGCTGTACCTTTGTCTTGTGGACCCTGGGCACTGCAGCTGCACTGTGTTTGTTTGGCATTAACTGGTGGAGGAGATCAAGGACTGACCAGGTTTGGTTCTGGCTTGCCCCTGAGGGCAGAAGCCTGCGTATTTGTCTGGATATAGGCTAACAGACATCTTCTACTGCCGGCCTTCTGTGTACTGCCTGACCCACTGTGCTTAACAAGGAAATGCCCTTTTTAGGAAGGAAAAGGGGGTAAAGCTGTGGCTATATTTCCAAGTGTGCACAGCTGAGGAACAGTGGTTGGGAGTAAAGTGTTCAGGGGTTCAGCTAGAGCCTGCTCAGTTGAAGAAACAACCTCTCTTGCTTTGCCCCTAGCTGATGCTGAGATGAATGCTAGAATTCTCTCTTCTAGCAGGAAAATCTGTTATTGTTCGAGTCCCTCCAACACTATAACTTCCTAGAGCATGGAAGCTGCTGGAAGGCTATTCATGGTGCTGCTAACTCATAATTCTAGCAGCAGAGAGAAGCTCTCATTCCAGCTGGAGCTCTGCCATGCTGTGCCTGTGACAGCACAGTGACTGAAGAGCCCCAGAGGGTGCCTTCTGGCAAGGCTGGGGATGATGGCACCACTAGGGATGGGTCTGGTGGGCTGGGGCAGCTGGCTGGGGAGGATCAGTGGAGCAGTCTGGGCTCTGGATATCCCCTACTGCTGCAAGCTTGTGCTCAGGGAGGAAGGTGCAGCCAGTGGGTCAATGTGGGTATGTCAGACCTCAGTTGAAGTTATTGGCGAGGTTCTTTCAAGGTGGGGAAATGTTCCAGTCCCCCTTATTTGAGGACAGCTTGGTGTCTTGCATCACAGCTGTTTTCCTGCCCATTGGGTGTGTGCATAGGGCCACAGTCCTACCCGCACTCGTGCCTCTGTCAGGTTGGTCCAGACTGCAATCTCCTCCCTGGTGCTCATGTCAGGGTAGCGGTTCCTCTGGAACGTGGCTTCCAGCTCCTGGAGCTGCTGGCTGGTGAAGTGAGTCCTCTGCCTCCGCTGCTTCTTCTTGAGCGAGCCATCCTCGGGGTTGGAGTCATCAGTCTGGTTTTGTTGGGACTTTTCAGTATCTGTATGCAAAACAAAGACAGGTTAATGGGCTTGGCTTTGTTCAGGGAGCTCCCCACAGCCTGCTATCATATGACTACTGCCTGGATGGGCACAGCCACCCAGGCTGCCCTTGGGTTTCCTCTGTCACCCTGGCGGTGGGTGGCAGTGGCAGAACTTTCCCAGGCCAGCTATTTCCTACTGTGCTGAAATCTTTCTGCCTTAGGCTCCCTTTAGAAAAAAATCGAAAAGAAATTGTCATTCATAATGCAACTAAAGATCAAATAGCATTTTTGCAGAGAAGTGGTTGGGGAAAGGCAGACTGCCAGTGATGGCAAGTTGAGGCTCTTAAATTAACTAAACCTGGGGAACAGACTTTTCTTTTCCCTTCCCCCTGTCCCTCCTTGTGTTTTCTTACTTAGGAATGCTTATTTTTAATTTTAAAAAGTAGGAAAAGGCCCCGTTTAGATCTTCTCTTATATTATTCCAGTATCTTCTGTCCTATCACCCCCTAGTCTTCCCACTTGGAGTTCCCTATCCAAGCAACTAAGTCTTTGTTCTGCTGCCCCTCTGGTGAATGCCCTGAAACTATTGGTCTCTGTGGGGATGCGTAACCTCAAAGTGCAGCTCAGCCTTTGCTGTCACCAAGTGCAGAGCTTGGCGTGCCTGCCTGTGCTAAGCTGGGATGGAGGTGAGCAGCTTGGTCATGCCTAGTGCTTCCCTGCCCCACAGCCTTCACCCTGCAAGCAAATGTTCTCCATTTTCAGATGTCACATCTGAGCCTCTCAGCAGTGAATGGAGGACAGTGAGTGGAGGAAAACTGCAGCTGGTGTCCTAAAAAAAAAAAAAAAGTTCTGCCAGGAGCCAAGACAAGTTGCCATAAAAGAGAACTCTTCCAGGGAAAATGAGTCGCTACTGATGTTCACCACCACTTTGTTCTGATCAAGAAGCAGAGTGAGATACTTCCAACTGAAAACTGTGTTTTCAGCAGGGAAGGGAAGTGCTTTTTTCTAGTTGGAAATATCAGCAAAACCAAATTGAGATTATTGCAAACAAAGGCAGAACTATTGTGTTTGGGAGAAGAATCTTTTTAAAAATCCTGGCACTGCTCCATTGGGTTTCAGATGAGAAGGATTATTTTTTTTTTTTTGTTTGGTTGTGGGTTGTTTTTGTTTTAAGTGGAAGCTGGCTTAAGAGGCTTTAAGGACCAGGAAAAAAAATCCTAACATGGCAGCTGTCCTGTACAGCCTCTGAAAATGCAGAAGGGCAAAGAAACAGGAGTCTGGAATACACCCAGGTAAGAAGAAAGGTATCTTCAGCTCCTTTGCTTGTGCCTTTCAAAAATAAATCCCACAGAAAACAAATGGAAGAGAGAGACCCTAAAAGGGGAGTCTGAAAAGCAGCTGACTGTGCGGTCTGTTACCTCAGAAACCTCTCCTGTTGTTTCTGGGAAAGCCCTGCTTCCCTGTGCCTGCCTTCCTCCAAAGGAGCGGCAGGGGTCCCAGAGTGCATGCCTCAGAGAGGCACCCACCCCTCATTGGGGACGGCACGTGTTGTAAAGTCTGAAGCAATGCAGAGTTCCTGTATGCTCTCTGCCTGCAGGTCTATGGCATGTTACATGCTTATGTTGGGTATTCAGGAACTTCAGGTACGTTGTAATGCAAGTTGGCTGGGAAGGCATGATCTCCTGTTCCCACCGGCAGGGTGCGGAAGGGTCTCCATCTGGGCTGGACCAGAATGAGGACTATTGAAGTGCACTCTTGAAACAGAAGAAGGCACAGACTGAGAAGTGGATCTGTAGGGATTGGCTGTATTGTGGTGCTTTCCTCACTACCATGTGCGTCCTCATGTGGGAAGTTCTTGGTATTTTATTTTTATTTTGAATAGCAATTATTGCTAAAGGGAGAAGTTTGATTTCTGTAGCTCAGTGCTCTAAGCCAGTGTTGGAAGAGGGAGACTCCTGCATTGCTCGTCTCCAGAACATATTAAAAAGGCAGTGATCACACCATGTTTGAGCTAGTTATTGGGAATAGCTCAGTACAGATGAAGGGACAACGTTTGGTTTGTTTGCTCATCCGCTAAGTCTGGGTTAATTAAAAGCCTGATGCATGCCTGGGATATGTTCCCACAGGAGCCCTTATCTGTGGGTTTCCAAAGAAGCTGCTGCCAAACAGGAGCTGTGCCCAAAACAGGAGTTCCTGCTGAGTGCTGCCCTTCTTCCCACAGGGAAGAATCACAACCACAGGGAATGATAACAGAGTAAAACCACTGGCTAATGGGCTGCATCCTTGTGGAAGAGCTAAGCGAGCACCTTGTATTCATCCCCCCGTGCCTTCTGAGGCTGAGTTTTTTCTGAATCTTGTGAAGCCTGGGCAGCTGTAGCAAACCTGCCTCATAGTCTGGAAAAACCTCTGCAACTATGCCTCCCTCTTAGAGTCCTTTCTGTTTCTGCACCTGCTGCCTTTGGCTCTTCCTGAGCATTGCTTTTGGGGACTGTTGTCTTTGTTTCTGCTGCTTCTCCAGGCAGAGAAAAGTGTACTGTAAAGAGCACAGATTGAGTGCTGCAGTGGGGACCACATGCAAAGGAAGGTCCCTTTGGGCTGCCCTGGGTCCCTACTGAGGAGCTGGCTATGGAATACGTCTCTCCCTTGCTCTCCTGCCTGATGATATCTGTCAGGATGGGCTGTTGCAGACACTCAGCACCATCAGAAGATGATGAGGACCTTGGAGAGCTAAGACAGACCAGGTTTCCACCCCGTTCCCCACCATCCCTTGCTCTGCAGACAAAGGAAGCGTAGCCCAGGGTAAGTAGGGCTGCCTGATGAGAGTGCAGGAGGCAGCAGCCCCCGTTCACGGGTAATGCCAGCACATAGCCACCTCCCTCAGATGCTTTATTTCCAGCCTGTGTTTAATACAGTGAAGAGTGACGTAGTCAGGCACCCGGCATTTATTGCTGACCTAAAATAGGCTGTGGTATACATCCTGTGCACATCGCCCCCTCAATGAAACTCCTGCAGTCATAGCTGGAATTAGCTGCTCATGCCTAATGGAAAAAAAGTCTGCTCAACTGGGAAGCCACTTTAGTGGAGACATGTTGCATGTCCCAGCAGCTGATGAGGAGTCACCAAGCTTGGGGATGTGCCCAACTAAGGTACGTGTGCAGCAGGGAATTCAGTGGCTGGATTCTCTGACCATAGTTATTCTGGTGCTGCACCCTCCGTGATGCTTGCTCCAGGGAATTTTGATCTGCATCATTATGTTGATTAGCTTCTGCATGTGAGTGAGCTAGAGGCTTTACACAGGGAGCAGCAGGCTGTCCCCAGCCCTCAGCTCCCCTTGTACAGGGAGCTTTGTATTGTCTCCCTTTGGCTGCAGCTGACAAGTTCAGCTTGAGGTTAACCCAAAGCATGGAAGACTTCTACCTTAATACTTAGGCAGCTCCTGTTGCACAGTGATGCTCATCCCACATCTCCCCCTGCTCTCTTTCTGCCCTGCAGCTTGGATGTTGCCCACTAGGAGTGTGGGGCCTTGTACTCACCACTGTGGTCCTGTCCCTTGCAGCTGTGCTCATGCTGGGGGGTGCCAGAATCTGAGAGGGACAGAGCTGGGCTGCGAGCCTCCGCATCTGCCAGCAGGTTGAAATCCATGGGGCAGAAATGGGTGGTGGTGGAGGAGGATCCTGAAAGAGAGGCACAGAGTGGTTAGGGAGATGGACCTGTGACTTCTTCCTGTCCCTATGCAAGGGGACTGGCCAACCCTGAGGAGAGACCAAGGGAAAGCCGAGGATCCCTGCGTGATCCTTGGACCTCCCTCTGGGGTTCCTAGCTGGAAAACGGAGATGCCAGGCCTTCTGCTGAGCTCCCCTATAAATCAAAGATCATCTAGTGACACTTCTATTTGCAGCCTTCAGAGAAAGAGCCTCCAATTTATAGGTGACATTCAGACTGAAATAGCAACATCAGAGCATGCTGTGTAACGGAGATCTGAGGAAGTGGTCCTGGGCCAGCCAAGGGCTGTTAGCGCCTTCCTCAGACATCCCGCTCTCCCAGCCTCCCTCTGCAGCTTCCTTGGGCCCTTCCTCACTTCCCAACAAGCTGCTCAGCACAAACAGCAGCCAAGGCCCCGAGGTACTCCTGAAACCACAGGCACAGACGGACAGACGTGCACATGCAGAAAACTGCGTGGCACCAGGAGGAAGGCATGCTGAGCTGCACAGAGGCTGCCACAAGCTCTGTCACTGCAGGTGGAATCCTTTTGGGTAAGTGAGGACCTTGGGAGCCTGAATTAACATGGGAGTCACATTACATGCCCTTGGGTGCCTGGGGACAAGCACTGACTCCTCTCAGCCAAGGGCTCCCCAGTGCTGTCTGTGTCTGCGGGCTGTCCTGACAGTATCCCAGCTGGAAGCTGCCCCCAGCTCCCACTGCTGTGGCTTCTCGACTGCCCTTTTCCATCATTCTTTGTCTCAGGGTCAGTAATTTGACCCTGTTCTCTGGGCTCTCCAGGCCGATGCTGCCCATGAGTTGCTGTCTGTGGTAATGTACTGGCAGGATGCGTAAGGTCCTAGCAGCCTCACCATGTGGGCAAGTGAGCTGGTCCCATGTAACCCCTGGAGTCCAGGTTCCAGCTCATGATGCTGCTACATGTGGCATGATGGTCACCAATGGATGTGTTGGTTTGATGGTTCCTGAGGGCCTGGAGAAGGGCAGCTGGGTGCAGGGCCTGCATTTCCTGACACCTCTGCAGTCCCTGGCTCTGCAGCAACTCCTCAGGCTGATGTGTCACAGCTGTTGAGACAGCATGGCTGCAGGTGCATGCTGCTGGGACCAGGTGCTCATGATTCTCAAATGAGGCCATGAGTGGCTGTGGAGACTGAATGGCTGTTGGATGGCTCTGCAGCCCCTCGAGCCCACGTGCGCCAGGACCAAACTGAGTGAAGATGGCATTTTGGCTGGGCTGTGTGAGCGCTCAAACATGTAAACAAGAGATTAATAACAGAGCTGTCGTACCTCCTTTGGATCTGGATGACAGTGACTAAGAATGTATTTTCAGAGCTGTCTAAAGCCTCCTGTCACTTTGATCAGGGCTGCTGCTGGGGCCTCAGCGAGATTGTACCTGCAGAGTGCTCTCAGGCTGTGGCAGGGCTGGAAGCTGGTGCTCACCCTGCTGGTGTCTGCTATGAGCTGTGGCAGCAAAACCATCAGTGTTTCCCCTCGCTCCCTGCAGTTCCCCTGTCCCACCTCTCCTGAACCTTAGTGCTGGCCACAGTGTGCCCTGAGAGTAGCATCTCAATGGGGACCCAGTGCCGGCTTCCCAGAGCTCTGCATCCTGCAGGCATTTCATCCTGGTTTGTGGAGCTGTGGCTCCATGCTCACCACTTCCCCCAGCCTTTGGTGACTGCAGACCACGTACACACAACCCTGTTGCTTTCTGCCCTGAGTACGCACATGGCGTGATGTGATGGGGCTGTGTTTTCTTTAATACCTTTGCAGAGAGTAGGGGGAGTCCATCTGCTGCTGATATTGCCATGGCTTTTAGCATTGCTCTTGGAATTATGCAGAAACGCGCAGTGAATTAATTCCCTGGATTAAGTCTTGATTAAGATGTGTGTCACTTTGCTGTCTCAGAATTTATTAAGAGCCCTTCTTGAGGTGGCGGCAGATGGAATTTCTGCCCAATGTTTGTAGATGATAATTTCCCCTCTTCTACAGCCATTTGCATATGATTGCATCTGTCAAGCACAATTTCCTCTCTTCGAGGGCTTGACTTCGCACTGGACCAGATTTAAGGAGGAATTCAGCCTCCTGCCTCACTCTGTGTACAGGACAGCATCCTCCACGTGGGGTCCTGTGTGCCTGGAGTCTTGTGCTCATCTTGCATAGGTTTATCAGTGCAAACTGAAGCCGGGAGAGGAGCATCTCCCAGTTGGTTGTGTGGAGGTGTAAATGACAATGAGACACCATGCCTGGGGTAAGCCAGCCCTGGTATTTAGGACTAGGCACAGTGTGCCAAGTGGCCTGCTGCAGGGATGTGCTGTGGAATCAGGCTAACACTGGCTCTAATGCATGGCCCACACTCAGGTTAAAACTAGTGCTTCTGACAAGAAAATTTGCTCTTTGAATTGAACTTAAAACTAGAAGAGTTTCACAGAGGCAACTTTGAATGTGCGTGATTGCATACTCACTGCACCCACCCTACATGGTGGCATCAAGCAGGGCCCTCTCATCTTGCTGTGGGTACAGCAAACAGAAGGAAATGGGATCTGCTTAGCATGGCCATGGAGGATTAGGGGAGGGATGCCACGGACAGAGCTCCACACCCGTGTTCACCCAGGCCAGCACATCTGCCAGCACAAAGGCTGTAGGTATTACTCTAGATTATACAGCTCTTTTGGATTTAATTAAAGGAGCTTTCTTCCCCACTGGCTAGATCTCACTGTAGGCAGAGACATTAAGAAAGTCAATGCTAAACCTTTCTGGCATTTCTATCAAACTGTTTGTCTGCTCTCAGGGAGCTGCTGAAATTGGCACCTCAAAAGAGTCTTTGGATAGCATCAGATTTATTGACTCCATCTGCGCCTTCATCTCTCTCACTTTCTGAACCATTCTGTTAGGGGTGCCTTTTGTACTTGTACCATGAAGCCAGGTTTGCTCAGTGCTTTCAGTTTTGCAAAATAACTCATGACCCCAGCCTGTTCTGTAGCTCCTTCCACCTCTGTACATCTTTGCTTCTGAGGTACGGGTTCCTAGTCCATACCAATAGGCATTTCCTTTGAGCTGCCAGCCAGCACATCCTCTCTGCTGGCAGGAGGCAGCAGCAGCAGGACAAGGGGCAGTGCTGCTGGCATGCTGGGGTCTTTAGCTTGAAGGATCAACTGGGGTCTTTGTCACCTCCCCTCCTGGATCGCAGTTACAAGTGGCTCCATCACCCAGGAGCAGAGATTCCTCCACTTGTTTCTTTTTTGTTGTTGGTTCTTTTTTATGGAGGAGGACTGTGAAGGAGCCATCAAGGCTGACTGCAAGCCAAGCAAAGCTATTATAGTGATGTCTTGGGTGCTGCCCGTGGCAAGAGGTCCTGGTACTGACAGGAGTGCTTTACCCATGTCCTCACATGTGCCTGCAGAGCTAAGGCCTCAGCAGGTCTGTCTGTGGGAGATGCTGCCTGTCAGGGTGTACAGCTCCAGCAGGGGCCTGCTGCCTGGGGTCCCAAGGGCTGCCAGCATGCCCCTCCACCTGTTGGTTACTTAACACATTGTCAGGAAATTGAACTGTCTCCCTGTACTTGGGTCCCAGGAAGGCTGAGCTGTGGTGGGGCAGCCCCACGTCAGAGGGAAAGATGCTGGGGCTGCCCTGTCCCCTTCCAACCCGTGTACTAGTGCAGGGACAGTGCCACACTAGTGCTGCTGGTTACGGTCACCAGGGCCACAGAACACTTGGCAAAGGAATCATGCACTGAGCTGAGGGCTAATGTGCTGCCTGTGAGGGCTCCTTCCTGCAGCAGGAGAGCAAGGGTGGGATGTGAGACAAGACTCTCGAGATCAAAGGAATACAGTCACAGGGAGACCAGGGTCATCAGTCGTTAAACCTCTCCGTGTAACTTTAAGCCTCTAATCTTAATGGAATTGCAGCAGGAACCAGGCAAGACCGTTAATCACTGGAAGATAAACAGCAGCAGCAAGCCAGTTACCCAGAGCACAGCCCTGTTACAGGCAGGGGAGCAGCCTTCCTGCCTGCCTCCTGGCCGGGGCTGCCTGAGGAGTGCTTCTAGGTGTGCTGTGCTCACCGATGGATCGCTCCTGGTGAGGGCTGAGTCACTGCTTATTATGAAGTCAGTTTCTCCATTTAGTCCTTGCAGTGCAGTGCTAGCCCCTGAACTTCGGTGCAGGGTATATTCATAGCAGCGTGTGCTTCATTGAAGCCTGAAATATTTTTTTCTCTATTTCATCAGCAGGATTTGCCAGGTCTCCCTGAGGTTCTAGTTGTCTCATTGCTTGGAGCTTGTTATTTGAGCCACAAGAGCACTGTGGGCAATGCATGCTATGCTGCCGTGCGTCCCACGTGGGCTGGCTGTGAGGGCTGCTGCTCCATACCCATCCTCTCTCTCCATTACCAGAGAAGTTTCTGATAACTCAGACTGGGGTGGGGTGAGGATGGAGAGATGTGCTGCTGCTGACACTGTGTGTGATGTAGGTAACGTTGCTTGTTTGCTCTGGGATGCCATTCCTCATTGCAGAAACGATGTTAAAAAGCCTGTTAGAACTATGAGTAGCAGTGAAGCGAAATTCCTTTATGTGTTTCCAGATCATCAGATAAGAGGTGCTAGGGAAATGCACGGCCTCGCCTAACGTGCCCTGCAGGGCTGGGGTCAGCCCACAAGGCAAGGGTGAGCCCCCAGCTGTAGCAGAGGAAAACAGCAAACGCCTGTTCTGGGCAGTAGAGTGTTAATAACGCATCGGTCTCATGCAGGACTGTCAAAGAGGGAGCATCCCAAGGAGTGACAACAGATACAGGATGTGTCCTGCTTGGCTGCACTGTGGCGTAGTAGGGTAGCAGGGTAACAGTGAGCCATGTGGTGGAGATGTTTTCCCTGGTATTCCCACCCTTGGCCCCAGCCTGTGGCAGCCCCGGGGAGGCCCAGGGAAACAGGCAGTGCCTTCACTCAGCTCGTGCCAAAGCAGCATGGCCAGGCACCCCGGCAGAGCTGCCCTTAGTCTACCTGAGCATTTCTGAAATGGCACCTGCGGGCTGGAGATACCAGTCACAGCACACAGGGGAAGCTCTGCCCGACTTCTTATGAAGCTGGTTCTTCTGTGCTTCTTGCACTCTTGCAGGAACCGTAGCACAGGGCTGGCTGTGTCCTGCTGCCCTCCTGGGCACAGCACCTTGGCTCCATCAGCCGAGGCTGTGCTTGTTCCTCTGACAGGCTCTGCGGTTACGTTAATAAAGCTGCACTTTGTTACAGCTCAGTTTGTTTGTTAGGCATCTGGAACAAAATAAATCAGCAGAGGCTCCATTTTGCCATAACGAATTGCAGTTGCACAAAGTTGCTAGCAATGTCAAGCTTCGGAGCACAGCAGTGCTGGGAGCTGTGCATGTTCGGTGGGTGCAGAGAAATGGATTGCTCTGGTCAGGGCAGAAAGAGGCTGATTTAGGGGAGAAATTTGGCAGCGAGCATCTTGCAGCCAATACAGAGCAGGGAGGGGACCCTGCTCTCAGGTCTCTGTGCACACAGCACATCTGTACACATCTGTGCAGGAGCAGCACAGCTGTTGTGACAAAGCCTGGTGGCAGCGTGCCTACACACCCATGCCCACACACCCGCTGCTCAGTGTGTGTGCAGGTGTGAGTGCTGCAGCAATTAAGGGGAGGTGGCCTGGTGCCTTTGGGTATCTGTGCGGCTGTAAAGTTGGCTCATCGAGGGAGGGTGGGCCGGGAGACAACCAGAGCAATGCGGTTCCCACTGCCTCGGAGCTTTGTATGCAGATGGAGGGCATCAGATGACTCAGCCGCTACTGGGGATGTCAGTGGCTCTCACAATTAGTAAACAAGCTGAAGAAAGCCCCTAATCAAGCAGGCTGAAGGTCGGGAGGCCTGGCTATGTCGCCAGCTTGCCGCACCTCGTGTGCGGGTCCGACCTTGGTGTGCTGTGAAGCTGTCAGTCAATGCTCCTGCCATAAATCCTGCCCGCAGAAGTTTGACTTGGCCATAAACAAAACTTGGCTAGAACGGTAGCTAGAGAGAATCTTTGTTGGGGGCTGCAGCTGGGTTGCTGTGGTAGGACAGCCGTGCAGAGCAGGGGCTGGCGGTGGGGAGGTGGCAGAGCCTGAAGGGCTGCGAGGGATGCACATCCCATTGCCTGGCCCCACCACTGTCTGAATGCAGCAAGCAGTGAGCTTAGGGCGCAGCATCCTGGGGAAGCGTGGAAAGGATGTGCAGAGCTGCCGGCCCCGTTTGGGGAGGCACGGGGCAGCTGCTGGAGCACCCGCCGCCACCACCTCCCCCTTTTATGGCCCTTGCACCATGCCCTGAAGGTCAGCCTGTTTACCCAGACATCGTGCAGAGGGGAGCAAGGGGGAAATCAGCCCTCCCCACTGCAAACACGGCCGGCCCCAACCCCACAGCCTTGTGCAAGCGGCTGTGCTTGCAGGATCGGGCTCCGCAGTGAACTGCTCTGTGCCCGTGAATCTGGAGGGCACAGAGACAAGGGAAGCAGCAAAACCCGGTTCTGAATGTTAGGGTCCTGAGATGCACCACGCTGTCTGGGGACTGTGTGCAAAGTCGGGGCTTTTCTTTTTCTTTTCTTTTAATCCTTAGTTTTTTCCATCTGTTTTGTGCAGCATCCCACACAGAGCCCTGGGAGGTAGGCATTTGGGTGGGTAAGGAAGAAAGCAGCAGATCCGTCATTACTCATTCAGCCCAGCCCGCGGGCAATCCCATCAAAGCAGTGCAAAGGGCCGGGTTAGGGGGAGGCGGGCGCTCTGCGAGCGGCTTGGGTCGCAGCCCCACGTTGCAGGGACACCTCGGCACCCCGAGATCGGCCGGCAGCCCGCATCGGGTACACGCGCTGAGCACTGCACAGCCACAGCCACAGCCCCGCCGCGGCTGAGCTCCAGCGCCCGCTGCCACAACGATGCTGTGAAACGCTTCTAACGGGATACGCGGTCATGAGCTGCTCCTCGCTTGGCATGCGGGATTGCTCCCTGGTTAGGTAGGTACGGAGCTGCACTAGCACGGTGCTTCCAGCTCAACGAATATCACTCACGTCTGCGAGTATTTCTTTCTTTAAGCACCCTGGTACATCCCGTCCTCGAGACAGCCTGACTTGTATTTTGAGGGAAAAAAAAATGCATTTGCTTAAAAAAAAAATAACCTTGCAATAATTGTGTATCTACAAACACAAACAAACAAACAAAAAATCCTGCAGAACTGGAAGTTTTGGATATTGCGGCACCAAAAATAAAACCGATGGAACAAAAAGGGAATTTCATGTGGTTTTCATTGTCAAGTCTAAGCTCAGAAACAAACAGGAAATAAAAATGGCTAAAACAAAAGGGATTTCTTTTAAAGTGTGTTCAAATCCAAGTGGGGAGCTGGTTTATTTGGGAGGCATTTTCTGTTTATTTGTCTTTCTGAAAGACAAGTAAATATAAATGTCCACACACAGACAGGTCAGTGTGATTTATGGCTGAACTCTCATGCATCTCTCTGGACAGTTATTGTCAGCATCTCCTAAAAACTGGCTTTGCAGAAACGGCACCAGGAGAAGGGGCTGAGGATTCCCAGCCTCACCAGTGGTGCTTTTGGTTCGTCTTTGTGCTGTCTGCAGGCAGCACTGCTGGAGCTGAGCCCTCCAGCCCAGCCATACCCGAGGCTCTGCTAGTAGCAAATAATGGCATTTATTTAAATAAAGGGGGCTGCAGCAGGAGGGCTGTGAGAAGCAGCAGGCTGCATGCCCCATCCTAGAGACACTAACAGGTCTGAGGCTGTCAGCTCCTGGGATGGGGGAAGTTGTTGGATTGGCTTTGCAAACAGGTGGCTCATTCACAGTAGCTCGGATGGTAATTTCTGAGGGGTTAATTGGACAAACGCAGGTCTGCTCCAGCTAAAATCATGAGGAGCTGTAGCACTGACAGTGCCTTCTTGAATAACTTGAAATGCTGAAGAATCAGATGTACAAAATTAATAGCAGCTCCTGCACTTTAATTCTGGTTTCCCTGCTCTTGTTCATGGGTAAAAAGGGTGTAAGTGCCTATTTTCTGGTGGAACTGTGCTTTGGGAGATAGTGCAGAGCATCGCAGCAATGCGGTGTTCCTGGCTCAGGGCTGCAGGGTGCTCAGTGCTGCCAGAGCTCAGTTTCTCCTCTGTAACACCAGGCCACGTCCCCTTGTTCGAACACACCTGAGTCTGTCCCCAAAGACCCTATAAGGAGCTGGTGGCACTCTCAGTCCCAATCAGGGCAGAGCCAGCTCCTGCCACAGCTCGACCTGACCCACTGTGCCTCCTGCAGCAGCCTCAGGGCTGCCTTAAACACCCCATGCAAGCCAGGAGCTAATAACCAGCTTCATTCAATTCCCAGTCACATTATTATCCAATCTGCCAGAGACATTAATATTCAGAGGTGAGCCAGGCGGAGGGCAGGGGTGTCGGCACACAAAGGAAGGACAGCAGGCACAGTGCAGCCACACAAATCCTCTCTCCCTGGCTGCCTGCATCCCAGCCCTACACTGCTGGAGGACTTTCCCCAGCCCCAGCTGTAGTGCCAGGCAGTGCAGATGGAAGGCAAGACAAGGGCAGCCCAGCACCATGTTCCAGCCCACAGCCAGAGGTCCCAGAGCTGGCACAGTTTGATGCCCTTGCACCCCCACAGCAAGTGGGGACCTTCTCTCAATGGCCAGGCCTTAAACAAACAACATCCTCCCGTGTTCGGTCAGGCAGCAGTGCCACAGCTCCTGCTCCTGGCTCTGCAGCCTTGCCCTGTTGTAGGACACATGGCGCGAGGCCACCAGCCATCCCTACAGGGACTTCATTCCCAGCCCAGGACCTCCCCTGTCCCCAGAGCTGGGGCACATGTGCCAGGTCACGAGACAGAACTCATGTCCCCAGCACATCTCATCTTCCTTTCGGCGCGCTCTCTCAGATCAGGTTTCTGGCTTTTTCTTTTTGGCAGTCTCCAGAGCTAGCCTTACCTCTCAATCTCATGGTTTCGGTAGCATCTGACAGACAGAAAAGATGCTGCTTTTTTGCTGACCCCCCCCATAAGGTGCACAAATGTATTTGTTGAGATTAAGCCACATTTCTCACATCTACTATTTGCCAGAATTAAGCCGTTTTAGAAAGGCAACAGATATTAAGCGAGGCTTGCAGACACACTTGACAACACTGCAGGGTTTTCAAAGCAGTGCCCAGGACAGGACACATTTCAGTTACTGGGATATAGCCGAGTTTCAGAGAGGCTGGCTCTCATACGACCCTGGCAGCAGCCCGAAAACACTGTCCCTGCCCTGCACCCTCACGCAATGCCTGATACTGGGCACTGTGATCATCTGATAACGAAAGCCACCTCCTTCCCCGTTTCTGCAGCTATCAGTGGGGCCCGACAGCAGCTCCGTACCCCGCCAGTCCCTCCGGAGCCAGCAACAGCTCTTTGTCCCCGCAGGAAGGCACCACGCAGCTTACACAAGCGTCCGACCCTCCGAGGGTGCAGGGGGCTAGGGGAAGACCTCACTGCCATCGCCAAAAGCACGGTAGGACAGGATCACGGGTGACGCTCTTGAAAGACATCTTCCCAAGCTGCCACTTTTTTGCATCTCCCTAAGCCGCAGCGGGGACGAAGCCAAATTCACACCGCATCCCACAGGACGCAGGCCGGGTGCACAGAGCGGCAGGGAAGCGCCGGGTTCATCTCTCCAGTTCCCGCACCACCAGCTCACACCAGTGTCCCCCGCAGCCCGCCGAGCCCAGCACGCTGCCGGGGGGGCTGCCCGTCCCGTCCCGCTCAGCTGTCCCGCAGCGGGGGCGCGGGGCCGACAGGTGTGCCCCGCTCAGCAGCACCGTGCCGGGCCCCGCCACCCCCCCGAGCCCACTCCGGCAGCTGCAGCGCGGGGCCGCTCCCAGGGCCGTCGCCAGCCGGGCCCGAATCGCCCCGTGCAGAAAGACGGAGCCCCGGCCCCGGGCCCGCTCTCGTTGAGCGCAGAACAGCCGCGCTCCGTCGGGCGCCGCTCCGCTCTCTATGCCCGGCGGTAACGGCTTCCCCGGGCCGCGCTCATCGCAGGGAAGGTGGACGAGCCCATGCCAGAGTCCGGAGCCCGACGGCCAGCTCTGCTCGGAGACTCCCGGCGCTGGCCGGTCCCTGCTCCTTTCCCCGCAGCTGCCGATGGAGCCGCCGTCGGGGTCCGGCGCTTCCCTCGCACCTTCCCCCTCAACCAAACCGGCTCCGCTGCTCCCGGCGGATACCCGCAGCCACGGGCCGGCTCGCCCGCTCTCCGGAGCTGCAGGGAGGTCGGCTCTGCTGTAAACAGGCGCCAACCCGTTACATAAATATCATTTATCCAACTGTCCGAACGCCGTCGGGCTGCTTGCGTTTTTCCCAGGCGCTGTCTCCCCGCGTCCCGCTGCCCCGGGCCCTGCAGACAGCCGAGCCGCAGCCCGCAGCGCCGTTATTTACAGCAAGCCCCGGCTAATTTAAACAGCCCCAGCCCCGCTCGCCCCAGTGGAAAATGCCTAAGTTTAGCAACTGCCAGGGGCTCCGGGAGCGCTTGCCGGGAGGGGCCCGGGCAGCCCAACGGGACGGCCGGACTCGCAGCACTTCGGCCCCTAGCAGAGCAGGGCAGGGGCCGGCCCCGCTCCCCTGCCGTCCCCCGGCTCCCGCCCCGGGCACGGCACTGCGGCCCCGAGCGAAGCGCCCCGGGGATGCTCCCGCTCCGCGCCAACTCCGAGCGCACCCGGGCGGGCACCGAGAGCGCCCCGGGGAGAGCAGCGGACCGCCCCGTTCCCGGGAGTTGTCTGACGGAGGGGCACTTACAGCAGCTCCAGATGCGGGCTCGGCTCGGCGGCCTTAATCCTGCGAACGGGGTGTCGCCGCTGCCCCTGCCCCGCTACCCGGGCCGCTCCGCTGCCGTCAGAAAGTAAATCCCCGCGACTCCCCGGCACGCCGCGCCTCGCCGCCGGCCTGCGGCTCACGGGGAGGGCAGAGGGCGCCGGCCGACTGCCGCCCATTCACCCGGCCCATTCACTTTATGGCGACGGCCGGCGCCCCCCGCCAGCTGCACCAGGCGCCCCGCTCCCTCCCGCCCCATTCCAGCTGCGCGCCCGCCGCCGCCCGCCCCGTCCAGCACGGCCCGCCCCGGGCCCGCCCCGCTTCCACGCCGACCAATCTCTGCACGGCTCGTCCGCATCCCGCCGCTCTCCGGCTCTTCGATTCGCGACGGCCGCGCCCCCGCACCGCCTTCGCCGCCGCGGCCGCACCGTGGAAGGGGAGCGGGTGGTCCGCGGTACGCGGCCAGCAGGGGCTGTCCGGCGGGTCCGGACCCACCGCCGGCTGCTGGACGCGCGGCGACAGCGGCAGCTGTCGCGAACGCTGATTGCGCGTTAGTTCCTGCCCCGCCGTCTCAGCTCTCGTCGCACCGGGAGCGCTTCGGCTTCCCCTGGGGAAACCCCGCCGCGGGGTGCCGTGCCCCCGCCGCCGCCACGGAGGGCGAGATGCGCGCTTCTGCGGCCGGGTTTCCGTCCTCAGGTCACTTCCATGCTGACCCGCGTGTCGGCTTATGGTGCTAAAGGTCAGCCTGGAGCTCGTCCACCGACGTGTTTTAGAGATTAGGAAATAACGTGAGAATAGGAGTGGATTTTAACCCCGGTGACTTATGAGCCGTACGGAGGGAGCCTGCTAAACCCATCACGTGGTGCATAGATGCGTAGGGGGAGAGAAACGAGCACGGAGAAGTGCAGGATGCGAAGAGGGGTTAAGAAGACACGGCACTATGCATTGCTGTTCAGAAACAAGCTAACACGGCAATGCAGAGGGTGTGGGAGGGCCCAAGAGAAGCTGACAGTGTTCAGATGCTCATGAGAAATTACCACATTTATTAATAGTAGCAACCTAAGGTTCCCATTTGCCTCCCTACTTTATGCCTCCACTAAGTGACTGCGAACCAGACCACGACTTTTCCCATCTCTCATTTTAATGCCCCTTAGGAGCAGGCACAGCACGCAGCACTGGCGCTCCCCAGGACAGCCCGTCTCTCTCACCACATGCCTCGGGGAAGTAGAAAACCCGGCTCGTGGTCTGCAGCAATAAAGGGAATGATGTGAATTGCCTCTCATCCCTCCAAGCCTTCCACCGTGAGTAGCCTGCAACAAATACAGACAGTACTTATGCTTTAAAGTAATGATGAAACAAAAGTATTTTTAGCTATTTCCTTTGGGCAACTGCAAATAAGAACCAGCACTCCATCTCAGGCTTGTTCCCTGCGGAGTGCAGCACGAAGACAATCCGGGAACAGGAAGGCTTTTGCTGGGACAGCCTCCTGCAGCCGTCCTCTTGCAGGAACCTGGGTGGGAGGGCATTTCGTGTCTTGATGAAATGTAGCAGCAGCTCTCGTGGACACTGCCAGCATTCTGAGTTGCAGTTCGTATTGTCTCACCAGCTGGAGGATTCACTGCTGCAGAAGAGACCAAGGACTTCACCTGGGCTAGGAGACGGATGTTACTACTTCACATTAATGAGAATGTAAGGAGAAAAAAGTAAAAGGAAACTAAAATGAGACTGAACTTGTGAAGCATCTTGTCAGAGAGATGGGATATGCAGAAGTGAATCACAGTGCAGGTTAGGCATGCTTCACTTTTCACTGTCTGGGAAGAGTGTGTTCTCAGAGGAAACCCTGTCTCTGTTACAGGCAGATATGGTCCTGAAGCTGCCTGGTTTCACTGCTCTCAGAGAGTGCTGCAATTGGCTTTGGTGATCATGGTTTCCATCTTTGTGTCTTAACTAATCTTTTAGCTGTTCATGCCACCAAACGCCTTGAAGAGCAGAAGTGAGGCTGTAGTTTGGCCTCTTGGGCCAAGAAGCAGAGGGTGCGTTTGATGCCTTTGTGGTAGTCAGGGCTCCCACTGCAGTGCGCTTGTCCAGCTGGCACTTGGCAAGTGCAGTGGGCTTCATGCCCAGGTGTATCACATAGCTGTAGCCTCGCCAAGAGGTGACAAAGATATGACTAAGTGAGGCCAGGTTGCTCCTGCCAAAAGGCATGGCTGCTTGTGGCCAAGCAGAGAACCTGAAAACACTGGGAGTTTCACGTCACTGGGAAGTGCACCTAAGATGTGGGCTATGTAGAACAGCTAGGAGGATGTTTCAGCTCAAGGAGGCTGCTCCGCAGCTTCAATACTATGTTCTGTATGATTGCCAGAGAAGGGTTTGATTGTTCTTGAGTCTCTCAGTTCAGATTTGCTGCTCCAGCTGTAGGTCCTGGCCTGAGTGTTGATTGTACCAGATGCAGAACATCAGTCTCCATTTGGAGAGCTTTCAGCTGGCTGTGAGCTGGCCTCTACCTGAGCTTGCTCTAGAAAAGGGCAGCTGCTGGGAATGACTGCAACATTTGTTTTGAATGCTCATCTCTGAGGAGAGTGTCTGCAAACAGTTCCTAGCCATGGTGACTACTTCTGCCTTCTAAGTCAAACCCCTTCCTATCCAGACTGCAGGAATCTGAGGGATTTGAACATTTTGCTGTTCTGATCTTGAGTTTCACTGTCCTGTGCTGTGTTTAAGAACCAGTGCCTTGGGAATAAAGTAACATGGGCCTTTCCCATCTCTTGGTTCTTTGCCTGTACCCCCTCAATACAGGATGGTGCTGAGCTACCCAAGGGCTGGATGACACAGTGCTTGGTGTGTGCAAGTGAACTCGCTGATCCCAGACAGTGTGGGGCTGTGCTGTATTGTTTTTCTCTCCAGACAATGCAGTACTGGATCATAAGTAAAAATGCAAAGCACACCGCAATGTTTGCTCTTTATTAATGCACTAAGATGCATTTGGGTGAAGCAGAATGCCCCTGGCTGGCTTGGTTTCAAGCTCCGTGACAGGCTTCCATAAACACTTTGCAGCTCTCTGGACGGGAGCAGAAGACACAGGGGGGCTGCAGCCCCTTCTCTGGGCGGGAAGGTAGTCTGGGCTGGGAAGAAGTCTGACCTGTGCCAAAGACAGCCCCTCTGCTAAAAGGGGTGCTGGTGGGCAAATGAGTGGTCCCTGGGAACTCCCAGTGGCAGGTTGGCACTTACAGGGTGCTTCAGCTGCTGCTGCGGCAGGGCAGGAGGGAAGGAGTACGCAAAGAGACATCCTGTTCTGCCTGCCTTTGCTTGCTGCCCTGATGGCTTTTGCAGTCTCTCTGCACGAGGAACTTGAGCTAAAAGCTGCCGGCCCCGAGACGGTGCCTCTCTTACCAGAACATGCAATTTCTTGTTCTACTTTCAGGGAATGTATGTGGCCACTTAGTGCAATTACAGCTTACCCTTCCAGCTCTGAACTCTGCCTATTATCAGATACATTGCTGGAGCAAATCTCTTGACCTCTGGTCGACAGAGCTGGGAGATAACTGTGGTCTTAGCCTCAGATGCTCTGATTCTTGATCAAGCAGTATTCGGGCAGGTTTTCTTGCAGGCAGAGAAAGGAGGGGGTGACCATCTCCAGGGCATCCCTTCAACATGGGCTGTGCTCATAGGAGAGAGGTGATGGTGTTGGGCTGTCTGTGAGGTGCAGACAGGGCCCACATCGCTGCTGGACCGGGCTGGTGAGGGACATCACTCTTTAGTTCTGACAGCGGAGGAGTACAGTTTGACCCTCCTGCTCTCTTTCACCTTCAGTTTGTGTTTTCCTGCACATACAGCGCTGAGCTTTGGGGGTAGGCTGGCGGATGCCCTGACCAGTCCAATAACTAGAGCAGCCTACGGCGCCAGCGCTACAAAACCGTGAGCTATCTGCTGAGAGCCAGTGAGGGGATGGCGGGGCGGAGCCAGGCGGACAGAGTGTGGGAGATGTGGACGGCCACACTGCCCGGGCGCGACGCGGGAGCAGCCCCGGCCCATAGCGCCCTGCGCGGACAGCTCCGCCTCCCGCCTTCGCCTCAACCGCCCTTGCTGCTCCGCTCTGGATTGGCCACGCCCCTCGGCGTCAAGACTCCCTTACGTTTGGCTAGTGGCTCTGCTAGTTCCACCTTCTCTGCCGCCATTGGATCCCTTAGTCTTGTCACTGGATGTCCCGCCTCCTCCGGCTTCATCCCGCGATTCTATTGGGCAGCCCAGCGAGCCGGCTGCCACGCCGCGCGAGGGTTGGCTCCACGGACTATCCATCGGTGCAGTAACCAGGGAGCGAGTTGGGGTGCGCCTGTTTCCACGTCAGTGCGAGCGGAGTCGAGCCGGTTCCGTTTGCCCGTGGCCGGGAGGACCCCGCGCGCGGCCGCCTCGCCCGCTGCCGCCGGGAGGAAGGGGCGGGCGGACATTGACAGGGCCGGGTCGAGCCCCCGCTCGCGGCGCCGCCCGCCCGACCGATGTGCGAAGCGGCCGCCGCCGCGGGGAACAGGCGCCGCCATTTTGGATGCGGGGGTCAGTGCCGGGCGGCGAGCGCCTGTCGCGATAGTGTCGCGACGCGAGGGCCGCGGCGGGAGGGAGGCCGCGGCGGGGGGCGCGGGCGGAGACGGGAACCCCCGAGGCGGGCGAGGGGCCGGGGCCGGGGCAGGCCTCCGCGCCCGTGGTTGGGGGAGCAGTCTGGGGGGGGGACCCGCGGGCCGGGCGGCCCCGCTCCCTGAGTTCGGTCACGTGGGCGGCTGTGCGGGAGGGCGGGCCGCGGCCCGAGCGGGGTGTGCGTCCCGAGACCCCCCCGTACCGCGCTTCGTCGCTTTGGTCGCACGAAGCGGCCAGAAGGGAGAGCAGAGCCCCCTTCGCGCTGCCCTGAGGTTTCCAGGTTGGTTCCACAGGTTTGACAGCCGCGCGTCGGGACGTTTCTCCTCCTGCCTCCCAGCCGCTGTCTCGTTATCATTGCGAAAGGCGCAGGCCTGCAGGAGCTGGTGCCACCTTTGTCAGGTGCCATTGCCCTGCCGCTGCTGGCTGTGTTTCAGGCACTGCCCTGTCTAACTGCTCTGACCTGCCGGCACAGGCCTGCACCGTGCCTTTGCAGAAACACTTCCAGCTCTCCGACCTTCTCTGCCTGTGACGTTTTTTGTACAGCAGCTGTTACGTGGAAAAAAAAACCCACACACAAAAAAACAAAAAAAGCAACACATCAAGTTTAACTTCCTGGTCAGGGATTCACGTAACCGATGTGGGCACTTTGAAGGGAAGAAAAGACTTTGCTGTCACCTGGCTCCCGGGTAACTGAGCAAGCACTTGTGATTTGCTAACTGACAAGTGCTGCATATCCTGTTCTGGTAGCAGAATGTTATATCAGGGCCCAATATAGAGGCTAGGTCAGAGACTGAACCGTATGTAATCGTAAACAGTGCAAATTTTGCTCAGCAGAAGCTAACTCAAGTACTACCTTCTCGATATATTAAGTACTGTCACTTCCCATTACTGCTACCTACTGTAGTGATTTCACTGGATTTGAATCAGTCAGCATAGCTGAAGGCTAAAGTTTGTGATAGGGAGAAGTGACTTGATGAACATCTGCCAGAATGCGTCACTCTTAATGCTAACTCTTGCTTGATTTCTAGAAGAGTTGCAGACATTTCCCTGCAGGGGAAGGAGGGCTTCTTAAAAGTGTACCTGTGACTTCTTATGGTAATAAAAAAAAATTGGACAGTATGTTTTAGAGCTGAGCTGTGCAGCCTTCAGTGCAGGTGTGAGATAACATTTGCAGATGTGAATCTTGTCATTGTTTTTTTTGTGATAGTCTGATACCATTGTTTTTTTTGTGATAGACCTGATACCATTTCAAGAGTCTCAGAATAATGATGGTCACTGTCCATAAGGGTTGCTGAAGTGACATACATGTGGATGTTAGACTTTGGTGTTCAGTGAACTGTCTGGGTGTCAGCCTTGTTCCACTCTTTGTGATCCTAACTGTTCCACAGGGGGACTGCAAATGATGACATCTTCCCTATTTCTCTGGGTGGGCTGGTCAGCTGTGTTGGTGTGTAACTGACTGGTGAAGTTCTGGGCAGGAGCAAAATCAGAGGATGGGTCTCTGTACTTCAGCAGGTGAATAAATCTATTGTGAGAGAGAGAGGTTTTTATTTAATTCAATTCATGCTTTAATTTCAATCCTGAAACTTCTTTTAGCATAGAGCATCTATTCTAAGCTCCATGAATAGTTGTTGCTTGAATCCTGAAAGATGTCAGGCAGCTTAAAAAGGGTATGCTTTAGGTAGTACAGAATTTACAAAAACAATTTCCATTCCTTGAATTAAACTTTTAAACTTGTGCTGAGTGGTTGATGTTTTCAGTAGATTGAGTTTACAAGATGTATCTCTCTGAAAACAGTGCTCTGGCCTTTTGTTTTTTCCCCTTGCAATGACTTTCTTGTTCCTCCTCCAGCACACAGCTGCAGAGATCCATCCCTGCCATGAATGAGGACAGTTGCCTGTGGTTTGCTGTGGGATGTGTTTGTATATTGCTTGATTTAGTGGAATCTGTGGTGAGGGAAAAAAAAATAAAAGGAATGCATTCTGCTCAGGTCTTCTCAAATAGTTAGCAATGACAGGATAACTTTGGAAGAAAAATAAAAGTACTGAAGGATTTTACTATGTTAGGAAGGTCATGTCAAGCAACATGGACTTTTTTATAACCTTATTTGAGAAGATCAGCATGTTTAATTTCACAGCAAGTGTAAAGGAAAAGGCTTGTGCTGGAAGCTTGTCCTCTTCACATTTTGCTGACTGGAGGTAGCACCAGATTTGTGGAAAGATGAGCATTGTAAGCCTTGTACTTTCAGAGAGAACTGAGTTTATCTAGCTTGTCATTCTTTATCCTTGTAGATTAAAAGTAGAAGAGAAATAAGGGTGCTATAGGCACATTCCCTGGTATGCAGAAGAGCATTTAAGCTTTGGCATTGTTTTAAATGTGTAGAACTGCTGTGCATCTGTGTTTGTGCAAGGCATGTGATACATGTTTGGTGTATCTTTACATACTTTTCCAAATCAGGTTAGGGGAGCCTTTGTTTCTAGAAGTCACTGCTAAATGCTTGGGATGGCACTGCAGGGTTTATATGCTCAGTAATCTTGTAATGGTGAAAGCACAACAACTTGGCTTTTGGCAAATCTGTGTGTACATCTTATTTCCTCAAAAGTACTTTAATGGACTAGAGTATTGATCTGTGAAATATCCTATATAGATGTATGGAAGAAGAAGGTCAGCAAATGAGGAATTCTACAAGGGAGACAGAATCTCCTATTTTACATTAGTAAAGGTGAAAAGCTGAAGATGAAAAAAACATTGCATAAAAAATGCCCTTGATCGTATTTGAAGGCATTCAGATCCTGTGACTAAATGCATGAAGGAAAGTAGCTGTCGAGGATGGGAACATTTCAAGTGTTCAACAAAGGATGGGAAAATATCTGGTTGTGTTACATGGGGATGTTTAAGGAGGTTATAAACTCTTGTTCTTCAGGACATGGGCAAACTGTGTGGCACAGTTTGTTTGTCTGAACAGTATGGTAGCATTGATTTGGACTGTTATGACAGTTCCTGTGCTATGAAGTATTTTTGTCATTGCCCCTAACTTACTGTGTAATGCTTAGGAATACCATTATTTTAGTTAGTGAAAAGGAGTAAGAAATAGTGTTGCTATATGATTGTTCATCCTGTTGTGAACATACGACATGGAAACAAATCTGATGCTCTCCCTTGATAAGGCATCTTTTTACAGTATTTTTCTTTCTTGTTTACGGAGCCCTCTAGCAAATTAGTCTATTTCACTCTGAGGAAATTTGTATCTTTGAAGAATTGTTGATAATTCAAATACGTTAATTAATGTGAATTCATATCTAGTATGTGTGCTCTGAAATTTTTGTTGCAGTGCTTCTGAAATTTGGAGTGATTACAAAAACTGTGTCCTTCCTTGCTGTGCTTTTTCTGTCTGGACAAAAATCTGTATTCTCCTTTCTTTCCCCCACTCCAGTGGAGCCCTTTAAGTGTTCCTGTCTGAGCTGGAAGTGCACCTGTCTAGTTTGAAGTGTTGTGATTAATGTTTCAGCTGCTTTCAGTCTTCTGCTTTTCTATGGATGTCCTATTGGGATTTCAAACTGGATTCCTCATCTTCTTTTCATAACTTCTGAAAAAGTCTCATGATTAGCTACAGTTCCAGTAAATACTTCTTGTTTGCAGACATGGTATCATCAGACTCTGGTCTCTTTTAGAAGTCCTGTTTATTCTTTGTAAGCAGTCCTGTCTGTTCATTCCTCTCCATTCTTATTCTTTTTGACTCTGTGTCTGGCTGTAGCTAGAATAGAGCAAACAACCCTGTTGTAAACTGCTCGTTTTTTTTTTTTTTCTCAGGTCCTTAAAAACGTTTCTCTTTTGCTTGTACAATTTTACTGTTCTGGATTTCTTTCTGGATACATCAGATGTAAGATTTTCTCTGTAAGGCCTCAGTCTGTCTGAGTGTAAATACCTGCCTTTTGCTTTCTCCCTTTTTCTCCCTGTGTTCCATCCCATTTTTGTTTCTTTGTGGGGATTTACCCTCGGTTTTTGTCCTTGTTTTCTTTCTTAAAGCCTTCTTTCATGAAGCAGGTGTGAAAATCACTGCATTTTATACATGATGCTATTTTGTAAGTCCCTAAGAGATTCCCTCTGGCCATCTTATTTGAGCCACTCATGCTTATTTAACAGTATAAGATTAGCATTGTGTTCTGTGTAGAGCTGCAGAACTTTACGTAAGTGCATGAGTGAGTGTGTTGTTGTGTTGTCATGATTGTGTGTCCTGGTGCCCTAACACTGTCTTCCTCTGAATCTCTATATACTGAGGAATAAAAAGGAAAAGAGGGCTGGACCTTGATGAAGTCATGTTGCTGTTCTAACTAACAATCTACTGCCATGCTCTTGAAAATGCATTCTGTGTAAAACTGCTCTCCTTGTCCCTTCTTAACGACAAACATATTTGTCTTCATACACAAAACAAAGTTGTAGAAGTGTTCTCTTGCATCTCCATAGGCCTCCTGCTTGACTAGATGCACTTTGATGTTTTGTCTGAGGAGGGTAATGATTCAGAGGGCTGGAGATTGATTTGAATTGTCTTTATTTTCAGGATTGTCAAGATGGTGGATAAAAACATTTACATTGTGCAAGGCGAAATCAATGCAGTGGTGGGAGCCATCAAGCGTAATGCCCGATGGAGCACTCACACACACCTGGTAAGCTGTCTTGGATTGTTGCTACCCACCTGTGCTGTGGCAGAAACTGCTTGGTTTTAGAGAAGTCATTTATTTACTTATTTATTTAGTAGTAGTAGTTGCTAGTAGTTCCATACCTGTTTTGTTAAAAGCCATCATTACAATGTTTCTGAGCCTAATGATGCAATAGTCAGTTTTTGGCTTCCACAGTGAAGATGTGTGCTTGTGGCATACAGGATCTGTGGTGCACTTCGGAATATCAACCGATTAGCAGATGGCTGCCATCCAGCAAAGTGATTTCAGTTTGTCAGAGGGCAGGGCCCTTGTTTCCTTGAGCAGGCATTTCTTTGTTGGTTCTCGCTGCCACCCAGTAGGAAGTGTGGCTGCAGGTGTACGCAGCTTGGAGAAACATACTTTAATAACATAAACTAAAGCTAAAGGATGCAGTTATTCATACCATGATTCTTTCTTCTAGTTATTTTAATGGCACCAAATGTCATTCTGTTTCTGTTCCCATTACAATTTGCATAGATTAACATTATAGCAAATCCAGATGAGCCATTTCAATATGATATGAGATAGATCTGCTTTGAAATTTGTTGAACAATTGTGGGCTAATGAGAAATACTTCAAAAGGACAATAAACCCAAAATGGATTTCACTGTCTTGAACCTATTCTTTGACATTTGAGCTGTATAACAGAGGACAGTGCTAGAAGGAAAACAAAAATACTTCTCTTGATTTTGATAAGAGTAAATAATCTGACAGCGTTAAGCTCAACCCACTATACTCCCCTAAATATGAAGGTGAGGTCTTTACATACCCGTTATTAAGATGTGTTTTCATCAGTATGTTCACTTCATTGATGGCTTCCTTCCTATATATTATCTATAGGATGAAGAAAGAGATCCCTTGCTGCATAGTTTTAGTGTCTTAAAAGAAGTGCTGAATAATATAACAGGTAAGCTTATGCAGAAATCAGCAGGTATGTGTACTTGCTAGGGTACATGCAAATAATTTTTTTTCCTTTTGGTCTATGTGCAGGTGTACTATTTTGTCTTATTTACTATCCAGACATCTTAAATAATGAGAAAAGGGCAAATAGGTGTATGCTTTTCTAGAGGAATAATACTACCGTTGCTAATATCTGGACATATGCATATATATGTGTGTGTGTGTGTATTGTGTGTGTTTATGTATGTATTTTTGTGTCTATGTGCATGGTTTGGTTTTTTTTATTACACTGAAGCTTACAGTAATATAGCAAATCTAGCATATTATTGTATAATCTAGTGTTTTGTTTATGCTTTCCAATCTTTGAGTGACAAGAAAAATCTGTTTGGCAAGCTGCCTCACATTATCTGGTGTCTCCTTGCAGTCTTTGATTTGTAGGATTTCGTTTGTTACCAGTAATGAGCGAAGAATAGAGTTCACTTTCCATTTGGATATCCTGAATCTCAAGGTGAATGGCTTACTTTGTGACCAGTTGCACCAGAAGGACCCTGGGACTCTTAACTCTATACTGATTACAATAGTAGAGCATATGGCTGTGATGTTGCTTCTGACCAGGTTTTCTCTCCCAGTCTGTTTTTCCCATTTCCACCTATATTTTCTCTGTAAATTAGTTTCAGGAGCAGTTGTTTAACCTCAGTATATATTGAGAGTCTGGAGCTGAGGCTAATGTTGCACTGCCGATTCTTCCTGGAATTTCTTATTTGTAGTACTTGAAATTAAGCTTTATTTCTGGTCCCATTATCACAGTGGGTTTTCAGAACCACTCTCAGCCTAAGTTAGAGGTGGAATTTTTCACTTCTGATTGTGGAGTGTGCCTGTTCCTGTGTCGGTGCTGCGCCTGGAATCCCTCAAGCAGTATATTTACTGGGACAGGAGTGTCATTTCCATGTGCTGACCAGAGGTGCTGATAACCCAGCATTTAAGTCCTTGTTCCTCCCTCTTTTGTAACTGCTTGCAAGTGTAGTGTTTTTTTGTTTGTTTTTTTTTTTTTTTCCTCTTTTGCTTGGTGCATTTTCCTCTGCTGTGAGCAAGATTCATCTGTCAACTCTTGCACAGTGTGTATTTCTGGATAGTATCTCTGTTGTCCTCTGTGTTAGGCCTTTCCGCAGATTTAAGCCACTCACTGAATCTGTGTGTCTGTAAGCTCAGTCATCTTCTGTACGATACACATACAATCTCCAAAATTGTCTTGGGAGGATGTTTTCTTGGCACTAATCTGTCCCTTCTGTGAGATGAGGTTTTCTTAAAGATGAGACTCTTGAAATTCTTTGCTATTACTGCAAATACCGCTTCATATCAAGAAGATGAGAGGATGTCAGGTTCCTTGATTAAAGGCAATATGAATAAATGTCAGGGGTTGGCCATTTATCTTTCAAGCCTGGATGCAGTTATGTTGTTAACTTGTTGGGGGAAAATGCAAGCTAAGTATCTGCTTGTGTTAGGGAAAGCAAAGTTTAATGTACTGAGAGAGGTGGAGACTCTGCGAGTTCACTCATTGCTTAAGTGAGGTTTACACTGAGTTAGTAATAGCTTATATGTGATGATGATGCATGGTGGTTTGATTACTTGGGGTTCTTTTAAATAGGTAATTTCAGCTTCAGTGACTGCTAATGTCTCGAGATAGGACATTGGTGTGCTTGGGTTTTTTTTTCCTTTTCAGTTTTAGACATGGTTTCCAAGCAATGCATTGATATAGAGCCTCCTGCCTCATCTTCCAGGCAATGGAAAGTCCAAACTTAGTTTTTTCTTATTTTTATTTCCTAGACCTTCCTTTCATGTCTCTTTCATTAGCTCATGGAAACGCATTGCTTTTATATTTAAATTTATTCAAGCTGTAATCTTTGACATTTGAGTCAGCTTTTAGTACAATTTTGCATTTATAGTAATATATATTATGTATTTTCTCAATCCCCCAAGAACCCATTTTAATCTGTTCCGGATGCAAATTTCAGGCTGCCTTGTCCCATCTCCCCTCTTGCTCTCGCCCCCCTTCCCCTCCCCCATGGAGCATGTTTGATCAGGTGTGGCAGGAATATCCACTGTCAAGCTGCGCCCTTTATATTAGTCAATATTATCCTTCCTTCCCTCCCACTCCCTTCATTCTCCTCTGGGCTTTACCAGTTGATTTATAATTTTGGAATTCTCATCGGAGTCTGTAATACAGTTTGTTCATTATTTAACCAAAACCTGTTTAATGAGCAAAGAGAGGCAATGTAAATGTTAGGCATGTTGCAGTGGAGTACCTTTTGTTCTCCTCTGAGCTAGTGGGTATTAACTCTGTCGTGACTGTGGTGCTGAAATACCCCGGGCAAGGGTACATAGATGCACCGTGTACCTCCTGCAGCTAAAGATTCCCATTTCAAAGTGTTGTTCAACAAGAGTAACTAAATTACAAATGTTTGATTTGATTTACTGAAACCACTGAGTTCTTGCCTGCAACCATCCGGTGGTATCCCATCCCATTGTAATATCTAATTGAACACTTGAAGGAAACATCTAGAGAAGATGTTCATGCTCAGCACAAACAATCTCATGATTATGGTAAGAACAACTTCTGCAATTCAGTGTACCTGGCGAAAGGCCTTGGAATTATGGGGAATAATGCTGCTCTTTAAAATTCTTACAGAGAAATTTAATTTCTGTAGCAACTTAGTGTAGATTTATAAAAGAAAAGGCACATATCTGTTCTGATCCCTTCTTGTTTTTTTTTTAATGCCATTTTTACACTTACATGATGCACATTCAATTATTATTGGTAGTAGTTGCATGGAAAATAGAACAATAGATGTACTCCCATCTTGAGTGTTGCATACATGACTCCAAAATAAGTTTAATAGTTGAACACTTGTACTGAGATAAACACTGTAACCCTGTCTGTAATGGTATCTTGTATTTCCAGTGCTTAGTTAAACCGTGAGTCAGTGTCTTGAGTTATGACAGCATGCAGACAGTGAGTATCAAGCTTTGTCCATGTCTGCAAAATCGGAATAAAACTAGAATTTACAGGTTATTTAAAATCAGTGGAGGCCTTAGTATGATACAAATTTGGATCTAGGATTTTTACCACCACAACTTTAATTTCACTACTTTTGGAAGTATTTTGAATATCTAGAAGATGTGTCTGTATGTTGAAGTCTTTTTTTGTTCAGTCAGTTTTGTTATGATTTTAGGTCAATGAAAGGAAGCATCTTTTTGATGTCCAGTGGTAACAAAGCATCTTCTCTTTCCTGAGCGTTTGGACGTTAGGGTGTGGCTGAGCTCAGCAGGGAGGTGTTACAACCAATGATGTCTGGAAGTACAAATTCATCATAATCCTCTTTTTCTACAATCTATTAAGGATTGCATTTCCTTGAATCTTGCTGTGTCTGTTGAAGTCTCCAAACCATTCCAATATGATGTGTAGGTGAAAGCAGGTACATCTGTAGTGGTTCCCCCTGGTTGGAAGGATGAGTCATTAACCAGGATTGTCATGACTGAATTACTGCTCGCTGGTGTGTAGGATGGCTTTAGGACAAGCAAATGACTGAATGCAACAGCCTCGTACAAGTCAGCAGTGGGAGAAGCAGGTGTTTGTGGAAAGTGTGTGCATCAAGAGTCTATTTAAATAAGGTTTAAACTAGGTAAACACACCTGTGAAGAGGTACTTGTGTATATTTTAGGGCCATGAGTGCCAGACTGGAAGGTTTGAGTCCTTTTATCCTCTGGTGGTTCAGAGTTAGTGCGTTTAAACAGAAGCTGCAAAGTAAGCTGTTAGAAGCACTCTGATTTCATGCACATTCATGACATTTTAAATGAATGCTTGTACAGTGGGTTCAGAAGAATCTTTTCATGGCTTATTTCAGACAAGAAGCTGCTGCAAATCTCCATCTTTAGAGGGTTGGTTGGGGCATTAAGAGCTGGCTAAAGGTCAAATGACTGTAACCATAGGAGAACCTTTGCCCAGTGTACTGATTTAATAGACTTGTTACTGTTGCCATCAGTTTTCTGGAATGTAGATTTGATTGCAAGCTCATTTTCTCATGTCTGATGTCTGGAAACAGTTTTTAGAGAAAATTTGACATTCAGATGGAAAAAATATAGAAATTTTATTCTTATTTGGAATTAATGTCTGAACTTTTCTTAGAAGATCTCATTTTAACAAGTGGTAAATAAGTAGTGGAAATATAGGGTGTTCTGAGTGCCACTGCAGTGCAGTTAAATAGACTCTGAGACATGTATTGCAGGCTATTTAAGGGAAGAAATTCGGAAAAATTAATGAATTTTTAAAGAAGTATAGGAAATAAATGGTATCATCATAGGGCTGTAAAGCTTGTAACTTTGCACTTAGCAGATACAAGCAGTGCCACATTTTTGCAAAAAGTGACTGGGTGTGCTAGCATGTAGCAATTCGGATTGACTGTAGCTGAGACAGTTCTCCATTTGTTTGTGTTGAAGGATTGCAATGTTATCTAGAGCAGACATTTACAAAAAAAAAAAAAAGCTTTATTGACAGCTTCATAAAAAAAATCTAGAAGGCTATCTGCACTCCTAGATTTTTTCTGTTCCTGTGATAACTTTTTGAAAACAATTTTTTTTTAATATCAGGTATTGGTGCATGTTAACTTTGTACTTTGGAAGACCAAGCAACTCTGACTAACATTTTGCTTTTTTATTTTTAATTTTTTACAGTTTTTTTTTAAATTTTTTTCTTTGAGAATCATAGAATATCCTGATTTGGAAGGGACCCACAAGGATCATTGACTCCAATGGAAAGTGTGTGAGAATGGTATTAAAAAAAATTGATGAAGTAAGGTTTCTTGCATAACTTAAATTCAGCTGTACTAATTAATGGGTGGCAGTGCATTTTTAATCCATGTCACGTGATCTGACGTGTGTACAGAAGTTGTAATTCACTTCTTTGAATATTTTCTCTCATCTTATTTCTATAAAAATAGGAAGATTATAGTGATAAATTGAAGTTAAGAAATAAAAAATAAGTTAAGATTAAAAACTCTAAATTTGATGCTTCATCTGCAGACTGAATCCAGACTACTTGATTCTTGTGTACTGTTTTCAGACTTTGCAGTAAAAGTTGTCATTTTAAAAGCAGGTTCATCAGTCTTTGTGAAAGCAAGCATCCTTCCAAGTGCAGAGAGAATGTAAACCAGTGCAGTACTTTTGCTTTGAATCTGCAGGTAGTTCCAGGTACCCTCTTTGAGAGAGGTGCATCTTCCTTCTAATCTCTTTGCAGCATCAGATCTATCAAAGGGTTGTCTTATGGCTAAGGTCTTTGGATTTCCCACAGATATTTCTACTGATATTTTTAGCATTGATTTTGTGTTACTGGTGTAGTCAGAAACCAATCTCTTTCTGAGTGATTGCTAATTCTGTTCTTCACTTTCTAAGATGGTCTTCAGATAAGGTATTTCTGCATTTCTCTTCAATCCAGAACATCTGCTATGTCCCTTCTGCTGTCCTGTACCACCATCTTGCAGCACCAGTTTAGATTCCTTTTACTGCAGTTCTTTGTGTGGTTTAAGATACGAGGTTGGACCTAGTCTACTGTATGTGCCAGGCAAATGATTGGCAGGTACAGGCAGGAGGTGGTGCTGTTGGAAGGAATTGTTTCCTGACCCCTAATCCTTAAGGACCCCAGGATTTAGATGGACAAGCACTCCTGGCTGTTGCTTGGCAGAGTTCCTGCAGTGTCCTTGTTCAGTAACACCAGCCTTCTGTTACCTCTGAAAAGCTGCCACATGTGCACGGTGTGCAACTGACTCTCTCTTGTTCCACGCTTGTTGAGCAATTATTTTCCCACTTGTTGGGCACTCCATTATTTCCTTCAGTTACTGCTTCTGTGTGAAGTGGAGCCATAAAGGAAATGGCCTAATGTACATACATTAGTGGGCAATAAATTGCAGTTTGATTTGGTAGAAAGGCAATGCCAGATGCTGTGTTGAAGTTAAGGTCCCTCTTAAGTCATCCATGGAGATTTTGTTCTGGGTGTTTTTGATGTGCTGTTGTTATGGATTGTGCTGTCTTTGTCATCACTTGAGACTGGTTAAAAGTGATTGTGGCCAATTAAGAGGCAGTAAGGCTACTTCCATGGCAGTGAAAATCCTCTGGAAACAGAAATATAAGTGAAATTGTTTAATTCTAGTAGGACCTTAAACATAAGCTCTCCTCCTGTTCTGGAAGCTTTCCTTCTGTTTTCTTTTTTTTTTTTCCTTAAACTGCCATCATCTGACGTGTTAAAAAAGGTGGCTTGAAGGTTATTAGCTTTAAGGAACCAAGACTTGCATCAGAAAGTGCTGGTGCATATTTATGTAGTGAGATAATACGTGGTTGGACTTCCAGGTCTTGGTCATACATACACAGCATACATACAGAAACATTCCTTGCCTCAGAAAGTTTGTAGCTCTAGAAGGTGGAAGCAGAGAGAAGTCATTTAAGTATACAAAGATTTTAAACACTTGAGGATTTTTCTTAGTGACTACCTCAATTTCTCCTTCAAACAAACCATTGTTGGCTGACCACTAATAAGGCTTATAGCAAGATGTGAATTTGAAGAGGTTTGAAAGAATAAGACATCAGGCAAAACATTCTGTTCTTAGGGATAGTGCAGGGATGTGTGGTACGGTGCTGCTTTTCTCAGTAATTGTTGTGGAGGATGAAAGCCAGCAAAAAGGCTATAGAGCTGGAGGGATTCAAAGGTAAGTATGAAAACAGATTAATGGAGGCAGTTGGTCATAATATAGTAAATTAATGGATGAGAGGATGTTAATAGTAAACTTCTTGCAGTGGGAGGCTTACCTGTTTGTTGGTAACCTTGCTTATTTTCTTTCTGAGATAAGCATACCTTGTTTGTCTGCTCTCTAAGTGTTGTGCAGTAGATTCTCACTGGAGGGTTTTTTCATTGAGGGAAGAGGTGTTACTCATTTAGACCTCCTCATTGTAAATTGTGGAAATGACCATTAACATTTTCAGCTGCAGCCAGCCCTTTAATAACTCCTGTGATCTTCTAGATAGCATAAACGCCTTGCCTTACAGCATCTCTAAATGTTGCAAAGAATGGGAAGTTTGTCATATATTGTCTATAAAGTAGTGGCTTAAATGTAAGGTCTTAGGTCTTGTTATGTGATGGACTCTGAGATGACAAGATTGCACGTCATGGATGGGTTTGAAATGGATTCATTCCGGTGTTCATAGAATTATAGAAGTCTTCGGTTAGACATTGGAGGCCATCTAGTTCCAACTTTGGGCAGGGTTGTCAACCACTCGATGAGTTTTTGGTGTTGCCAAAAGATGCTTTCTGGGGAAAGAACTTGAGAGTGAATTGAATTTGGTAATACAGTGAAGAGAAAGGTGCTATGACTGATCGACTATGTGTAACTTACACATAGTAGATTGTCAGAAAAATGTAGAATATAAACGCTCACGTGACTTGGAAATGTCATTGTAAGTATTACAGAAACCTGCTCTTTTTTTTGAGCTCCTAATTAGATGTGCATGTTTCTTGGTTAGCTTAAGGGTGTGGACAGATAGACAGTGTCTGTTGAACTTCCTGAAAATAATGTGCCTGAGCACTTTGCATGAAGTTTTTTGTTTCTAACAACTTCTATATGCAAGCATGTTGTGGAAAGTAAGCGATGTATAGCTCTGTGAAAGCTGATGAACAGAATAGAGCATTGTGACAAAAAAAAAAAAAAACAAACAAAAAAACCATTGGAGTTGTGCAGAATTGTAAAAGTAAAGCAAGTTAAATGAGATTTTGGACATAAGTGCAGTGGAACTGAAGTTAATAGTGATGTTGGCTTTAGCTATCCTGTTAAAATATGTACTTTAATATACAAGTTTCATTTAGATAAACTGTTTTCATGGTAGCTGATACTCGTGTACACAATTACACAACAGTAATGCTCAAGGGGTGCCCTTGATTAACGCCAATTAGCAGAATAGGATAAATGGTTCATTGTTGGTGGTACTTCGATGTGATCTGTCTGTATCCTATTAAAAACACCACAGAAGTTCTAATTTCCAGGCCTCTCCTTGGCCAACTATCTTACTGTTTCAATATAGTTAGGAGTAAGTTATAAACAGAGCAGTCTTTTTCTGAATGTGTGTGCCTTCTTTTCTCGGCGCAGGAGTGTGATTTCTTGGATGATTGTAAGTAGTTCTCAATGTATGTGTTGTGGTATTGTTATTTAAACAAGGTGAGAGACTTTAGAACACCGTTGCTAACTTTTAATAGGATTTAACTTAATTCTGGGAAGTTTGGTATTAAAATCCTGTTAACTTTTCAAAAAATTATCATTTTTCTTGACACAGGGAAGAAATCTACCCTGTGGCTGTTGAATTTAGCTTCCGTTTACCCCTTGATTAACTGCTTAAATAATTATGTGGCAAATTGTAAATACATGAGGTATCGGTGATGTAAAGCAAGATGTGGTTGTCATCTTGATCACAGTGCACTGAAAGAGAACAGTCTGTGAGCTTTGAGGGTAGGCAAGGGGTGGGGCTTTGTTCTGGAAATAAGAAGTGTGGCAGTGGTAGAATATGGTTGCTTATGTAAGCATCTTTAGTAACTGCACTTAGGAACTTGGATGTTCTTCAAAGTGGGATTAGACAGTTTATAGAGGCCTCTAATGGCTCTGTAATAACTAAGATGGCTGTCACAGCAGCCTGGGAGGAGACATCATCAACTGGCTTTCGCTTTGGTGTGAGGCTTTCCCATGCTTGGAAGTACTTTGTTTTGCTTTTTGTTTATGATTCTTTGTTAAAACATTTGGATTTTTACAGACTGAAATGTGAATGTATTCAGTCAGCTTTAAGATCTAGCAAACACTATACATTTTTCATCTGTAGTTCTCCTCTCTTAGATACATTGTGCTTTAGTCTGACACTGATACTTGCAGTGTGGAGAATGAGCTGGGAATATTCACCTTGGTGGCCTTCGTGATGAGCATGAATGTGTAGGAAGTGTGTTTGTCCAAATATTTACTGTTCTGTTTGGTCAACAGAAAGAAGCTTTTTCAGTTGGAACAAGAGCTGTGTGATACTGGGGGAAATTAGCTTTTGGTTTGGTGAAGAGTTACAGCAGTGCTTTTATGAAGGTGAAAAAACATCAAGCTGTGGGCCATTTTTCCAGAGTTGGATATGTTCCAGCTGACCTAATGAGTGTGAATGGAAGAATCTTATGCTACTAACCTCTTATCAGCACTGCTAGCAATCAGTCCTGAACAACGGGATAACTCTTCTGCTTCATGCAGGAGTGTGAATGCTTTCATCACGATGGCTTCTGTCTCATTAAGAGATTAAAAGAAGAGATATCTCTGTTTGGTAATTTTTAATTTGGGAAAGTATTTGGTATCTTTCTCAGAGCGTTGGAAATGGGAGAGGAAGAAATAAAAAGATCTGGACATTTTAGAAAGCAATGAAGCAGCTCTAGCAAAGTAGTTTAATAATTGGGAAAAAGATTGTTTTCTTTAAAGAAAAATAAATTGCTTGAGAAATGTAAAATGAAATAATGGGGATAGATCATCACAGGCATCCTAGAATGCTTGCTTTCATGGTTGTTTGGTAATTTTGTTTGTGTCAGAGGCAGCATCAGCCTAAATTTTGCAAGGTGTTTATTCCCTTTCACTTTTACTATCAAACCATTCAGAATCTGAAAGTGAAGTCCATTCTCTTTCAACCAACTTTAAATTGTACGGTTTCATTTTGGATGGCAGTTCTTTATGGTATTTGGTTTTGCAGTCCATGCTGGTACTCGTTCACATGCACCAGACCCATGTGCTGCAGCGGAAGGTCACACACTCGCTTTCACTCTGCAGGAGCAGCAGGTGATGGTACCAGCTGTTCACATCCCTGTATTAGATGCCTGAATTTGAGCAGCTGTATGAGGCTGCTAATAAACTCTAAAATGTAATGCAGTTTATATTTTGCCCACATTTCACTTGATCCTTCTCGGCACCAGCCAGTATTTCTTAACATCTTTCAATACCACCTCATTTGCTTTCTTGTCATGCTGGCCTCTGCTTCTCTCATACGAAGGGCCAGTTAGGTCTTTGAAAAGTATTCAAGTGTTGCAGGTTTGGAAAGCAGAGGGTACCACAACATAGTAATGTGTGGAATTTAAGGAAGCAGAAATAATGTCTCTAGAAAAAAACATTTACTTTTTTCATAGTTTAACGATCTAGCAAATAATTTAGGCTGTTGTAAAGGATGTACCTGTCTTTAAGCAAAAGTAGTGTTGGATACCAACCTAGGTGTTTTTTCACTTGTTCATTTTAGACGAATGTGTCAAAACTGCTATCATTCTGAGGAACCTTTATTTGTATCCGACTAGCTGAAGGGATCTTATGTGAATCTGCTGTTAAAGGAAAGCTGCAATGATTTTTAATTCCACTTTAGGTAATAAAATTGGCCTAGCTGTGAGTTTTGATATATCCACAGTTTATTTCAACTTGTGCTTTTTATTTAAAAAGCTTATTTGTGACCTGTTAGGACCCTCTGTTAAGCCAGTTAAATAAACCTCGAAAAGGTTGAAACTGCCTGTCTGCGCTCTCCAAAAAAGGGGAGGAGGGAGCCAAAGGAAAGATATTTACAGTTCTAAACCCTTTCAGCTCCTCTGTTCACCTTTCCTCCTGCATCACTGATTTAGCTCCCATCTTCTCTGGAAGAATCGTAGTGCCTACAGGTGAGAAGTACCATGTCTCCACTGTCTGGCACCAGTGTGATAACTGAGTTCTTCTAGTTTGTAGAGGTGACTTTGTGGGTTGTTTTTATTTGTTCACTTTCCATTGCCGTAATGGCAAAAAATGCGCTTTGGAATTAAGGCTATGTTGAGGGAGGCAGAAGCTTTGAGGAGCATCTTTTAAAAGCACAGAGGTGAAGGAGATTTTGTTTGTACCTTTGTTCAAACGAATCTCAGGAAACTTAATTATCTTGGCTCTTGCTGCATTGGTATAAGAAGCATTCTGTGAAACTGAAAACATACAAACTTAGCTGTGCGATCAGAGATCAGAAGTATATTGTAGAATATTAGAAGAATAAAATGGTTAAAATAGCAAAGGGGCTTGGCTCAGAACAAACAAAGCTAGCTTTTCATTAGAATGTCTTTTTATTTCTTCACAACTTACCTTGCTTTAACTGGTCAACATTTTTGAATTGAGCTGTCTGAACTAGAACTGATCTTCCTCGCTTGATCTGTGCTGCTTTCCCCCAACAAAGACAGCACCGTTTTTTTCCCTCCCTGCATGAGGAGCTGATTCTCCCATGGCAGATTAGAGCTGTAAGCTCCTTGTTTAGTGTCTAGCCTTTTTTCAGACAGCCTTACAGTGCTTTCTGGACAACCAGTATTAATTGGTTGAAACAACTAGTTATTTTTAACTGCATGCTTCAGATTTTTTTTCTACTATTCAGGTGTCTCTATCAGCCATAAAGAAAGCAGTTCAAGTAAACAGCTGTATCAAATGAAGCACCTCTTGTCCCCATGACTGCTTCCAAAACAAACTGAGAATAACGCTTTACACGTTTTTTTCTCCTTTATCTCAAAAGGCAAGCACCAGAGGAAGCATGGATTAACATGTAGTGATTTCTAGGAGCTGTACTCTGCCTGGATTCCTCTGTGCTTGGGCTGACTGACAGCAACATGTGGCTCGAGTGCATCTGGAAATATATCACCGGCAAAATTTGCTTGGGTAAATATAGCAGGAACGGGTTGTCAGGGCAGGAGACAGATTGTTCTGGGAAAGGAAGTGTTGTCTGCGTTTCGTCTGAATAACTATTTCCTATATTTCTGAGACTTATCTCTTTCTTTCAGTGGCGAAGGTAGGAGCAGAGTCTGAGATATTAGCTGTGCTCTGTTGTGTGTTCACAGGGTGGGAATATTTCCAGACATGGTGTGATCGATCATAGTTACAGAGAATTGATGCAGTATATCCTGTAGCATTTAAGTAACCGTGGCACACAGGTTTGTTCTGGTGTAAGCTGTTACTGAAAAGTAGGGCAGAGGTGATCTCCCTGCATAGATATCAAATATGGAAGAAAAGTTTCAAAAATTTTGGAATATGATAATACAGCAGAATCCTGACTTGCTTAGAAACAAAACTGTTTTTAGCCCACATGGTTCCAGGGGGAGAGAAGAAAAGGCTGTAAGGTCATTCTGAAATTCTTTTCTTTTGTGGGTAGTTGCTATTTAGAAGATGGACAGGAGTAGAAAATGCCAATTACAAGGTTTTCTCCAGCAAAAGCTGACTGGCAAAGGGATAAAGCTTCTCAAACCAGCGTGGTAATGATGCAGCTCTCAAGGCAAATTGCGTTGCTTACAAAAAAAAAAAAACAAAAAAAAACAGTATTTAAAAAACCAAGCAAAAAACACACAAACACAAACTCCATCTCTACCGTTTGAAGCATATTTTCCATAATGTTTTATATTTTTGTTGTCTGCCTGCTGAAGCGCCCAGGAAAGCTGGAACCCCTGCCAGCTCTGCACACTGTTGCTGCCTGTGGGCTGCTACCCTGCAGCTCTGCTGTGCTGCCCCGGGATGTGGCTGCAGCTGGGTGGGGTTAGCAGCCAACAGGTGCATCACATACCGCACAAATGTGGAGGCAGGGAATTCATGTCCAAGGACACTGGGGGTAAATAACTGTGCTTAGAAAGAGTGTTACATGAATACCGAAGTTTTCACAGTGCAGATGAGTCTGTTCTGAAGTCTTTCTGACAAAATTCCAAGTAATAAGCATCAGTTTTATCCTTGGAAGAGCTAATTTGATGTTGGAATCAGTGAAATGATTGATTTACTGGAGGGTGCAGCTGGTGTAGTTTAAAGGCTGTCCAAAAACTATCTGTGGTTCGAAGTGGTAGGGTAAAATATGGAATTGTATGCTTCAAACTTCAGAAAAAAAAACACCTGCATAGCTAAATGAAGAACAGTTCTGTCCATGTATGGTGTTTTTCAAAAATGTTTGCAAGCCATCAGGGTTATTTTATTATTTCTCCTGTAAAGCTTAGCTGAAGGAATAGTCGATCTGAGTAGTGCATAAAAACAAACAGAACCAACTCAGTGGTTGCCTTATTATTGTCCTGATGACCTGTATGCTTGCTGTTTAATCCTACACGTTCTGGTGTTGAGCACTTGAGATTTGGTTGCCCCTGTGAAGTCTGTGTTCCTCTGCAGACTGCCCAGATGTTGATCTTCTGAGCCCTTCTAATCTAGTGCTTGTATGTGTGTGCTTTTCGCCTGGCTCACCCTGGAATAAAGCTGAAGAGGCTGAGCTTCATGTGATTGCAGGTGAAATATCATGACAAATGATACTCGTGTCATCTGGTACTGGGAAATAGGTGTTTGCTTTTCTGTGCATCAACTGTCAGTAGTATGTACGTCAATTGACTACTTTTTAATCATATATTTAGCACAACAGCAACCAAAGCATGTCATATGCACAAAATATTATCTTTGCTTGCATGTCCATTATTATTTTATGAATGTTGTTCCTTACACTGGCATTTATATATTTTTTAAAATGACAGTTCTGGTGTGGACTAAGGCAAAAAGCTATGATTATCCACACCACACTAAATAAATCACATGGTGATACTAAAAAAAGAATTACAGCTACTAAGATTTGAAAGAAATCTAGAAGGACCAAAGCAAAAGGAGATTAATTGTGAGCTTTGAAATTATAAGTATTTGCATACAATGGAGTGTGGAATAGTACTGGGAGGTGTATAGGAAGGATGTCAGATTGAATAAGCATGAGGAATGTTTCTGAGCATAAAGAGGTGTACAGAGAAAGCCAAAGCATTTGTAGTCTGTGCAAAGTACTCCATTTTCTTTGTCTTGCTATTGTGCAAGCTGACTGAATGTCTTTGAAGCAGTAGAAAATGTTCAGGTATCCTTTTGCTTATTTTTAATCACTACATATCTTTTGCATGTAGTGCTCTGCAATATTTAGTGAACAAGATGTGAGTCAGAAATTGCAGGTGGAAGAACAACCGTAGTTAATTTGTGGAAGATGAAATTGGAAGAAAATGAGAGACACATATTCAGTAATAAGTGAAAAACAGGAGAATGCTCACTCCGCCGTTCTGGAGAGACAGGAGACTGTGGAGCTGCTGCAGCGAGGAAAGTGACTGGAACAGTTAAAATTCTTATAGAGGAACTTTCTTCTTGCATGGATTTCTCCTAGGACATGTGTGTTTATTTTTTATAATGTGGTTTATTAAAAACCACTGTTTCACAATAAAAATTGCTTTGCTCTGAATGTATCCACACACGATTTATTTGGTTTGACTGTAGAACTGCTTGTAACTGTGATCTGGCTGTGTTGATGGGTGTTGTCACGTAAATAGGAAGCATTTAGTCTCTGTAAGTATAACTGTTTTACGTTCTACAACACTGCTGCAACTGTCTAAGTAATACTGAAGGCTTACATGGTATTTGAACCTTATTTACTGGCAGTGAATGATAAATTGTTAACCTGGTTGTATGTCAGTTGTTTAATCTGATGGAAAACACAGCAGCTTCATGCTGAATCTTTAGATTTTACAAGAATGCAAGTAAGGTGTTGAATGGAGCAAAGAGGAGTGTACATGGAGGTAAACTGTTTCTTATTGGGAACGTGCGTACTTTCTTCTTAACCTTTCTCTTCCTCCTGAACCCCAAAAAGGTGGTGGGCTGTATGTGAATGGAGATGATCATTGCTTCTGTGAGATTCCTTTCTGGTATTTTCTGAGCTGAAATTGCACTTTATAAAAATCACCTGAAACAATATTGATGCTGCAGCTGCATTACTGCTTTTGAGAGAAGAACTACTTTTGTTTACCCATTGAGAAAGCAGTGAAAGTAAGACAAAACTTGTGACAAGGACAGTGGCTTATGGAGTACACTCTGCGTGCTGAAATCTTATGCAAAAGCTGTCTGCATTTCTTGTAGCATGCAAACAGTACCTGGGGCTAAGTGCCACAGAAGCTATTCTGCAAAGAGAGCATGCTTTTCTAAATTTTTGTCAGCTTTGTTTTCCATGACTCACGTTCCTTTTTTCTCTCTTGCCGTTACTTTCTGTAATGCATTTTTAATCTGTTCCCATGTAAACCCATTAAGACCATAATCTTTCTGTATCAAGTTTTACAACTAATGTAATTCTTCAGTCAGAAGCCCCTTTGTGTTTGTCTGACACAGTTCTTCTCACTTCCCATTCTTTATGTCCTTTTGCTCAGTTAGCAGTTGTTTTTTTTTTGGGCTTAATATAAAGGGGCTTAGGAAGGCAGGTGCTTCTGGATTTGAATTTATGAGACTTCCAGACATGGAGTGTCATGTGTGATTTTTTTTTTTCTTCTTCTCCTCTGTCCTCTTCTGTAACGCTCTGTAGTCTGTGATAGGTTGAGTTGTAGCATTCATTAAACCATTCCTCACATTCCCTGCTTTGAAAGCTTATCAGGACTGCTTTTGATTTAGATATCTGGAACAAAAAAAAAAAAAAAAAAAAAGCCGTTTATGAAGGTTGGAATGGAGCTCTGGAGCAATAATATATCGGAGATCAGATTCAGGTCCCAGTTGTGTTATTCCTAGGGATTTATTTGCCTGTGTACACACAGGGGCAGAGTGGTGCGTATGGAAGGCTTGCAGGAATGCAAATTGGACACATTTTGTTGGGACCTGTAGGGGATTTTTCACTGCTTCATAATTTTTCAAAGGTTTGTTATACATGAGGCAGCCACTGCCTCTTCTTTAAACCTTTTAATCCCCTCTCTTTTTCCTGTTCTAAAGGTCAGATTTTTTGACAACTGTGTGCAGGAACAAGATTTGTTAAATCCCTTCATTTTTATTCATACAAATATCGGTGTTTAGTGAGAAAGAGTCACCCCAGGATTCGGAGGCACATAAAGCTCAGTACAAACCTTTTGAACCTTCATTCAATTCAGTGATGCATCTCTTGAAAAGACTAAACCTGCCATCTGGATATTAACCCTTGGTTGTAGTGGGGGGAGAGCCCTACCCGGCGCTGCACACTGGATGCACGTTGCATCTTTTTGTGCCGCTGATCAGGCTGCTTGCAGTGGTGCAGAGGCAGAGTTGCCTTGAGCCTTGGCTGCTGCTTTGGCACGGGGCTCAGGCTGAAGAGCCATCATATCTGGGCATACTGCAGTTGCCCACCTAGCACTAGCCGTTTATGGCCAGACAGCAAAATATTTCATTTTGAGCTCCTGTTCTAATCCAGTCATTGAAGTAATAGAATCCTCATCGTTAAATCCTTGAGAAGCTAATATATGTGGTGGTGATTTGGTGGCTTGTTTTTTTTTTTTTAACACAGTTACACGCAGCTCAGCTTTGAAAAAGCAATTTAATGTGCTGCTGATCTTTGGGAGGGGAATAGGGACTTGCCTGAGGTATGTAGCCCCTTTCTTCTGGGATGGCTGGCAGTGATTTGCTTTCCCTGACAACCAAGAGTTAGTCCCAGGTGTCATTCAGTACTGAGGTAGCTGTGAAGTCCCTATCCTTTCCACTCTCGATGTGGGTGAAGGGAAAATGTTTATAGGATGGTGTTTCTTTCTTTGCTTGGGGTACCTTCTGTTGGCTGAGGCAGCTGAGAGATGAGGTCTGGCCAGTCACGCTGTGGTCTTTTATGTAATATTGTAAACTGTTCTTTTGTGCTGGCAAGGTAAAGTTTTTGTTGTGTATCTATCCATAACCAAAATGTATGTCTGTGTAGGAGTAATGGATAGGAGTTATGCCTCTTAATAATCTGCTGAGCTTTGTGCTGGAGTGCCTATAGAGTGGCCGTGTTTCTTTTGTTTAAGCCTACTGTAGGAGCTAATAATTTTGGAGGAAGTTGGAGCAGACAGTTGCAGGGGCAGGCCAGAGTGGAGTGCTCATTTCATCACAGTAGTTTCTCCAGAGGTAGTCTTTTTGCTGCTTAAGCTTGCCCGCACTGGTTGTGTCTGTCAGCACACTTGTACTAGCTACTAATAAGAAGTCTGTTCCCTAGACATTGTTACTGCATTTATATAAATTTCTGATACAGATTGCTGGATGTCTAAAAGTCACTCTCCTTATGTGGCATATGTTAAGTTTTATGTACAAAGTAGTTTTGTGAACTGCTATGCTAGGTTTTGCCACCACGATGTACACTCAGCACAGATAATGCAGTACAGTCAGGACCTGGATCTTTGTTCCATTCCATCACGGCTGGCAGTACGATGCAGATGTACATTGGCTGAGGAAGTACAGACTGAGCTGCTTGCTCTCTGTAGAACTCCCAGCCTCACTGTAAGAAGAACAAGCAGTTGTTACGAGCCCTAGGGACTGATGTCTGAGGCTCTGCTTTCTTGCTGCTGTTGAAAGGTCTTGATTCTTGCTGACCTTGAAGCCAGAATACTATTTAATTCTTGAATATAGTATTCTGAAGCAGAAAGGTGATGGTCTAGTGTTGAAGTTAGCTTTGGTATGCTGTCTGCTAGCTGAGTAAGGTCGTCTTAAAAGCAAGTGAAAAATGATTGTGGCAGCCTCTTGTGTTAATGTGTTACTTATCGCTTCTCCTGTGCAAACAGCTTTTTGCTATGAAATGGAAAAAATATGGTGGATAAAGATGAATCAAGCTTGACAGCAGTAAAAGGAAGCTTGCTTGTCATTGTACTTAGTAACTGTTGTGCTCTGTTCATGCTCGTCATTCTTGGGGTGAGTAAAGCCTGCACTGGGCTCCGTATTGTCCAGGATGAGGAAGGCTGGGTATGGGGGCTGAAGAAAAGGACATAGTCTGCTTTCTCAAAATAACAAGACAGCTAACACCACCTTGGAAAAAGACCTGCGCTGTGGAGGAAGCGTGTTCAAACAGCATTGCTAGAATAGCTGAATGGACTGTAATGGAATCTGTTGAAGATTAACCTTGGAGCTTTATAGAGGAGCCAGGCCTTCAGAAGGGTTTGACCTGAGTAGCAAATTTAAACATAAGGTCGTGGTTAATCAGTCAGAATGAGGGGGAAAGGAAGCAAAATGCATAAAGCTAAATCTTCTTGGTGACTGCATTAAGAGACTTTGGTATCTCAGAGGGTTTTCTTTTTCTCTTTCCAATGATCAGTTTAAATGTGTTCCACCCAAACTTCTGGAGCCTCAGAAAACCGGTGGGAAAGGGCATTCAGCAGGCACTGAGGTAACAGCTATCTGAAAAGGCGTGAATAAAATCGAAACGAAATGAGAGGTAATTGCCTTTTGTGTGGATAAACCTGTCCTGCAGAGTCCTGATTATGCTGTTAATAAAGGCCAGATGCGACTTGAAATAAGCAAAGAGAGAAATGGTTAATGAGCTGTGTGGAAGCATGAAGGATTAATTTGTTAATTTGTTACAAAGTGGGATGCGATTTATTTTGACGGGATACATCTTTTGAATAACTTTTGTTCATTGTCTTTGTTGGAAAACACTTGGAATGACACCAGCACCTCTTGGATGTGTTCAGGGGCTGTTTCCTTGGTATATGAGTAGGAGGGGAGGCCAATGGCAGCTGCCTGGCCTGACAGCTCCAGCTTCATCCCAGTCACTTCTCTTACCTGTTCAGAGGTAACATATCCATGAAAGGCACTTGAAGGATATCTTGTCATTTTCCTTTTTGAAATTTCAATTAATTTGATGCATCTCTTCTATTGTTAATAATACATCTGTAGAGAAGAACGTATTGTGCAGTGTCTGTGTCAATTGCCACTTAAAGGGTGATGTTCCAGAATTCACAGACTGGTAAATGACAAGATGGAGACAGAATAGTTGTGAATTTTCTTTAAAGCCACCCACATAACTCTGAAGGTCACATTTTTAAAGGTGTGTGTTTGTGGTTTCTTTTTTTTTTGTGTGTGTTTTTCAATGTTGTTGAAGGTTATGTTTTTTTCTTTTTTCTTTTTTTTCTTTTCAGTTTTGGCTTTTCAATATGTGAAAACTTGATACATAAATCGGATAGTTAGAATGATAGTGTAATTCCTGCTGCTGCTCGTGTTACCAGAAGCAGAGACAAATGTGTGATTCTAGAGCCTGTGTGGGCTGGGAAACAACTCGTGGCTGTGAGCAGTGAGATTGTCTTTTGGGATGCAGTGTTGTTATCTGTGCAACCCAGACTAGTCCGCAAGTTTCCATGCAACTTAGGACAAACAAGTAGTGATCAGTAGAAGTCTTTACAGTGAGCTGCCTTGGAGTGGCTGGTTAGGAGCTGTAAATCTGGCCAGTTAATGGCACTTTAAACAGAGAATGACAGGTTTGGCTTATGCCTAGTATGAAGGAGGGTGCAACTGTTGTCCTGCTTTAACAGCTTTCAACAGTATGTTGGGTGCACAGAGGGTCCCAAGCAGATGCCATTCATCAGGTTGGGGGCTCAAGAGTGTTGACAGAAGCATTGTGTAAGATACAAAACCAGCTTTCGGGCTGCAGCCATTGTGTCTCTGTGTTAACTTTGACCACTAGGGCTTGCAAATGGTTGTTTGTCAGTTGGTCTGCTGTGTGGGTTTTGGTGGTTATATAGGTCAGTGTGGATGTAATCCTGATCCCTGTTGGAACAGGATAGTGAAACAGGGTCTTTCTTCTTCTCCTTCAACCCCAAATAATTACAGCATCTCACCTTTATCTGGCAAATACTAGCTCTAGTTCCCTGCTTAAGAACACATTTTAAACAGGGCCTTAGGATTTATCTAGTTTCTTGTGTGACAATCTGTATGTCCTATGTGAATGTGTAGGATCTCAAATATAGAATGGATCTCTGGGAATGCTCTGGGAAAGCAGTAAGCTTCTTTACACCAGAAATGGAGATGCAGGGGTTTCATCATGAGCTGAGTGGGTTTTAATGGAAGATGAGGGTTTTTTTGAAACTTGGAAGTAGGGAATCTAGGTAGCCCAGGCACAAATGGCAAAAGTAGGTTTTGGTAAAGAAATTGTCCTTTATAAGTGGCCAGAAGCCAGAGGTGAGCATTACAATAGTGGAGATAGCAGTCTCTTCTCTTGTACAGCCAACTTCCTTGCAGAAATTTCACGTTGCTCTTGGGGACCTTGGGTATATATCTACCACCAAGATATTTAGATAAATTGACCTCTTGTTTGTTTGTATTTGCACTGCACTTCATGCATTTCTGTCAGAAGAGAGCTCAGTAGAGCTGTCCTGCCCTCTGTTCTTGTTCATCGTTAGATCAGCTTAGTGCATGGCTTTATAGTTACTATGTGATTGCTGTATGTGATGCAAAGAAGTGGCAAAAATATGCATTGCAAAACTGGACTGCTCCTTCAGTGGCAGCCTGCTGGTGTACTGGATTAGATATGATGTCAAGTCGTGTCCTCAGCGTTCGGATAAAAGAAAAAATAATACATTCTTAATTGTTCAAGATTCTTTCTTTTTAAGCACTCAGAACAGCGATAGCTTTGGTCTTCCACATGCTATCCAGGAGTTCCATACCTAAATCATTATTATGTTAGTGCTTGTGAATTTAGGGTAAAGAAGATTCTTAAAGAGGAGGCAATCATGTAATATTTTTCTGTGATGCTGAGGGCAAAGCTATGGTTAAGATGTTGCTTTTTTTCTTGTCCTTCTGTTTATGGTACTTGCTGTTGGATACAAATTAGGCTTACTGTGCCTCTGCATGTTGTTCGTATTTGAGAAAGGAGTTGAAGCAACACAGTGAAATTCTGTTTCAGTTAACGGAAGGTTTTATTGAGGGTTCTGGTAATCAAGGTTAAAATAAGTGCTCATACTGGAGCAAACCCTGCTTTAACTGAAGATGTACTGATGTTTTTTAAACTCAGCTTTTACGCAGATGAACTATAAATGTTCTTTTGTAGTGTGTCTTAAATTTCATGTGTGGAAGAAATGGGCAGAAGACACCAGCGTTTGTAATTCATTGAGAGATACAGATTTGAAAAATACAATAATGTTGTGTAACGGGTTGGATCTCATACTTAGTTCTGAGGTTTCTGTGAACAGTAAAAATTTCATAATGTTGCAATATAGCAAATTGTTCTGCTGTCAGCTCTGCCTCTAATTAACCTTTTCTAACCCAGGAAACTAGAATAGTATACAAAAGTAGATTAAACTAACTTTCGGGAACTGCCAATAACGCAGCCATGTGATGTGGTGAATGGAATGTGGCAAATAGCTGATGGGTCGCTGTGAGGGGCATTGGATATGAGCCCCGTGCCTCCAAAAATTAGACAGCCCTATTAAAACAGTCATGCGTTAAATAACACATCACCAGGTCCCTTTGTGTTTCTTTATTCTCATCAGGTGTCAGAAGCCATTAGGATCAAAGTTTTCCTTTTCAGTTAGATAATAGGCATTATGAAGTGGAGGAGAGGCTGAGGCCAGCAGTCCTGTTCCTGATTAAGGGTGCCTTTCTAATTTCATTTTTTGCTAGGCAGAGCTTGGTGATTTGTCTATGTGCAGCCTGTGGGCATGAGTATGAAGTTTTCATTCTAGTCTTGGAAATCTCAATGAGTTTTTTCCAGCACTGAATGTATATTGGTAGGCAGAATACGACATGGAAAAGTTGAGTATGTACTTTTGTCCTCAGATTAGAATTCTACAGGTGTTTTTTCTGTTCTTCTGGAGTTTTTAAAGATTATTGGTAAATTAGATGTTTATATGCAAGTCATACAGAGGGTACTGCAATAATATGTTTATTTATGCATGAAAATACCCAGTTTTCTGTTATCTTTGCTCTACTGTCATACTGTATGCAAGTAACCCCCCCAACCCAAGCCCCTTCTGTAAGCAATCACTTTACTCCCAGATAAAATTTTATCTGTACTTTAAATGTTAATTTGTTTTAAAGGCAGAGATGAATTTAAAGCACAACAGCTTTTCTGCATAACACCGTGTTTAGATTACCTTTCTCCTGTTTATCATAGTCTGTTTTGAAAGTTAGTATTGAATAATAATGTGTAAACAAATGCCTAATGAATGTCTCATTCGTATTCATTAGGCTGTTTCCCTTTCTTTCACTTAAATCAGAGATGATGGAGTAGGTTTTGGGGGGTAATCAGGTTCGTGTGCTTCTGCTTGCTTCTGATGTCCATTCGTTGGTGAAGAGAACTCATTGCTTCCTACCTGAGTGTGTGGAAGAATTCAGCTGGGATTGGGAAGTGGAATCTTTCCCGTGCATCCATGCAGTGTTGCTTCTGAATCCTTACCTCTTATTGATCAGGCACTTAGGAGTAGCTATTGCTCACGCAGAGGCTCCTCTGCACATTTCCAATATGGTTGCACTAATAAAATAATACTGCGATATGGTTGGGTCTGTTCTCAGACTGTTGTTTACAGTACACTGGGGGTCTGCAATGCCACAGTTACTGGTTTGCTGTGTCTGGAAATCTGTGTCCAGCAGTGATTTCAATGAAAAGAAATTACAGGAATCTGGTGACTAATTAAACTTAATTGATTAAATTAAAATGATCTACTCGTGTAATGTATGTATTTTAATAATACTGTTTGTAGTTTGGTAGTTCTCAAAGAATCCAGCTGCGGTTTAGGCCAGTTGGTTTAAAGTCTTGACATGCATAAATGTTTCAATTAAAAGTGAAATTAAAATTAAGTGCTGCTGCTGCTTACAGAATGGGAGGCACAGCTAAAAGCTCAGGAATTCTGTTGTATTGACCCCTAAGAGGGGTATCTTGGTTTCTTGTGGGTCTAATTTGATGTCAGACTGCAGTATCAGCTTTCTGTTTGTGGCATGTTAAAATAAACTGAAACAAGAAGGGATTTATTTACTGGCAGTTTTGACTTTTCAGTTTTATTATATGTTTTAACTTTGCCAAAGAGAGCTAATAGGAGGAGAAAACAAAATTCAGATGTATGTGCTTCTGCTCTATCTTTTCACTGTGGTTATGATTTTGCAAAAGAAACTAGAAGGTGATCGTTGGCATTGGATTTTGTTAATCTTTTTTTCTTTTTGGGGGAGGTGTGGGGAGGGAATATTGGCTAGAAAGCCGTTGATAATCGTCTTACTCTCAGTGGCATTGCGTCTTTATGGCAGTGTGGATTTGCAGGCAGTCATTTCTATCCAAAGATATTTCTGCCAAAAAAGAGCAATTTTTATTCAGTGCTGTAGTGGACTGCACTGATTTTTTTCTCTCAGCCTTTTGGACTGCTGAGCAGGATTTGTTGGTGCTGTGATGTTTTGGTTCTGTGAATGTGCAGTGCTAGAGAAGCAAGTGCCAAAGGCATTGAGCTCCAAGTCAGATGGATAGAGGAGTAGTGATTTTTTTCATAGATTTCTTCTGTCTTTGAAGTGGACTTGTGAGTGGTGGAAATTCCTTGCTGCTATCCAGTTTGGGGAATCGTCCTTTTTTAGTGGTTAGTTTTGTGCACGTTGATCAAAAAGGAGATGAAGTAGTTGTCAGGGCTGGAAGATGCGGGCTGGACTCAGCAACAGCTGTGGCTTCTGGAGTCATTTCCTGCTGCCAGGCTCATGCTCTGTATTAGAAGATGACAGCAATGGGCAAACTTGACTCATGAGCTAAAAAAAATCTAAGGTCATACTGGCATAGGCTTTTTGCACTTGTGGTGGGAAGAAAAGTTTTGTGGTGCTTTGACATTATTACTGATAAACTTAGTACTGGCTGGACCCGTTTTATTGGGGCCATGTTGCTTGTTTTGAAGTGATTGGTGTAAGCTAGAAATAGCATGGTGTCATACTTCCTAGCCTGCATTTGCTCAGTGCGGCTGTGGGACTAGGGACTTGCCAAGGAAACAGTGTCTTGACAAGATGTCAGTATCCTCTTCCCTCCAGATGAGCACACTAGGTGTCTTGTATGGAGCCCGGTCTGACAGGGACACAAGACTGGCAGCATCTAGAATTCTGAGTGTAAATTTAAAATGACATTTTTCATTTGATTCATCTGCAGGTCAGGGAAGAGGTAGCCTAAAAATATTGCACGTGGAAGATGCATGTTTTGGTATTGGCTGGTGAACCTCCAGAAATACAAGAATAAATGGAGACTCTCAGCTACTCAGTAGCTTCTGTAAGGTGAATTACGCCATTGTGTTCCTGTAGTATTTTTTCAGTTGATGCATTGTACTTTGTGAAGTTGAAGTCTGTTTGGACAAAAACCAGTTTTACTCCTAAAATGACTCCTTTCTTGACCACTGGATTTAGACTTAATATTGGGAATTCAAACTCAAGACGCTTGTTGTGTCTTCTTGGTTTATTTATTTATTTATTTTCCTCCATAATTATAGAGCGGACTTCTAATCCTTGGGTTGGTTGTTAAACGTTTTCAAACTTAAATCACACACAGAAAAGGGAGGGGATTTTTTTTTTATAGCTATTGCTGTTCTTACAGCCTGTTTTTATCACGCATTTGCCAAAACGATAGCAGCTTTGTCATAAACAGTAAAGCAACGTTCTGCTAAAGTCGGCATGCATTTGTTAGACTTCAGAGGCTGATGCATAGCTTGTACTCTAATCAAGACTGGTTGTCAAGAGAAGGCTCTATCTGATTTCTGCGCCTGATCAGTCACTGACTGATATGACAGTCCATGTGTCCAGAGCACTGCGCAGCAGGTAAGTGCTGACACTTTGATTGGACAGGCCACAGTTTGGGGATTGACAGTAATGTCTGCAATGACGTTGGAAGAGCAGCCAAGAATTTACTTTCAGTGGACAAATGGGATTAGTTACTATCTTTAGCTGACATTAAGCTATAAATTATCTGAAAGGTGGAAAGAGATTCCGCTCTGAGTTCATGTAGAATTTCCATTTACTATTCTGGTTGCACTGGATCTGAATGTTTACAAAGATCTTCCTGCACCATGTTGTATATATTTTGGTGGGTGTTCTTAGCGGTTAATTTGTTACGCCATTCACTGAACCCAGTTAGTAATGAGGCCTGGTCTTTCCAGGTGTTGTGTAAAGCTACAAATTTAAGCCACAATAGCTTAAGTTATACTAAAGCTAGGTATTTCTTCAAAACTAGACTGAATACTTACATTGAAGGTAGTGGAATTTCCTGAGTGAGCCTGAGGAGGAGGACTTCAGTGTGCTGCTCTACACTGACTGGCCATTCTAGTTGCAAAGGTTTTGCATCTGAAGAAGGAAAACATACAGTGGCCACAGCCTTAGGGATGCCAGCTGCTTTGCATATGTGGTGTACCTGTGGCAAAGGCTGGACAGCTAATTTTCTCTTTTTTGTTGCAACTTTATGTCGCTGTTCATTAAACAGATTTAATTTTGCGTGTGCACGTGATGAATGATGCCCTTCAGTTTGAATGAGGATCCTGGAGGAGGCCTCACGCATAGCAGAGAGAGAAGAGGCTGTTTGTGGTTACAGGTGGCACTTGAGCAATAATTGTTCATGCAAATGCAGTCCTTTCATGCATGACCATTTAGAAAGACTCTGAAGTTTAGACAATTGCAGATATAAGAGGTACATATTTTCACAGAATCGTCTTTTTTCTGCTGACATTTTTCTCTGAGTCTTATGGATATCGGCTCAAGGAGGTTGGCGCAACTTAAAATGTAAGTGGTAAATTAATGTTCCCTTTTGTCTCTGTCCTTAGGGATCACTTGACTCTTATTTATTTATTTATTTATTTATTTTAGAGTGAGTGAAGGCTTACCATGCACTTCCACTTTTACCCGCTACCTCACACTGGCAGTAAATAGCCTGCAAAAAATGTCATTTGCTGGGGTATTGTTTTTCTGTTTATTGGAGGTGACATGAGCAGTGGGGCAGTGGCAGAGGGGCCGTGTTGCCATTGCTAAATATACATCCCTGACAGTCTGATAATAGGTTCCAGGAAGTTCAGTGGAAAATTAAAACAAAGCAACATTTATAGCTGATTGAACTTGAAAAGCAGTTTTCATGTTGAATGGCAAATATGTGGACTTCAGCATTCCAGGAGACTGATGCAGCTCCACTGGATGGGCCTGACCTTGTGCGCAGAATGGGCTGTGGACACAGCAACAAGCAGAATGGTTTCATCTATAGAGGGCTTCATGGGGAGGAAAAATTTGCTATCGTGCACAGAAATAGTTCTCACATACGCCTATATTTATACAGTGTCCACAGGTCTGAATAGCATCTTTCGTATGAGGGTTTTTGCAGCCTGTTAGCACTGCAAGAATGTCTGGTACTGGGACTGCCTTTGTCCTTGCCAAAGGGCTAAAAATACCCTGCCACCTACCCCTCTTCTGAAGCTGTGAGCAGTTTGCTCTTATTGTTTTTGTAAAATAAGGTGAAAGTTATGGGTTGTTTTTCTCAGCAGTGCTACAGGGTTTGAGTTCAGAAGGCTCCAATTTGCATATTTTGCTTCCCTCGTTTAAACAAACTGCTCCTTCCCAAGCTGTGTCACCCCAGAAAGCAAAGAGCTTAGGAGGTGTTTAATATGTAGAAGTGTTTTGTTATTTTTGGTTCTGAAAACCAAAGGCCTCTAGAAATATAACTTGTTATGTAGAAGAAAACTGATTTCTTGCTCACACTGTTGTGTCAGCAAAGTTAGCAGAGTTAGAGCTCTCACTGCTCAAGAAGCAGGCTTGATGGCTGTCCAGTGGAAACCCTTGTATTAAAAGTACATTTGACAAAGCCTGACACATTTAAGGGAACCCTGAATTTTTTAGGTGAGCTAATACAGTTTTGGATTTTTTTTGTGTGTGTGTGTGTATTTCAAATAGGGCAAGACTAAGTGTGGAAAGAAAGTTAATGACTAATGAGTCCCATATGGTCTCAAGAATATAGGGCATACTACTGTTTCTTTTGGCTGGTGTTCTGTGTGAGTGTGTATCACAGTGCATGCTGAAGGCAGGTGAACAACTCCAGCCTCTTGCAGCACTACAAGTTTGCTGTTGGACTAAACTTAATGATGTTTATGAATATGAGCCTAAAACCTTTGAACACGGGTGTTTCCTATCCTATTTCTCAGAGATTATGTTCTATAATCGTTTTGAATCATGAGATTGTTACTCAAAACCCCACGAAAGTGAAATTTCAAACTCAGTAGTTGTCAGTTTCTAAGTTAGCCATTCCAGAGTTTAAAACTGTTAAACATTTGGAAGGTTGTGGTGGCTATGTGGTTACCTGTGCTGAGAAATACATTCAGGAGTCTGCCTGTATCTCAGTGTTCCTTTGTGGTGTATGTTCCATGCATTCCAAAATAGCATGGCCCACTAAACAGAATCCTTCCTCAAGCATATGAGATGGTGTCAGCTGCACGGCCTTTGCACACCTATTGAAAGGTACACTGAGACTTCAGTTCTTTGATTCTTCAGAGCTGGTGGAGAGTATAAAACTTGTGTGCATTGCATCTTAATGGAATCTTGATTTTTTTTTTTTCCCTCCTTAGTAATTTCCTTAAAGAAAAAGTAAAGTGTGTGGAAGTCTGAGGTACGTGCTTCTTTGCTGCCAGAGATTTCTCGCGTGAAAGAGCAGCAGGTCATTGACAAATACTGGAAATGTCAGATCCATCTCTGCTCCAGTTTGCCTTGGAACGGTGGGATGGTGCACTGAATTGATTTCTTCCCATCTGCTCATCTGCATGGGGTGCAGCCCCACTTAGTTTGCTGATAAACTTGGCTAGATTGGCCCCAGTCCCTTATATCACTTACGTGTTGGTGCAACAAGTTCTAGACTTGTTCTGCCACGTGTAGCACATGGCCTGTTCTTGTTGCACTCGCTGTGAGCCACTCGCTTCCAATTGGGTGCACTGCTCAGCTCTGTGCTGTACCCAGCAGCAGCTTTGGAGGCTTCTGTTGTGCCTGGAGGCCCTGCTGAGCTGTTAATAGCTTGTGACAGGCGTATGCTCCAGTTTAACCTGATCTCTGCTTATTTTTTTAGGGTCTAGAGCTTTTCAGTGAAGGCAGGGAATATTGCTGACTCAACTCCTCCTTTTCCCTCTTCATTTTTTTTCTCAACTGGTCTTCAGGATGCAGCTGTCTGACTTCTATTGCTTCCGTGGCGTTTTGAATTAACTGAGCTATAAAAGGTTTCTCCTTTTTCGTCACTCGACTACATCTAAATTTGCAGTAGACCAAGATTTACTTCTGGAATTTTTGTGCTAATGATTATGGTTGGTATTCTTTTGTGTCAGTGAAAGTGAGGCCAGGACCCTTACTTTGTCTGGGAGCTTTGCTGGGGGTATGATGAATTGCAGCACGCTGTCACAGAAACAGCTTTAGCTGTAGAAATCGGTTTTTATGTATGAATTTAATACTAGCCACACAGAACGGGCTTTCTCTCAGTTCTTAAGAACTCCTCTGGCTTGTAATGCTTATTCTTGCCAGGAATAAAGCAAATCAAATCCACCAGAGGCTGACATCCCTTTTAACCTCAGTTCTGTGAGCTGCCCTCTCAGATTCCCCTGCTGCAGCATGGAACTCAAGCAGCTCGCTTTAGCTGCTCGCTCCGCAAACTCGTTTAAAAACTCGTCATTTATTATGAGTAATGAGGTGTGTGCTTTTATGTGAAAGAAAACAAATCAGCTGCTGTGCAAGCCTTTCAAATTCCTGAGTGTGCTTGGAGGTGTGGGTTACAGGAGATGCAGATTGGGAGTGAAAACAAGTCTACGCTGGGCTCAGCTGCTCCAAGTATTTATGGTGTTGTGTGTTTATTTATGAGCCTGTCTTTGCTGGGGATTCGCTGCCCTGGATCCTGGTATAGAAGACTCGCAGGCAGAATGAGGAAGCCCTCATTAATCTTCGTGCTCTTGTTTAGAATTTCTTGCGCTGCCTGCTGCAGCTCTTGTTGGAGCAGGGACTGGCCTCTCGTGGCGAATTGAAATGGCTAAGATTAATATTAATCCCTTTAATACTGCAGCTCATGATATAGTCATTAGGTGACTTGGAACTAATCCTGCCCACCTAACTAGTGTGATTTATTAAATACACATGGAGGATTTAGTGTGAATACAGCCTGGTGCAATAGGCATCAAATAAATACCACTGTGTATCTGTGTTAATGCTGGCAGATTGGGACACAATTGCAGGACAAGCCAGGAAGAAACAGGAGTGCAAGGGATACTTGTTATACGGTTCAGTGCACTTTACCTTTTTTGAATTAGTAGTTGTGATTTTTCTAGCTGGACACAACATGTGCTAAGAAGTATTCTCAACCTAAATGAGGCTTAAAAATAGAGTTAAGGGATTGGGTGAAGCGTGGATACATTTATGCACTGCACTTAGTGGTGCTCTGGCTCCTCTCAGTTCTGTGTGGAGATTGTGAATCCTTTCAGTCATTTGTTCTGATCCTCCCAGTGCGGTGTGCTAGTTATCATCCCTTCTGCAAACATCCAAGCTATGGGGTGAGAAGACTGTTAATTAGTACTAAGCTAATGAGCATTAACCTGATATTCCAAATAACGGAGGCTCCAGTGGAAAATAGCTTTTTCTTTTTTTTTTTCTTCTTATGCACATTATGGATATCTTTGGAAGAGTTTTTGGTTTGTTATTTGCTAGTTTAGATTAAGAGATGATTGTTCAAAGGAACAGAGCAGAAAACAATGGTCTGGGCAAATATCTGCATATGTAGCCCCAGAGGGATGACTTCCCCACCTCAGCACTGGTGATGTGCCTATTTTGGCATGGTTGGGATGAGACATTAAAGGTAATACTCACCAGCTACCAGCTGGGGACCTGGGCAGTGGTGGGAAGTGGGGGAATGACCTGTTTGACCAGTGCCTGTTATAGCTGATGAGCAGCAAATGCTGCTCTTTATGCAGTGCAGGTTTCCTCACTCATCCTGGAAGCAACCTTAGCATGAATTGAAGAGGCCATGCAAAGCTGGCAAATAAGGATTTAAGATCTAAATGTGAAGATTTTAAGCCCTTTTTGCCTATCATTTGCTTACTGTACTTCCAAACCTTTTAGTTAAAAATGTGAAATGTAAAGCTTTCCTTGAAATTGAAAGAAGCTTGAAAGAAGGTTAGTAAGCCATGTGTCTGAGAAAGGGTGGAAATACAGACACAGCCACTAATGTGTAACAGAGTGGAAAGTGAACTGGGATGTGGACAGATTAATCCTTCCTGAGTGTGGTGCAAAGGAGCAGATCTGTTAAGCAGGGCTGTAGGCTGGGAAGGCAGAGCCATGTGAGGGATGGTGTGCTGAGCTGCATTTGTTGTAAATTCAGAAGCAATTTCTTACTATGCTTTATATTTCCACGTTTCCAGAGGGGGAAAAAAAGATGGAATCCTCTATCGAGAGAGTATTTGGATATAAAGGGATCATCTTTGTGAAAGCCATACTTGTGGTTTGCCTTAATGACTTGTTAGTATTCATATGAATAGCAAGTTGCATTGCAAGTTGAAATACTCACCCAGGCAGAGTGCTGGAAGATACCTGTTAGTGTCATGCTAGTGTGTCAAGACAAGTGGGGAAAAATTAAATATTATTGGCCACCTTCTAACTCTGTGCCAGTCTGTTTCTGATGGTATCTGCTTTTTGGTTATGCTAACTGTGAGTTCTTTCATCAAGATACTTTCCTTCCTTGGGCTTCTGAGCTTTGTAACCTGCTATTCTCTGTTATTCTGCTTCCACATCTCCTATCTTCTTCCTCTTGTTTATTTATTAATTTATTTATTACATCTCTGGACCTGAGCTTACTGCACAAATTCAAAATCTTCTTGTTTTGGGGTGTATGAAACCTCAAGGTACTGCTGTTACCCTCTTGTTGCTTGGGATCATGGTATGAGGTTGTCTGGCACTTCTGGTTTGTTCTGTTTTGAACCATGTAACAGAAACCCAGAAATGCTTAATTATGATGGCAGCAAATCATTTTTCAGTGTGAGCTAAAATGTCTGGCCTGTTCTGAAGAGGGGATGGGACTCTGCTTGCCTGCTCAGTTGTTTTTATCAGTCAATGTGGGAATACAGCTGTGACTTCTCATAAAAGATGCAAGGTCATGCACTAGTTCTTCAGAGACCATATACAATTTCTGATAGAATAAATCTGGTTGTAGCTGAGGAAATGCAAAATATGTTAAACATGAAGATTGTTGAAATGTGCATTTTGCTCTTATATATTTGGTCTTCTTTTCCCCCCATGTTTTCATTGGTTCTGAACGAGGATTGCACTGTGCACTATTCTGAAATTAATTACTGCCAATTTAATTATCTATCCAATTATTGTGTTGTATGTGTTGTTTTAGTTTATCTAGATTTGAGATTTTAATTTGAGGTTTCTTCTACTGTGAGGTACTGTCTCCCCAGCCTTGCTCAGTGCTGCTGCATCTCCTCAGTGCCTAACGGGACAGTGCCTAAGATGTGTTTAGGAGACAGTGATGCTCCAGTTTGTAAGAGAGAGTTCTCATATCCTCTGAAGCCTCCTGTATCCTGGATTGTTGGATGGATTGTTACTCTGAAAACATACTAGGAAGCAAAGGAACTGCTAGGACATAATTCCATTCAGAAAGTTATTTTTCTCATGTAGAGCAGAGCAAGATCCTTAGCTGTGACATATAACAAGTCTAATGTGGTGGAGGCAGGAAGGCCTTTCTATTAGGCTACCTGGTGGCTGTTCAATTATTAGTCAAATCATTTCTGAGATGATTATGTAGCTCATAGGAATGTGTTTTAAATGGGCAGTAATCATTATTTCTTTTGGTCTTCAAAACTTCATTATTTTGTTTTTGTCCTTGTCTGTGTATGCTGACATTTGTTCAGGGGTTGCAGGAGTTATTTAGGGTACAGATCAGCAAAAACATTTATTTATAGAATGCAGCATTAGCTATGCAGTGGGTAACAGCTCAGCTTAGTGAGAGATGATCACCCATTAGTTCAGTTATAGCTGATGGAACTCCTGGCTAAATTCTGTTGGAATGCCATCATATGTGAATGTATACAGTACTAAGTAAAGGGATTGCTTGATATTTTTAAAATGCTCCCTTGTGAAACATTCCTGATGTAAACGATTACCTATACATTCATGTCAGTAAACAGTGGATAGCATTTTGAACAAATACAGACTTATGGAAAGTCTAAAACCATTTTTTAATTGATTTAATAAATTCTGGGGAACATGTATTTTTTTCTAAGTAAGGCAGCAGCTTACAGTGTCAAGGAGAACTGCTTCCCATGAGATAATAGTTATCGAAAAAGTTAAGGTGGTACAAAAGTTAATTTCAAAGTTAAGATAGCTTCCATATTTTCCTTTCTTAGAGTTACCTTTAGAGCCTGAAATCCCAGAAATTAAAAAGAACCACACCTCAAATCAAACATACTTTTAGAGCTTTCCCAGGTGACATAGCTAATAACAAATATTGACATCTTAAATTGTAGGTTGGTTTTTAATCTCATATCTGTCTTGCCTGGCAGCCACACTTCTCCGATCATCATGTGTGCATGTAAGTGCAGTAATAAAGACCGCAATGTCTGATATCTGTGAAGTACTTTGCCCCTCCTCTCCTTGCTCACCACAATATGAGGCACCTAAAAAGAACAGCTGAGTTAAGTTCTCTAGCCCTCTTTCTATCTTTGATGGCCATGAGCTCTAGAAGCCACGATTAAAACCTTCCAGTCACATAATGGGGAGCACAGAACCGGGCCTGGCACTAAGTGCAAGAGGAGGATCACCTCCCTTGAGCTGCCAGAGCCTTTGTGGTGCCTGGGGTTGTGCCTCCCTGGATTCTAGACTCAGCACTTTCCCTCACTGAACTCAGTCGGTACCCTTTTGTTTGAGGCCTGCCTGGCACTTACCCTGAGTTTTGAGCTGAGCCAGCAAGTGCTGTGCTAACTGAGGAGTCTGTTTTGTGGGGTGCAGTGCTTTGCAGATTTCCAGATTTCTCAGTGTCTACATTTCATGGCCGACTCCATGCCATGGGTGGCAAACAACAGACATTGAACTGTTGGAAATTAACTTCCCAAAGCCACAGATTTAACTTCTTCACCTGAATCTTATTACATTCAAGTGATTGGCACCTACTGATCTCTTAAGGGGTTTATTTTTCATGGTGCGTGGAAACAAGTATATTATTGATTTAATAGCAATTGTTTGTTTCTTAGCCCATACTTAGAACATCCAGTACAGAACAGTGTAATGCTGTAGGTGGCCTTTCTCCCTGTGACAGGAGGGGATTAGGTCTGTAGCTGGTCAGTTCTGCAGTCCCTGAAAATCAGAGGTTAATGTGAGCGAGTACATGTTGCTTGTGTGAGTACTGTGCTAGACAGCTGGGGCAGGAAGTACAAGTCACTGCCAGGAAGTGTAAAAGAATATAAATGAGCACCTGATTGCAATTCAGCTAAAGAAATAAACTTTAAAAATACTTCTATTTTCACATGATATGACTTAAGAATGGATCTTTTCTGTTTCACTTGGAACTTTGCTTAGCTTCCTTGGAAGTGGAGAGTAGGGAAAGATGGAAGATTATTTTTTCATAAACTAGGAAAAAAGGAGTTGTGTACCCATTAGTGAAAATAGATTTGGAGTCTGGGTACTTCAGTGACAGCAGAAGAGTCTGTTATGTGGTGAAAGCAAGTGATTTATACCTTGCTTTGAGGATCTTTTGCAAACTTTAAAGTTAACGTGACAAAATAGATAGTGAAAACTGGAGGAGTGGTTGTATATGACCACTCTGCATATACAAGTTCCTGTCAAAGAGGCACGGCTAGAAAATGGTCCATGTGGACCTGAACAGAATTGTGTTTGGGAGTATGGGCAAAAAGAAGCAGTGATATAGTTAATTAAGCAACACTTTTATTTTTTCTTTTCTTTTTTTCAAATGTAAGTGCATGCAGAACTGGCCTAAGAGGGGCTGAAGCCACTCACCGTCGTGATTTTTTAACAAAAATTTCATTTGGGCTTAGGTTGACATTCTTCCTACAGACACATTCACTTTGTGAAATTTCCCTTGATGTTCTTGTGTAGAATTGATGTCCTGAAAATCCCAGCTCAGGTGACTCTGTGTTGATATATGTAGTCTTAAGTGGTGAAATCTACTCCTACAGGCCATAGCTTGACTTTTCAGTGTGCTTAAAAAAAAATAAATTGGGAGCAAGGAAGGAAAGGACTACTTCCTTCAATGTAATAACTTTTTCCCCTCTTCGGCCTCATCTCCGCTTGAAATGTGAAGTGCATCTGAAGGGTTCTGCTGTTCCCCAGAGCATGTCATTATCAATTTGAAGGAACCTAGCAGGTGAAGCTGATGTATAAGGAGCATTTCTTTTTCTTTGACTCTCTGAAATGCACACAGTTGTGGATGTTTGTACTTAACAGAACCAGTGTGAAATTTAGTCACAGCCGCAGCATGTGTTCCAATTTTCCAGGGAAACTTTCTCCCAGCTGTGGATTAACCCTTTCTCCGCCCTGCTTTCTGGCTCTCCAACATTTTGTGAAATTTCAGTGAGCTGTTTCTGTGGCCAAGGAAGCCTTGACTGGTGGAAGAAGAATTCTGCCTCAATCAATGGTCGTATTGGTATAAGATTAAGTAAGGTTGGGGTAGATGGGATGTGTGGAGGAGGTTAGTTTCTTTAAAACAGTTACATACTTGTTTTATATATATATATATATATCCCCATACCCCTTTCTGCTAGAGGAAAATATCAACTGAAGTTAAACTGTTAACTGCTAAGTTTAAATCCTTACATTCCTAAGTTTAAATCCTTACATTCCTAAGGAGAACAACTCTAGTGTATAACTATTATTATTACTCTGGTAATAAGGTGATTCCAAAGCACACAATGATGTATTTTAAACCATTCTTTGAAAGGATATAAAAATGTGAAAACATAATGCACGCTCAACATTGCCCACAGCCTTTAGCTTTAGGCAGAGGGTGAATGAGATGCTCAGTTGTAAAGAGATGTGGTACTTTACAGCACAGTGTCTTCAGCTTCTTTTTCTCTGTGGCCATATTAAATTAAGTAGCAGCATCCTTTGTCCATTGCTGCTCTTTTCACTCGTTTCTCTGTTTGGATTCTTCTTGAACTGTGATTCAGTCCTTCACAGAGCAGGAAAATGCCACCTTCAGACTGCCTGACTCTGGACTGCAGCAGTTTCAGTTGGATACTAAAAGCTGAAGCAGGTGGTGGAAACTCTATTCTCCCTTCAGTCCAATTCACTGAGCACCTGCCTTCAGCTGAGGAATGGAGAGGGGAGGAGCACTGGGCTTTGTGTCCGCAGTCATGGACTGATTGATATTTTCAGTGTTTCAAACAGTAGTGAAACGGCTCCATAAAGATACTTTGAACTTTGTGGAGGTTGAAGTGATTGCATTGTGACTAAGGGAAATCTTCTAGAGCTGAAGTTGTGGTCCCAAACCCGGATAGCTCTAGAACAGGCTCCTGTTTTGTATTTAATTTATGCTTGAATGAACCAGTAGAAGGTCTGTGAAGGGAACCTTTTAGCTTGGTGATTGTTACAGTGGTTACATTTGTAATGCAAAATATTAGAAAGCTTTGTTGGTTTGTTTTTGCTTTGTATCACAGTGAACACAGATTGGAATTGGAATAGTATAGGTAGGAGGAGACCTGGAGGTCATTGCTCCAGTCCTTCGCTCAGAGCAGGACGAGTCTGGGAGTCAGACTGTGTTCAGGGTTGCAGCCTGCTGAATTCTGGATACCCCGAGGGCTGGAGCTCCCACAGCCTCTCTGAGCAAATTACTGGTGGTGTTCAATCACATGTTTTTAAGAAACGTCTTGCATATTTTCTAATTGGCATTCCCCTTGTTGTAACTTGTGTCCACTGCATCTCATGCTTATCTGTATTCTTCCATTGCTTTATTACTACTAGAAAGAGCTCTTTTCTCAAAAGTGTAAGATAGTAGGATGTTGAATAGACATTCTGTTCTGTTTGGATTAGATTAGAAACTTGTGCTGGTTATTTGAAAGCACGAGGGCTTCTGCTGTGGGGTTTTTCAAGGGCTAGTGTCGTCTCCAGTGTATTCTTGTTTAGCAATGGGATTTCTTGGCCTGCAGCATGTATCAACAGCAGTTCTTGTAACAGCCAGCACTGAATCTTGAACAAGGCTATCAGTTGAATTTTGGAGGTTTACTGCCAAACCTTGACCTCGAAACGGCAGTAGTCTAGAGCACAGGGAGTCTTGAGTACTTCTCTGGTTTATCACTCAACATTGAGAGATGGAAAAAACTGCTGGGAGGAGAGAACGCCACAGTTGCTGAAGGGGGTTGTCTGAGGGTTGGTTTTGGTAATGCTATATGGAGGTAAGAAGGCATGAGAAAGTATTCTGAAAGATTTATCTTCAGGTAATGCTTAGTTAATAACCTTAACTTTGTGGAAACCTGATTGAGACATCACAGTCCCAAACTTCTTTGTAGATGCCTTGTATACTAATGTCTCAGTAATCTAATCTAATCTAGGATTAATACGTAGGTGTTTTTGGAGTAGAGTAAATACAGCCTTATGTCTCATTTTCATGTGTTACTGGAGAGCAGTGAAAGAGTTAATGTGAAGTATCACTTGGACTTTTCTCCCTTAGCCACCCTTAATAGGAATAACTTTTGCTTCTGCTCATCACCAATCCTCTTGTCTGATGCTTCTTTTTTTTTTTTAGTTACAAACATTCTTTTTAATTCAGTGTGATAAAACATCCGTTATTTGTAAGTTGATTGAGCATAAAGTATTTCATTATAAAACAGTCATCCATCACTGGAGGCTGGGGGCTGCAAAAAACATTAACTGTGCACTTTTGGCTGGAATGCAGCTTCTCCAGAATAATGCGGCTTCTGTGTAAAGTATGCAGCGTAAAAAAAATGGACTGTTCAGGAGAACAGGTGCTTGCCTTGCCCTCCCGGAGCCTTGGGATTTCATCCCGGTTTTTGGAAGGGCTCTCGAAGTCCTTCTGTTACCTAAAGTCACATTTTGTTTAAGCATTGGCCTCAAAGCTGAACAAGATACTGCCCTGTGGCAAGTGGTTTCATTCCAACAAGGCCATGAGAATTTACTATCTGTTTAACTGCTGCTTTGGAAAAAAATACGTTCATTTCCTCCTCATTCATCAGCTCCCCTAAAATTTGAAGCTTTGTGGTTGAGTTCCTTAACGCTACCACATTAAAATTGAGTGTCCTAGCGCAGCTACACTGTTTCTAGTCCTGACTCCAGCATGTGCCTTGGTGTGTCACAAACTGAGCTACTGGTTTTCTGTGTGATAAATCACAACATTTATTTTTATTTTAACTGATGTTGTAAGGTGCTCTGTATATTTTCCTAACTTATATTTGCACTTTAAAAAAACTTATTTCATCAAGGATCTTAGTTAAATTTTAGACTGTGAAAAAAAGTGGGGTGATAGGACAGGAAGCCTTCGCTGCATCGCTGTTACTGTGAATCGCTTTGTTGAGATTATTCCCAGGTAAGCTGACAGCACAGTGCTTACAAAGGCCAACTATTTTCCCTTTCCCATGAGGAACTGTAGCAGAATCATGTTGCCTGAAATTGTGAAGCTGTTACAAGTAGAGGCTGAGAGCAAAATGCTGTACCTACCTGTGATCAGTTACTCAGTCTAGCACAGAGTTGTGTGGATAAATGCTCTCCTCAGTCCATCCTCAAGAACACAAAATTCACTTGTTTTCATCATTCTAGGAATTGCACTGTGCTTCAAATGCAGCATTCTGGATTTTTTACTTTTGTTTGTATGTGTTCAGCACTGCTGAAGGAAAAAAGAAACATTGCTTAAACTATTTGTTGTTCCAGTGTCTTAAGGCAATAATGGTATTCACTGCCATTGGGCCAGTCTTCTCTTCCTTTTGCTTCTATCCTCCTTTCTGTCACTGTAGGTTTGAAACTAATATTCTGAAAAAGTCTTGAACCCTGTTCCCGTGGGACTCCCATTTTGCGTCAGTGGCAACTTAGGTGCTTGAATTAGGTATTGGTACTTGAATTCTGGGCAGTTGTGTTTTGCCATTAGTACTTAGAAATGTTACTTCCTGGTAGTTGCAAGATGAAGCAGAATGTCTCCTAGGTTGATTCAGATTGGATAGAAGTACTTGTGTAAATCATAACAGAAGGGTATGTTAAACCTTGGAGAGATTTTTGTCATTTAAAGATTCTCTTCACTTTTGGGCCATCAGACCTTTTTCATTTCACTGTTTGGATTTTGTCGGTCTCACTGATGCTTTTTAGCTTCTCTGGCAATATGAGAAACGTCTTGGCTTGTTTGGGGTTTGTTATTCTTCGATTCCTTTTTATTTTTCCCTTTGGCACTCATCAGCTTCCCTAGAGGAGGGGTATACAGGCCGAGGTAATGTTCAGACAGCTAATTGATGATAAAATGTAATTCTTCTTGTCCAGCCTCGTAGAAATAGAGAAGCTTTCCCTTATGCAACCTTATGGTGAATTTGCAATGAGAAAGCTGTTCATAGCATGGTAGACACACAAGGCTGTGGAGAATTACTGAGCTTTAAAATACCAGGGAAGAAAGTTTTAATTTCTCTTGGGCTTTTAAACTGCCTACTTAGTTTGGACCTGGTACTGTGCAAGACGTGTATAAAATACCATGGCAAAGCAAGTACAGTGACTGAATGGAGTTCTGTAAAGTATCACAACCTAATTGCTCTTCCTTCGACATGTGCCAATTTCTTTTAGAGAGGAAAAAGAGTGCTTAAACATGACACACATCAAACTTGCGCTGTCAGTAAGATGGACGGATCAGTCCATCCTCTGGACTTGGCTGTGCAATGCAATTCCCCATAGGTTTCATTTAGCCTAGTCGGCCTTGTTAGTGTGGCCATGCTCTCTTTCTCGTATTAGGAGAGAACCTTGGGAAACCTGCCTCTAATTCACAACAGCAGCAAGATCAATAACTATCAGTGTTTGGTCAAGGGCAGATGAATTTGTCATGGGATGACTGCTTTTTGCTTTGGTTTAGTTTGATTTAGTAATTTCATTTAGAGTCGAATGTCTCTATGTTTGAGGACTGCCCCTGGGTTTTGAAGCTCCAAGTTTGTGCAGGTTTATCGCGAGAACTGGCTTGTGACCTGTGTGTTGATTTTTCTGTAAGGAATCTTGTGAAATAACTTCAACTGTCTCTAAACAGAGATCAAAGGTAAAGCTTACCAGCATTTCAGGGATGTGCTTTCGTTAGGCTTTCATACAGGGTTTCCTTACAGATTTTTGTTTTCAGTACTTCTTTTCTTTTTCCTGCAGTTCAGTAACGGGTGCTGCTTACTTAGTGTGGTGAACACTGACTGTGATCTTTGCAGTAAGGAGGAGGAAGTTCTTTGAGACCTATGTAAGCAGCTAACAGAAAACCACTCTGAACTAGGCTCAGTAGCATTGATTCTGGAAGCAGTGGTAAAGGTGGTTGTTTCCTATACTGGAAGACAGTGCTTCTTATACAATGCACTGACCTCTGTCAGAATGAGTCCTTCATTTTTATTTAGCAACAGAATAATAATTTGCTTATTTTTGTGCTTAAAAAAGATAAGCAGTGGTGGAGTCTTAAACCTTAAATTCGGGCTTTGTGATATATTTGATTCAAAAAATAGAGATAGGTGCAAGTCCAGAAATGTGGTTACTTCCCTGTCAGCAGTGTGCATGGACACCAGATGTTGGCAAAGTGAATTATAAAGAAATGGACGATGCTGATTTATTGCATCTTTGCTGATTCTACTGAATTGTGAAATAATGCTTGTATCACATCCACACGTGTATTGTCATGTTTCTTTTAACTGCAGTATAATCTGCTTGTAAAAATAGCTTTTCAGACCTCCTGCCCTGTACTGTGAAGTACACAGGTCCGTGGGTGAAGCTGGAGAAGTGTGTATTGTGCTGGTTACCTCCAGCTGTGGTTCTGTTCTTCCACATGGCTCAGGGAAAGAAGTCGCCATGCAGCTGACACTTTCTTCAGTTACCAGCTGGAGAGCTTTGCTATTTACCGATAGCTGTAGCTATGCTGAGCCTATTAGGAGAAATGAGGATCGTTATGTAGGAATCTGGAAAATATGCTAATCCCAAAAACTGCTATGAGCACGGTGGTGTTCCTCTATGGACATCTGGCAAGTTCCTGGTGCTTCAGTACTGTCTACTAAAAATATTACACTGTTGAAGTGAGTGTAAGTCTTCTTAAAAACTACGGTGTTGGTGACTTCTTGGCCTTTTCATTTTGCTGCTGTGGGGTATTTTTTCTATTAAAAAACAAAAAAATTGAACTTCCAGTTATCTGTGAAATTAACTGAGATTCAGCTTACTGAAGAACCTTTTCTGTATAAGCATATCATAGAATCGTAGGGGGTGGAAGGGACCTCAAGAGATCATCGAGTCCAACCTCCCTGCCAAAGCAGGTTCCCTACACCAGGTAAAGGATGTGAAGGATGACATTTCTTATTTCAGAGTTGCTCAGAGCTTTGTATTGAGTAACTTGTACCCCTGGGAGAAAGCCCATCAGAATGCCGCAGGAACTCGAATCAGTTTTTGTTGGAGCCTATCAGAGGCTCAGCTCAGCTCAGTCCGCTTTCCCTGAGAGCTGTAGTTCTGTCTACAATTGAGATCAAAGTTCACGTAATTTTGAATTTGCATATGTGGCTTTCCAAACCGTGGATCTTGATCTAATCTTTCTCTGCAATGTGCTGGTGTAATCAGGTGTTGGTGTAGTGCTTATCTTCCAGTATGAGGTAAGAGGAAAGGTTTCTAGAAAACAAGTGTGGATTAGCATTGAAATTACACTAAGGGGTAGATGGGTGTTACTGTTGACACTGGCTCTAAGCACCCTTGTGGGAGACCAATATGGAAACAATAGGTTTTTACTATGTAGGGTAGGATAATTGTTTTGTTAACTTTCATCTGAACAGTCAAGGTTCTCCTAGAGGTATTCAGGTCACAGGGTGAGAGGAAACATTTTGGGAGCCATAGTGAGACCAGTGGCCTTCAACCTCTCTGTGCCAAATTACTCCACATTTCATACATTGAATATGCATCAACTGCAATTCAAGAAAAAAAAATCAACAGTTAGGTCAATCTCAGCTGTCACCTGAGTGCTGAGAAGTTAGAGCAGAATTAAACAAATTCTTCCAGCTTCAACTTTTTAATAAACCTGTTTCAACAACTTCAGTTCTGCATGCAGCAGTATGTCAGCATACCTGGTGTTAAAAATTCAGAGAGAATTGAGTAGTAGTGGTGGGCTCAGAAATCATCCCGAATCTTTTTTGCTTCTGTACTTTATCTGTGTAGAAACCACAACTGTTTGTGCTTTGTGCTGCTTCCTATTGATGACACTTGTGAATGAAGTGAGCTTCTGCTTTTAGTAATATCACCGAAGTGTATCTCCCTCTGGAACAGAATACTATAGCTGGGTGAAAAGCACTTGAAATAACAGTGGCTGCACAGTTGGAGTTTGCAGTGTCATTTTGGCTGAGGATACTAGAGTGAGTACCTGCTATGAAAAAATTTCCAGGGATTTGTAATGGGTGGTCAGAACAGCTGAATCTGAAGCATGGCTTTAGCCATCAATTATCAGGGTTTTTATCTGACACTGCTGGGACTGTCAGCGCTCCTGTTTTGCTGGTAGAGGTAAATAGTTCCTATAGGAGACAGTGTTTCACTTGAGTTTTGCCACCCTGACCAGAGGATATCAAGACTGCCAAATGCTCAGTATGCATTGTCACCCTTCTCAAAAAAAATCTCAATTCTGAGGGGCTCTTGAGATCTTGGCACTATGGAATAGTCATTTGTTAAAGTCATGTTTAATGAAACGGAGATAAACACATGAAGCTGGAGTGTGACAAATGGAAGCATTTGTGCTATTGTAATGAAATTAGGCAAACAGAACAGACTTGGCAGCTCAGGGTTCCCCCTGTCAAACTGCATTTGTGATTCTAGCTTTGCATTCACGTGTGGCTGTGAATGACACTGTTTCCTCTTGATATGGTGGTCCTGGGTAACTGCTCTAATTCACAGAGAGTCAGGTTTGAAGAGTATACTGCACAGGCAAACACTGAAAGGATTGCAGTTAATTCTCTTTCGTTGGGCAGGTGTAGAACCCAGTTCTCTCCATGTATGAAGAGTTTAGACTGGGACTGTGCAATCATGTTTTGGGGTTTCTCTAGGACATGTCAGGTGACCTCTTCTGATGCATTAAACTTAGTGGACTTTGCCATCACTATTTTCAGAGGTAGGGCTATTAATTACTTTAATCATTTTAGGGCAGACTGTGTAAGTAGTAATCCATTCTTTTTGCAATGAGAAATAGTATAGAAAAATATGTTTTGCCGAGGGACCTAGAACCAGTGTGCATGTGTCGTTCTGTGGCTGCTGCCTAACTTACTCTGTGAGGAGCAAATTCAAGCTGTGTATAATTTTAGGGAGAAATGAGTTACAGTACTTTGTTTGCTAGGTTTGATAATTTCTAAATTAACTAATGAATAGTTGTGGGGCTGAGTCAAAGGAATTGCTCCTAGCTCAGTGATCGTATGTTTGTATCTAAGGGAGAATAAACTTCCAGTTAGTGCAGCAGTCAGACTTCAGAAATGCTTTTGAAAATCTGAGAAGCGTGGCTACTGACTGCTTTCCCGTGTTTTTTAAAAGGCAAGAGCAGAATTGTCCTTTTCACTTGAAACTTCCCTCTTTGGCCTGCTTAAAGAGAGTGCAGTCATTTCTCAGTAAAAAGAGAAAAAATTTTGGTGTTTAGTGGGTGAACCAAGAATAAGGTTCATACAGTGTTAGGTAGACCAGAAAGATTTGCAGAAAGGGATTTTGACAGTGAGCTATGGCATACTTGCTGGTGCCTCAGTTTTCTGTGGCATAAATTCAGCATGCTTCTAGGCTGAAGCCCTGAATTTCTGGACTTCTCTGCTAGTGTTATTTTTGTCTTTTTCTCAAGTTAAGAAGGAAAGAGAATGCCTGCTCATTGTACAGAGCAGTGTTTAAGCATCGTTCTTGTCTGAGCGTATCTGCTTTGGAGGGGTGCGTGGGATAAAATTTAAACAGCCTTTCTGAAGGCTGGGCATCAAAGGCCAACAGCTGCTGCTAAAGAGGAGTCTAGGTCATGCGGTTTGAGTTGCAGTTGCCTGTCCTGGGGACAAATGATGTTGAAATAACTTGTCATAAACAATTTTTTCTCGTTCACTTACCCTGATTCGGAACGCATAGCCGATCCTGATAAGAGTCATTCATGAGTGTTTAACTGCCAGAGAAAGCAGCTTGTGTGAGCATTTTAGATCAGGAATGTGCCAACAGCGTGCTAACAATAAGAAACCTTTTCCGAGAGGGACCTACTCCTGTGCTCAGGAGCGAGCAGCGCCAGAGGTCTGCCAGTGCTTGTTTGCTGAAGTGCCCGAATGGCTGGGTGGGATTGCTGAGATGGGAGCTAGGTGCTTAAACATGAATTAGTTGTTTAAATATCTTTATAGACATGTGTGCCTAAGTGCAAATAATCCATAGGTTGAGAGAGGGAAAGCTCTGTGGTCTGAGAGATTCTGCCCTCATATTAAAATTGCCAGCCTGGAGTTGGCTTTCTGATGTGCTGCTTAAGATATTCCTTCCCTACTTTTTGATCTCCACTCAATACTTTGGGTTAGTGAGTGTTTTGGGGTGCAGTCTTGGTGCTGGTCTCTGCTGGCTTCCCTGAAATTTCAAATAAGGGGCCCATGGATCATATGTTAAAAGAATGGAAAGGGCTTTCCTTCCAGTCCCTAAAGCTGCCTGGGCTCTTCATATAAGACTAGATCTTGCTAATATTAATAAATACTGTTCATATTAAGTAATATTATTTTCTCTGGCTTGGAGTGGACTGACAAGGAAGACTGCCTGTAGGAATCTCCAGTGCAGCTTTGATCTCCTGTGTGTGCTTGTTCATTTTTACCTCTGGTAGTATGTTAGTCTGAGGTCAGGCTTGGAGGGTTTTTTTTTCAGCTGAGTGTAGTTATCTGAGCAGAGTAGCATCCCATGTTTTTTAATTCAAACACAGAGAAATAGCTCTTGCTGAGAAGTGTATTTGGAGAAACATCTTTATCAGCACTTCTCAGAGCTCTGTGTGGCTGTGGTTTCCTCACTTGCAAGAATCAATGAGATGAGAAATCAGAGCTGTTTTGTTGGAAAAGTTTTATTAAAAAGTTCAAGTACATAATTCCAGGCATTCGGTGTTCACTTCATACAACCTTTGCTTTGGGAAAGGAATTGTTAAAATTATGGTTATTTTACTGCCCTTCCTGAAAATCTCTAGATTTGTTTGCTTATTTATTTATTCAGGAGAATGCTGCATTGCTTGCCAAGTTAGATAGCTAAGAAAGCTGCAGACTTCATGTGACCTAGCAGGTTCTCTTTAGGTGCCTTTCAGCTTCTCTTTCATGTAGTCTTAACTTATGAATAGAGCAGTTTATTTTAAAGAATGTGTTCCTACATTGCCAAAGTACTATGGAAAGTGTGGCACTGTAGATAAAACTTTTGCAAAATGAAATTAACAGTGGGTAAATCTCTTCATGTCTATTATATTTTTGATTTTTTTATTTTTGATGACACAGCAGCAGCTATCCAGTCTGAAACAGTTTTCCAGCATACGCAATCTGATTCAGAGAGCTTAATGTAAAATGCTGTGTTACCATAAAAGCTGGTGTCTCTTAGTATCAGGGAAGCTGGACAGAGCTGCTGTGTAACCAACAGCATGTGCTGAAGTTATACCCTAATTATGACAAACCATTTTGTGATCTTAGTGGAAGAGGAGACTTCCAGTTTAACTATAGGGGAATCTAGCCTTCAGCCAGTTCACAAGATTTACATCTGTCTTGTCCTTAGTAGGACTCCAATTGAAAGAAGAAAAATAGAGACACAGACCCCCAGCCTTATGAACGTGAGGTCTATTTATTGTCCAGAAATTGGATTAATGGATGTTAGCAGCGAAGAAATGAGACGGCAATACACTCAATATGAATGCTGCAATCGTCCCTTTATATACAATCTTAACTAACATCTGACTATCATAACTCATTGTTATTACAAGTACTAGATGAAATATTGGGTACATATCAGAACATTGGGTAAAATATGGGTACATATCAGTGTTTACAGGATGCTTTTACAGGAACACAGATCTTGGTGAACCACCGCATCCGCAACTCAGTCCCTTCTTTGTTGGTTATCAGCATCAAGATGTTCTCATTAATCTTCTGGTGGTGCATCCAGATGTTGTCCCACACTCTCAGTACTTTATCAACCTGGCAACTTCAAAACTTTTCCATGCACACTGGTCATTTGCAGATCAAGCTATTTCAGAGCAGCGAGCCCCACAGATGGAGAGCACAATAACCTGTGGATCCTTTGGTAGCAAATTTGGCTAGTTCATCTCCTTGCAGCTGTGCAGCTATGCGCGTGCTCTGTAGGGGTGCTGTGAGACAAGATGCTGTATATTCAGTAGGCTGTTTGGCACGTCTTCCCTTCTGCCTTTGTGCAGTTGTGTCTCAACTTACTGCTGAGGAAAAGTGCTGTTAAGATGTTTGTGGGTTAGGGAAGAAAGAAACATCAGAGGCTTGTGCAAATTCTCTTGGTGAGCAGGATGCCTATGGTTATCATTCATCTTCCTGGGTAGAGTTTAATGTTTTCTTGTGTACCACTTTTTTCATTTGTGGAGAGTGTAAGATTAATGGAGCCTATTCGTTCTGTGTTTACCTCAGTGCCAGTAAAATAGAAACTGAATTGCTGCCTTCTGGTGGGAGAGTAAATGATTGGTTCAGTTGGGCTTGCTCTATGTGGAGTAACTGAAGGTGGAAATGTTAATCCAAGCGTCTGCCAAAACCCCATTTTCTTACTGATCAAGGTTCAACCTTTCTGTCCTGGGATGAAAGAGGCTGAAGGAACTGACAGTGTTGTGATGTTGATCCCTACTAGTCATGTTATATTTGATGTTGTCCAAATGCTCATAACCACAAGCGCTCTGCAAAGGACACTCTAATAAATATTGATGAAAGCGTGTCTTACGATCCTCTGCATTTCTGTGAGCTATTGGGAGGTGGCACAATTGTAATGCCACACCAGAATATTATCTGACAAGTTGAGGGAGTTGTTCTTAAGCCAAAAAGATTGAATCATCACATTCTTTTTAACCTCTCACAAGTTAACGATGTTGGCCTGAGTTGAACCAGTAGCTGGAAGGTGAAGGGCTCAGGTTCCTTCTTTTAATTGCAGTTTTGTTTCCATTAAATGCAAAACTATTGCTGTTTTAAGTCTGTGGAGAATCATGTGACAGTTTAAAGCAAACAAAGCATTAGCAGCAACAGAAACATTAACAAAACTTTTGTTCTTTCTCCTTTGCTTCCTCACAGTATTTTTTCAGAGGTCTTTGTTAAGATGCTTTCTATTTGCTTTTTACCTTGATACTTAAGGAATAGGAAATCTGATAAAATAGAACTTAAATTATCTTAGAATCAGGAAGATTTATATTATTTTAGTAATATTTTTCCCAAGTAAAATTATTGGGTTGTGTTGGCAGGTACAAAACTAATAGCTTATCTAACAAATCAGGAGTTGCAGACTCTTTCTCCTGTAACAATTCAGGAGCTGCAGGCCTTTTCTTCCCAGTACCAAAGAAGTTCTTATGACACCTAGTTGAAATACTGTATCATTGAAAATGTAAAAGCCAGTGTTTCTGATATTATGAGCCATTAGACTTGATAACTCCTTTGTTAGGAATAAAATGTAGATTTCAGCAAGTTGAGCCAAGTTTTTGTACTTAAATAGAACTGTATTGCAGAAATTCTGGCCTCAGGATTACCTATGTCACTTATACTACTCTCTTCTTTGCCTCTGTACTGGCTGTATTGTGGATGACCTTCTTAATGTTTTTTTTTTTCTCCTAGGTTCTCTTCAGGACTCTTCCTATCTTGTTCCCTTGTGTTGTCATTTTTTCTACTTACTCTAGTTGTTGTTTGTTTGTTTTTGTCTTCACCAAGAAAACATACTGTGTTACAGAAACGTGGTTTTTATTCAGGAAAATTCTTGCAAGAGATCCATCCTGGTCTTATATTTTGCATGGGATTAGTATGGGGTTATATGTATAGTAGGATGTTACGAAATACAATTCTGTGGTTTTTTGAAAAGTGGCAAAAGTTAGGATAGGTTCTACATAATCCATGTGGTCGGAGCTACTAGGAAAATGCAACCATATCTGCCAACTAATTAAAGTGTGAATTTATGTAGCACTGCTTTTGTGGTGTTTGCAGAGTGTTCTTATGGTAAGATTTGTTTTAGAAGGCTACAAAAAGATGTTCAGAAGATCATTCGATTTGTGAAAGAAAAAGCAAGCTTCCCAAACCACTGGTTTTAGAAATATATATGTATGATATTTAGAAGCAACTCTGACCTTTCAGTCTTCTGAAACAAAGTTTTTGCAGGCTTCTTTCTTCATAGATGAGGCTCACTGTAAATGCGTAAAAAGAAATTAAAATGAAACCTATGGAATTAAATTTAATGTCTTTTTTAAATTATTATTTTAATAGAACTATCTGAAATTGAACCCAACGTCTTTCTTCGACCTTTCCTGGAAGTGATCCGTTCTGAAGACACTACAGGTCCTATAACTGGATTGGCCCTCACCTCTGTGAATAAGTTCCTCTCATATGCACTGATAGGTATGTAACGTGGCTTCCTGGGGTTTGCCAAAATGCCAGCCAAATGCATTTTGGTGCCATGTGTCTTTGGTCAGGATGAGTGTTTACAGTCTTAATGAGGAGATGGGAGGAAGAGGAAAATTGTCATTAATCCTGGGAAAATATACATCTGCACTTTCCTGGTATTATTCCTGCTGATCTGTCATGACAGTACAGTAATAAAGGCTGGAAACAGTCACAGCTTCTGGTCTGCCCTGATGCAGAGCTGCTCATGGCATGCTGCTGAGCTTTGGTATTCACTGAGTGCAATTCAGACTTCTAAATACAATCTGAATAAAAGAGTCGGAAGGGTTGGGGAGAAAACACCACCAGGGACTATAGTGTTATGGTGCACATAAGCACAGAAGAGTTTTCATTTTGTGGACTGACATTTCTGCTCTAGAGTGAGGATGTTTTTGCCCAGTCTAGGACCCTGTCCAATGGCATACCAGTACACTTAACTTGCTGTAAGTGTTGTGGCAAAGAGAGTCCTCCATGACACCTAGTCAGACTTAAGTGCAGTTGAATCCCTTTAGTGATTCTTATGTATGCTCTTTGTCCCATTATGAAGTAAAATACAGTCACTTTATTTTTCCATGGACTTTGGAATGTGTGCATCTTCCTTGATGTTTGTGAAAGGCTAATAATATGCATGTGTGGTCAGTTTCTGTGGCTCAGCTGTCTTGTAGCATCTCATTAAGTTGCTTTCTCCCTGCCTTTAGTATGTCATTTTGCTACTAGCCATGCTTGACTTTTCTCTTGGAATTCTGTTAGTACCTTCTGATCGTAGTTGTGTGAATTACAGAATTTACTATCTGTGATGTTTGTTGATGCATAGTCTCACATCTGTTTACCACTTCCTCCTGCCCCTCAAGCCCAGGGTTCTTTTCCTCCCTTATATTTTAAGAACACTTGGGAGGTTTTTTCCTCTGCTCTTTTAAGTATTTTGCTCTCTTCAGTAAGCACAAGGGAAGCTGGGGGTTTGAGGTCTTTATAGATGCAGACCACTCATGTAGGAAAGCCCTAAAATTACAATGAGCAAAACTAGGGAGTTGGAGGAGTTTATTTACTACATTTACTGGCATCAAGACTTAAGTTAGTGGGCAGTGTGGGTATAATTAAGTGGCAAGAAATAACTGAAATAATGAGGTATTGATGTCACTTCGTAGAACAGCAAAGCAGTCATAGTAAATAAGTCTGTGAAATATGTCTCTCTGAAGGACTAAGCAGTAGTGTAGATATGTTAGATTGGTTGTGATCTGGATGGTGTCAGGACATCAGGTTGGTATCATGTGTCAAATGACAAATGTCTGCAAGCAGAGCAGGTTACGAATATTTGATTTGAAGCAGAAACAAGAAAGAGTGGTTAAGAATCTGTAACCTTTAAGTTACTTGTTATTTAGAATATTTATTAGATCACTCCGGGAAGAGAGCATCTCTGTAGTAGTGCATGAACAGGTCTTTAGTAGACAGTAGGAAGGACCCCCTCTGCCTGGCTTTTGTTGTGGCACTGAGCCTGTAAATGAAGACCTTGGTTCCTGCTTTAGGTGACATTCACAGCGGCCTTGTCCTTTGTGCTGTTCCAGATAGCAGTGAGGCTGGGATTAGTGATGGTACTTGAACATCTGGCTAAGGTTGTGCTGTTAAAGCTTTTTGGTCTTACGTTTCTCTCTGTAACGTAAGACTAGAAGTAGTCTGAAGACTGTGTAAAGCCCAAAGATGGGAAAGGCTTAGAACTGTCCTTAATGTATGAGCCTGTTTTGAACTGTACAGAACAAGGAAGGAACAACTCCAGCATAACTACAGTGGTGAAAATTCTGTGTGGCTGATGTTTGTGGTGCTTTTTGATGCTGCGTAATTGATGGGTGAAACAAGAACTTTTTCCAAGAATGTCATTAGCTGTGCCTGTTTTATGAGTGATTGGCTTTTGCTCCACATATTGAGCCTAAAAGCAGTTGGCAGTGAAAGGGCCAAACTCCTTTGATAGGTTATCTTTGTTGAAAGCTTCTTTCTTTTCCCATTTCCAAAACATTTCATTGCTAATCCTTGTGCTGTTTCACTGTTTTTCTTATTGTGTCACATGTCACCAGATGGTTATCTGTCTGCTTTCCAGGCCAGTGTTGCTGAGGGGCATGTTTTAAAACTAGTTAAAATTAAGAGTAATTCTTGAGTAGCCTTTTAGACCTTGTATCACTGTCAGTCTGAAATGCAAAAATCTGTTGTGAATTTGTCGGATGCACAGTTCACTGATGGTATCGCATGCAGTCAGCAGTTCAGTTAGATAGGATGACTGTATCAACTATGCCTGTGTTTTGAAGGGAATAGCTAGCATTACAGAAGTCATCCTCCTAGTAAGTGCTACTGTTTCAAGTGTTACATTCAATAAACGGCATGGTAACTTTTAAATCACAAGAAAACTTTGTGACAATGCAATACTCTATTGATTGTGTCACTTGGATTAGTTATTTCCTTACTCAGCAGTCCCACGCTACAGCTGGTGGTCAGCCTTTTTGAAGTTCCAAAACATGACCTATAGGAAGACTAGTGGCTGAATTTTGGGATTTTATTGTACTTTCTGCAGAAAAGGCGTGGGCTCATGTTGTTATAATTAGTGCATCCACAGCAGGTTCTGGCTCTGTTTCTAAAGTTAACTTTCCCTGGCATACCTGAGAGCTAAGATCTGTGGGCGAGTAGCTGTTGCTTGGATTCCAGCAATTGGACTTGCTGCTTGGGGAGCTTGAAGCTTGTTCTCCCCTCTGCCTTTTCTGTCTCCTTGGTGATTTATTTCAGTTGCATTAAAGGCCTTACTGAGCACACTTCTGGATTTCCCTGATGGTTAAGAGCCTGGATTTTCTGCTTTTTGTTTTCCCTACTTGTTGTGGGATTATACCCCATATGAAATAATCTAAGTCTGTATGGGGTCTTTGCACTGTAGTCTTCAAAAGAGTGTCTTACTTCACATAAAATTCTTTTATTAGTGATTCTGAGCAGGCACTGATGCATCTTTTCATTCTGTTTTTTCACAAGGGAGCAAAGAAGCATGTTGAGCTTTTCTCTGTCTTGTTTCTGCAAAGTGGAAGTATCTGTGCTTTTAATTGAACTCAAGAGGCTTTATAAATTGACCTGAATTTGCAGAGCTGTTCCAGGGAGCCAGGAATAAAGTAGTCATGCGTGATGTGTTTTGGTGAAGAGGTGTATTTACTGGTATTGAACATAGGGGCTAGAAGAGCAAAGTCATAGGTCTGTTAAAGAAGCATACATACAACTTGTTTGCATTTCCTTTCAACACAGACTTTATATCCATAACTATTACAGAATGTATCCCTACACCTAAGGGAGCTCAGACCTACTGGAAGAGCTTACAGTGAGTTGATTCTGCACATTCTGCATATGGAAGCTGTTCCTGATGCAGATTTTATTTTTTTTCCTTCTGATGCACACTCAGCTTCTTGCCGTTGTAGTGCTGAGGTTGTCTAACAGTGATGATGCTATTGTAAGAGCTGGCATTGAAATGCCACTGGTCTCTCTCATTTAATTGATGAAGCGGGTAAAAATGACCAGTGGTGTTAGTACAAACTCACACATGGATCATTGAAGCTTGACTAGCTAGTGAATCAGGTGATTAACTTAGTCTGAACCGTTCAAGATTTGTGTGCACACAGAAGTTTGTCAACAGTAGGGCTCTGCTCTCAGTAGGGGTGTATAAGAGATAGGAAAGAAGCAGCGTTCTTCCTGTGCAGACTAATGAAGTTCTTAGGTACGCACATAGGACTTCAGTTTTGTGTGACTATGAGAAGTTTTTTTTATCCTACAGCCCTTCAGAAACCACACAGCATGGTGCAGGCTGCTCTCTTTAGACCACAATAAGAGCAGTTTTCTGTATTGCTTAGAGCCTAGCCCCTGGCTGTGAATGCAACTGGAGTTGAAGAGGGAGTCTGCTAAGTGTACAAGGTCTCACTTGGTTCCTCTGTCTTCATTCTTACTGGAGTTCAAGAGGCCCGATTGCCAATTAATGAGGTATTAACTAGTGTTTAGGTTGTCTTCTTTCTTTTCTAATAACTGTTTAAGTAGGAAGGTAACAGGATTCTTGCCCAGTGCTGTATTGTTTAAGTGAGAATGAAATCAAAGCCGGAGGCAGCTTTTCTGAAGCCAGTGTTATGTGGCACAAGATACGGTTACTAGCAACAATCTTGTCCTAAACATTCTCTCAAGTGCACCATTGTTTGTCACTACAAAAGACTGAAATAGAGAGAAGGAGCTGTGATGAATGATTGAAGCGGGAGGCCTGCAACTCTGATATCTAAACTGTGATCATGTCTGTCTGCTGTTTTCTCTGGGGAAAACCACAAGTCCGTTCCTTCCCCGACTCTTATTCCTTGGGCAGGACGTAGAACAAGAGGCAGTTTTTCCTTCTCAATCTAGCGGAACCTGTTTGTCATTTTCTTCTCATGGGGGTAAAATTGAGGTTCCTTGTGTTTAAACTCTTTTCATTCCCAAGAAAGAGCTACATGTCCTGAACAGCTGATTGTGTTGCATTGTAGGGAACAGGAGGTAATCGTAACAGTTAACGTCTGAAAAATAGGGAGCCAGGAACAAACTAAATTGTAATTCTCTTTTTTGTTAGATTACATGTTTTTGCAATTGTAAAAACACATGCAAATGTTAGGTTGCATGTTTCTGTAGATGTAAGTAGATTCTTGATAAAGTTTTGCTGAAAGCTCCCATTAAAAAGTTTTTCTTTTACTAGGGGGTGAATTTTTCTCTTGAATGGGCAACTCGCTCTGAGTCATGCAAATTAAGGAACCAGATGGAAGCAAAGCATCTCTGTGTAGATGTCTCCCCACAGAGGTGGTAGGCTGTAGGCAGCTTTTCCATCTCATATTTTTGTTCTGTTACTCAGATCCCAGCCATGAAGGCACAGCTGAGGGAATGGAGAACATGGCAGATGCTGTCACTCATGCCCGATTTGTGGGTACAGATCATGCAAGTGATGAGGTTGTCTTGATGAAAATCCTACAGGTAAGTGCAGAGAAAAGGTAATTACCATAATGGTTGCTGCCTGTTGTGGGGCATATCCTGTTACATGGAGATGAGGAGGAGGCAGGAGTGTTTTGACTCTATGTGAGCTTAGTGACAGACTTTATTTTTAAACAGACGGCTCATATACCTGTGGTAAAAGCTTTTTCAAATGAAAATAATTAAATGATTAAATGAAATGATGTTAAATCAAGCACACTTGATAATGCGGTGGCGTTAGTAATCCTACCTTGTGGATGGCCTGTGTTAGTGAGGGATAAAGTCAACATACGGAGCTCAGAAACTTAGTTTTGAGAAAAAATATTTGTAAAAGTAAAGCTATGAGTGTTTTGGTCTGTTTACTTATGCTAGATAGCTAGTTGCTGGATTTAAACTTCAGGTAACTTGTAACATATTAGGTCTCTTTTAGAGTTGGGTTGGGAGATCATTCTTGTCTCCTAATCTGTGTCTTGGGGACAGCATTCAGTTGAAGATGACTCCTGAAACCCTTAGGCTTTCTGCTTGTAATTGCGTATGTCCTTGAGGGAGCAACCTTCGCTCAGAAATGCATACATGAGTCACTGGTACCATCTGACAGGCATGCACTGTACTTTGCAGGTTTTGAGAACCTTGCTGCTCACTCCCGTGGGAGCCCACCTCACCAATGAGTCCGTGTGCGAGATCATGCAGTCTTGTTTCCGCATATGCTTTGAAATGAGACTCAGCGGTAGGTTTCTTCGTATTTTCACTGATATTACTCCTAAAAATGATCTGGTTTCTTCAGTATTGGTTAGCTACTTCTGTTACAGAACACGCAGCCGTAGAAGGCTGCTGAGCTTTATATTAGTGTGTCTTTCTACGGCTTCATGGAAAATTTGTTGGAAGTTCACTGTCTTAACTTTGGGCTCCTTTTTTTCTCAGCTTTGTGGCGCCACCTCGTGATTATATTCCCATTTGCAGTAATGCAGTTTTGGAGCTGGTTTTAATAAATTTGCCGTAATCTCTGTAAACAAGGCTCGGAGGGGAGTCTACTTGAAGAAGCCTCTTGATAATATCACACTGAGTAATGACACCTGTGTTATTTGTTTTTGTCTTCGCAGAGTTATTGAGAAAATCTGCAGAGCACACTCTGGTCGACATGGTGCAGCTGCTCTTCACAAGGTAAACCTGCTTGTGTTTGCCTCAGCATTGCTGAGATGGCCCTCTAAGGACAGAAAGATTCCACACTTCCACTTAAGAACCCTCAGAAAAATCATCCCAAACGGTCATTATTTAGAGGTGGAAGGGGATGAAAGACTTGGCAGTTTTCTCTTGGGCTGACCCTTTCAGACTTCAGGGAGACTGACGTGGGGAAGGTTGCATGGCTTAAGGTGTCCTTTGAGGAGAGATGGACAGCTAAGTAATGAAGAGCTTTAGAACAGGGAACCAGTTCTTTGAGGACAGAGAAATGCAAAAAAAAAAAAAAAAAAAAAAAAGCTCTAAAAAATACAGCTCTTTTCATCAGAGACAATATTCTCCAGGAGGAAGAATGGATATAGTGTTGCAGGTTGAGTTCAAGTTCATAGTCTGACCTCATGTATCAGAGAAAAAATTAAACTCTTGAGGTCATGCTTTTTTTTGGACAAACGTCCTGCCTTTTTCAGCAACTTTTAGGAAATATATTGAGATTACTAATTCTAAACTCAAAGAAGTTATTTAACTTAAAAACTATTTATCCAGTCTTCTGAAGTAATCAGTTTGGGTATTCTAAATTTGAAATGTGCAGATACAGGAATAGTCTAAGTAGGAAAAGATTATGGTCCAACTGTTTCTATAACAGCTCTTGCAATAGTTTTTTTTTGTTGTGGTTTTTTTTTTTTTCCGTTGCCACACTCAGTTCCAATAAGTTCTCAAGTTTAGTTTCCTTTCTGCACTCTGTGTCATGCAGGATAGATGTGAGGCAGAATCAAAACAAAATCAAGTGTTATCAAATAGGAGAGTACACAACACTTTTTCTCCAAATGCTTATGTGAAATTGATGTGCTTATCTGTTACTTAGTGTGCAAAATCTCTGTCCTTTGTGATAAGGCCTGTGGATAATAGAAGATAGAAGCAAGACAAAGGCAGTAGCTGAAGGGATGATTTGGCTACCTATTTACTTTTTTAGTGTTGACACCTTTGTTTCCATAAAGAGAAACAGCCAAATAACATGTAAAGTGTCTCTCAGCTAGACCTGCTTTTCCCCTCAGAATTTTTTTCACAGGAAAAGAAATTAAGAGGCCTCTTCTTTGTGGAGAAAACCTAATTTTAGTTTTCTGCAGCATGACTAGAGAGACCATTGTTTTTGTTTCCCTCCTGTCTTAACTAAAAAAAAAAAAAAGCTGATGTATTTTGTCTTGTTCTTTGTCTTTTAGGTTGCCTCAATTTAAAGAAGAGCCTAAAAGCTACATGGGAACTAACATGAAGAAGGTAAGACTAACCATTGTGCTGGCTGTTCAGCTCTTTCTTGTCTTGGACTTTTGCTTATCTATCTATTACTTATTTTCATCCATGTATTTCTTCATTCTCTTAAGTCCATAGTTCGCTGAAAGAGCATGTTGAACTACATTAATTTAACTCTGGGATTATGTCCCCATACTCCAGTAGTGACTCTTGTTAATTATACTGCTGCCTCAGTAAGTCATTCTGGTTTGTGGGAACAATCATCAGCTGCTAGAAAACCCAGTGTGTCTTGGGACTTGATGATATTATCTTCTGATAATTTGCTTTTGCTCTCTCTCCAGCTTCTTTCTCATCTTTTCTTACTCGCTATGGGACTGATATTGAGTTCTCAAGATACAATTGCCCAGAAAGTAAAAACGAATTTTTTGAGGCTGGTGAAACAGCATGAAAGCAACAGGAAATAGAGCTATTGTGTAAAAAGCCTTGGTAGCTTCTAGAAAGGGCAGCATTCTTTAGTGAAAACTTTACTTCAGATGGATAATGCCATCTCAGTTTGCAACCAAGTCTAAGTAGCCTTTTTTTTCCTTTTTTTCCCTTTTTTTTCCCTTTTTTTTTCCTTTTCCTTAAGTCAACAGTTTTCTGAAGTTGAAAGATCAGAGTTTGTTCATCAACACTATTTCTTTCCATCCATTATGTTTTCAGCAGATAGCTTCAGTATAACAGATCATCTAAATGGGGCCACACGTGCTTATATGTCTAATAGTTCCTTATGTGAAGGGAGGTCCAATTAAGGAATTCCACATATCCTTCTATACACATGTATTCTTTCTATTCCATACAAGCAGTGTCTATAACTATACATACAGGATTGTACTGTTATAAGTAATAGGGCAGAGAAAAAGTGCTAGAGAGGAAATGGCCTTTTAAACTTAGCTGAATTATACTGTTTGTAGTGTTACGATTTTTTTTTTTTCCAAATGACTTGAGATGAGTATCTGTGTTTTGTAAATGTACATTTTGGAGCCAGCATAGCAGTGATGTGAGAGCTGGAATACTTATTTTAGTAAACCAAAACTGGATTGGTGCTTTAGTTCCTGTGTTGTAACCCAAAGAGAACATGATTGTTTCTCTTTTCTTCTGTGGAAGAAAAATGACATCTGTGTTGGTGGTAGATTAGCCTAAGGAAAGCTAAAAGCAATTGGTTTAATTTACTGCAGGTATGGAATTTCTCATGGTCTACGTACAGAGGGGGTCTAATGTGAAGGTGAACTTAAATTTGGGAAGGCTTCCCCTATCAAGTGCTGGCTGCTCCAAGCTCAGTGATTCTCTGCCTTGTGTCTGATCTGTGCAGTTACCTTGTACTGTGTATTTGTTGTGCATGGCAGGAGTCTTCCCTGCAGCCTAGCACTCTGCCACGTTATTAGTCTCTTTGAGTTTATTTTTCCTTGTTTAAACCATGCATTTGCCTATCTTTCACAGATCTCTTCATGTCTCCTCAACAAACTGGAACTAAGTAGTGGGGAACAGCCCAAAGCCCTGAACCAATTAGAGAGGGTATTGCTCTTTAAGAACCTGAAGGTCTCTCTCTCCCTTCTCCCTTCTTACCTTACTCCCTTCTTCCTTCTCTTGTAAACACCATGTGAGAGATACTTCTGTTATGTGTAGCAACTCTTCCTTCACTCATTTGACACAGCATGGCTTTTGGGGAGAATGCATGCAGTGGTTGCTTTGCAGTGTTGTGGCTGCAGCTTGGGAGGCAAAGACCCTGGTGAGTGCTATCTAAGGCACGGTTGTGGCATCCTCTGGAGGAAAGGAGTGGGAGGGAGGGGGCAAGATTTGAGTTCTCTATGACGGTGAAAAACTGAAGCAAAGAAACATTTTTAAATAGCAATCTACATTTTAGCTTGACTGTTTTGCCTTAGCTGTTGATCATTGTTGTAACAGAATGCTGACCCAACATGCCCTGCACAGTTCTTCTCAAAGTGAATCTCTGAGCTTTGTTATTGACAAAAAGCCATAGACTCCAGCTCTCTGAAGGGTTTTTTGGTTTTGATTTTTTTAAGGAACCTACTGTAGATTTTCCATAACTTTTGGTCATGTTTTTTACTGAAGTTAGTGTTGTTCTAACACAGCATAATCATTTGCTAATGGAGAGTGAGTGGGGACAAACTGAACTATGAAATATTTTAGACTCCGCCAGTTCCCCTCTGAAATTTCCAAAGAAATACTGTAGGCCTGCTGATTGCTTTTGCACTGGTCAGAAGCCCTGGGAAACTATCTTAGAAGGGACTTTCTCAGTTTTCTGTATTGGTTTATAAACTTAATGTAGCTTTCTTTTGTCTGCCTTTAATGCTGTGTGGACCATAAGGAGCTGAACTGAAGATTTAGAGAGGCCTTTGCCATTTATTCATCCTGTATCTGTAGTCCAAGATAGTTTGGAAACAATGTCTGGAGACTTGTGGATTTATGCAGTAGCACAGAAGAAAAGATTAGGAAACATTTCCCTTAGTGGTAAGAGGTATTGTAGCTAAACTCTGGATTTTGAGGTGTGAGACAGGAGGGACAGATCTGAGGAGTGGCTTATGTTCATAGTTGTCAAAGATAAATCTAATTAGTGGTCGCTGTACAGGCAGGTAGGTGAAATGATGACTGCATCAGTGTTTTCAAGACTTGGATCATGGACCGCGTTCTCTCTGCATGCTTTCATGTCTTGAACGCTACTTGGTGTGCTGACCAGTTCCATGCTGCATCTAGAATGAGCTCATGTTTTAGTGTAATCACTTTAGTAACTAATCATTGGCCCCTGCCCTTTTCTCTTGAGGCTTACAGTATGTTATGGAAAAACAAACGAGCGCAGGTAAGGTGGTTTGTAGAAAAATGGAATCTCGTGGACCCTTAAAAGAACCTTGTAGTACTACGTTTTGATTTTCCTTGCCTTGAGATGGAGTACTGCTGTAAAAACCTCATCTACTGGAGGAAATGTTAGGAGCCTTGTGTCATGTGTTTGTTTTTTTTTCCCTCTTCTAGCATTCTGTGTACATATTTCTTTATGCAAAGATAACTAAGATAAATGGAATGGAATCTATACTGAGTTCCATTATGAATGAACAGTGACTTTGAGCTCACATTCTGCTTCAATTTCTAAGGAATGTGTTTTAAATGCAGATTTAGAGTGGATATATTGTGGGAGTAAAAGCTTAATCTAATGTGAAAGACACTGATTAAAAAATATTAATGCAACTATCGTATGACTGAGCGTTAGAAAGGAGGGGAGTTTTGGATGATGTTTAAAAATTGGATTTTTTTCTAACGATCTATTAAATGCTATTGCCTGTAACCTTTAGTCAAGAAGGAAACCTTAGGTTTATAATCTCAGCCTGTTAACGTGCATCTAAGCTATCTAGCAAAATCAGGAAATGCTTTGGTATTGAAAGTAAAGCAAGCATTAGAAAAGTGTTCCTTTGGCCAAGAAGAAATTGGAGAATAAGAAGCAAGATTTTATAACGTTTTAATGCAAAATATAGAATGAAAGATGTTATTTTTGTCTTTTGATACTTGTATTGTTTTTTGCATCTGCAAACTTAAGAGCTTGTTAAAACAACATGTAGTCAGTTCACACCAGCAAAACATTTCTGTTGAAGCAGTGCTTCTGCAATTTTTTTTTAAGCTATCCAGTTGTCTCTGTAGTTTGCTATCTTACCTTATGGGGCACAGCAGAGGAGAGGGGCCAGGGAAAGATATGGGGAGTAGCCCTAGGTAGTCCTGATGGTTAATCCTAATAAAACTTATTTGTGTAGGATGTGGAATACTGAATGGTATGAGATAAAGACCTCCTTGGTAATCTTGCTTGTCCACGAGTACATAAATGTAAATTCTTTTCTGAATGCTTTAAAATTTCATTAAAAGTTGGGGTGGGGAAAAAAAGCAGCTGTTTTGCTTCCCTGGCTAAATGGTCTGATGTCTATGTGAGACTGTTGTGACTCCATCTCCAAAGATGCACAGCTTAATCAAAATGATAGCCGGTGGACACATGCCCTTTATAAACCTGAGATGGATGTATCTTGGAGTTAGTTCAGAGCATATGGCAGTCAGTATAAATGAGTATTGTATGCACCTTTTCAAAAGTGCTTCTGTTGATCTGATATGGTATATGCTCTTGTGTGAAAGGGGAGATAGGAAGTAGTGATCAGATTGTCAGCACAGACTTCTGGTAGGATGTTTCAGAAGTTACTTGTTTCTCCGGAGCACGGCTGATGCTAAAAGATGTGGTACGAACATGATTAGCCCCAAACAATATCTTGGTGCCATTTTACTGGTTCAGTTTCTTTTTTGTTTTATTACTATTTATAAACATGTAACTTTTTAACTGGCAACGGGATCACTGAATCACAGAATGGCCTGGGTTGAAAAAAGCACCTCAAAGATCATCTGGTTTCTCAGCCCCCCTGCTGTGGGCAGGGTTGGCAGCCACTGGACCAGGCTACCCAGAGCCACATCCTGCCTTGCCTTGAATTGCCTCCAGGGATGGAGCATCCATCACCTCTCTGGACAACCTGTTCCAGTGCATGACCACTCTCTGAGTGAAAAACTTCCTCCTAATATCCAACCTAAATCTCCCTTGTCTTAGCTTAAAACCATTCCCCCTTGTCCTATCACTATCAACTCATGTAAACAGGATGTAGTAGTTAAAAGCAATTAAAAGTAGTTAAGCAGTTAAAAGCAATTCTGTTGTTTTGTAATTGTGTTTGAGAGTTTAATATACAGTCCCAATTTCCTTCATAGTTGAAGCAGTTTTGTGACATAGACTATGAAGTCTTCTGATTCTCTTTTATCCCTTAATAAAAAGTGAGGCAATTAAATGTGGTGATTTCCAGAATAATTAGTAGGTCAAATAAAACTACCTTGTTCAATTAGCAGCCTTTAATGAATAAAGCTGTTGATAATATTTAAGTCTTGGAGAGGTTCTAATATGGAAAGTGAAACTAATATACTTGAAATAATGGGATCTGGCAAGAATGAGAGATAACAAGTATATTATGTAGCTCTTTGAGTTGGTGAGTAGGAAAGATGAGAGAGCAGACAATTTTTACATTGAAGGATTGTGACCTATATAGCTTTATATTCACAAATCTACACATTTTATATTCACAAGTTTAGTTTTGGCTGTGTGCTTGTCATGTGAGTGTTTGTTAGACATTTAGAGGGATATTCTTGCTACGGAATTAGGAAGAAAGGCAAAATTGTCGTGAATGTATTGCTAATGAGCTGAAAGAAACTGTAGCATAGCTAAATTTTAGAGATTAGCTGTCAAACAAATAGAACTTGTGGTGCAGAGAAGTTACACAAATGGTTTACTACACTGGGACATAACATTTTTACAAGCTTTGTTTAGAACAAAATTTATAGACTGTGCAGAGAAAGAAGTCAAGATGGAAAAAGGGAAGAGTGGCAGAATCTAGAAGGCATATTGACATTTGGGAGTAGTAGTAGCTGACAAGAGCTAGGTTTCAGAAAAAGAAGGAAAGTAAGGAATTCAGCTGTCTTCTAGATAGTGAAAATCTGACTCTAAGAATGTAAGAAATAAGGAATATTATCATCTGAAATAATTTTTTGGAGAAGAATACCAAGTAGAGACTGCTACTGGGACTTACAGAATGATTTCCTCTACCTGCAAGGAACCTGTTCACTGTTTAAATTTTCACCACCAAACTGAGGAGATCTGTCAGCAAGGGGAAAATTGACTTTTGACCTAAAGTCAAGGGTGAGAAGCAGGTATTCCTGAGCTCAGACAAAACTGTTTTAGAATGAAGTGATTTCCAAACCTGCTGTTGCTATTGGCAGTGTAACTAAATACTGTAATGTTGTTAGGAAGTTCTGGAACATCTGTGCATGCCCGCAGTAACTGTGCTGCTACAAGTGTCACAGTCTACACTGCTCTTACTGTGATTTGTTTGCCCAAAACTTGTGTAAGAACTAGTAGTAGTATCCTGGTTGTCAAAAAACCTGAGGGTTAAGTTGGGTTTAGAACTGAAGAGGAGTAATGACAGGAGGTGAAAGCAGAACGTGGTTTATTTCTGAACCATTACAGTGGTATTTGCAATGTATCATGCATCATGGAGTGAATGAAATCTTACATAAGCACTTCTCAATAGTAAAAAAGATTGCTGGAGGAAAGAGAATGTGGAATTATTAAAAGATGAGTAAATTGAAAGAAAAGGTAGAGTAGCTGCTGTAGAGTCTCCCTTGATTCAGACATGGAGTGTTGGGTAATAGTGGGGAGTTGGGCTGGTCTGCATGATTTTGTGCTGATTAATTTGTGTGTTGCCTGATATTGAGAATTTTGAGACAATTTTGAGGTTGACTTGTACAGTGTTCTATCTGGTTTTGCTATACTGATATTTTTAATGGTTTATGGTTTTCAGTTGAAAATGAGAGCTGGAGGAATGAGTGAGTCATCAAAATGGAAAAAGCAGAAGAGATCACCAAGGCCCCCTCGACATGTAACTAAGGTCTCTCCTGCAACAGAACAACCAGCAGCCAACGCTAGTAACATCACAGGTAGGTTGAAATCTATCTCCAGAGACCAGACAGCATCTGTTTCAGAGCTATCTTAGAATGTCTTCATTTAATTTCTCTTAAGAAGTTGATCTGCATTATGCTTATTTTTAAATTTTAGTTTTTGGTGTCTGTAGCAATAAATACGTTGTAGCTTTTCAGGTCCAGGAGAAAAAGTTTGAAGGAGACAGAATATATATTGATGACAGAAAGCACAGCCCCACTGCTAATGTGACAGCATTTCTCTGCCTTCAGTGTGCCTTACAATAGTTTATAGGGAGGATAAAGGAGACCTTAAAAGGTAGCTGAGGTTATGTGAAGCTATTCGGTATGGAGGAGATGGATGTTGCCCCAGGTATGTGAGGAGATTGAGAACAAAAACACTGGAAAGAGAGCTAAGGGAGTTGAATCTGGGGAGAAAGTAGTGGTAAAAAGACAGTATAATGCAGTTGCCTGCAACAGGAGGTTATTGATCTGAGTGGCGTATTTTTTCAAGTACTCCTGAAGGATATACTAAACAGTGTACCAAAGGGGTGGGGGTGATGGTAATGAAAGAAGAGAAAAATTTGACTGGGGAAGAGATACAAGTGGAACTAGGGGGTGCTCAGAGACCTACCTATCTCAAATGTGTGAGTGAACATATTTCTCACTACAGGTGTAAAGATTGTAAATGTGCACCCATAACTCTTGGTGTTTAATGAAAGTCATGGAGCTATGCGCACTGAGAGAGAGAAATATGGGGGGCATTTTAAACTGTTAGGGGAAGAATAGAGGCTATGATATAGAAAAAGATACGAAGAGTTATGTGTAGGGGGCGGGGGGAGAGGAAGGTAGGGCAGTAAAAGTACCTGAAAAGAGTTTGTGTGCAGGAAACTATTCAGTATACATATGAATCCTTTGGCATGTGTTTCAATTCAGCCTACAGAAGTGATGCAGTCTGTAACAAGTGATAGAGTATGTGACTAGTGCTAGTGAGCTTGGGAACATAATGCTGGGGAACTTCTATTATTGTGTAGTAGACCAAATAGTTATAATTGTTTAAATGGATGACTGAGTCCCTCTGGCTGTAAAGTATTCTGTTTCTTGTGCACTCTACATTTTGACGTGTCAGGCATAAACATTGACAGCAAAAAGAAGCAGACAGGAAGTTTGAAACAATAGCTGTGTAAAATACATAGTTCTGACTTCTATTGCATTGCAGAAGCCTATTAAACATATTGTGAATGAATCCAAATGTGTTCTTACAGAACAGCATGGTAGCTGAAAACAGGAGAAACAAAAAAATGAGATAAAATTGCATCCAACTTGGAACAGATATACAAATGAAAGTTCAACCTTACATAAATCATCGTTATATTTTTATACTTTCAAATAGGTGTTGAATTACACTGTAAATCGTATAACATTTTGGAGAGAAAGTTAGGTAGTGTTATCAAGTGCATCATTAACTCTGATCTTGTAGGGCTAGGCAGTATGTTAATTGTGCAAAATGGCAAAATTGATTGTATTACCCATTGCATTTTGAAATAAAATGAATAACATGCTGCTACTTATTTAGGACACTTCCAAAAATCAAGTCAGCAATTTGTTGAGTGGGTTTTTGATGTCATTCCCAATAAACCTCATGATGTTATGATGTGGAATATCATTAATACAACAAAAATCATAAAACCGTAACACAATTAAACATTCCTCTGTGCAAAATCATATGCATTTCACATGTGAATACGTAACTCTTGTTTGTATCTTTGTTTGATAGCCATGCTCTCAAGTGTATCTTCTTCTTGAAAATATATATATTTTTTTACTATTCTTTTTCTCTTCTTTTTTTTTCCTCTTAAAAGAAGGCTTTGATTCTTGGATCATTGTCTCACATTTAGAAATAGTAAAAATACTGCTCTATTTTAGAGCTATTTGGATTCTACTGCAATTATTTGTTTAATGTGTCTTAAAGAAATTGATCTTTCCTTCCACTCACAGTTTGAATTACTAATAATCTCACTTTGAATCTCACTAAAACTTGATGCAAGTCTTTTTTTTGCCTTTGTATCAAACTGTAAAGTACACTTTGGGGGCTATTTTCTGCTTTCTTCTTAATGATAGAAACCCTCTGCAACCTTTGTTTAATTATACAAATTACCTTATTCTCTGAGTCTGATAGATTCCAACTACTATACTTTCATTTGGAGAACGTACAGTATCTCACTGCATTAATTTTCTGCATTTTTTACATTAATACAGAAATACCTGAGATCATTTGTAGTGATGCCCTGATGAAAGTAAGCCTTTGCCGCTGTATTCAGCGTATGAACTTGAGACTGAGGGACGAAATTATACTGATCTTTTTGCTTCTATTTCTCATCAGCAAGCGGAGTTACTTTCATTGATGCTCCCTCTCCCAGTTCCTCTGGAAGCTCTGAAAATATTTCATCTGCAGTCAGCCCTTCTACAGACAGTGGTTTGGAAATGTCCTCACAGACCACCTCCAAGGAAGACCTGACAGACTTGGACCAGGTCACTTCTTTGGGGCTTCATGCAGGAATGCCTTCAAATGAGGCCAGAGTCGCTGATAATCAAAACCAGCCTGAACTCCAGGTATATGATTGCTGATAAAGAAGAGTTATAACTCCCAGCATAATTAGTTGTGGGTTCAGTACACACACTGTATTTCTCTTCGGTCACAGTGTTTATATTGTATTTTAAGTCTTAGGGTCAGAGTAAAAGATCTTCACTGTAAGTGATTTGTAAATTCACAAATATGCTTTCTTTTTGTTTATTTGTTTGTTTCAGAACTACAGGTGCCCTGAGTGGTAAAAATGCTAAGAAGGTATAGATAGAAATAATGAGCTGGAATTATGTAGCATTTAAAAACACAAAATGAATTAAATCCTAGCCTCAGGAGCAGTAAAAACTGATAGGTTGTGGGAGTATCTTCAAAGTCAAATTCTAGTCTTATAGCCTATAAAAAAAATAAAATAGTTAAGAGCTAGATGGAAATGAAACTGAATGAGAGGGTTGCAGATTATCTTATGTAATACCTACTAATTCTTTTTGCTTTCTTCTTTCCTTTTTGAATGGCTGATATAAATGAAGAATGAAAGTCTGAGAGAGGAGAAGATCCAGTCAGCCTCTGTTGAATCTATTCCTGAGGTTTTAGAGGAATGCACTTCTGTAGCAGAACATTCTGACTCTGCCTCAGTCCATGACATGGACTATGTAAATCCCCGAGGAGTACGTTTTACTCAGTCTTCCCAAAAAGAAGGTGAGAGGTGGGCAGTGTTGCTAAAGTCTGTTCTGCTTTCACTGCTTTGTGTCACTTTCTGCTCTGAAGGTGATGAAATCCTGTTCCTCAGCATGTTTGTGATGATTTCATTTGTAATACTTGGTATACACCAGCAAAAATTAGAAACAGTTGTTAACAATACTGATGTGTCTCATTTTCCTTCAGGAGCAGCACTGGTCCCTTATGGACTGCCTTGTATTAGAGAACTGTTTCGCTTTCTTATCTCGCTCACCAATCCTCTTGATCGCCACAACTCTGAGGTGATGATCCACATGGGATTGCAGCTGCTGACTGTAGCTCTGGAGTCAGCTCCCATTGCAAACTGCCAGTCCCTTCTAGGACTTGTGAAGGAAGAATTGTGCAGACATCTTTTTCAAGTGAGTCTGGCTTGTGCTAGTGTGGGGTTTGACACTGGAGAGTTAGATACTAGTTTCAGTCGAACAGTCTATTGAAGGGTAGCTTCTGAGGTTTGGTGGATCTCAGTCTTAAGAGAGCTCTCTGCTGTATTGCAGTGAGAGTTCTGAATTGCACCAGTGAAATGCTGATGCTGCAAAGCCAAAGATGTTGTCATGTGGCATTTTCTTTAGTCCAGGGCTGAGAAGGGTGAAGCTGATTTGAGAGAACTGTTACTTAGGGATAACATCACATTGATATAGTTGTTTTTGAGGTAATTATGGATGCAATTTACTATATTGATAGAACCTTTGAAGTACGTAGCTACTAACTGCACATGGACCATGTTGGAGGCAGTTCTTCTCCCAGGTTACTTCTCCACAAAAAGAATCTGATGGCTTTACAAAAAACCCCAAAAAACTGATGTTGTAATAGGAAAATAGTGTTACCATAAGCAGAAGGAAATTAAGTATATTTGTTCTTCTTAGTAAAAGTGGGAGCAGGAGGTTGAGTAGGAGGTTGTTTTGTTTTGTTTTGTTTTTCTTGTCTGTTTTAAATATTAGCTATGGGAGACCATTTGTTGATGTGAGGCTGTCATGAGTATCCGTACTAATAGCACATAATGAGTAGCCTGTGTAATTCTTAAGGCTTTTTGTTTTTCTTGTTCAGCTACTGAGCGTTGAAAGACTCAATCTGTATGCAGCTTCCCTCAGGGTGTGTTTTCTTCTCTTTGAGAGTATGAGAGAGCATCTGAAATTCCAGCTGGAGGTGAGTTTTTTGAGTGTCAGTAGGTACCTAGTAATAGTTCCTCAGGCTTGTTAAATACTCATAAATGGGCAGTCAGATGCAGTCTGGAAAACACTGAATGGGTAAATGGTAGGCTAAGTAGTCCTTGTCTTGTTAGATAATGAAGGATCTATGAGACTGGTATACTGTAGTTGCCTACTTTCATTCCATTTTTTTTTTACAATGGTAGATTCAGATGCGTTAAATAATAGAACTATATGAAACCATCTTACAGACAGATGCCTTCAGAGTGAGCTAGTGTTGAATATTTAGGATAATGTGAGCTCGTGTGGCAAGATAATGTTTACATCTGTTTCTGTAGTCCTCAAAGCTATTCACTGTGCTGCTTTCCTTCCTCTTTCCCTTAACTGAGCTGCCCTGTGTTTCTGTCAGATGTATATCAAGAAGCTGATGGAAATAATCACTGTGGAAAACCCAAAGATGCCCTATGAAATGAAGGAGATGGCTTTGGAAGCCATTGTTCAGCTATGGAGGATTCCCAGCTTCGTGACTGAGCTGTACATCAACTATGACTGTGACTACTACTGCGCCAACCTCTTTGAGGAGCTCACCAAGCTGCTCTCCAAGGTGCTGAACAGTCAGATTGTCCTTCCTTGCTCGGGCTGCTAGCCTCTCGTACAAGCTGGGGGGACATGGAGGGAAAAGGGTCTGCAGAAGGGAAAGTCAGTAAGTTAAAACATGGTAAACAGATAAGCAGAACCTGCACATAGCAGTGGTTGAAAGATTCTAGGTGAGCAATTTGAGACAAAGAATGCTATTCTACATTTGGAAGCAGGACAGAAAATAAGCATGAAATATATAGTAACACAGCAGATAACCCATAAGTAAATGATAAAATATATTTGGAAATTTTAGAGCGTTTTATTGTATGATCTAGGGTTCACAAAACTGAAAGGGAAGTGTCCTTTCTCAATTATGGGAAATAAATATGTGTGTGTGTGTGTGTGTGTGTGTGTGTATACATATAAAAGTTGTCTGATACTTGTGTATTTTCTTTCCCAGAATGCTTTTCCAGTTTCTGGACAGTTGTATACAGTCCACCTGCTGTCTATGGAAGCGTTGCTAACAGTGATAGATAGCACAGAGGCACATTGCCAGGCCAAAGTGCTGAGTAACGTACATCAGCAAGAGAAGGAAGTTGCCAAATCAGGCCCAGAAACACCAAACAGCACCAAAGAAATGAGCAGTAGTAAGATTCCCTTCCTTGTTATTTTGATATTAAGCTTAATCTTGTGCTAAACATGTGGATCTCATTTTGGTAATTTATGTTTTAATCACCATAAATATATTTTTTTTATTTTCCTGTTCCATGTTTTGTAACTACCCACTGGTGTTTGTAAACTTGCTGTCAGAACAGGGCCTCAGTTCACTGTTCGAGAATGACTTAATACTTCTTTCCATTCAAAATCTTGCATGGTAGAGGATTTAGAAACATCTTAGAGATGGAATAATCTTAATAATCTTAAGCAAAAAAAAAGTTCTCTTTTTTGTTAATTTCAGGAACTGGAGTATGGAGTTTAAATCTTGTATTGTATTTATTGAACAAAGCAGCGCATGGTTTTTCACATCTCTGAGTGGGAAAAAATGAATTACTGGGCCTGACTTTGCTTAATATGTACTTGTGATTAAGACTTGATTTTTTATTACTTTTTTTCAGCCAGCTGCTTCTGTGACCTAGATTTGTATCTATTTGAGCATTAGTGAGCAGAGCAGCTCTTGTCTTTATTTTCTTGTGGAAATAAGATGTATGTCTACTATGTTTGTTACTTTGCTGTTTACCAGAGTAATAGTAGTGATGAAACTACTTTGTCTCATGATTTTGTCTCACATGAAGAAGTAAAGTATCTAGTTCCTGGGTTAGCACCCACGCCACCCAGCACCCATTCCCTGTCTGTTTGTTTGAGTGAACAATATGGTAGAAATAAAATTCAGAGATTCTAAAATGTGCACCTCATTAAGTTTTATATAAAAGCCATGCCAAAACTGGCAGGCACAAGAAAAGGAGTTAGTGGGGTTAGTGTAAACAAAGCACTGAGGATATTGAGGAATCACAGCTACTGGGGATGGGAAACTCCCTTAAATAAGCACGATTTTGAGTGGTCAGTTCCTTATTTCTTTGATATTTTTTTCTTTAGCTTCTGTATTTGTATTTTTGTTTTGTTTTTAACTTCTGTAGATAATGAGAGAGCTCACAGTGAGGGAAAATCCACCACTGTAGCCTCAGAGCCAGGTGGGGCATGTCATCCTACCAGTGGTTGCCTTATGGCTGATCAGATGAAGCAAGGCTGCATGGAATTGGAAGGAGGAAGCGAGACAGGTAATAGTGTCTGTAGGACCCTAAATCTGAGTGTGTGTGTGTGTATGTGTACTGAGAATGGCCCTGACATTTGCTGGCTGGTTTTACTGTGCCATAGACTGCTGCAGCTATTGTGTGTTTATAATTAGAAAGAAGTGTAGTGGTGAGTATTTGTTTTATATTTGTGCTATATATGCATTCTAGTAGTACCATCTCTTCTGTGATGAGAGTTAGATATGGTAGACCGCTTTGGAGTAAAGATGGATGACCTTCATCCCAAAGTTTATAATTTAAGGTAGTCAAGGATTTTCTAGGGAATTAGTAATGTGAGCAGTCACAGTAGCCAGAAAGTTAATTCTCATGGATGTGTGAAATTATCCGGGACAGGAAACTACTGTGCAATTATGTTGCAGAAGATGTGAGCAGGAGGAATGTAGTAGCTGTATAGTAGGAATGTGAAAGTCACTGATAAGGAAGGATGGTGCAGCAAGGTTCTGTGACTGAGAACTGTGACAAGACACTATAGTGGGCTAGCTGGTACTCTAGGGATGATAGGCTTGACTGTAATGATAATTTGTTCTTCTAGCTGAGAAGAGTATCTCCAAGAAGCCTACCCGATTTTCTTGCATCCTTCCAAGCCCTGAGGAGCTTATGCAGATTAAGAACAAAAAGAAGGTATTTGTGGGGGTGTGCTATGGTGTGTTCTCCTTGTTTCCTGTGTTCTGTAGGCTTTGCATTACTGGTCATGTATCAGAAGTTTTGAGTTCCAATCTCTGCTGATAAGAATTAAACAGTAACTTACTGAAAATCCCACTGTACTACAGAGATAGCGATGATTATTATCTGTTCTGGTTACTTAGCTGTGCTGAGTTGAAAGGAGCTTGGGGAACACTTCTTGGCACAATGTATAAGGCAGGTCCACCTGAACTCTGGATAGGAAAGTTGCTGGGTCTAATTTTGATTATATGAACTTAATCAGCAAATTCCATCGAAAAGGGCAGATTGCCTACTCTTACCAAACGTGCCAGTATATAAAGAGGCCAGCAGCAGTAATGCTAACTAGCTTACTATTCTGTTTATTCTCACATTTGCTTTATCATGAAGGTAATTGAAAATACCGTCTTGGTTGTGGCAAATCCATTCTTCATATAACGTGGGGGTTTTTTGAGCTTCATTAATCCAAGTTACAGTCTAAACTCTGTATGTCTCTGATGAGTGATAAGTGTATTTTCTTAAAATTTTTAAACAAAAGTACTGAAGAAAGTACAACAGATCTCTTGCTCGTGGCATACCAATCTGAGTTGTGATCCACTCTGGCAGCCTCCAGGTCTGATTGTATTTTAAGACATTGGTTTCTCTGTAGAAAGTTTGCTGCAGTACTGAGGATCTTAGATCTTTACCTACAACACAGAGCTGTTGTGGGATAATGCTAAATGACCTACTGGGCACTTTAGAGAAAATGCTTGTCAGCAGAGTCTTCAGAGGAACTGCTGAGTTTTGACATTAGCTAATTTCAGTTACTGTTTCAGCTGTAACCTTTTGTATTGCCTTAAGTCTAGCTTTCAGGGCAGCCTTTGTGATGAATTTTTTGTGAAAGACAGTTGTTAAGGGATACCTTGTATAGTGCTTCCACTGTTCTAACTGAAAACTTCTAATGAGACTGTAGCTTCGCTGTGCTGGAAAACAAGGTTAGAAGAAATTGAGTATTGTCAGTGGCTGGTCCCTGCAGTAGCTGGGAGTTCCCTAAAGAAAATTCCAGGAGCTTCTAGAAAAAGTACAGGATGTTATAGCAAAATGCAGAAATAGTCTTAAATCTCTGTTAGTTTGCCCAAGAAAAATCCTTTCCTGACCCTAAATCTGGCAGTGGCTTTATCGTAAGTGTGACAACGGGGCATAGAAAACATTCAACTTAAATGCTGATGCTGACATGGCACTAGCATGTTCTGCTTCCTTTAACTAGTAAATAAATAAATAAATTGACCACAGCTGGAAGGCTGAGAAAGTTAAATAAAAGCAGAAAGCACATAATGCATCAGATGGAGAAGTTTTTTTATTCTTTTTTTCCTAAAGGCGGTAACCAGAAGCTCAGAAGCTGTAGGACTGACACAATTATAAATGCAGTCCAAACTGCCTGCAGTTTGATCTCCTTTCAGATAGTCTTTAGAAAGAAAACAAGTCCTGTTATGTTCTGTATAGCAACAGAGTCTCCTGGGGGCTTGCTCTACGGGATTTATTGCTGAACAGAAATGCTCCTAGTGTCACAGTCCCTTCAGGCCTGACATAATGGGGCATTACATGATTATTATCATATTCCACCCTCACTGGGTTTCTTGTGCTGTCTGTGCTGCATCTTTCACTGCGATTTGAAGATGTTCCCGCATGCATGCTTTCAAGGAAGCAGGAAACAGAAAGCTGGTGGCTTCTCAGTTATTGAGAACCCAAGGGAGCTAGTAATCATGATGGTCATGAGTTTAGTTCACTAGGTCATCACTAGCAGTTTGATTGTGATAGGAGCTAACAGGGAACTGACATTTATTCTAGTGCCTTAGTAAAGTTCATACGGTTGTTTGTGCTTTTAGTTTTTCTGAACACCAGCAGAAAATTCAGTTAACTCTTTCTCAGTCTGATATTCTATTTTACTGACTGTGGTACTGTCCAGTTTCTTCCCTTCAAAACTAAAAATGAACTCATTCTTTCCAGCCTTGCCATGCTGGAGCATCAGCAAGGTTCTTAAAAGCATGTCTCACTTGCAGAATGCTGTCTAGTGCTTAGGCTTTTGTGGCACTTCTTGCATTGACTGAAAGCTGAGGATTCCTGTTAAGTGTCATTAAGTGAGGTAGAACATGAGAGCCTGGAGCCGAAGGTGATGGACAAGGGCATGGTCTAGTGCTTCCACTGTAGCTGGATAGAGCTGATCTTGCCCACATGTTTGAAGTTCCTCAGAGATTTTCCTCTGCACTGTTTATGTACTAGAGTAGGTGAGGCACTTGGAGTAGCAGAGTGAATTGCTCAGTGAAATTTCAGTGAAAAGCTGTTTGTACTTCGTTCAGTATGACTTGATGCTGAATTCTTGTCTTGAATATGGGTCTTCTGGCCTAAATAGCCTTTCCCACTCACACAGTGTGATAAACTTGATCTTGCTAAGGTTAATCTACTTTCTACTTCATGCTTTTGTTCAAGTGTTAAGAACAATCTGAAGTAAGAAATGCACTTCAAGACTGTAATTGTCAGAATGTTGCTTTCAGCTCCTGATAACTGGCACAGAGCAGTTCAACCAAAAGTCGAAGAAAGGGATACAGTTCCTGCAGGAGAAGAACCTTCTTGCCACTCCCATCAATAACAATGAGGTGGCCAGGTGGCTACGGGAGAATCCTCGCCTGGACAAGAAGATGATTGGGGAGTTTGTGAGTGACCGTAAGAACATAGATTTACTGGAAAGCTTTGTTGGGTGAGTATCTTTAGGTATCTCTTTAATCATGAAGGGGTGAAAATTGAGCTCAGTGGTAAATTAAAATGTAGTACAACAGTAGTTCTTGGAGGCATGGGATCTGTATCACTTGGTTCTCTGTGTACCAGCATGCCTTAATTCTGTACATCTCTCACATATGGGTAGCACCTGAGATACATATGATAGTATGAAACCCAGATGTCTTTCATTAGGACCATTCTCTGTGAAGACTACCAAGATAATTAAGAATTTTTTTAATTGGTGGTTCTTTGCTATGTTTAGCCTGCTTGTGGTATTTTTCTTTGTTTTTCATCCTCCTTTACTATCTATTTTCAGTGAAATCTTGCATTCTGATGTTGAACCAAGCAAGGTTGTAGTCAGTAAGTTTATCCTGTCTTTACTATCCCATTTCAGTTTCTCACTGCAGTTCATTCTTGTTGCAGGACTTTCAGCTTCCAAGGCTTAAGACTGGATGAAGCTTTACGACTTTATTTAGAGGCCTTCCGATTACCAGGAGAGGCACCAGTAATCCAGAGGCTGTTGGAAGCCTTCACAGAACATTGGAGGGTATGTACTTGGGCAGAAAGCTGAAGCACTGTGTTTCTTGTGCGTCTGCCTTGGACACGGCAAATCAAACTGCCTAGATAAGTTTACCATATGCTGCAGGTAGTAGCTGTTACTTTGTAGGAGGTAACAGTGGCACGTAGATTTCCATTTTGTTTTTCGGAAACTAGAGCCATAGCCTGTTTTTGTTTGTTTGTCCCAGAGATTATTCAGTACTATGGGTAGGAAAATGATTATTTTGATCACTGTTATAACTCCATTCCTGTAGGACTGATTTGTGCCTGTATTTGCCTTTCAGAAATCAAATGGATCCCCATTTGCTAATAGTGATGCCTGTTTTGCCCTGGCCTATGCGGTTATTATGCTGAACACTGACCAGCACAACCATAATGTCCGCAAGCAGAATGTCCCGATGACTCTGGAGGTGGGTGTTAGCAGTGTAGGCACCTGTCTGCTCTTGTTGGCAATGAAGTACCTGACATTCTTGGTTTTTTTTGTTGTTGTTGTTTCACCTGGCATTCATGGCTCGTGTCAACAGTAATCTGGTGGACAGCAGCACTGAGGTTGAGTACAGTTGGAGGGGAGGGCTGAAGGCAAGGGACAGTCTTAAGAAGTACTGAGCTGAGCAAGACAGATTGGCAAGTTAGTTGAGAGGCTTCTGTGTCAGAACAAATGGTATCCTAAGACAGAGTAAAAATGTGAAGGTCATTGTACTGCTTTTCAACCATTTGACAGTCAGGGCTTCAAGAGAATTCAAGTCCTGTTTCTGTCAATCTGTGGTACAGACCTGTCACTCTCATGTCCAGCTTCAGCTAATCATGTGTTCTGTTGTCTCTGTTCTTTTAGTGTGAGCAGGGGCAGGAGCTGCTGAGTACTGCCCTGCTGCTAAGCATAGCATTTTGTCTTTGAACTTTGAAGATGTATCTTGAAGAATGCAGGAAAATCTCCTTCTGGTCTCATATAAAGCAAGTGGAGTACTGAACAAAGCCAAGCAGTTCAAGCTGGAGGTACTGGGAGAGTTACATTGGTGTTTTTTGATTTTTTTTCCCAGGAGTTTCGGAAAAACCTGAAAGGTGTGAATGGAGGCAAGGACTTCGAACAAGACATGCTGGAAGACATGTACCATGCCATCAAGTAAGGGTCAACTGACATCTCCTTTTATGCAGTGAGAAAACTTGAGTTATTTGGTTGTGAGATCTTCAGTGACCACAGAGAGAGGCTCGCTGATCGTGTTTGCTTCAAACCACCTTCCAACTCCGTGTGGGACTGGAGTAACAAGCCTTGTCACAGTGATTGCAATGGATTTGTGTCTTTGGATTCTTGCCGTGGTATTTTAATCCACAGAGCTTAAGCTAAAGTTAAGAAATACAGGACTTCTGTCAACATGCATAATAATGGCTGAGCAAGAGCAACATATGAGAAATGCTGAAACTAAGAAGCCTCTGTCCTCCAGGCCAGGCTTTAAGATTTCTTCAGAACATTTTATGCAGTGCCAGAGATAGCAGCTCATCCCCTGGACAGCACTATTGCCTTGACAATGCTGTCTGGGTCTTAGTTGCATATTTCTTTTCAAAAGCTTTTGAGCTTTTCATATGAGGCTACTCTTTGCACCCAATCTCTTCTGCCACCCCTGAAGCTCTTGGCATTCTGAGCAGCATTTGAGGAGAATTCCTGGTGGCTGAAGCCTTTTTGGGCACGGGCTAGGTCTGAGTGGGGAGTAATAGCACAGAAACCTACTCTGTCAGTAAATCCAGACACTGCAAATATGAAGCTGAGAGGATTATGTCTCAGAGGAGACAGGATGTAAGTCTTGACTCTCAGCTGGTTTCAATCTGCAATTGCAGGCAACGGCTTATGCTGGAAGCAGGACAGTGTGCTTATGTAGGGCCTCTCTTCTGAGCCTTCTCCAGGAAGGTGGGGATGCTGCCTGTACTGTCTAGAAGTTCTTTGCATTGACTTAAGATTTCAAACAGAGCTCTAGTTTTGATTGACCTCTTTTTCCTGAGGGTGTTGTTAATGTTGTTTCAGTAGTGTTCTGAAAATATTGTCATATTTTTCAGTAAGGTCATGGCTCTGTCCCAGTCTGTTTTTCTCTATCCTCCCTTCACCAAATGCTTCAGCTTTTTCATTGTGATCAATGGCTGCTGCTCCACATCAGGGAGATCACAGTACTGTCACAGTCGAGTTTGAGGTGTATTATTAGGAAAAGAAGTTAGACATCTTCAGTTAGTTATCTGTACAGAATAATGCATGATCTCTTCAGGATCTTAGCATTTCACTTTTGAGTACAGAATTTCCTGAGACCTTCCAAGTAAAACTCATTCACTTGCTTCTGTTAATACTAAAAAAAATGGATTCTTTGAAAAAACAAAAGCACACTATTGACTATTAACACATTTTCCTATTTAATCCCAGTAATGATTACTTTTGTCAAAATAACATAGCTACCTGAAACTGAGAAGAGCTTATTTCCTTTGCATAAAGCAAGCTGTGTCTTTTATAGACACTGTTAGCACATGAAAACTGCTTCTTTGGCAACTGAAGTACATTATTTTTTTATTTCTACCAGTTGACCTCTGTTTTTCAAATTGCTTGGTCTAATTTTTTAAGTAGATTTGAGACTCTCCTCAATTACTTGGTCATTTGGAGAGTATTATCTCTTGATCAATGTTACCCAAGTTTAGGGAGTGTGTATTTTAACTTGAGGTTTCAAGTACTACTTGGTGTTGAACATAATTGTTTTATTATTGGATAGCTTTAATCAAGTTAGAATAAGGAGCTGTGGTACCCTGGGTGTGAGTCACCCATTACACATTTGATTTCTTGTTTTATTTTTAATTTTGTATTTGTTGGCTTTCTGATTTTAATTTTGGCATAGTTTGAACATTTGCATTCTTAATACAAAGTTATACCACTGTTAACTGCAGTGGTAGAACAACTTACTTTTTCTATAAGAGCAATGAAATATGCATAGTATTCTGAGTGGATGAGAGGTAGGGGATGTAAAGCTACACTAAAATGCTGTCAGAAGTTTTCCAACATTTAACTGCTGTGTTTGTTGCATTTTCAACCTGTAGGAGGTAGCTGCAGCTTCAGTGCTATACTTACACAGTAGTGACCAAGAGTTCCTGACAGCCACTACACTTGATATCCAAGGGATTGGAAAGGGGCAGAGAAAGTAGGCAGGCTTTGGAAAGGAGAATGTTTCAGGAACTGGTAAAATCACTCCAGAGTAGATATCAATTAGCTTTGGGACCATGTAATGAAAGGTACTGTGTAAATGTTATGTTTGGCTCAGAATAAAAAATTCAACCTTTTTGCCTTCCTCCGTTGTAGAAATGATGAGATAGTGATGCCAGAGGAACAGACAGGCCTGGTGAAGGAAAACTATATCTGGAATGTCCTGCTACATCGTGGTGCCACTGACGAGGGAATATTTCTCCATGTGCCTCCTGGCAGCTACGATCATGATCTTTTCACCATGACGTGGGGGCCAACCATTGCAGCACTTTCTTACGTTTTTGACAAGAGCTTGGAAGAAACAATCATCCAGAAGGCTATCTCTGGTTTCAGGTAAGTCTTAAATTTTTGAAACCCAGAAAAGTTAGTTTGGTTGTTATCTCACATCTGTCTGCTGGAGAGTTGATGATGAATACCAGATGTTACTTTTCCTAGCAATTGAAGAGCTTGCTTATTTATTTTTTTGTTTGTTTACATTTATTGAGGCCTATGCTCCCCTAGTTTTGTACCTTCATTTGTGTTGATTCACCTCATCTCCTCATGTTGGCTTTTCTTAGTGCCACTGACCACTTAGTTTGATTGATATGTTGCAATAAGTTTGAGTGCTTTGGGGTGCATATTTTTAAATTCCAGCGTAGTTACATTTAAAAGACTTGCTGACACAGCTGTGCTGCTTAGAAGTGAAGGGAAAATACTACTCCTACCTTGCATAGAGATGCTGACAAAGTCCGAGATATCAAGAAAACCTTTCATGGACTTATGCATATGAGGCTATTGTGAGATGCTGTATTGGAAAAATCTGATTGTGCTTGAATTCAAACCAAGACATGCCTTAAGAGTAGTTCTAAAGCTCTGTTAATATGCTACTGTGGCCATGATCTCTTGGAAACTGGTGGGTTTAATTTAAGTTGAAGGTTTGATGTCAGCAACCTCTTATGTCAAGACATGGGATTTGGCATATTGGCTGAGCTGCAGGTAGTGTGTCTGTTTGGACATGATTTTTGGAAGTGATCCTAGCATCAGCACAGACAAATATCAGGGGTCCAAAACTGAAGGATGTTTTTGAATATAAGATGGATAACAGTAGACTCTATACGTGAGCATTCATTCATTATGAGTGTGTAGAGAGGAGGGTCTAAAAGGTCAACAAAGAGGCGGTCTGATTTGCTGTCCTGTACAGGCTCTTCTTTCTACCAGGTTATTACAATATTTTCTTTGTTCTTCCTCTAGAAAATGTGCAATGATTTCTGCTCACTACGGACTCAGTGATGTGTTTGACAATCTTATAATTTCTCTCTGCAAGTTTACAGCACTCAGCAGCGAGGTAAGTTTGCAAGGGAGGGAAAGAAGTATGTTTTTTGGTATGTTGGAGCATTCTTTTTCTGTTAAGTAGTATTGTTGGTCTATTTTAGTTATCGCAATATCTGTAGATAATTATCAGCCCCTGCCCCAAGTTTTCTGGTGAAGGCGATGAAAAACCATGTGGTAGAGTAGGAGTTCTGTTGCACAAGTCCAAATAAGTGGATTTTCTGTTTACTCACAAGTAGCAGTTTGTATAAAAGTGTTTATTCCACCTATTTTATATAAGGAAACTTAATATCTCCGTGTCATAAAGACAGTGATCTTCCATATTCCCAAGTGAATTTATGCATTTCAGTTATTAAATATTTGGTTACAGGGCTTATGCAGTGCCAACTGGGACTGTTTTGTGATCTGTTCTCCATAAGTATAGGAGCAGTGCATCTGTGTAGTGTAAAGTGGTTAGAAAAACATGCTTTGGGATCAGAAAATGCCATCAGCAGTTTGTTTCACCTTCAGCAAGAGCTAAAGCACTATTTCTGATACAATTCAAAGTGCCATGATTGGTTTAAGCTTTTTTTTTTGCCCAGATCTTCTTACATGGATCAGCATCTGCCTAATGTTAAGGAAGTCAAACATAGAAAGAAATCTACAACATTGTTCTTAGAACCTGTACAAGACCCACAGTGAGCAGAGCAGAATTTTGCCAGATTGTATACACAAAAAGGTGGGGCTGCAACAAGATCTTTAGAGAGTTGAAAGTATGGATGTAAAATGGCCCAAGCAGATGATTTTTGAAATCTTTCAAATGGATAGCAGAAAGAGAGCAGTCCTGCAAATTAGTCCTATTAATGGGGTTTGGCTGCTCCAAAATTGTGCAGAAAAATAGAATTGTCTGAGTTGGATGTTTTGTATTGCTCATACCCTGCATTGGTAGCATTGAAAGAGCACCAGTTTGACTGTTAAAATACAAAAAAAACCCGAACCTAAAAGTCCCTCAACAACCAAGCAATGAGGTTGCTTTTGATGCCCTCTTCCTGCACATCTCACAGTAGTAAAGATGAAATACTCGATCCTCTCCAAGCATACCAGATTTTGAGACTACCAGCAGATAACACAAGCAAAGTCTGCTGTGAAACAACTGTTTGGCACAGATTTACACAGTAGAAGCAACTAGACTAAGCCTTCAGAGGCACCAGCTATTGCCAGCTGTATCCCATCTAGTTGTGAGACTGGAATCTGGAACAGTCCTAGGTCTGTGAAAATTAAGCAACTATGTCTTTTGCTAATGACGTAGAATGAGAGAATTCTGGATTTGAACAAGGCTGTGAGTTCTTATCTTTGACTGGGCTCCAGTTACACCAATTACTTTCTGCTGCCCTAAATTCCTGAATATGGAATATGACAACTGAACAAGCATTTGAGAGGCAGTCTGGTGGAAGGGGAGAAGGAAGGGATGTCTTCAGGGACTTAGGAGACAAAACAAAGAGAAACTGTTAGAAAGCAGGAGAAGAGCATCAAAGTGTCATGTAGCCTGGGAAGTGGCTACCAGATAGGTCATCCTGGTGGTCAGGTATCCCCACTTAGCACTGCAGTTGTTATGCATAGCCACTTTGGTTAAAAGAAGAGGAATAGAGAAGAATATGAAGGTGATTAGCTTGCTGTCAAGTACTGTTCACAGCAACTTTGCAAGACCAGAATGGTTTTGGCCATACTTTCATCTCTAGTGGTAGTGATTGCATCCAGAGGGGCAGTGATACATTTTGTTAAAGCTTTGATTCTGGACTGAGTTCCCATAGCACAATAAGCTAGTGTTATTAGTGTGTTTGCAGCAAGCACTTTCAAATTGTTCTGTAGTGGAGTGCTTATGTCTCAGTGCTTCAGCTTGCTCTGGAAAGCCATCTTGTCTTTGTTTCTGTGTTAAGCAAATATGAGCTGAGTTAGTTATCCACAGCGTTGTATGAAGATTTGCTGCCTTTCCTGTAGCCAATTCTGATCAGTCTGCCATGATTTCTGTTGAAAAAGAAACAACTCTTGCTGACTGCTGCCCCTTTTCTTTCCTGTAGTCTATTGAGAACCTGCCGACTGTTTTTGGAAGTAATCCCAAAGCCCATATTGCAGCAAAGACTGTGTTTCACTTGGCACATCGCCACGGTGATATTCTACGGGAGGGCTGGAAAAACATCATGGAAGCCCTCCTGCAGCTTTTCCGAGCAGAACTGCTGCCCAAGGCCATGGTGGAGGTAATAACAACCAGCTCAAGAGTAGCTGAAGACTCAGGGAGTGGGAATCTGGCTTGGGGAGTGGGAAGCTCCCTTGCAAAGAAGGCCTGGATTTGGTAAAGTGTGTACTGATCTAGAAAGGCTTCAAAAAGTGTAATGTTCAAATAACATGCAGGCTCCAGCTTTTTTCACAGCATTTTTTTTCTCATTTGAGGTTTTTATTGTATTTGAGAAATTCCACCATTCATTTTACTTGAACAAGTTTTGAATATTGTGCAGAAGAGGGACGTGTTATAGGCATGAAGTATTATAGTATTAGTATCACCAGGTGGTGGAGTGTGGTTCTGTGGGTAGAGGGGTGAAGAGCTGGGTTTGGCTGGCTGCAAGCAAGTAGTTGGGTGTGGTATTCATCATTAAATGAAGCACTGTGGGGGCAAAATAGGCTACAGAGAAGTAGACAACTGAATATATACATTTTTCGGTCTATCTTCCAGGTCGAAGACTTTGTAGATCCCAATGGTAAGATCTGTCTGCAGCGTGAGGAGACGCCATCTAACCGGTGAGTGGTGCAGGTAGCCCTGACAATCTTTTTATCCTCCTTAGACCCGGAGAATAATATACCTTTTCTTCTTCTTTAGAAGTTTTCTTACTAATGCTGATGTCTTCTGATTTGCAGTGGTGAATCTACAGTGCTGAGTTTTGTGAGTTGGCTCACCCTTAGCGGGACGGAGCAGTCTGGTATGAGAGGGCCATCTACGGAGACACAGGAAGCAAAGCGAGCAGCTCTGGAATGCATAAAGGTAAAATACAGGCTGTGAAAGGACCTGCTTTTGTTTGTGGTGACAGTACTGTGTGGATAACAGGTAACAAAAGCATAAATATGCATGTTTCTAGGAAGTATTCTAGCTTCCCAGAGGACTTGGGAAACGTAATAAAGAAAAGAGGAGTGAATCTGCATTGTCAGCTATAGGGTCTTTATATGATATGATGTGCAAACATAGTAGCACTTAAAAGTAGGGACAGTTTTGCACACGAAACTGGGATCTGCCCTTGGCATCACAGTGCTATAATTAACCACAAATTTATAAACTCTCAAATGACTAATCTTTTCCAAGACAAAACGTGCTGTGGGCAGATGTTCCTTTTTAAAGGGCAGGGAGCTATCTGATAAAATCCATCTAGCACTATTAGGGGATAACTGATATTAAAGGAGTAAACTAGCTCTTGGGAGTTTCCCTCCAGGTAACTGTTGAAGCCACTCTCAGTGCCTACTGCAGCAGCATGCGGTGTTTTGCAGGGGGGTTCGTTTGTATGCCTTCCCCGTCCCCCACATGTGCCATCCTCTCGTCTATGTTTTGCAGCAATGTGATCCTGAGAAGTTGATTACAGAAAGCAAATTCCTCCAACTTGAATCCCTCCAGGAACTGATGAAGGTGAGAAAGATGCTGGGCAAGGGACTATTACTGATTGATGGTGGGGTGAGTCTGCTGAGTGATCACGGATATGTATTGTGTACTCACTTAGCTCCTCTGTCCTCAGACGATGACTTGAGCCTATTTGGGATTTGACAAATGTGGAGTTTTGCCCAGACTGAGAGCATGCTGTTGGTCCTCATTGGTCCCCCAGTTTTGAGGAGCTGCAAGTCACAAATATTTCTTGTCTTTTCTAGGCTCTAATCTCCGTAACTCCTGATGAGGAGACATACGATGAAGAGGATGCTGCCTTCTGCTTGGAGATGCTTCTAAGGATTGTACTAGAGAATAGGTATGACCTTGAAATACGTTTGTATTCACTGCAAGTGTCCGTGCTTTACTGCAGCTGCTGACTGGGTCTAGGGAATGAGTTCCTTATGTGCATGATTTGCCAGCTGAAGCAGCATGTGGCTATAATTTCAGAGCTTAGCAATTCTGTTCTAGCATATGCAAACGTAGGGACCATTCACCCATGAATTATTGCTTTGATATTGTGAGATCTGGATAATATAAACTAAACACTGGAGGGAGAATTCACCCACGTGGTTGATTTTTGAGAAATTAAGTAGATAAGAAACCGGACAGTTTTGTTGTTTCTATGTGTTTGTTCTTATATCTCTCTGCTGGAGTTTTCCTTTGAAGTTATGAAATACCAGGTTGTGAGGTTATATGGAGTATTTTGGGGGGGGGGGGGGTGGGAAGTAGCTGGATTCTCCTTGTCTCATCTCCTTTCATCCTACCCTTTCCCTCCTCCTTGTTGTGGCTAGGGACCGTGTGACCTGTGTCTGGCAAACTGTCCGAGACCACCTCTATCATCTCTGTGTCAATGCAATGGAGTTCTGCTTCTTAGTGGAGAGGGCAGTGGTGGGGCTGCTGAGGCTGGCAATTCGGCTCCTTCGTCGGGAAGAAATCAGTGCACAGGTAAGGAATTTTTTTGGAAGTCAGTTGAAGGGGTTTTTTGGCTACACCTGGCAACATAGGAAAACAGTTACTGTGGGATGGACCCATGTTTAGCCTGTGTGTGCTGCAAATAACAACAAGCAGTGGTTGTATGTAGCCCTAAGTAAGGGAAGTGGGCTTCGCTGGAGTAGGGAGTGTTTATAATAGGATCTGTTATTCTTGCTGTCTCTTCCTGTGGCTAGGTTCTCCTCTCATTACGTATCCTGCTCATGATGAAGCCAAATGTGCTGTCCAGAGTTAGCCATGAGATTGCCTATGGCCTCCATGATCTGCTGAAGACCAATGCTGCCAACATTCATTCTGGGGATGACTGGTACACGCTCTTCACCCTCCTGGAGTGTATTGGATCTGGGGTAAAGCCACCTGCAGCCCTTCAGGTTACAGCAAGGGCAGATAATGACACAGGTAAGATAGGCCAGCATTTGCTAGGAAATCTGATGCCTGCCTGCCAGATAAGCAGCTGCTTCCTCAAGCTTTTCAATTAGCAGAGGGGACTACAAGAAAACAAAGCTGATATTAAACTACATTATCAAGATTAAAGACCAGCACCTGCTGTTCCCTCCTACCCCATGGTCTGTCCGTGGCTCTACTCTGCCATCTCTTCATACTCTGAGCAGCAGTCCAGGTGCTCATCCCTGGGAGAGCAGTGGGGAGGAAAACTGATACCAGTTGCAGCAGCTGGGGCAGAGCAAAAACCTTCTACAAGGAGTATACTCTGGTGGTTGTAGTCTGGTGCCATGGGTAACACAGACTTAATCTCATCTCGATGTGTAATGTAAACCCAGCTGTTTCCTCTTTTAGGCAACTGACTACTGTGTGTCCCCTTTCTAAGGATCTTGTAAAGGGAGCGGTTCTTTAAACTTCTGTTTCCAAATCAATTTGTATTCTGAATGCCTGAGCAATTCTTCTGGGACCAACCCACTGTTTCCCACTTCTCTTGACTGTGTTAGGAGATAGTCTCTCCAGCAAACTGTTCCTGTTCCACTGTAGCCAGCTGGCAGTGTATTTGAGGCTGACAGCTTCAGGCTTCTGCAGAGAGAGAGAGAGAAAAAAGACTTTCCTAGAAGAATGTTCTCCTCTCTGTTTTTCTAGAACTTCTTTGCTAAGTCCTGATGCATTATGCTAAAGAGCTTGTGACCTTTGCCTTCTGGAGCTAACTAGATTGTTTTTTTCCCCAACTCTTTTTTAAATGCTCCTGCCTTTGCTGCTTGAACAAACTACTTGACTGTGGCGTTCTGCAGATCAAAACGTTATCTTTCCTTCTGAAAATGATTGGTGCACAGTGTTCACAGCAGCTCTAGATCCTAGTAGATTTCCAGATAATGTTGAATGTTGGGGGAAAAAAACACAATTTTTGTTAAAAATAACATTATCTCAGTGCCTTAATTTTGGCCCTTGCAAGGGTTTCTGAGCTTGGAACACATAAAATACAAGGTTATCTTGAAGTTCAGGGAAGGTAGACCAGATAGATATGGAATATGTTGAAGTAAACTGCTGTGAAAGAGAAACACCAGTATTAGCGTGGAGTTGAGTGAGGGACCTCAAAGGCCACACAAGTCCTAACGTTCTGTGTTGTGAGTTGTCCTGGCTGAATCTAGCACCTCCAGCAGTTCTAAAACATGTGGTACATATTCTTCTCCCGGGATCAAGTCGTTGGAATCTGCCCTTTTAAATCCACGGTCATTTAACAGGTGACTTAGCAGAGGGTGGAAATTCGCTTCCCTCTGAAGGGGAGAGACAATCGTACCCACCAGGAATAAATGCCAAAATCTGCATTTCCTTCTATGTCCTGTGCACACTGAAGTTAACAGTTGTTCTTCCTTTCCCAGGAGGAAAGGCCTGGCTCAGATTCTTACAGGACCCACCAGTGATTCTTAACTCATGCTGATCTGAATTGCTTCACCCTTATTCATAGCTACTTTTCCAAGTTCACTCTCTAAAACCCGTGCCTTTTGTCTTGAAGGTGCTCAGTCAGACAGTGAGGTCTCCTCCTCCTATCATCCAAGTGACATGAGCCTGGACCGTGGCTATACATCTGATTCAGAGGTGTACACAGACCATGGGAAGCCAGGCAAGATGCATCGCTCAGTGACAGATGTAGATATGATGAACAGTGGCTGGCTAGTGGTGAGTAACCAAGGGGCTTCCAGTGCCAAAAACTAATCCTAGTTTTTGGAAGAGGATGTGGTAGGGAGATAAAGAATAAGACTGTAGAAGAGAAGCTAAGGTGAGCTGACAATGTGAAGGGAGAATGTGGAGAAGATGCAGATGGAGAGCAGAAAGCTAGGAGGCAGATTTCTAAGGAGGGAAAATTGTTTCAGAAGAAAAGTTCTTTCAGCATGTGCATGGGGTTCTGTTTGTTACATTACTCTCTCGCTACCCTCTTGCTGTGCCCTGCAGGTGGGGAAAGATGACATTGACACCTCTAAACCCAGCGCTGGGCTCAGCAGGCTGGGGCCATCCCCACTTGTCAACCAGTACAGCCTGACTGTGGGACTGGATTTGGGCCCACATGACACAAAGTCTCTCATGAAGTGTGTAGAGTCCTTGTCCTTCATTGTGCGAGATGCTGCCCACGTGACACCTGAGAACTTTGAGCTCTGTGTCAAAACCATCCGCATTTTTGTGGAGGCAAGCTTGAATGGAGGTAAGATGGCCTTTGATGTGACAGCTGGGATCAGGCTTGAGAGTGCCTAGCAGCAGGAAGGGATGTGTTGGGAAATGAGTCCCCAGCACTCAGAGAATCTTCTGCTATGGGAAAAGTTCCTGTCACTGGGACACAAGAGGCCTGCACCTAATGTGAAGGTGCAGCATCAGCAAGTCTCGGCTTCCCATTGTTGCAGAAGGCTGTACCTCTTAAAATGGGTACAACTTTCTACTGGGGATGTCAAAAAGTGGCTGCTGCATGTGTATGAAGGCTGAAGACAATTTGTGATGGAGTTTGCATATTGCATGTTGCTACTTTTTTAGGCTCTAAGTCCCAGGAGAAAAGAGGGAAGATCCACAGACACGATAGTAAATCCAGTCGGTTAAAAAAAAAGCCAAAGGAGAGCTCCACACGGCGATCACGGGTCTTGAGCCAGCACCAGGCCCACACACACAGTGATGAAGATGAGGATGAGAGCATCCCTGCCAGCTACCACACTGTGTCTTTACAGGTTAGTCAGGACGTAAGTATAGCAAGGATTTCCTCCTCTCCTTTCCCACACTTGGGACCTTGCTAGGGAGTTGCTGGGATTCTTCATGGGATGCAGGGAGGTTGTATCCTGGGCTAGTGACCACTGAATGGCAAAGGTTAGGGCTGGTAGCAGTGTGTGGTTCTGCAGTGAGAGAGAAAAGTCAGAAGAGTAGGTGTCTGGAAATTAGTCACTGCAGAAGATCGATGAATGTGGATCAGGGGAGTTAGGAGGCATGACGTGGAATTAGTGGAGAGTCTGACAGGGCATGTGAGCTTATGGAGAGAGAAGAACCCTGTGGGCTGGGACAGTGTTTTCAGGTACAGAGAACTGAGGTGCAAGAGTTATTTCTCTCTATCTTGTCTTTCAAAGGTGTGAAGATAGAGGCTTGCTGACTTAACGCTAGTCTGTTGGGCCACAGTTCAGTAGTAAAGTTGTTGGGATGCTGTTATGTACCAGTTAAAGAGTTTTTCTGAGAGAGCTTTAGCATGTTTCACACTGCTTTAAAAAACTAAGTTACAAGGAGACAGAGTTGTCTCTGGGCAGTGTAGCTGAGTTGCTGTCTTTCTCCTTAAGCCAGGCAGGTAACGTGCTGTGTATTGCAAGTGCTCTGTGCAGGCCAAGGCTGCATTCTTTCTCCTGAGAACTTTGGAATGCCGCTCCCTCAAAGAGGGAATGGATATGGCTACTGACTAACAATAATCTTGCAGAGGATGCCCAGCACTTGAATACTTAGGGATTGCACGGATAACAGGGCCTGACACTATCACCATAGCTAAATATGGGTGTACAAGTAGGATGAAAATTTGAGCAACTGGGATCCTCTTAGCACTGACTTGAAGAGGTGCAGAGACGAGGTTTGATTCAAGAATTGTGTTACTTAATGTGATGCTTGACTTGCAGCTCCTGGATCTCATGCACACCTTGCACACACGAGCAGCTTCCATCTACAGCTCCTGGGCAGAGGAGCAACGCCATCTAGAGACTTCAGGGAGGAAAATCGAAGCAGATTCCCGAGCACTGTGGTCCAACTGCTGGTGTCCTTTGCTACAGGGTAAAGCCATCCCCTTGTGATGAGAAGTGAGCAGGGAGACTTTCAGTACAATGTCAGCCCTCAGGAAAGTGGAGGAGCCAAGGGCTATCTGCAGAAAGCAAACAGAGGTGGTTTTTAGGGTCTGCTGTGTAACTGGGAAAACAAAATTGGGTCGGACCCAGAAAGGTGTCTTTAGCATGACTTAGTTACCAGCTTAATTCTGGATGTGATGGTAGGTTCCCAGTCTGTGACCTCAAAAAAGTATGCATAATGTTTTTTATATTGTTCCTCCCACTCAGTGCATTTGGTCTTTGTTAGCCTTCTCACCATAGGCTAGGTGAGTGGGAATGTGACACTTTCTCTGTGGGCCCTGCACTGAATCCCTTTCTTGCAGGTATTGCCTGGCTGTGCTGTGATGCCCGACGCCAGGTACGGATGCAGGCACTCACCTACTTGCAGCGGGCCCTCCTCGTACATGACCTGCAGGCCCTAGATGCCCTAGAGTGGGAGTCGTGCTTCAATAAGGTAACCTCCTGGTTGGGCTGGGCATTCTTCTCTGCTTAGGCTTCTGACAGAGCTTCTTGGAAATCAATCCATATATTCAATTTCTCACTGCTTCTCTCATGTTCTTTGTCTAGAAATTAATTCCAGAAGCTAGCTTCTTTCTTTAAGGTGGCTAGATGAAAAATGACTGGATGAGATTTTCACAAAGAAATATCAATGTGTCTGATCCAACAGGTACTGTTCCCTCTGCTAACCAAGCTCCTCGAGAACATCAGCCCAGCTGATGTTGGTGGAATGGAAGAGACTAGGATGAGAGCCTCAACGCTGCTCTCCAAGGTGAGTGTGCTGCTGCTGTCTGAAAGCTCAACAGGGAACACATACATCAAGAGGACAACACTGCTTCTCAGCGTTTCTAATTTGGAGAGATGTCAGTTTGTTAGTTTTACTATCTTCAGTGCTGAGCCTTTCCACCATCTTCTGCTGTTGGGATGTGCCTTATTTCCAGAGCTGTCTCCGTGATCTTGGATTCAGAATCGGAGGGTTTTCATGAGCAGTGGAGAGAAGTATATCAGTTAATGTTAATTGAAGACCATTTATTCTAGTTGTGAAGTGATGTTTGTCACAAGGCTGGGCCTGAGGGACTGGAATAAGTGCTGATTAAAACTTGAGTGGCCTCAGATGAGGGAGACAAGATTCATTCTTCTATGTAAGCATCTTAGAAGAATGGATTCCTCTGGCATCCTCAGGCCTTCTGGCCTGCAAGTAGGAGTCGTTCCAGATCTGTGAGATTGGCTTGCCATGTCATAAACAGCAACCTTGATACTACTTGTTGACAATGGTTGTGCTCTTTTCTAGGTATTCCTGCAGCATCTTTCCCCACTGCTCTCTCTGACCACTTTTGCTGCTTTGTGGCTGACAATCCTTGACTTCATGGACAAATACATGCATGCTGGCTCCAGTGACTTACTGGTAAGGTGCTGAAAGTGCTGCAGTGCTTAGAACAATCATTCATGAATTTTAACCTTTTATGCTTTATTTATTTGTTTGGTTTTTTTTTTAATTTAACCCTTGCAAACACCATTTGTTCCATGGTGTCTCCTTTTAGCCTCTGTTTCCAATGCAGCCCATCAGCTTTTTTGAGCCTTTGTTCATTGCTGTGTGTCCCGACTCTCTGTGCTGAGGAGTGTCTCTGATTACAGCTGGAGGCCATCCCAGAATCTCTGAAGAATATGCTGCTTGTAATGGACACAGCTGGGATATTCCACAGTGCAGACTCACGGACAGGATACTCTGATCTTTGGGAAATTACCTGGGAGCGGATTGACTGCTTCTTACCTAGGCTGCGAGATGAGCTCTTCAAACAAACAGTCATCCAAGGTAAAAGGGAATGAGAAACATTAAAAAGTGGGTCTTAGGCCAGTGCCTGCACCTTGTTGTACCCAGCTGCCACAGTGTCTGGATGTTACTGATGATGGATTCAAGAGGATGTAAGAGCTTGGCATCAAGAGGGCAAACTGAGGGTGGGCAAAAAAAGAGCAAACTAATGTAGAGTGTCACTGTTTGTTTTCCTAGATCCTGTCCCCAGCATACCAATGGAGCAGCATCCTCAGAAATCAGCAGCATCTGCCCTTCCCCCTTCTCCTGTGGGGGATGCAAGACCAGCCACCCACCCAGCTCCATCGGAAAAGCCCTCTGATCTGTGTGCTAGTGGTAATTCCCATTTTCTTCTTTATGGAAACATCTTCCCAGAATGTGGAAAGCATACATTGGCTTTTCCTTGCTTTGACCAGCTGTTCTGTGTTGTGGAACTCATTCTGCTTTCATATGGTTTGGTTATGGCCTTCTTGCTGAGATTATTGCAGATAGAGGCTAAGGCAGAATGCTGTGATTGACACCTGTTCCTCAAGGCCCCTTATGAGGGCACATGGAAGGGAAAAGTCAGGGGTGGGGGGAGGGAAATAGTCTGAAAAGGTCCCTGAAGCAAGCTGATCCTTAGGCTAGATTAACTTGGGGCTGAAGTTGACTTTGTCCAGGCCTATGTAAGGATGCATTTTTGTCTCTTCTCTCCTCCAGAGTCAGAGAGAGCTTCTGTACCTGCGTCCCCCACCATCAGCACCTCTGCCTCTCCTTCTTTCACAGCATCAGCTCCAACAAAGACAAGCCCCGTTACAGACATACCTCCTACAACAGCACAGCCACCACTTATCTTGCAGCCTCTTGCCTCTCCTCTGCAGGTTGGGGTGCCACCTATGACTCTACCAATCATCCTCAACCCAGCTCTCATAGAAGCCACCTCTCCTGTTCCCCTCTTAGCTACTCCACGGCCCACTGACCCTGTGACAACATCCGAAGTCAATTAGCTTGAAGGTATCTGAGAACTGTCTGCTGAGGAGGCTCTGGGCAGAGGATGCTGGCCAAATGTTCTCTGATAGCGAGCATGTTTGTTTTAGAAGATGATGCTAACCTGCACAGAAGGGCAGCTGAAGCAGTCCCCCAGAGCACATCGTGTTTGTTCCTTTCTTGCGGCACCTGTCTAGAAATTCCCGACTGCTGCCTTCTTGGTGTCCAGTTCCATTGACCAGTCTCCTTCCTGCCTTCACAATCTCAGGGACCAGGCAACACCCACACCTGGCAGCCTGGGACCGAGCTGCCACTGTGTCATCTGATGAAAAGGGAAAGCTCCTTGATTTAACACTGGAGAGGGCAACAGTACAGGTCTGCCTCTCAGATTGTTCAGTTCAGTCCCTGGACAACTCCCCAGCTGTTACCTAACTTTCCTGCCCGTTCTTCTGGTCGCAGTGCTTTATTTGGGCTGTAGGCATGCCTGGACTCAGCAGGTTGAACATTTTGCCTAGAGGATTGCTCACAGTGTAGTGTCCAGCTTGCTATTCAGGGCTCCTTGTACGCTGTAGCCACACGCTTTCCTTCTGCAACATGGATTGCAATAATTTCCTGATCAGTTAGGGAGCAGAGGAGCCTGATAGGCACAGTGCTGCCTCCCTCCTCTCCTTCTGTGGAAAGGCTGTCTAGTCAGACAGCAAATTCAGGAGGCTGTGCCTAGTTAATCAGCTAAAAAGGAAATGCAGAGCCCTGTAATGTCAGAGCAGAGTGCCACGGCCATCTCTCCAGCATCATTTACGAAGCTGCTCCCCTTGGGTTGCACAGCAGTGCTGCATTGTCTACTGCTTACTACACTGGCCCAGGGTTGTCCCCTCCTCTTCAGCTGGTGTAGATGCTGGGATCAGTGGCACCTGCTTGACAGATGCCCAGCAAGTCTGCTGTGCTGAGGAGCAGCCTTCTTTTGGAAGCTCCTGCAAAGATTGCACCCTTATGCATTTTCTGGTTGTTAGGGGCCCACCTCCTTCACCTGGAGTCTCCTGCAGCTGATAGTCATCATTCCTGTGCTTCTGTCTTGCAGCAAGGACGTCCTGCTCTTCCACCCCCTCAAGTCCAGAGCAGGGCTGGCTGCCTGGCAGGCACTGCATCTCAGTTCTTCCTCCTCTCCAAATTAGTTGGCTAAATTCTCAGTAATACCAATCTCAGAAATCCCACTGGTGACTGGGAGGGACACAGGCATCAACTCCAACCCAGTGTATGCTGTACTGAGAGGAACCCAAGGTTGGGGTGGGAGTACAGCCAGTGTACATATGGGGTAAATGGCTTATAAATCCAATGGACTTTTTACAGTGTAATAAATACATCCTGTAAATGAGTGCTCTAGTGTTGCAGGCTTTTTCTGTTGTAATTTTGTGGCCCAGAGCTTTGGGAAGAGTGGAGCTGAATTATCAAAGCACCTTTCCACCAACCCTGTGGCACAGCGTTCTCTAACGAAGCGAGAGGGAGCGTGGATGGACTTGCTCTAAGAGCTGATTGCTTCCTCCAGGGCTGCAGTGGAGACCAGCCGTGCCGAGGCTAAGTAGGAACGGTTCCATCATGGTTCAATGGGAGCTGTAAGATTGGTGTTCTGTTGGTGCCACGCAGCCAGGACTGAAGGCAGGGGCTGAAGAGCAGGTGCCCTGCTCGACACACAGCCCCCACGCAGACCTCAGTGTCAGTGTGGCTGCCTGCTTTTCTGTGTGCTGAGGAAGAACTCATTTGTGCTGACAGGACTGTGGGTCAGCAGAAGATTCTGGAGTCTTCCAGGGCTAATGCTTGCATGGATGTGGGCAACCACAGATGCTTCCTTCCCTATGGTGCTTTTTGCTTTGTGTGCGCGGTGCCTTTAGAGCTGTGCATCAGTGCCTTCTGTTTTTGGAGGATTCCAGAAGACTCTTGCAGGCTGATAACAAGTTTTAAGAACTTGGGATTTGTTTAAATTTCATGGGCAAAGGTCTAAATGTTGCGTAATGGAAGCGTGGCAGGCGAGCCAGGAAAGTCCCGTTCATAAATCCTGGCTTTCCCTCCCTTCCACCGTTTCTCAGGTATTTTTATTCATTTAACCTTCTTTTCTTCACCCTCCACTGCTTCCAAAGCCGTGGTCCTTCCTGCCCTCACATGTTTTCCTTCACTTATTTGACTTCTTGCACTGCCTGCCCGTGGTGCTTCTGTAACCTCTCTGTCCCATACTTCCAAGCCTTGACTTCTATTTACAGCTCTGTTTTTCTAAGCTGCTTGCTGAAACCTTTAGATGATTAACTCTTTGTAAACCATTACTCAATTCTGAAGTGCCTTTGTGTGAGCGCTGCTGCCCTCTGATCCCTGCACAGTCAGCCAGCCCTTGGACTTCTCGGTGCACTGTCACTGCATGGCAAAGCCCAGCGCTTCGTGCTGCCTGAAGATAGTTGTTTGGAGGGCACTGTGTTTCAAACTGTTTGTAAACCCACTCTGTGCTTGGATCGCTGCTACATCTTAATTCAGACAATTGTGGAGCAAAGCAAAAGCTAGCGGAGGGAAACTGCAGGAAATGGGACTGGAATGTAAGGAATGTAGGATGGAGAGACAAAATTACGCTTTAAACAGTCTCCGTTAAACTTCAAATAGGAACGGACAGAAAAATAGATTTCTTTCAGTGCTGTTTGGGTTTTGCAATAAGGAGGTTTTGTGTGTTACAGGAAAAAAAAGAACAGCAGACAAATGGCTTGTTTAGTGTGAGCTCAGAGGAGAGGAGGAACGAGCTGGCAGGTAGCGTGTGCTCGAGACCGTTCTATTGACCAAGCAGCTTGAACCCTCTGTGACCGAAGCCCTGGGACAGCGTGCGGCCGGCGGCTGCTGTGGGGAGGAGGGGAGGTCCTGGTGCTGGCCCTGGGGTTTGTCCCAGCGTACACTTCTTCAGACTTGGACTTCTTTCTCATTTTTACGGGTCTGACTCACTGTTGTTCCAGAGGATGCTGGACAGACATCACAGCAGTTGGACTTCGCTTGCCTCTTGCCGTTCCAGCATACACAGAGAACTTCTGCAGCTGAAATGGAGCAGGCATAAATGTCAGCAATCAGCATATGTCAGTAGGACGGCTTACTGCGAAGCTTTCTAATGGGAAAAAGCCCTATTTAAAAGATAAGCTCTGGCTGCAAAACATAAATTTGGCACCGAGTGCAGATGCTGAAGCACTGCAGCTTTTAATCAGATGCACCGTGGAAGTAACGATAACTGCCCTGGTCTGCAGGTAAGAGCTCAGAGAGGTGCGCCTCGCTCCTGGAGCTGCCAGCTGCTGAGCTCCTTTGGAAAATCTGCTCTTGTTCAAGCCAGATGCTTCCTGAAACTGCAGTCCCTACTGCTCCACACCACCTGTGCATGCAGAGCAGCCAGCTTGGCTTTGCGCTGCACGTTCTATTGTCCAGGAACAATCCCGGCCCTGCGGAGCTGCCGGAGGCCGCAGCAGCTGCAGCGCTGCCCAGCACCCCCACAGTGGGTGGCATTGTTCGGCTGCTGCCGGGTCGCAGAGGGCTGGGACGGGCAGCAAGGCGACGGCAGTGGGGGGGGAGGGGAGAGTGCGGCCTAGGTCTGGAATGGTGAAGCGCTGCTGTATCCCGTAGTGAAAGCTTGGGGAAATGCTATGCTCGAAATCATGGAGTGAGCCCGGACCTCTGAGGAGCTCAGCGCTGACTGTGGCTCAAATTTTTGGGAAGATTTTCGTGGGTGGCAGGTCCCAGTCTGCAACGCAGCCGCCCTGTGTTGCATAACCCCTGCTGGAGCGAGGTAGGGGCACGGGCAGGGCACGGCCGGCTTCCCCCTCTCCTTGCCTAGAGCAAAGCGCAGCCGGTCCCTGCTGGGGCCTGCACCCACTGGCAACGAGGGAAAGCTGGGGGCCTGCAGCCACACGCCCGGGGCAGCGGGACGGCGTGCTGGGTGGCGTGCAGGCAGGAAATGCGGGTGCTGCTCCCCTGGCACGACCCGGCTGCGCGGCCAGGGCCTGCTGTGCTTCCTCTTCTGTTTGCAAGCCCACCAGTTAAGAAAAGGCGAAACTCGGCCGTATCGGGGGTGCAGAGAGCATCCCTCCCAGCCGCCCCCCCCGCCCCGTGCCCCGCCGCTCCGCGGGCCGGCGGCGCTGCCGCCACGTGGCGCCCGGGGTCGGGCCGGGCCAGCGCCGCTCCGCGCTGCCCGCCGGGCGGGGCGGGCTCTGCCGCCGAGCGGGACCCCGCGGGGCGGGGCCGGGCCGTCCCGTCCCGGCGCGGAGCGGCGCCGCCGACCTCGCTCCTCCCGCCCCGCTCCCGCCGCACCCGGCCCCGGCCCCGCGGCGGCCGCTGCCCATGGGGAGCGCGGCCCGGCGGCGGCCCGGCAGCGCGAGACTCCGCCGCTCGGCCCCGGCCCGCGGGGCATGCCCGACCCCGCCATGCCCGCCTGGGCCATCCTGCCCGTCACGCTGCCCGCCTTCACCATCACCGGCATGTGGATCGTGTGAGTACCCGCGGTCGCGCCCGCAGCGCCCTCCCACGGCTCCGGCAGTGAGCGCGGCCGGGGCTCGGGGTCTGCGAGGTGCTGCGCGGCGACGGGGCGGGAGGGCACCGGGCTGGAAGCTGTCACCCCGGCTGCCCCGATCTCCGGGGTCAACAGTGCGGTGCTGCGGGCACCGGACGAGGGCTTTCTCCGGGTGAGGGCTGCCCTCGCTCCGTCCCGCTGCTCGCTCCCCTGTTACGTGGCACCCGGGGCGACGCAGGGCTCCTCACCCGCGGTGAGACCCCTTAACCTGACCACCTTTGTCCCGGCTGCTGCGGTGGTATGTGCCGCACGGGGCTGCCGGGAGGGCAGCGCCGACCCGTGCCCGAGGTGGCACGGCGTGGCAAGCGAGGTGCCAGACACACGGGGCCGTCCGCTCGGGCGAGCCCGCCTCGTCCCCCACCTGCCTGCTGCCGCTTCTTCGTGCTGTGCCCGCATTCATCCAACGCCGCGGTGAGGAGCTGAGCGGGGCCGGTCTGCTGCATGCGGAGCCGTTCCAGCACTGGGCTGCTTCTCCAGAGTGCCCCGAGCCCCTGGCAGCAGTAGGGAGGGGACAGGAAGAGTGCCACTGGGGCATGGCACGGCCACCAGAGCACCCGTGGGAGCAGCCGCGGTTTTGCAGGACCCCAGCAGAAGGTGGGGACAGGGAGCTGGCAGAACCTGGTCCAGCAGGGAGCTGTGGCACAGAGCTGGGCTCGGCCACTTGCAGGAGCCCAGTTCCTGCTCAGGACAGCCAGGGGAAGGCAGGGCAGTGTGCAGTGCCCTGCAGGCAGCGCCGGCCCGGTGTCCAGGCTCATAGCAGTGACTCTACTCTTGTCTCCCCCAGGTACGCCATGGCGCTCTCCAACAACCACATCTGCCCTGTGCACAACTGGTAAGGCCGGGGGCGGTGGGGCCCCATAACACCGGGAGACCACGGGTCCCCTCCAGACATCACCTGCTGTGCCCATGGGGTTTGGGTGTGGAACCACACGGGGACGCAGTGCGGAGCCAAGCAGGGCTGCAGCCCGCCCCTGCTGCACAGCGGCCCGGCTTTGCTGTCCTGCACGGGGGGGAGAAAACACAACGTGTGGAGGAAGCGTGAAACGAGCAGCGAGGGAGTTGCAGAGGGCTGTGTGTCTCTGTGGGGAAGGCTGGGTGCTGCTTGCTGGAGGCCAACCTGGTGGTGCCGGTGGGGCTGCAGGGTGCAGCTGGCTGTGCCTGGGCTGGAGATGGGCGCTGGGAGGGGACCTGCCAGGACCCCTGGGCAGCTGTCAGCTCGCTGCACCGCCTGAAATCTGCCCAGAAAACCCAAGGTGATTCTTGACAGAGAGTTTGAAGGAGGGAAAAAAAACAACTGTTGCCATTTCCTGTCTGATGGCTTATTCTGTCTTGGGAAGAATGTGTTTGTCTTTGTGGCATAAACAGACGTTAATGATGAATAATGCTTCCGAACTTCAGGCTACTTGCCTTAAAAAAAAATAAAATGAAAAGCTCCCAAACCAAACAGCACCACAAGGGCAGGCCTTGAGGCTCCACGCCTCGCTCGGGCTTGCGGTTGGAAAACAAAGCCACCAGTAAATGAGGAGACAGAAAACACAGCGGGACCGGCCCTTCCCAAATCTCTGTTCTGTTTAACCGTGCGCTGGCTGAGCCTCTTGGGCTGCAGGCGGGCGCCGTGGGCTCCGTGGCTGTGTTGTGAGGGCACTGGGGCGACCCCGGAGGGGCTCCTCTCCTGGGGCCTCCGACTCCTCGGCCCGTCCGTTGCTCCCTGCAGGAACTACAACCAGTCGTGCGGCCTGGACAGCCCCGGCCCCTGCTGCACGCTGGATCACATCCCGCTGGTCAGGTGAGGGGCGGCGGGGGCATGGAGAGAGCCGGGTGGGGGCTCGGGGCCATCCAGGAGCAGAGGCCCCATGGGGACCCCGCAGCCTGGTACCGCCTTGCTGAGGGCTGCCCTGCCTTGTCCCCGCAGCAAGTGCGGCACTCTGCCTCCTGAGAGCTGCTTCTTCAGCCTCATCTGCAGCCTGGGCTCCTTCATGGGTGAGTGCGTGGTGCTGGGCTGGGAGCGGGTGCTGTGTGGTGGGGAGGGGGGCAGCCAGGCCTGTGGGCATTAGGGTCTGTCACCATTGGTGCAGACCAGTGCTGTCTTCATCCCACAGTGATCCTGGTGGGGCTGCTGAGGTACGCCCACGTCCTGGAGCGCATCGGGCCATCGCTCCTCAATACCCTGGGGCTGGCTGCCGGCTGGCTCTGTGCTGCTGGGCTCACCATGGTGGGCAACTTCCAGGCAAGGCCACGGGGCGGGAATGGGCCAGGCTGGGCTGAGGGCTGAGGGTCGGGGAGCATGGGGGGTAAGCAGGCAGACCTGGCAGGGGGTTGTGGCGGAGGACATGGGACTTGGGGTTGTTCCATTCTGTCTGTATGCCCCTTCGCTCAGCTTTGGACTCTGTCCTTCTCTGGGCATTGGGATTGCTCCTCGCTGTGGCTCTGGATGGAGCTCCTTATCTCAGAAAGCCAATACTGAGGCCTGCTGCTGTTTGCAGGGTAGGGTCTGGGAGCAGAGCTGCCCCAGTCATCTCCAGCTGACACTGTACCCGTGCCGTGCCCACAGGTAGACCACGCCAAGGTGCTGCACTACATTGGGGCAGGAGTGGCCTTCCCCACCAGCATGCTGTTCGTCTTCCTGCAGTCCGTCCTCACATACCGTGCGGCCAAGACCCGTGGGCACTACTGGACTGGCCACCTGCGCAGCATCCTCACTGCCGTAGCCTTTGTCACCCTCGTCTTCAGTATCCTTCTCCTGGTCCCCGTCGGTCAGTCAGGGCCTAATGCCTTGTGGCTGGGGGTATGGCAGCCTGGCAGGGCTCCAGCCCTGTGCTGGGCAGAGCGTGGCAGCAGCTGTTATGCTGACAGGTATTTTGAGCCCTTGGCAACACACGGTGTGAATTAGCTATAGCAGAGCCCTGGCAGATCCGAGGCTGACACAAGCCGAGCACAGGAACGCTTTGTGCAGGTGCCCAGCGTAGGAAAACCACAGCAGCCTGCAGGCAGGGCACGGCCTTGGGTCCACACTGGGGCTGCAGACTGCCTGTGGGCAGGGCCCTGTGCAAGGGGCAGTGCTGTGTGGCTGTAGCTGTGCAGGGGTTGGGGAGCAGCACAGGTCACAGGGGCTGAAGGGCAGGAAGCGCTAGGGATCCTTGGATTTGAGGTGGTGTGATTGTTGCAGAGGGCACTGCCTGCCGTGGGTACCTGGGATATGGCCACGCTTTCCTTGACCAGCATGTCCTCAGGCGGTGTGTTCTTCATCCAGGAGAGCTTTGTGCTGCAGCACGTGGCCGCCCTATGCGAGTGGGTGTTCATCATTGATGTCCTGGTCTTCTACGGCACCTTCACCTTTGAGTTCGGGGCCATCTCCACGGACACCTTTCTGGTGCTGCTGAAAGCCAGCCGGGCCCCCAAGAGCCACAAAGGGGAGGACAGCCTGCCTGGTGTGGAGGGGCTGCCCATGCTCTGAGCTCCGTGCCACGAGCGTCTCCCAGCCTAGTGCCTCTGGGTGCAGTGTGTGCGTGTCTGTGTGTGTGTGCTGCTCGGTACCTGTCCTCCTACCAGGGGCTGGGGCTGCCTCTTCTCAGCTGCTGAACACAATCAGGGCCCCTCTGCCCAGGCTTTGGCCAACAGCTTCCCTGGGATGTCTCTGCCCTTCCCGTGCTCCTTATCAGCCGGCATGGGAGGCCTTACAGGGCTGCAGCTTCCTTGGGTTCTGGCCAGGGTCAGTGAGACCTGCGTGGCCCCTGAGGAACCCTTGGTTCATGGGAGGGTGGCGAGTGGGTGTGTATGGACGTAATGCTCCGTATATGTATATATATATGTATATATACACATACTATTTAGTTTTCCTTGTCCCTCGAGAGGGGTGGTTGCTGCTGCCGTGCGCGTTATCAGGTCGTGCTGTCCGACCGGCTCACAATCAGCCTAGTACCCACCGGTATGTGTAGCTCAAAGAGGATTTTGATACATAATATATTACAAAACGACCAAAAAAAAAGTCACCTAGAGTGCACGAACCGCACCAGCGCGGAGCCGCGTCCGCCCGCTGCCCTACGCCCCGCCCCGTGTCCCTGCGGGCCGGGCGGGCCTGGAAGCCCCGGGAGGGGGAGGCGGGGCCGGGCCGGGACTTTCCCGGGGCAGCGGCGGCCGCGCGGGGCTGGAGGTGAGCGGCGGGGCCGGGGGGGAGCGGCGAGGCGGCCGCGCTGTGCTCGGGGTCGCGGGCGGGGAGCTGCTGCCGCTTCTGGCGGGGTTTGGGGCGGGGGGCTCCGAGCCGCCCCCCCGCCCGGGGGAAGGTCGCGCGTTTCCCTGTTGAGTTCGGTGGGAGCTGCTGCGTGGGGAAGGGCCGTTCCCGCTGTATCCCGTGCTCCTGGAGCACCTTCCTAGGGCTGCCGCACAGCGCTGCTGCGGGCGGTCAGATGTGGAGCTGTCTCCTGCCTGCAGGGCACCGGGAAGCAGCTGTCACGGGAAGGACGAGAACGGCACCTGCCCCGCTGGGTCACGGTCAGGGGGCTGTGGGCACGAGAGCACGGCCGCACTGGGCGGCAGCAGGCCCTGGCACCTGGCAGGCTCTGTGCCGAGCTGTGGGAAGGCCCGAAGATACTGAGCAGGAGGGAAGTGGGCTCCCCTAGTGCCGTGCAGGGAGGGGATCGGGGCCTCCCTGCTGGTGTAGGGCCAGGCGCTTGCCCGGTACATGGGCACAGGGAAGGGAAACCTCCGGAGTGAGGTGCGTGCTGGCCAGAGGGCGAGTGCTGCCCTGTGATGTGCCCTTGTTACGCTGCGTGCTGCAACAGGGGTAGTACTGAGCAAGCTGTGAAAGTCCCTCAGGAAGGGAAAGAGGGGAGCTGCTGTGGGTGAGGGGCACAGTGGGCTCTTCCCATAGGCTGAGTGGGCAGGGCGAGGGGCTGTTCTGCTGTGCTGTTTTGGAGGGCCATTCATTCCCTCCTTTGTCCCTGTGACATCCATGCCAACAGCTCTGGAGACAGAGGCAGGATCCCAAGCAGGTGCGGTGCTTCCCACCAGTGCAGGGCCAAGCACGTGCTGTGCTGTCGGACTCTGGGAATGGCCCGAGGAAGGTCCCCTTAGCCCCACACCTGGGCTAAGACCGCCTCAGCTGCACCCATGGTCGGGGGTACAGGGCAGCCCCTGGAGGCCCAAGGGGCCAGAGAATCTCCTGGAAGAAGCACTTTTCAGCTTCCGAAGAATATGAGTCACGCACGAGCTGAACAATCCCCTTCCTTCCCCTGTCTCCCACACACCCAAAATCCCCCAAGCGGGACCTGCAGTGGCCACTGATTCAGAAATTCATGGTATGCGGGCACGGCGGACTCCGATATTCTTTTTTTCCTTCTTCTTCCTCGCTCAGTGAGGACAGGGGATGTGGAGGAAGCGAGCTCACCCCGCGCTGACCTGACCTTGCCCTCTGCCCGAGCTACGCGGCACTTCCCTGCGGCAAGCCCTGACCCGGCAGTGCCCGCGGCGATGCTGGGGCTGGACGGGCTGCTGCGGCCGGCCGCCTCCGGCACGGTGAGCTCGGGCTGCGGGTGCTGGGAGAGTGGGAAGGAGGAACGGGAAGGCGGGTGGCCGACGCTGCCCGCGGTCCCTCGAAGGGGCGGCCGCTGTGGTTGCGGCTGGTGCTGCGGGGGGGGGGTGGGCAGCCGCTCGCTGCCGGGGCCGGGTCGCGCCGCGGGGCAGCGCTTCGTGCTGCGGGTGGAGCTCCCCTCCGGGTGCGGGGCCGGCGGGGCCGTGCCCCGGAGGCACCGCCGGGATTTCCAGTCCTCCCGGGGCCGCCCCCGCGGGGCACCTCCGCTGAGTGATTGCGATCCTCCCGCTCCGGACCCAAAACTCCCCGGGTGTTTCGGGAGGGATGGAAGCGGCTCGCCCCGCGCCCGAACCCCCGCCCCGCCCCCGCCCTCCCGCCGCTGGTCGCCGCGGGGCCGTGCCGTGCCGCGCCGTGCCGGCGGGGCGGGGCGGGGCGGTGACGCGCGGGGCCGTCATTTCCCGGCTCCGCGGGGTTTCTAGGGACTTTCCGGGGCGGCGTGCCTTCCTGCCGCCGCCGGCCCCGCTCAGCGCCCGCTCTTCCCGCAGGCCGGCGGCCGGCCCCGCGGAGACATGGACGAGCACTTCCAGCCCGTGAGTGCGGCCGGGGGGGTCCCGCGGGGTGCTGTCTGTCTGCTTGTGTGTGTCTGTGCCCGTCCGGACACCTGTTTGTGTGTCTGCCCGTCCGTCTGCTCGCCCTGCTCCGGCTGGGGTCAGCGGCGAGCCCCGGGTGGGGACGAGCTGGGCGCTCTGCGCCTGCTGCCCCTCATGCCTGGGAAGTGGGGAGGGATCGTGGGCTCTGCTCCCGGCTGCTGGGGGGGTCCAGCCCTGCAGCTCCCACTGCCCTTCCTTCCCAGTGCCTGGATGGGATTGACTACGACGATTTCAGCTTTGGCTCCCACATGGTCGAGCAGAAGGAGCCCCTGATGGAGACAGGTAAGGGCTGCGTCCCCCTGGGTAGCCCGCGTTTCCCTGTCTGTAACGTGGGCTGTCTGGGAGCCCAGCCCTGCGCTGCAGAACGCGGCTGTGCCACCTGGCCCTGCTGTGCCCCGTCTCCAGGGCTCAGTGGTGTCTCTCCTCTTTGCCCTCCAGCAGTCGGTCCCTACCTGGTCATCATCGAGCAGCCAAAGCAGGTGAGGGGTGGCACTCGGGGAGAGCAGGTGGAGCTGTCACCACCACAGGGTGTGTTCCCAGTGCTGCCGTCAGGCTGAGCCCTGCTTCGCTTTTTGCAGCGGGGCTTCCGATTTCGGTATGGCTGCGAGGGCCCTTCGCATGGGGGGCTGCCCGGGGCCTCCAGCGAGAAAGGGCACAAGACCTACCCCACCGTCAAGGTGAGCACTTTGCTGCCACAGTGCAATGCAGGGGTTGGGACGATGCTCGGAGGAGGGAGGACATGAGCCAGGTGCTAAGGAGCCCCAAGTCTGGCTTTGTGCCTCAGCTCTCTCCTCCCTGCAGATCTGCAACTACGAGGGGATGGCACGCATCGAGGTGGACCTGGTGACGCACAGTGACCCTCCGCGTGTGCACGCACACAGCCTGGTGGGCAAGCAGTGCAACGAGGCCGGCAACTGCATCGTCGTCGTGGGGCCCAAAGACATGACAGCACAGTGCGTGCAGGGCGTTTTCTCAGATCTGAGGGAGTGGGGCAGGAGCTGCGTGCACTCTATTGTTGTGCATGGAGTTCCTTTTAGGTCCTGTAAATGAAACCCCTGTGCTGCCCCATCCTGGTACCATTTGCATCCCCTGCAGCCCTGCAGGTCTCTACCATAACTGTCCTCTCTTCTGGGCTTCTCTCCCCTCTGTCCCTGCGTGCTGCCCCCCTGTGCCATGCCCTTCCTGGTGCTTGGCACTGGGCTGACTGTGGGCTTTCCTCGGCAGGTTCAGCAACCTGGGTGTGCTCCATGTCACCAAGAAAAACATGATGGAGATCATGAAGGAGAAGCTGAAGAAGCAGAAGACACGCAACACAAATGGGCTGCTGACAGGTGAGGGCTGTTTGGGTTGGGGCAGTGGGGTTACGCAGTGTGGGGCAGCTGCTGGGCCGGGCACAGGGTGTCTGACAGCATCCCCCCTGCAGAAGCTGAGCTGCGTGAGATCGAGCTGGAGGCAAAGGAGCTGAAGAAGGTGATGGACCTGAGCATAGTGCGGCTGCGCTTCACTGCTTACCTACGTGACAGCAGTGGGAACTTCACTCTGGCGCTGCAGCCCGTCATTTCCGACCCCATCCATGACAGCAGTGAGCACGGGGCTGCTGTGGTGGGGACGTGGGGGGGCTGCCCTGTGTGGGGCCACGGTGCTTTGAGCGTGCTGCTCCTGGCTGGGTGTTTGTCAAGTGGGTGGGTGGTTCTGTTTCAGCCCCCCATGGGCTCCTAGTGCTCCACAGGGCTCCCAACACCTCTTGGCCCCACAGAGTCCCCTGGTGCTTCCAACCTGAAGATCTCACGGATGGACAAGACAGCAGGCTCCGTGCGGGGTGGGGATGAGGTCTACCTGCTGTGCGACAAGGTGCAGAAAGGTAAAGGGCTGCAGTCAAGCAGACGTGAGCCCTGTGGCCGTGAGCGGCTGCATCCTCGCAGCCAGGCAGCAGTGCAGGCAGTGCCCAGAGCCCCTTTCTTCCCCAGATGACATTGAAGTGCGGTTCTACGAGGACGACGAGAACGGCTGGCAGGCCTTCGGGGACTTCTCCCCCACGGACGTGCACAAGCAGGTGCAGGGGGATGGCGCGAGTGGGTGCCTGTGGGGTGGGCAGGCCCATCCCAGGTTGCAGGCCAGAGCAGGGCCCAGCGCTGTCCTCCTGTCCGCAGTACGCCATCGTTTTCCGCACACCCCCCTACCACAAGCCCAAAATAGACCGTCCTGTCACCGTGTTCCTGCAACTGAAGCGGAAGCGCGGGGGGGATGTCAGCGACTCCAAGCAGTTCACCTATTATCCCGTGGTGGAGGGTGAGCGCTGTGGGATGGGGTCCTGGCCCTGCTGCTGCGCCCGCTCTCTTGCTCACCCCCTCCATCTCTCCTTGCAGATAAGGAGGAGGTGGAGCGGAAGCGCAAGAAGGTGCTGCCTCAGTTTCCCCAGCACTTCGGAGGGGGCTCACACATGGGGGGTGCCGGTGGTGCTGGGGGCTTTGGGGCAGGAGGAGGTGAGTAGGAGAGCCCCGCAACCTGTGCTGCCAGCCTGGCCTGACCGGCCCTGACCCGGCCCTCGCTCCACAGGCGGTAACCTCAGCTTCCCCTACTCATCCGGGCTGGGCTACAACAACCTCTACTCCTCCAGCCCACACCCCGTGGGGGGGTACCAGGGTGGTGTGCAGATGAAGGCCCCCAGCGGGAGTGGGGATGGAGATGACAGACAGGCACCTACAGAGAGCACCTACTGCAGGGAGCTGCAGCAGCATGGTATGAGGGCTCAGGCCGGAGACTGGCCCCAAGGGGGCTAGTGGGGGTGTGGGACTTGGAGCTTTTTGGGTCTGATGTCCTGCCTTGCCCTGCAGCCCACCTGTACCACTTGTGGCTGCTGGCACACCGTAATGCCCGTGCTCTGCTGGACTACTCAGTGACTGCTGACCCCCGCATGCTGCTGGCTGTGCAGAGGTACCTGGTGGCCTCTCAGGATGAGAACGGGGACACGTGAGTGCTTGGGGCCGGGGGCAGCCAGGGGACCTGGGGCCACGGAGCTGGTGTGAGGGCTGTCCTTTTCCACAGGCCTTTGCACCTGGCCATCATCCATGAGCAGACAGCTGTGATCAAGCAGCTAATTGAGGTGGTGGTCAGCATCCCTAGCCAGCAGATCATCAACATCACCAACAACCTGCAGCAGGTACCGGGTTCCCAGGTTCCCAAGCTGTCACACTGTCACAGGGAAGGGCTAGGGTGGGGTGTCTCTCTGAGCCTTGCTCCTGTGTCCAGACCCGGGGTTGAAGCCGCCCCATCTGGATGCCATGCATGAGGGGTCAGGGGCTGTGCTGAGACAGACCTGTTGCTGTGATGGTGTCTCTGTTCCACAGACACCACTGCACCTGGCGGTCATCACCAAGCAGCCCCAGGTGGTGCAGCTCCTGCTGCAGGCCCATGCCAACCCCACCCTGCTGGACCGTTACGGCAACTCCCTGCTGCACCTGGCACTGCAGGTGGGTGATGAGGAGATGCTGCGGACGCTGCTGGCTCACCTGGGCTCAGCCACTCCCTACCTGCTGCGCCTGCCCAACTTCCACGGTGAGCAGGGTGGGGAGGGAAGGGACCATGCTGGGGAAAGGCCCTGGTGCCACGGGAAGGTGCTGAGCTGCTGCCCGTGTTGCAGGTCTCCTGCCTGTACACCTGGCTGTGAAAGCAAAGAGCTTGGCCTGCCTGGACCTGCTGGTCAGGAAGGGCGCGGATGTGAACAGTGTGGAGAGGCAGGGCGGCAGGACCCCGCTGCACCTGGCTGTGGAGATGGAGAACCTCAACATGGCCACACACCTGGTGAAGAAGGTAGACAGGGGCTGGTTCCTCACTACGGGGTGGGAGCGGGGGCAGAGCCCCATCTTCATGGCCTCATACTTTGTTCTGTAGTTGGGAGCAAACGTCAACAGCCGGACCTTTGCCGGGAACACCCCCCTGCACCTTGCTGCCGGCCTGGGCTCCCCAACCCTCACCAAACTGCTGCTCAAAGCAGGTATGGTGCTTGCCTGCTCCGCTGCTGGGTGCCCTGAGCAGCCCCTGCCCTCGGGGCTCAGCCTGGACCTTCTCACAGGAGCAGATGTGCAGCGTGAGAACGATGAGCCTGTCAGTCCGTCCTCGTCAGAGGCCAGCAGTGACACAGACGGCGACCCCGAGGAGCAGGAGCAGCCCATGGAGCTGGGAGAGCCGGCTCTGAGTCCCCATCCCACCACCGAGGAGGAGCAGGGGGAGGCAGGACCCCGGCAGCGCCGCTGCCACACAGCCCTGGACCTGACCCGGAGCCAGAAGGTGTGGGGATACAGTGCGGGTGGGTGCCGTGGGGTGGGAGATGATCTCCAGGAGGTGTGGGTGCAAGGCCAAGCCAGGAGCGCTGCCAGGGCTGCCACCAGCCTGTCCTCGTGTGGTCTCCCTTCACGGTGCATCCCCTGCAGGGTGCTGGGGTGTGCTGGCTGGTGCGTGTGGTGATGCTCACATCCCTTCGTGTGCCCTACAGGTGCGGGACATCCTGCTGCAGGCCTCCCAGCCACGCCCCGAGACTGAGCTGCCCACTGCTCCCCGGCCAGGTGAGCAGCCCTGCTGGGGGCATGGCAGGGCTGGGATCTTCCCCCCACCCACCACGCATGGCAACGGGGACAGATGGTGTGTGACAAGAGTATGTGCCCCCACAGGGAATGTGCTGTCTCTGGACAGTGATGCGCTGCAGGGGCTGGAGCAGCTGCTGAATCAGGACAGCAGTGGGTCAGACTGGATGGAGCTGGCCAAGAGGCTGGGGCTCTGCAGCCTGGTGGAGACCTACAAGGACACCCCCTCGCCCAGTGTCAGCCTCCTGCGCAGCTATGAGGTCGGTGCCAAACCCTGTCCCTGTGCTGTCCCCTCTGTGTTCCCCTGCTCACCGTGCTCTCCCTGCAGCTGGCTGGGGGCAGCCTTGGGGGGCTGCTGGAGGTGCTGGACTCCATGGGGCTGCACGGGGCTGTCAGAATGCTGCGCAAACCTGAGCCGCTGGAGAAGCTGCAGAGCACAGGTGTGGGAACTGTGGGATGGGGGGAGGGGGAGGGGCCTGGTACTCTCAGCCCTCCTGGCTGATGGCCCTGGGTTTGCTTTGCAGAGGTCAAGGAAGACAGTGCCTACGGGAGTGAGTCGGTGGAGGAGGAGCAGGCGCCCGCCCTGAAGCCGAGGCCAGTGCCAGAGGGTGAGCTGCCCCACAGCCAGCAGCAACAGGTGCACTGAGGGGCCCGGGGGGCTGCGCTGCCCCCCACCCTGCCCCTCCCACACAAGTGCCTTCTGGACTGGGGGCTGCGCTGCTGCTGCGGGCCAGGACACAGCCTGCCCAGCCCCACTCTGCTCTTATTTAATGGTCCCATGCCTGGTGAATAAAGGGGACACGGTTTCCATTAGCTTCAGCCCTCTGTGCCTGCCCTGTCCCAGAGAGACAGGGCGCTATCCCGGCACCAGCCCCAGGGAGAGCAGCCAGCCTGTGTCCCTCAGCATCACACCAAGTGCCTGGGCCATGCCCAGCCACCGCTTCTGGGCTGCATGGGGGAAAAACTACAGCACACCAAGAACTGAAGAGCAAGTTTTACTTCAGTAACCGACAGAAGAAGCTGTACAAAGGTTTTTCTCCTCCCGAGCCACCTGGGGCAAGGGTGGAATTTTTGTCTTTTTTTTTTTTTCTTTTTCCTTTTTTTTTTTTTTTTTTTTTTGCAATAGACTCAAAAGAGCAGAATAAAAAGTTTGACACATTCGCAAAGTGCTGAAACTGGCGAGGTCCCACACACCAGGAACAGCGGCAGCCCCCAGCCCTTCTCCAGCCCTAGTGCCAGCCCCACCTCCGCGTGCCCCCAGCGCTCCTGCAGCCACGTGAGCACCAGTGTTTGCTCCAGGCATCCTGTGGGCATGCCTGGGAACAGAGCAAGCCTGCAGCCAAAGAGCAGGCTCCAGCCTCTGCTTCTCCTCCTCTCGTTGGACCAGCACTCAGCTTTGCATCCTCCAAGGCCTTCACAATGCTTTGGAGAAGTGGCACTGGAAGGAAAGCCCCCCCCGCCCCCTTTCTCTCCACACCCCATACCCACTGCTGCTCAATGCACATCCAGGCATGGTCGCCCTCAGGACTGAGGAGCCGTGCCCATGTTTGCAAAGAGCCAGCGTGCAGGCAGTGCTGCTCAGCCACAGGGCTCTGCAGGAGGGCTGCTGCTGGTGCAGGGTTGGGGCTGACAGCACAGCAGTGATGCTCAGCTCACTGCCTGGGGGGGGGTGGTTTCTGTGTCCTCCCTTGAGTCCATGTAAAAACATTCCCCCCCTCAGAAGTGCACAGTCTACAGGACATGGCTGAGTTTGGTGCATTGTTGTTCTGTTTGTTTCAGGTTTTTTGTTTTTAATAGTTCCCAAAAAGCATCAAAATTAGCCCCCAAAAAACTCCCTGGTGGTCAGCTCAATCTGGTACTAAAAAGTGCAAAACTGTATCACAAAAACCGTCCAAAAGTTGTAAGAAAGCAAGAGGCAGGGGCAGGGAGGGAGGGAGCCCTGGGTCCCCCCAGCCTTTGGGGTTGGGGCCAGGGATGGCTCCATCCCACATGGCATAATGGAGCTGGAGGAAAGCAGCCACCAGCTGCGCTGCAGTTTCATACCAAGGAAAGTAGCCCAGTCGAGGGGTGTCCATCCCTGCCCCTCCTTGGGGTGGGGAGCTGGAGGGGGACCTGCAGCCAAGTGCAGAACAAGGGGAGCAGAAATGAGTCTGTGGGGCAGCTCCTGCCTGCAGCCCCTCGGTCCCGCCCTGCATCTGTCTCTGGCCCAGGGGCCGCCAGACTCCTGCTGGTGGCTGGGTATGGCTGTCCCCACAGCGGCGTGTGCCACCAGAGGATGGACTCATGCAGGGTCCCAGCAGGTATGTGGCACCCACCCAGCACCCTGGGCAGGATCGGAGCTGCAGCGCAGGTGGCTGATGCCCCTGGCTTACGATTTCTGGGGGTGGCCAGGGGGCTGGCGGCTGGAACGCTCTGAGACATTGCGCTTCACCTTGGTGCCTGTGCTGGAGGGCTCGGCGTTCAGCGAGGGGCTGGAGCGGGATTTTTTCAGGCCATCATCCTCACCTCCTGCCGCGTCAAAGAGCGTGGACTCAAAGGCTGCCAGGTCCTCGGAGCCGGCCTTCAGCTTGGCCCGCAGCAGCATGGCATAGGTGCCGTAGCGGGATTTCTGGGAGCAGAGCATAGCAAAGAGAGCAGTGGGGTAGCAGGGCACTGCTCCTGCAGCCAGCATCCTGCAGGGCGCTTCTGGGCCCACCACCGCAGCCTGGAGGTGCAGTGCCAGCTTCCTATCAGGGGCACAGCAAGCTGGGGCACAGCCCGTCCAGCCCCACCCCTGGGAGCCCCTTACCCACGCTGGGGAGCTCCTCTCTGAGCAAAGCATTGCAGCAGTGCCAGAGGGACCCAACGATTCAGCTCAAAGGTCTGCGCTGCTCACCTCAAACTCCAGGTACTCCTCTTTTTGCTTCAGCTCCTCGTACTCCTTGCCCTTCACCTTTTTATCCGGCAGCGAGGAGCGGTGCTCCAGCAGCTCCGCTGACATTGTCTTGAACTTGGTCTCATGGCTCTTCACTTGCTCATCCTGGGGACAGGTGACACTGTCAGCAGCCCAATGCCCTCACCCCAAGGCTGGCGTGGTTCTCCCCTCCTGGCTACAGCCAGGAGCTCAGCTGTCACTCCCAGTCCTCTAAACTCTGCAGGCCGAAGTGCAGGCCCTTAGGGGAAGCCTCCTGCTCTTGGTAGACTGGCTGCAGTCTTAGAGCAGAAATTAATCCCCTCTAAAACTAGGCTGTTTTTTTCTAATCCTTTCTGTTCTATGAATAACTGCAGTGGCACAAGCAAGAGCCAGCTAATCCCCTGCCCGGGCTCCTGTCAAGGTCCTGCCACAATGCGGGTCCCCTCTCGGTGCAGACAGGTGGCCACGTGTGCCTCCAAACCCCAGCACCACCTGTCACCCTGTAGCTCTCCCAGCTGCAGCCCCTCGCTCCTGGCCCACCTGGGACAGCCGGGTGCAGGAGCTGGGGAGCAACGGGCGGCTGAACTTCTTCTGGGAGCCGATGGCGGCAGGGAAGGGGGGTGCAGAGAACATGGCTGCCACCACGTTGATGCGCGTGATCCACGAGTGCATCTGCTCGGAGTTCCTGGGGAGAAAGGCCAAACATGGTACTGAGTGCTCAACCCACCAGCCCCGGCACACCAAAGCCCTGCTCTGCAGAGCAGCCAGGTGCTCCCTGCTGGCCCCAGCTCTGCCACAGCAGTGCACGGCCTCAGGACCGCTACAGCAGAGGGGAGAGGAGTTGGGCAAAGCCCAGGAACAGCATCAGCTCCTCTCCCTTCTAGAAAGGGCCAGGATGTGGAATTTAGCTCGTCCCACTCACTACCACCAGCAATGAGAACAGCTCACCCTGCCAAGCCCCAGTGTGGGCCCAGGGGACTCACTGTGCTTGGAAGAGGAAGACTCTCCAGTCAGCTGTCCTGAGGTAGAAGACGTTGGGCCTCTTGCTGTAGTCTGATGCCCGCGTGGCAAGTGAGTGGTGGATGCTAATGGCATTCTTCAGCTCCTCTTCTGCCAGCGCCTTCCCTGGTTTGTACTCCTCCTGCAGGGCACCAGGCACTTCAGAGCCTGCCAAGGGCTACTCCCCGCACAACCCAGCGCCACGGCAGAGGGCCCCAGCCTGCAGTTCCCAGCCCCAGATGACCCCAGCACTCCTCACCTTCTGCAGGTAGAGAATCATCCCCTTCAGGATGGCATGGAAGGGCTTCCAGCCGCGCTTCCCTCGGGGGGCTGTGGGAAAGGAGATCATCCCCCCCCGTGAGCCATGCTGCGCTACACGTCACCCCACCCGGGGGACATGCAGCACGCCAGCACTGTCCTCGTACACCTGAGCCCATGCAGGGCACGTGGCTGGCAGATGGGGCTGCAGGGGGGGAACTACGTGCCTGGGGATGGGGACAGAACACTGCCACACGCCAGGTAACGCCAGCAGCGCCTGATCGGATCAAGGTGGCATTAGGCAGCTGGGGCTTAGGGAGGATTTTGCAGTGGAAACAGGGAACGTGACTGACAGTGCAGAACCTGCAGCATGCTTGCAGCACTGCGGGACAGCTCAGCACGCAAACCCCCCTGCTCTCCCAGCACTGCAGGAAGGGAAAGCCCTTCAGGCCCCAGCCTGGGAATGAATTGCCCACCACAGCCTGATGCACACAGAGAAGGGCTGATGCTGCAGGAAAGCCTGGTGCTACGTGCAGACTACACAGGGTGACCCCTGCTGTATTCTCACTGTCCGGGTTCCTGCAGCTCTCCAGTGCCCCCTGTCCCCAGACACCTACTTTTCTTGCAGTCGGGATCAGCATGGATCTTGCGCACTAACAGTCCGTGCTTGTAGGTGGCGATGCTGGAGTCCTGGGAGAAGTCTAGGAAAGGGTTACTGCAGCTGCTGATGCGTTTGATGGACTTAGGTTTGGGGTCAGCCAGCTCCGAAAGGGACTTCCTCAGCTCCTCCTCGTCTCTGCCAGGTACAGATTTGGTTATGAGAGTGTCTGTGACCTTGCTGGGGACAGCAAATATCAAGCCTCCCACTCACAGAGTTTGCTGTCACTACTGGAGAGCATCCCACAGCCCAGCCCAGCCCAGCCTTCATGCCCCTTCCCTGTGAGACTGGCAGCTGTGCTGCTGCCAGGATGAGCCGCAGGGGCCCATCCTTCCAAGGACGGGGGGGTCCCAGCCTGTCCTTGGAAGCGAGCAGCCTTTGCGGGCTGCTGCTGGCCTGGATGACGAGCAGTGCTTCGCACCTCTTAGTCCACCCTGCAGGGCAGCTCACGCCCTCCCTGTCAACAACGTCCCCTCACCCTCCGGGCTGCATTGCTTACCCGCCCCAGCACGGAGCTGTAGGAGCCCGGAGCTGCGGCCTCCCCCCCCCTCCCTCATAACCGTTCGCTGCTAATTAAACCCCTCAGCATCTGCCGGCGTCTCCATGGCAGCAGCCCGAGCGCATTGGCTCAGCGCTGGCGGAACCGCCGGGCTGATTAATCCCCGCAGCGCGGGCGCTGCCTCTCCTGCTGCTGGAGATGGCAGCTGTAGGCGAAGATGCGGGCACCCGGGCACAGCCACAGGGCTGGCTGCTCCGACCCCGGGCACCGCTGCCTGGGTGCAGAGCGAGGCCCGGCACAGCCACAGCTGTGGGAGCTGCCCTCAGGGCCCCAAAGCAGTGCCATGTCGGGGCAGAGGGCTGGCAGCCATCGCAATGTCCTGGGCACCTCCATCCCTACCCTCCACCCCCTCTCCCCGACACAGCCCCTGGGCAGTAGGACACTCTGAGGTCGGGGTGAGCCCACCACCTGCCGGGCCCATGCAGCCGGATCCCCCCATGGGATGCTCACATGGCCCACTGCAGCTTCTCGTTCTTGATGGAGCCATACAGCGCCTGCGGAGAGAGGAGCGGGATTTGGGTCAGGGGAGCTGCTCTGGGGAAAGAGGGGCACTGGAGGTTAAGGCAACCCTGGGGCAGCCCATCCGGCATGCAGCCCTTCCTTTCTGGCACCAGTGCTGACAGCCAGCCCCCCACTCCAAACATACTAGGGCTTACAGGTGACTTCTGGTCACTTCAGGACCCCCAGCCCAAGCATGGATGAGGCACTGCGCTGGGGCACAGCACAGGCTGTCACCCCCATGCTCCCCTCCTCCTGTGTCTGCCCAGGGCAGTGGCAAAGAGTGAGCAGTGTGAGTTTTGACACAAACATCCAGGTTGTTGGAGCTGGTTCCCCCTGCTCCAGAGTGAACTGGGTTGGCCAAACAGAGAGCTTTCAGGGCCAAGGACAGAGAGCCTTGGGACTCCTCTATTTTCACTTCAGTGAAGCCTGGCACCTGCTCCAGGTAGGATGTGCAGCCCCTAGCACACCCATTCAGGAGCACTGCAGAGATCTGTCGCTCTCTGAGACAGGATGACAAGCATCTACTCCAGGGTGCTGCAGACTGCCCACCCGCTCTTCCCAGGTCCCCCACACTCTCTGACCCTTGTGGAGTTCAGCAAGTCAGGGCCCCGTGCCTGCATTTCAGCTGGGAAAAAAAAGCAAAGTCCATCTGCAGATGGGTCTGGGGCCGCGTTCCCAAGCGCCTGTCTGGCCCCAGCTGGGTGCAAGCCAAAGGCGCTCAGCCCAGTTCTACAGCACAAGAGGCTCTGGAGAGAGTTCCCAGCAGCATTCACTCAGCACTCCAGATCAAGGAGCAGGACGGGTCTGGAAGGCATCATCCTCAAAGGAAGATAATCGAGTTGTGCACAGACTGTTCAGGCAGCTGTCAACATCTATCTCTTGGCCAGAGACTGCTGGGGAGAGAGCTTGCTGGTGGCTGATAAAGTACAACTGCAGGCTCGCAGAGATCCTGCCAACAGACCCAGCAGCATCTGGGGAAGGCAAATCCATCATCCCCGAGATGTGCAGTGGCCAGAGCGGAAGAGGGACCGGGATCATCACGTGTGTCCTGCTCGGGGAAGCACTGGCCCAGCATCAGCTTGTTTTGCTCCCTGTCTGCAAGTGAAAAGCAGGGTTGGCTGCTCCTAGGAAGGCAGCAGCACCCGGGAGAGGCACAACCCCAGTGCCCCAGGGCAGGTTGTACCCAGCTGTGTTTGTGCTGCCCTGGGAGGAGCAGGGGACAGACAGGAGATGGAAGCAGGCTTCTGAGGAGCAATATGGGCAGTAAGGAATTGCCGTGGGGAGCAGGAGAGATGGGATGTCACAGATGAAAAGCAGCTGAGTGGACTGAGAACAGAAACAAAAATAACAGAAAAACGGCACAGAGAAGTGGAGTGCTGAGCTGGTGGGAACACGTTCAGGGAGCAGTTCTGAAAGAGAGCGACATCTGCATAGTGCAGGAGAGCAGCACAGTGGGGCAGCACTATAAAAGCACGGGCTCCGAGACTACATAGGAACATTTCAAAGGACGACTTGAGTGATGGCTTCAGA